>NC_058058.1:19201507-19877340 GCF_020085105.1 Siniperca chuatsi | reverse complement strand
AAACTGAGAAAAAAAAGGAGGAAAGGCACAAAGACATTTTAAAAAACGGTGCACCTTGAGGAGGGTATGGAGGTAAATGAAAGCTACCATATGATGTAGCTTTTAAATACTGCCCCTCTCTATCATTTCATATCTCTCTCCCTCCCACCTCGCTTCCCTCCATCATCCATTCATCAAATGACTGCCATCCCTTCATCCTGAGTCATCGACACAATTGCTCATCCAGTCCATTGGGCCGTCATCCCACTCTCTTTTATTCCTCCTCTCCCCCTCCTGCTTCTCCATCCTCTGATCATCCTCAGGTAAAACACATCCCTCTTATGGTACCGGCATGAGGGGAAAGCCATGCCTACAGCATAAAAACATCCACTTTAACAAGCCATTTAATCTGGCATCAAGTCTTATAATGTCATTCCCATTTACTTGCCACTGGGGAGAGATACTTTCATATCCAATCAATCAACTTGTTTCAAGGATTTTCCATGAATCAGGCTGCTCTTGAGTGAGTGATCTGTGTTAATCTGCCATGTTTTATGACACCAACACCAAAACAACAGTAAAACTTAAAGGAATGGATTAGCATGGCTGGCTAACTAGCTTACTAACTACAGTAGTGACCTAGCGTTACCTTCAAAGTCAAGTCTTGACTTTTAAGTCATGTCTTCTAAACATATCAGCAGAAGAGGATGCTTACTTTTCACCTGGGACATGTAGCTTTAGCCTTGTTCCTTTAGCATTATATCATGTATGTAGCCATCACATGCTTTTTTTTCCAGGGTTCCTGTTTTAAAGCGAGTCGGGAGAAATATTAGAAAGTCAGCTATAGACTGAGTTTTCAGGTAACTCATGGAATTAGCATCCAACAGCTAGCGACAGTTGTTATTTTAGCCAACAGAAATGACTGTTGTGGGCAGAAATCCTGCTTTTGTTTAGTTCTGTGTACAATTGAAGACTCGTTCTTTGGAACAGAAAGCTTGGCAGGCGTAGTAACATTTATTAAGGGCGGTCAGGTTAGCGAGAGGTCAATTTAATTCAGAAAGACATTTTTATGACATTTTAAAGACATGTTTACTATACTTTTAATGCAATAACACTAATTTTTGCACTCACTATACTTACTATAGAATATACAGTTAGAATATGCAGTGCAAACACACATCTCCTGGGCAGCGCGGACATAACACAGCAGGAAGCATGTTGGATATGTTGGATATTGTGAGTACAGGGACTTACACACACACACAGAAACACACACACACACACACACACACACACACACACACACACACACACACACACAGGAATGGAGTCATAGTTTTCATACTATATGACTTGTTGAACTCTAATGCTCCCCATGTAGTTAATGGCAGTGACTCAATGTCATCAATCATGAAATTCATCAATCATGAAAGAAGGCGAGATTGAAAACACACACCCGTCCACACACACAAACATTCTTCTATCAATATATGAATGAACATATGCTAATATGATTTCTTTCCAGAAGCACTTGAGCCACAGTCCTCAAATCAGCTTCTATCATACTCTCATACTTTTCTCTCTCTCTCTCTAATTTTAGCGTGAAATGCTCAGTGATCATTCTGCCACAGTTCTCCATGCAGCCCATAATCATTGCAGTGCTCGCTTGCTTATTCTGTCAGTCAGAGAGGAATGTAGAGGGCCAGCTGACACCCAACACCCACCCATCCTCCACTCCCTCCACCCCCTCACAAACACACACACACACACCAACAACCACTCAAATAAACACTCACACAGGCGACCGAAGGCAAACAGACAACGCTGACGTACAGAGACACACATGCAGAAAGGCCAACTCGCCTGGCTGGGGATGGGCAATGGACTTGGGCTTGGGGGTCGCTAGGGTGGAAAGGGGAACAATTTCATGCCCAAGCGCATCAGAAAAGAGTACACTGGGAACACGAGCAAACATTTTTCCACCCAGATAGGTTACAGCAATTACCCTCGCCTCTTTAACCTTGCCTGCAAGCTCTGTTTCAGGTCCCATCCACAAGATGATTCAAACACAGAGTTTGTAATGGAGTGTTGAGGGTTGGGGGGGGTAGCAAGAGTAGCTCCATTAAAGCAACAAATGCAAGTATACATGAATATGAGGGGGAGTGCTGACAATTAAAAGAGAAGTGTGAAGGATATGAAAAAGCATCCATATGAGTGTGCCCATGTGTGTGTGACGCCCTCACTCCACCAAACCTGGATTAACAATATAGGCCTCGCTATTTTATTAGTGTTTGTCTTGTTGCCAACACCCCGAGCCTGCCAACAGGGAGAGGGGAAGAGAAAGCCCTTTTGACACAGGAGAAAACATTAGCATTAATATTACTACAAACACACTTAGAAAATGTCAGGTGGTATTAAGCACAATTGCAACAGCTTTAATCTCTGTTTAATGCCTATAGGAATATTATATTGACCATACTGACATTAAATTATTTGTTCAATCACTGTGAATGTAGATTGCATAAGTACCTCTAAAAGCCAATCTTTCTATTAAGAGTATGCTTTAAATTTTTTTTAAGATATAAAGCTTAGCGGACGGCTATCCAATCTCAAAAAAAGCTAAATGTAAATGTATTCAAGACGGATTGAAATCCTATTTGAGACGCATTCTGGTCAGATGTTGAAAAGATGGAAATGCATCCGTCACTACATAATCTTTACTCCTCCCAGAGCGTAACTATGTCAGTAAGCAGCCTTGTGATGACAGCAGCTAAAGTTTCACTAAAATTACACTGAAATTAGCCATTGTTCTCTGTCTCATTAAAGCAAGAAGAACTATAGCGTATAGGCCGATACTGGCCTATGGCAGATATATCAGTATCGCCATATGTGTTATCCAATGTAAAACAGTTCTCTTTTCAGTATATTGGGTAGAAAGAAAGGCCTCTGTAAACATATTGGTGTCACTACAAAGTTTATCCAGTGTGTGCTGTCACTATAGTGATAAGCAATATAACATGAAAGAGAAGAGGCAGTTCAAGTTAGTTTCATAACACTAAAATACACCTAGTGTCATGAAATGTAACCTCACTAATGGTTAGAACTATAAACCAACACAAAAATGACAACTACCAACATAACCCACCATGTTCTGAACAGACACATTGCAAACACTAACAAAAAGTAACATTTGTATTTTGGAACATAAGGCAGCTAACTGAACTAACTGCGTTCAGCATTAGGCAGTGCATGCTGGGAAATGTGGGCCGTTGCTATGGCTACAATACTCTCTGCACCGCGCAGCACATAGTAGTACAGTGCCATGTGCACAGCTGAGCAGACGTACTGGAGTCAAAGCGGTGTGTTCAGTAAGTGTGAGTAAGTTGCTAACTAGTTTGTGATATACATTACTGGAAAGTTAATAAACAATGAACCCATTTTTTCCTCGCAATTAAGTATGGCTGCGCCCGGTCAAAGCATGGATTCCTCTGGAGAACAAGCTGCAGCATTAAAACCTCCCCTCCCCACAATCTCCCCTCACTGACAGTCGCACATGCTCTGCAGAGAAACACACACAGAGAGTCTTCTGTTTAATGTTGGCCTACTTATGCCGTTATTTTGTTAAAGCTTGTAAGTGCACCTGAAGTGCTGATGTAATTCGGTACCACGTTGGTTTCGATTGTTTCGATAGGTGACGTTATTAACAACAAGCCTTCTCCACACGCAAAAATCCAAAACGCGAGTTGTGTTTTTTGGGCTACTTTATAAAAGATAGTGCTGACGAAGAAATTTAACAGTGCAAACACATAACGGGGAGAGAGAAACAGACAGAGCCAGGCGGGCAAGCCAGTGTGTGTATGTGCAGAGACCAGAGGTGTAGGGGTGTGTGTGTGTGTGTGGGCAAAAGAGAACTGAAGGGAAAAGCAAGATGAGCAGTTTGTATTATATATATATGTATTATATATGTCTATTTTCAATAGACATATATATTTTTTGTTGCAGAATAATGCCCTGCAGTACATACTTTGTTTCTTTGTAACATTTGTTTGTTTTTAAGAGAAAATGATTGAATAAAATATTGAAATATTTGAGACAAGTTTTTGATATTTATTTTGGGTAAATTAATTGTTATATTAATCAAGTAATAAAAAATTATCTTCAGAATAATTGATAAATTTGTCGTTAGATTAATCGACTAATCGAAGAAATAATTGTTAGATTAATCGTTAAAAAAATAATCCAATCCATAGGTGCAACCCTATTACATTAACAGCGAAATATTGTTACATGTTTTGATTAGCAAGAAAACAGTGTTTCTGATCGCAGTTCAATCCAGTGAAATAACGGTTCAGAATCGGAACAAAGCTGTATCATGAATCTCAGAGCTTGACAGAGTAGAGAATAAGTGGTTTAGTAGAGAGCAGTGGTGGAATGTAAGTACATTTAGTAGTACTGTAGCCTACTTTAGCACACTTTAGAGGTACTTGTACTTTCCTTGAGTATTTCCATGCCATTTTCTGCTACTTCAGTAAATTCACTGATACTGAACAGTACTAATGTTTAATAGCTGTTTATTTTATTTTAAGTTATTATTTATTATATCAGTGTTCATTTCTAGAATTGTTGACAATGTATATTATTTAAAATGTTAAAGAATATTATAACTTATATATAAGAATATAATAACTTAAATATTCCTTAATAAAGTGATTTGTTTAAGAAAGCAGCCTTTTGAGTACCTTTATATAGGCTCAGAAATGCAATATAGCGGCTGCTGTATTGGTAATCGGTGAATGTTTCCGCACTAAAATTGGTATTGGTCTCAAAAATCCCATATTTGTCGGGCTCTGCTCTACAAATACTGTACAATGAAATTCAAGGCGCACTGAGCGGCTGTATCTCTGACCCCTGATCAGTGCACCACTGAATGATCTGTGTGGGTGTGATAACATTGATCTGTGAGGGAGCGGAGTGAGTTAAAGCCTGTGAAGACGATATAACTCGCTCGTAGTTCATTAATACGATTCATTCATGTGTTTATGTTAGGTTATAGATAGCTCTTAGCTAACGCTAGCTAAACTATTACTGTAGGGTTCAATGTTAAGGTTTGTTTTCAAGGTTGGGCAAGTGGGTCAGAAATCTACTTGCCCAAAGTCAATTTGTACTTAGTAGTTAATAGTTATTACTTATTATTTATTAGCAGTTATCAAATAACAACAAAAACTAAAGTTTATTGTCACGTTTAATCTTTATAAATAAATTAAATGAATCAGAACAAGGACACAGTGTGTCATAGATGCAAAGCAACAAACATTCTTGCATATCAAAACTGGCATGACTATCTCCCCCCCCCCCCCTTCTCCCTAGAGATGATCTCCTTAACTGTGAGTGAGTGATAAATTATCTAAATAAACTTTGTCTTTACCTGCCGCCATTTTCTCGTGAGTAGGGATGCTCTTATTAGTTTGGTTCTTTGTCAATACTCTTATTCGTTCTTTTTCATTACTAAATAATTGCTTTTTAAAAAATATATTGTTTAAAAAACAAAAAAACTCAGAACAGAATTAGAATTGAATATTTTAAATATAATTAAGTGTTGTTTCTAGAGCAGCAACAGTGTTTACAACAGCAAAGTCACTATATAAACTCACTGGAAACAAATGTCAGTAAAATAAATCATATTCCTGACATCAAAATACTGAGTGAAGTCTGTGTTCTTCATTCTTTCTAAACTTCAGTCAGTATCAGTCCCTCCTCCTGTCCTCTGTCCTCCTCCCTCTGCAGGTAAGTTACCTGGTAGAGGGAGGAGGGGCTGGTTTGTCTCAGCCAGCAGTAAGATTACAAGAATTTGCCAAATTTTAAGATATGTGTCAAACTAAGCTAAACAGTTAGACTACATACAATTGTTTGTAACAATTCACTATTAGCCGAGCTAGCTCGCTGTGCTTGTGTGAAACACCGCAGACAGAGCAGATTAAAATATAGCTTTCTACATTACACGTTTATGCTTGCTGAACAGGTGCATTGATAAAGTCTTGCTTTTTACTCTCGAGGTTTTATTGCACTTACAGTAACGAGCGCAGTTGCTGTCAACTCGAGTAATCTCCACCGCGGCCTGTCTGATCTGCTGACCGCTGCGCTCCTTGTGTCGGTGTGTATGTGTGTGAAGGAGCTCAGCCCGACACAGACAGCAGGAGAGGCTGCAGCAAGCGTGATAATACTACGGGGCCCGTTTAATACCGTGCTTCAGTACCCATTGCTACTCACGAATGCCCGATCGGTATGTGCAACTGAGATAGCTACTTCCATCATCAGCTCTGGAAAAATACATGTGTTTAATTCTTTTTTACGGGCAAGTAAATCTAGCATTCTACGTGCCCTGGGTAATCGGGCAATCCTTATTTTTGAGCCCTGTACTGTTGTTACTAAATTGCTAAAGTGCAGAAGTTATTCTTCTTCTGGCTTTTTTTGGCAGTTGACAAACAGCTTCATGTGCGTTATCACAGCCATCTGGACTGAAGGAGGGATGACCCTGATTTGCACATGGCCCGGGAAAACCAAGATGATTTCAATCAGATTTGTGATATGGCCAACAGAGACGCATATATGTATCTACATGTAAATGAAAGTGTCTTACATCTAACCTGTATTTTCTCAGAATACGTGACGCTTGACATAGTAATTGTAAATGGGGACCCACCTCCAACAGAGCCACAGAAAACATTACACAACTGTTGTTTGATGGAGAAGGTGAGAGGCCTGAAAAATGTTTGACTCACTATATGAAATTTTATGCAATTTGACATAATTGACATGTATAACTAGGATATAATTTAATGCAACAATTCAGTTTGCCTCTACATATGCATTGTGTTCATGACTAATGTTTGTCTACGACAAGATTGAGGATAGCAGATGTTTCATTTACTGCAACATTTAGTCAATACTGAATCCACTCTGCATTAAACAAATCATGAATGTGCCTGGTTATTTTAGCTTCAATGGTGTCTGCAGCATCCAAGCATCTCATCTCTGCCGGCCTGCATTTTCATAACAACAATTTCATATCTCCCTCCTTCCTTCCTTCCGTGTGGCTCTGTAAAGAGTATACAGCTGCTGGACAGGCAACATTTTTAATGACTAATGTTACAGCCACTGATTAACTCAAAGGTAAATGTTATACTGTTAATTACAACAGGGATATAAGCAAGCACATCAAATTAGACCATGAATCAGTCATGGTTACCCCTTCAGAACCTGAGATGAATATTACACTAGAAATAAAAAATGTGTATCCTGATTATTCAAATGGAGAACCACACCCATGCCTCTCATCACGCCACTCCACATGATCCTCCAAGCTGACTTTCATCTACTTAGAGTGTAGTTTAACTCACATCTGTCAGTTATTGTACTTTGATTTGTTTCAACTCCAGTTACCATTAGGGGTTTAATGATATGGCTGCAAAAAAACTGCTCCCATATTCATAAAAGTTGACAGGTTGATGTCTCGATCAACCAGACAACATCTTTAAACCTCACCTCCATAAAGCACATGGATAACAGAACACGGCCTGCTTATATTGCGCATGAATGGCCACCAATCTGCTGGTTGTGTCTGTGAGAGCCCAATAAAACCCCCAGTGCTAGAGTTGAACGCTCTTTATTGATATGCAATATGCAAAATGGCCTCTTTATAGATCAACACTCAGCGTGGTTTATAAGAGTCGGGGCTGAGGGGGAAAGAGAGGTAAAGAGATGAGCAGAAAATGTGGAGAGCGAGAAACAGGGAGGGAAAGATGCTGTTAGTGTATGTATCTATATGTGCATAGCCAGCCACTGCTACCCCATATTGTTCACATTGGCAGCACCCATTCATCTGGATTTTAAATCAATGCACTATATCAACATGGAGGACTTTTCTTTCAAATAAGACCATCTCCTCTGCCCTGGGTTTTCATGCAGCGGTCGACTTTAGAGGCAACTGTAAAAACACTCAAAGCCCTTCACCTTGTCATCCAGATTGCTTTCCCACTACTGCAGGATTTCAGCGTGGCGCTTTGATATACTGTAGAGATGATAACAAAGTGCTTTGTTGCAAAGGGATACTCTATTAGTGCAAGCTTGTATTGGGGTAATAAAGTACTGGTGAATCGGAAAGGTTTGGCTCTTGATGATCCCCTGACTTTTAATCTAGCGCCACCATCAGGTCAAAATTCCAAATGTGTCCAAACTTTGATTTATGACCAAATACCTGCAAAACACAGCATATTAGCATTCTAACAATCTGAACTAAGATGGTTAACATGGTAGAAACATTATACCTGCTTAACATCAGCATGTCAGCATTGTCATTGTGAGCATGTTAGCGTGCTGACATTCGCGTTTAGCTCAAAGTACAGCCTCAGAGCCGATAGCATGGCTGTAGACTCTTAGTCTAGTTATTAGGCCTGTACGAGCATTAAATCAATGTTGAGCACAAACTGTTAATGTTCTTAATGTTTGATATTGACTCATAATATCCTCTCAGATATCGGATATTGCGCCACCTTGTGCCAAGAAATAGTTTGTTTCTGAAGTTATTATACAGAATAATGAACTGAAACCTCTCAGTGTCTGTCATCCGTCTATGTAGTATCATGGATGTTCAAGGTGTTGCTTTTCCCACTCCCCTCATCTCTTTTTCTCTATGAGAAGGGAATGCACAGGAACAGACGACACTTAATCTTCATGCACCCATCAAGACGAAGCATCATTACCGTGCCTCTTATGTGATGGTGAAAAGAAATAATGGGATTTGTGCAATGCGTGTTGATGCACTAAAATGAGCCCTGGCAAATTCCACCCCACACACTGCAAGAAATATCCATCCCACATAGCATGTTCTTTTTTTCTTTTTCTTTTTTTGCTTGGTTCAAGAAAAGAAAAATCAATTTGAAGGTTGAATGAGACTTGATAAGTCACAGTGAACCGGCATTTTGATAGCATCTTGCTTTCTTAATGTTCTGTATTTTCAAGTGAATGAAGAGGAGGCAGTTTGATTAGACAGAAGAGGATTGAGATTCTTCCAAAATCTGCTTTCAAAAATCTGCAAGGGTTTTACTTGCTGTTTTGAATTTTTATTTGCGCCCACAGCACAAGGAGTTATAATTAAAAAAGGAAATTTGATATAAATACTGTAATTTCTTCAGCAGTTATGGCATACTCTGTAGATGTATATTGTGACAGTGTATATATCCTAACAAAAAAAAGACATTATTTCCACTGTAACAACAAATTTTCTTTCTGTGTCACTGTCCTGTGAAACTGACCCCTCTTTTCCATTTAATGGACAAAATGAAACCAAGAGGATACGGGAGGGAGCCAGCTGGATGTGGCACACTCAGGCACAGTATCAGAAGATACAAATTTCATCTTTAGTAGTTTGAATCATTTCGAGGGAAGATGGATTTGAGTATTCAGCGCCGGTGTGCTACTTACGAAGCTGAGAGTTTGATGCCCTACTGTAGCTTTAATAATTGATTACACTGACACTAAAAACTACAGTATCTGGTCAGTCAGTTAGTCCTCCACTTTGTTATCCAATGATATTTGGTTTCATGTCATCGGGTGTTGGATGCAAGGTTAATGTACATCACAGTCAACATCAGAGCCATTTAATGCATTAACTCTATACTCCACTAACCCCCCACCTACACACACACACAAATGCACTCACACTAAGCAAGATAGGCTACAGCCTGGATTCACTTAACTTCATATGCATTTTCATGCAAATACAGTCTGTGGTTTACCCATAATTTCACACAATCATCCTTAACATCTTCATTCCACATCACACAGCTTAGGAAGAAATATCAAACCACACCACGCGCTGTGGACGAGCCATGTTCTGTGCCGGATCCTCCTGATCTTTGTCCTTCTCACACATTATCCGAATAATCCAACTAATATCATAAGATATAGTAAGACGGTGCCAAAAAGAGAGACTGTATTGCAGCGGCAAGGCTGTAAGATACAGGAAAGGGGGCGGCAACTGAGATAATTCACGTGAAACCAGATTTTAAGAGGAGGAATGGTCAGCGTCTTCCAAAGGAGCGCCAAACGTTTGAGCCTTTAAAGCATCCAAGTGTAGCCTACACAGGTAAAATAATACATGTGCAGGATCCTAAACGACCCCCACCTCGCCATCTGCAGCCCCCCCTTGGAGGCTTCCTGGACCGGGGGTGGTCCTGAATCCTCTCCTCCCTGTCCCGAACGCTCTGCTCGTTGTGTTGCTCTCGTGTGATTAATTAAACCGTTGTGCACCTCTGCTTCGCGGCGTAAACGCGATACTTCTGCAGCCAGCGCAAATTCCTCTCCGGGACATGCACACTTACACATCTAACACACACACAACATAGCCTTCACGCACACGCGCGCTTTCACGGTCAGCGAGCATTTACGCACGATTGAAACTCGGTGATCACCAACATCTCCGAGTCTTTTTCCGTAAGTGTTTTGAATTTCCAGCCAAAGACAATTTGGTGCTCATGTGTTTGAGTGTGTGCATGTGAGGGGGGTCGCCCAGCGTTCGCAAATGGCGCAACTTCTCGCTTTTCCTGTCAAGTTGACACAGCTGGGAGCTCCGCTGACAGCAAACCGACCAGACCCTGATGGTTAACGGAGGGCTGCGCCAGTACAAACCAATATCTAGTCGTTATCTTCACCAGATACAGCCAAAAGCCACCTGACAGCCTGCTTGCGCTGCATAGTGAGCGTTCAAAGAACATTTGCACAGGAGCACCTGCACCTTCAACCGCCCCCCCATCCAACCGCTTCATGGAGTATCCTTACCTTAAAGTCGAGGTTTCTTTGCGACGTTTTCACTGAATGTAATCTTCGTTGGAGTAACAGAAACAGAAACACACGCTTATTCCGCAGCTCCTCGGTCGCTGTGTGGAGGAGAACGGATGTTGGAGAAACAGCAGTGAAAACCAGCGGTGCTCTCTCTCTCTCTCTCTCTCTCTCTCTCTCTCTCTCTCTGGTTCACAGGCAGGGCTCCACACTGAAATATTACCAGCAACCGATTGGTCCACGGGCTCCGCTGCTCTAAGGAGGGGCCAAATACAACCGCGGGGACCAAGAAGGCCAACACATCGCAGATGAATCAATCTTGCAAGATACTACATTGATATCAGAATACAGACCCTTCCATCTGAGTTGGTTTTTTGTTGTTGGACCTAATTTAGTCCATCTAAATGCAGTGACGTTGATAAGTTTTCAATGTAGAAGAGTCCCTGGGACCCACTCTAATGACCTGTGGGGAAAATCGAGTGGGTCCCCAATGAAATTTATGCTTTTTGACAAATTGTAGTGTTAAACTCGTGTTTGATGTTCTATGGTTACATTCATGTGTAAAGGTGTGTAAGGATACACAAAATTCACAGTTCGGTATGTACCTCGGTTTTAGGGTTTTAAATAAACTTTGTGTCATTTATTTTGAAAAAATGTAAATATTCAACAGTGGCTCATTGGCCATAATTCTTACTGTAACCCATAAGGCACTCAAATACTGGTATATTGTTAAAAAGAAAAAATAAATAATACAAATAAATAATAAACACTTATTTACACTATTTGACACATTTGGGTGATGCCATCATAAATGACATGTTTGAAGTGTTTCCACAGACAAACCTGAACAATGTTGGCATACAGTTTGACACTAATCTTGGTCCACGTTCACTGTAACTAGCCGGGAAACTGTTATGCTCCCATATAGCGACACTACATGAGCTTGACTAACCGGGCTAAGTTGACTAACATGCTACAGCTGATACACAACAACTGGTGCACTGCCAAAATGTTCTGGGTAAAACTTGTGTTCTAAAAGCGAGATTTCTTTTGTTTATTGCTATGCTTTCAACACTTGTTTTTTGTTCACAATGTAGCGTTGTCAGGGAAAAAAATAGTGTAAATCCCCTGGATGCGTCGATAGTGAGTTTACTGTGTCCTTTCGGATTTTAATGCGTCAGAGACATAGGATGCGTACCTAGCAACATCTGTAAATGTCAATATTTTAGCACTATTTAGTTATACATATTTTCTAGTTTAACGTTATGAATCTGCAGGTAAGTGTAGTCGCGGTTGCCAGCAGTACAAGGAGCAATAATCTAAGTGTAACTTTGTAAATCGATGATCACAAAAAAAATCTTCTGTTTGAAGTCCTGTAGGTTTAATCTTGCAGTTATTACAAGTTATTACTTCACATTAAAAGCATTGAACTGGCGAAACACGAGTTGACTTTTATTATGAAGTAGTCACAGGAAATGCAATGTGTTTGTCAGTAAGCTTGACGCTGGCCGCTATCGTTCATCAAAAATGCATCTACAAAACAAGACAACGGTAATTTTTTGACAGCGGATCAGTTTAAATTATTGCAGAGAGTAATGGAACAGTCAGGAGCGGCCACGGTGAGCTGGCCACAGGCTGCACACCTCCAACTTCTCAGCGAGAAGTCCTTTCACTGTGCCCTGCTGTTCGCAGACACATGCCATGTGCAGCCTAAAATCAGATCACAGTTGCTCAGAGAATGATGGAAAAAGGCCAATTATTGCCTGACTTCGTTATTAAAAATAGTTTGTTTTGAGGCCCCCAGAATTCTGTGACCTGTAGTATTAAACCGCATTTGCTGTTAGGCCTACCACCAGAAACTACAGGTGCTGCCAAATCAACCAGGACTGAAATCGAAAGGATTGCCACTTTAAGGCAAAGAGTAGGTGTCAGTAGGCGATATGAGGGGGAATGCCATCCCCCTTGTTAGCAAAATGACCAAAATCCATAACATTCATCAGGCACACAACACTCACTCAGTTTCCAATATGTGGTTGCATTTGATTGCCTATGGCAAGAGTTTTTCATTGGTTTCCAGTCTAATTCATGACTTTGCTCTAAAAATGTTTGAAAAAGCAATGGATTAGGCTGTATCTTCTCATTAAATGTCCTAAACTGCAAAATACTGTGGGCTATGTTAACGTTTTGTTTAGACTTAAAGTGTAATTTTCTTAAGACATGGGGCGAGATCATTTCAAACAAGGTTGTACTTGTTTCATCTTTTTAGATGCTGCAGAATAAGACAGGGGTAATGTTCAAACTGTCCAAACAGGTTTACATCATTATACAACTACCAACCTACTTGATATTGCAAAAGCAATAGGCCTAAGTTACTCATTACTGACTCATAGGGTAGTAATTGTTGGGGCTCAAGGATACTGTCCTATTGTATTGCTTTAGCTGTGTGTTGTACAATGTCATGATTGAAGAGTCAAACTCATTTCAACCTAAATATGGACAGCCCATGCACAGACACATAACATCAGCAAAGTGCAGGCTATAGGTTACTCTAAGCAAAAACCTCTCCCATGATGTTTTTAGCAGCGTAGCCGCCCATTCTGAATACAGCATCACGTCAAGCACTTAACTTAGACAGTAAATGGGTCAGAGCAGAGACACAGAGTGGGGGGGGAAGACTCGTTTTCAATAGGCCTTAAGGCCATTTTATGATTGCAGTGTTTTATTGCACGATTGAAAACCAGATGGGCCAATACTTGCAAATAATGACCTATATTTATTTTTTTCCTGAACTTTTCAGCTGAACTGCTGAAAATGGGTAAACTTTATGTTATGTGCATGTGTGGCATTACAACATGTGAGGGAAAGAGACAGACTGAGTAGGTGTGCATACGCGCGTGTGGAACCGAAAGGGCGTTGTAGCCTCCAAGTGTTTTCTTTTTTTTCTCTTTTTTTTCTTTTTTTTTGTCAGTTCTTAACTGGGACCGTTATTTTCACAGGCGCTGCGCAGCGCCTTCGGTGTTAATTTCCCACGATGCAGCGTAAATAAATTCAGCGTTGCTGCTCCCACAGAGACAGAACCAGAGGCTCCTCAGATGTCAGTGCAGCAGGACCCACCCTATGAGGTTATTTATCTTCAGTACTAAAGGTCTTTTTCAACTACAACCACCATGTAGACGTTTTGAGAGATTTTGAACACACACAGGATGCTAAATGACAACTTCCATATTATCCCTCTCAGTTCAGCTAATACTGGTCAGTGAAGGATGTAGGCTAGAGTGCAGTGCTTTCATTTGCAAAACAGAGTTTACCCCCTTTCAGGGCTGATAAATATTCATGATATATTAAAGTACTTTCAAATTGAATATGACTATAAGGTCTAGTAAAAAGTTAAAATATAATTAATTGTTTTACTGCATGGCTTGTTTTCCTTGTGATTTCCCCCCTCTGGCGATCATACAGTACCTACACTTTAATTTGCTGCTGCAGCCCTTTTGATGAGGATTCAGCATCTTCAGCAATTGTTAAGAACTTTGTTATCATGGGAAGCGGTATGCAAATGGATTATAGTTATCCTCAGTATTTTATTGTATCATCATTTCTATAAAATAGTCCTGTTTATTTATTAACAGCGGTGACAGTTGTGGAATAGGAGCAGCTTGGTTACATTGGCAGCCTTTAGTTTCAGCACCATGGCCAGTGACACTGATACCAGGGCACTGTGTGAGACTGTTAGTGCAGTGACTGTGTGTGTGTGTGTGTGTGTGTGTGTGTTTAACGGTTCACACCAGATTTCTGACCATTGAAATAAATGTGTTGACTGTCAAGATGAAAGTTTCAGCATGTCAAGTCAACCTCAGATCAGAGTTGAGACTTAGTTGAAGTGTACTCTGCTTGGTGTCAGAGTTTAGTGTTCAATTTCATGTCACACCATCTGCCATGTTGAACACAGTGTGCCTTTGATTACTTTATGAGGTGATGTTTCAGATCATGAGGGTTGCCTGGAACTGCCTACAAGGAAGGACGTGCATGCCGTCATACACACATGCTTCCACACACCAACATCGGCAGTATATCTAGTATGGAAGCAAATTAGGATCATTAATATTTTTAGCTTGTGAAATGATGTTCACAGATAATTTCACAGCCTGCAGTTGTATATCACCTTTTGTGTGCATGTGAATGGCATGCACGTATCTGAATGTGTGACTTTGTAAAAAAGACACACAACTATGTTTCTTAAACAACTTAAATTCATTTATTTAAGACATTTTAACTTCCTGAAAAATTCAGAATCTTGAATGAGACTTTGATAATAAATAAGGAAATATATTGTCCACCCTGAAAAAGACTTGGGATTTAAATGGTTTTCTGACGTGAACTGAAAATCTCTCTTTCTTTGTCTCCCCCCAGATTATTTTATTTTGCTTTAGCTTTGATTATTATTTTTATATATAAACCCAAATATATTAATACGGTTTAAGAAACTGAATTCAGACTGCTGTCACTAAAATGACATAATAGGTTGCACACTCACGCTCTGATCGCATGATGACTTTGAATCAGAGCTGGAGTGTGCGACCCCTATTCTGTCATTTGTTTGTACACGATCCTCTGGAGTCGGCACCTCACTAATCCAGGCGTGCATTCTTGCCTTGTACCTGTTCAAAGTTATTTGAGAAACAATAATGAGCAACAAATACATGATTATAC
Organism: Siniperca chuatsi; assembly: GCF_020085105.1. Taxonomy (NCBI): domain Eukaryota; kingdom Metazoa; phylum Chordata; class Actinopteri; order Centrarchiformes; family Sinipercidae; genus Siniperca; species Siniperca chuatsi. The sequence continues at coordinate 19,861,815 of NC_058058.1, read as the reverse complement.
TATAATAATTATACTTTGTACCTTTGTTGACATACGTTGCTGTTATGGCTGACTGCTGGTGAGCTTGTGGCACGCTTGAAACTTGAATTTTTGGCTGTGCATTTGACAAGATGTCCACAAAGCTGCGAACAGCTCTCTCTATTAAGGAGTTCTGCTCCTGTGTGTTTGATATTAAAGACATTTAGCAGCTCATGAAAGAGGTGTAACATTGAACAAATGTTCTCCCACCATAAAAACATAATACTGAGCACATTTTGCTGTATTGACAGTTCACTACGGTCCCCTTTTAGATTTGAAGATTGTATTATTAGCCTGCTACTGTTACTTCCCTGTTCACTTGGTTTATTTTCCAGCTGACGTGAACATGTACAAGTTGGATTGGAAACGCATGCCCGCAGCATTATGTCTTGAAACACCTGTTAAAGACTAGCCTTACTTTCCTTAATATTAACGTTACTTGTTCAAACGGCACGACAACAAACGTTAGCCAACAGACTGTAGCTAGCTAAGACATTAGCTAATGTGCAAATTAAGTAACTCCAGGATGCATGCACAGCTGTCTTGATATATCTAGTTAATTACAATGTAAAACTTTACTGGCATGCTCTGTGCTAATTAACCTGAATCCCGGAAGAGTTCGCCTCTGGCTCCTCCATGTTGACTCCAGCATACTACAGATGGACGAAGTAACCAGAATGTGCTAGAACCTTTTGCCCCCTGATTGGACAGTTTTACTTCCTCTGATTGGATGGTCAGTGGGCAACGTGCTGATTGGCTAGTCAACCTTAAAACAGGGCCAAAATCTATGCTTGTAACTCGTAGCTTGTAACTTCAGTGTCGCATACAAATAATAGGATATTTGTGGGTCTGTCTCTCAGACTGTGTGAAACCTTACTGTTGGAAATATTCCTGCACATATTTTAATTACACATACACAAAATATTTCTACAGCTGCAAAACTTTACACATGTGCAAATTATATCTGTGTGCACAGAACTTTTTCACACATGCACAAAATATTTCTACGGCTGCAAAACTTTTTTACAAAGTCACACATTCAGATACGTGCATGCACATTTTTTTCACATGCACACGAAAGGTGATATACAACTGCAGGCTGTGAAATGATTTACATTTAGTACATTAACATGCAACCCTGGGCCCTAAGCTTTGCTATAGGCAAGTGTGTTTTACTCACTCAGAGTGCATTAATGCTCATGCAAAGTATAGGAGAGAAAATCACAGTATTTCAGCCTCATTATGTTTGTTTCTCTCCTAGTCAACTGCACTCAAGCTCAGCCATGGCAGACCACAACAAGGCCACTGAGATGTAACTGTATACTCTCACTGTCTCTCTCGATGGAAGGCAGCCTTATGAATATTTATCAGTTCACTGGGTCAAGGTGTAATATCCGTATTTTCAACACGACACAACACGGGCCCTCACCCCTCATGTATGTGGCAGGGCATTCATCACCAGGCTAGAATCGTTTACAGCTCGGCCTTGCGCCACCTGCTTCACAGCCTGCCAGCAGATCCGTTTGTATCTTCATTAGCGCTTGTCTGAACTCCGCTAAAGCCAGATGTCAGAAGGCCCTGACCTTGGCTCACTTTGAATAAATTCAACCCACTGGCTGCAATTTTGTGTCATAGAAGAAGTCGATTGTTTTTCCTTGCAAACCTGCTACTTTTCTGCAGATCTTGAGATTGAAGTCCTGAATTAACATGGTCACAAATAAATTAAAAATGCTATTTTCTGCTCCAGAAGCATTGGTTGGATTGTTATTTGGAAACCCATAACCCCTCTTACGTACTTTCACAGTCCAAGTGTTAGCAATGCAGGTATTTCCCATAAGAAGCAATCTTTCAAAAACAAATGGCAAGTCAGTGGCAAAAATAAATACTAATCTTTCTCTCTAAGTCAAAGGTGAAAAATGTAGCTTTGCACGAGCAGTCCCACAGATATCAGCATATACAAATACACACCCATGCATCATAGTGGAGAGAAAGCAGGCATCCAGTATTTTCCATTACAGCAAAGAGGTGATTTGACATATTTGATAGAAACCTGGAACAGTGATGCGAAAATAAATGTACTGTATATTGTTTTTCTCTGCCAAGAGAGCCAAGTTTGAAGGCAAAATTAAATCAGAATAGTTCATAAACACATCAGTAATGACAATTTAAGAATTTCTGCCAACTACAGAATCACATAAATACCCAGTCTGCGATGGCTCATGTTTACCTGTGGTCGGAGTGCATTATCGCCCCTGGACAAAACATTGATCATCTTCAAAAAAAACAGCCACTCAATTGATCCCCAAACAAATGTGATGAGCTCTATCCATGGTTCATCCCCTTTGGGCCTTTTGATGTGGGGAAACTTGCTGATCTGCCGTGCCCTCCTTTTCTAATAAAGCTGTCATCAGCTGCCAATGTGCACTTTCATGGCGTCGCTCCAAGCTGGCTGAGATCAATAGCGCCTGTCAGGGACCGGTCCCTAGGCGTAATAAGGCTGGGAGACACATGGTAAGTAGACCACGGGGTGGGGGGGCGGGCAATCTAGGCAATGCTCTGATTGGCTATGGACCCTGATTTCAACAGGGAGACATGACACTGTGTTTAGATATAAGCCAACTGGACTCATATTACAGAATCAAGAGCCAGTGGTGACACTGAACTGTCCACTAAAAGGGGAGAAATCTGATACAGAATGTAAGAGATGCGGGCTATTAGCTGTATTTAGTTTCTGTTGGCACAGTGATGATGTCACAAACCCTTTTAGTGTAGTGTGATATCACCCTTCTCCCATCGGCCTACTAGGCTTCAACACATATTATATTTATATGTATATATATATATATATATATCCATCACTTCAGAAGATCTACAGCTCTGCCAGTGCCATGCATATTTTATCAAACAACATGCAAGGCTGTGGAGCCCATAGCTCATGTAGCTTTGACATCTTTACTAACCAGGCACCACTGATAGACAAAACACCGCTTTCTGTGCTGGAAATGTAATGTTAATGTGACAGACTGATAGAAAGAGTGATTGTTGTGCTGTCCCATGCAAACACACACACACACCCACACAGTACAGACACAGTGTTATATCATGTGATGTAAACCCAGAAGTAGTGATTTCTTTCCTTAGTCTTGCAGATTAATTTTGCACGATATGACATGTCACAAGAACTTACTACTGTTCCGCAGAGACTTCTTTTTGTGGACAATCTGCAACACAGTGATGGTACACAGTCAAATCTGTTTTGGATTCTAAGACAAATTAATTTTATATAAGAAAGTATATCATTGCAAATGCATTGGCAATTCCTCCAATAGATGTTGAGATATTTAAGTCTGGACCAAAGTGGTGGACTGACCAACATTGCTCTCCCTAGAACCATGCTGCCAGCATGGCTAAAAATAATGTGGGTTTTGACACACTATTTTCTTAAAATTAATATTAAACTCCATAGAACCACCTTATGTCAGTACATTAAGAGAGACTGGGTAGAAAGTGTTCCAGCCTGTTTTTCTACACGTGATGGTTGCAGTTAATCATTTAGCAAAGCAAGGAAAGGTTGAATTAACACTCCCTCCATTACTTATTCATGGAAAAGAAAATCACAAACATGGGCATGATTTGTTGGCTGCCAGTATTTTCTTTTTTTCTAAAGGGACCTGAGCTGTCGAGTAAATGGATCTGGTCATTTTTTGCTTCTGTTTCATTTCAACCCATGAGGATACACCTGCCTGTATGTTTTTGTTATGTAGGTTTAAACAGATGAAAATGGACAAAAAAACAGTTCCACAGATTTTTCATCCTCAAACTCATGATGTGGTGTTCCAACCCATCGCTGAGTAAGTGTTCCCATTCCACATGCATATCTGCATTATTGAGTTCAATGATGTACATTCAGGACTGCATCAGTCATAAAATACAATAGTGCATGTTTAAATGTGTCCAGCGGTGAGGAATTGATTGAAGTTTAATCTGGCAATTAGTTTCATTGATAACTGTACCGGCAGGGAGGAACGCACCGAACACAGGAAGGCATAACACATCTCCTGAATGGAAACAGTCCCATTACTCTCTGTCTGCTGTCCTCACTTCCCTGCTCGCAATTCATCTACGGATATAATGACCAAAGAAAGAGCAAGACGCTGATCTGTCAGGATGATTCACTGTCAATTTACCAGGCTTTTTATAAAGCCCCGCTCTGTGCAGCAGCCGGGTAGATGGACCCAGCCTCCTAACTCTATTTATAATATACATATTGACACATATGATGGTAAAGTGCTGATTGGGAACGACTGTGAGGAGATCACTTCTCAGCTAAGACAAATTTAACTAAGGGTGGTGTCAGAAGGTGATAACTGGAGTGGCCATTAGCAGTTGAATTTGTACAGACTATGACGTGATATGGTGCTGAGCAGTATTATGACCGCCGTCGCTGTTTTTGAATTTGTGTTATCATGCAGTAAATGCATTTGAATAAAATGCTTGTTTACGACCAATCACTGTTTCATTGTCTTGGTGATATGAGAAAGCCACTGGGTTTAATGCTCACAGCATACTCTGCATCTTCCGAAGGCTTGTTTTGAAAAGATGCATTTATTCTATCCAGTGTATTGCAGAGATTTGCCTCAAGATTTTGCATTATCGCTGTATGGACTTTCAATGAGTAAGCAGAGAGAATCTGAATTATAGCAACATCTTGGGCTTGTCCAGGTCAGCTATAGTCAGACATCTGCAAACAAAGCCTGTGCACAGCAAGCCGGCTGTCTGGGCCTTGACTAAAGAACCTAGTCAGGCTGCAGACTTTCCAATAAGCACAAAAATAAGGTGAGGTCTTGCTGCATAGTTTGCATCAGCAGACAGAGGACTCTCTGATAAGTGAACTATAATCTAGACAAAAAGATGAAATAACACTAAGTAGGTTATTTTCTTATTTGAAGTTTAATTTGGCCAAGGTGGAGCTAATTTAAAATGCTATATATATATATATATATATATATGTTTGGGTAGTTTCATCTACAACATTGCATCATCTTTTATATAATGACCGTATGTTTTGTATCCAAATCTTAATCTGAAAAGAAACTATTACTGTCAAATAGCCTAAATGTAGCAGAGTAAAAAGTAGCAGGGGCATCATGCAAGCCAAATTTCTGAGGGGGGGCACTTAGAGCAGGGGGCCATGGGGGTCCTTCCTCAGAAAAAAAAATCTGCAATTTGACATAGCCTATATATTCAAAGACTTTAGGGGGGTTATATTAAAACTTCACTTTGTAGCTCAGTGATCTTCCACTTTATATTAGGGTAAATACTGTATATTTATTTAGAGATTCTCATGTGTATTATTTGTGCTGTTATGGTTACTGAAAATGACTCACTTCTACACTAGCTTCTACACTGCTGACACCTTTCTTGAAAAAGAGCTAAATCTTGTCTGGCCCCAAAAAAAAATGTAAGGGGCACATTACCCAGAGAACATGGATAATAAAGCCACAGATGAAAGAAATCCTGCCAAACATAATAGCTGTATTTTCAAACAAAATGCATAGGAAGCAGCAGGGGTACAGATGCTCCATTGCCAATAAAAGCTCAGACTGAGCAGTAGTAACCTATTTTCCAAACCTCCTTGAAAGATCCACCATCACCACTAGCCTAAGAGCATATAACCTGTAACCACACACACACACGCACACACACACACACAATGATATAGCTGTGAGTTTGAGCAAATCATGCAGGTGATATAAACCTCAGGAGGTCAACAAATCCATTCCACAACTCATTTCCCATTTCAGGCGGATATGGGGCTTCATTGATCGGTGCATCATGTGCTTCTTGGAAATAAGGTGACTGGCGCCATTGCGTGGCATAATGGGAAATTACACGAGTCTGCGTGGTAGTCAGACAGTCCCGTTAACCATCATCTGATACTGGTACTAAGTCTTCTAATCAAAAATAAACGTGCTCAAAATTATCTTGAAATGACTGTAGACATGCGTTTATTTATTATAATAGTGCCGCACTGACTGTGAATGAAAGTAGTCTTTTTTCCGTTTAAAACATGACATTTAAGAGCATCGCTCTCTTTCCAGTGTGAAGTCCATTCATGCCTCGGTTTCTTAAGCTCTTTCACCGCTAACCTTTAAATAACCGATGGCAGGCGATATTCCCGTGTAATTAATACAAATTGGTGGTCTTTAAACAAAGTCCGAACGCAGCTGACCAGAACTACTTTAAGTTCATCCATCCCATTTCCTGGACGGAGTTCCTGAGGGAGGGTCAGTGGAGCAGGCATGGGAAAGTTCTCCCCACTTTTTCCGATTACATCGATTCTTTTTAAAGAAGGCAGACACAAAACGACGACTCGAGCTGCAGACCGCTGCTGTCAGGAGCGGAGGGTGACATTAAAAGTAGCCTACACTGAGTGCTGAGGCCAGCAAGCCAAGAAGGAGACAAACCCCGCTTCACGAGAGAGAAAGGTAAGAATTCTCCAATTAGGACAAAAGAAACCCCAAACAGATTATTACATAATCATATGTCCCTGTAGTTCTTAATAGTTGTCAATGAGTCAATTGTACTGTATTTGATATTGTTTATAATCCCCCAAGGTATCAGAATAACATGTATACAAGGTGCTCACAATGCCTAGCACACTTTTTATTGACTTTTGGTAGGTAATTGTACTGTAATTGTTTTATTATTTTATTACCTTCTGTATTCCAATAATGAATTACGGGGTGTCTAAATTTTTTAAAGTCCAGTGTCCCGCCTTGTTGTAGATGTTTTTTTTTTAAATTCCATATGGTTTCCGTAATCAATATAAGAACTTAAAGTATGCCAATAATAAGGCTGTGGAATATAAAACTGAAATTAATTTAACTTGTCAAAAGTCCTGTGAAAAGCCTGTTGTGACTTGTAGTATCTGTGGCACTAATGATTTCTTGGTTATAGTGTTTTATTGTATTTTAAACTGTGATATACTAAGTGTGGACTTTACAGTCTTATTTTATGCTATTTTTTGATCTCATATGGTGAACTATTACTAGTCTGTTGGTATGTTTGGTAGAGGTAACAGTAATACTCAAGACAATACTCCCAGAAGTGGATCACTCCAGTTATCATTTTTGTGCCTGTTCAGCGGGCCAGCTTACCTGACAGTCCATTGTCTTGTCTCATCCTGTCAGAAGAGTTTGTATTTTCAGTATTAGGAAATTTATTTTTTCTCAGAGGGGAAGAAATAACAGAAAAACATAAACAGTCTAAATTAATAGACAAATGTCACAGACGTGCCTCAACTCCCCCACACAGGATGTTTATTCAGATGTGTGTGTGTGTGTGTGTGTGTGTGTGTGAGTTTCCTGACGAGCCACTGACTGTGTCATTTATCATTAACAATTTTCATCAACCCCCCCCCTCAATACCTCAAGACAATACTTGAGCGAAATCAGTCACTGTATGATTTGACTCAGCTTTAACTGATTCATAAATCCAGATAGAAAAATGAATGTGTACGATAATGCTGTATAATGTAAAGGTTTGAGTGGCCTCTCTTGGACTCATTGACTCCAGTTTTACTGTGAAAGCGTACACTATTTCCATTCATATTAAATGTTAACTTTAGCACCATATGTTTTTGTTTTAGTCCATTTTAGTGTATGGAGGCCTTGTTTTTCACATCGTGATGCTGAGGAGTTGGAGCCCATCCTAACAACACTGTGAGCTCATGGAAGAACTAATAGGGCGCTGCAGCCAGATACACATGTTGCCCAGTAAAAAGACACCATTATACTGAAAAAGTCAGAGAAACTTAGCTCATTTGTTGCTTATAGAAAACACTTATGTATTAGCTGCGGTTTATGACAACCCTTGAGAATTCTGTAGTGGACATAAAAAGTATATATAAAAATATACCATTTAGGTGTTAAGTGGTATGTTCAAGCCAATCTGTTCAGCAATGTAGCAGTAAATGAAAAGGTGGATAAACTATATGACCTGCATAACAACTACACAGCAGTTCACAATTTGAACAGGCGGAAGAGAGTTTAAACCGGTGATTTGAGGTTGGTTTGTTTTGCTAACAATTTTGGTTCCATCTTACCCAGCCTGACAAAGAGCTTTCACAATATCTTGGCAAAATATGCAACAGGGCAGATTTTAGTCAGATTTGTGCAAGATCTGTAGAAAAACCTATTGGACATATATATATATATATATATATATATATATATATATATATATATATGTGCCAAATTTGGCACCTTTTTGAGAATTATTGTGTGAGCCTGGGAGTTCTTCCAAAGTGATACAGAAGAATCAAATGCTAGTTCGCAAAAGCAGGTAATGAGCATTTTCTAAAATTGCGAAACATCTTTATGGGTGAAACGGGGTGCGGCCTACATCAGGAATATTCAACTCAATGTATGGAATGTAGGGATGTAAGGTTTTTGATATGCAATTTATGGTTAGAGAGTAATTCAATAAAAACTGCATACATTTTTACTTGTCCTCCTTATAAGAACCTGTCCTCATTTTGTAACCTGTGTGCCGCAAAAAGGTGTGTTAACTTTAAAATCTTTATTTCTCAAACATTCTCTCATTCTCCCCCACCTGTCCATCCATCCTTTATCTACCAACTGTCCCTCTTAGGAGCAGAGGATGTCCAGAGCTGACTGGTCCTTCCTGGAGCACCTGCTGGAGGAGGGCCAAGAGTATTCGACAGGCATTGGCCGTGTCTGGCTCACCGTACTCTTCCTGTTCCGCATGCTGGTACTGGGAACTGCGGCCGAATCTGCCTGGGATGACGAACAAGCTGGCTTTGTCTGCAACACGCTACAACCCGGCTGCCCTGCTGTGTGCTACGACAGAGCCTTCCCCATATCCCACTTTCGCTACTTTGTCCTCCAAGTCATCTTCGTCTCCACGCCGACCATCTTCTACTTTGGATATGTGGCTATAAGGGCTGGGAAGGACAAGAAAAAGCAGGAGGAACAGGCAGAAGAAGGCAATGGTGGAAGTAAGAGAGGAGAAACTGTAGTAGAAAGGGACAATAACAATGTGACCAAAGACAATGCAGAAGAGAAGGAGAAACAAGAGGATGGTGGGAAAGGTAGAAAAGCTGACAAGGCTCCTCCTGATGCTCCTAAACTGAAAGGCAGGCTGCTGTGTGCATATGCATTCAGCATCCTGTTAAAAGTCCTTCTAGAAGCTGGCTTCATCGTAGGGCTGTGGGTCGTTTACGATGGCTTTTTCATTGCAGCAAGGTTTGAGTGCACGGGGTTCCCTTGTCCTCACACGGTGGACTGCTTTGTCTCTCGACCCACGGAGAAGACCATCTTCACCATCTACACTCAGGTGATCGCATCCATCTCCCTGCTCCTCAACCTGGTCGAGCTCCTCCACCTCCTCCAGCTTGCCATCTCCCATCGGCTGGAGAAACGCTACCGTACCCAGCGCTACCTACCTCGGTCACAGCAGGTAACAGCCCGACAGGAGACTCCAGAACTCCAAATGGAAACGCCACAGTCTTACAAAGCAGGGAGCCATGTTAACCTCCCCATCCAGGGGGAGGCTACATGCCACCCCAACCCCTGTGAGAGCTACGGGGATCTGGCGATTGAGGTGAACTGGGGACCTGGGAAGGCTGAGAGTGACCTGCTTCCCAGTTATGTGAACTGCATGGGGGCTATGAGGACAACTCATTCCCCTAGAGTCCATTATAAACAACACACACAGTCACACCACACTGAGAAAAACACTAAGGGTGCCCATAAAGGAAAGTCAAATCAGAAGCATTATGTATGACCCAGTCTGATAGGGCACTATGTTGTTTATGACTATGAATATATAATATTTGTTTAGTTTCTGAGTCTTCCAGTTTTTTATAAGTACTATCCTGCACATGACACTTGACTATCAGGAGCGCACAGTGAGAGCTCAAATGAAGAAGAACAACTATTACGCTGTGAACCTGATGCCTCAGAGAGGCAGGCAGACATTCAACTAGAGATTTACCAGATAAATGGACCTATTCAAAATGAAAAATTTTGAGAACACTCCCCAAGGCAAAGAAAATTAGACTCTACAATGAGAGAAAATTACAGTCATAAGATGCCTTCATGTTACATCTAATGACTTTTAGTGCTGAATATGACAGTGAAAAAAAACACTGAAAATGAGAGACTGCGGAGGAGCTGCGGATATTGTGTGAGTGTGTATGGGAGAGTACGCAGTAGAACCACATTTAAGCATATTCCTCTGAGATTTGCACTGTAACCCCTGGAGCTCTGTGAAGCCCCCTCCTCTCCCCATGGCTGTGTTCACACTGTGGAATGTACTGGACTCTGGGTCCTGCTCATATCCCAAGAGAATAATGGCTGCGTGGATGCAGGCATGCATGCATGCACACACACAAAAAAAAAGTCTCCTTTCATCCAGTGAGTTTTGGTCACTTGAGTTGGGGATATGAACTGGAGAAGGCATGGGTAAACAGAAGGGGAGCCAAACCAGGGGAATTCTGGGATTGTAAATGACTTATCGTTGCCAGTAACCATTGTATTTTAGCTATGAGGAATGAGGGAGAGAGAGTAAGCATCCCATTTAAAAATGAAAAATGTAGAGAGCTTGAGGGAGAACTCAAAAGATGCATTAGTGATTGCACATTGAATGGACTGAAAGCGGTACAGAAATGTGCAAACTTAATGAGAGGAAATGACTAATTATGTGAAAACTGTATTTAATGTTTAAAGTATTGTGAAGAAATAAAAGTGTTAATATTTATTATTTTGTGGAAAATAAAGTTTAAAAGTACCATAAATGAATGGATTTATGATCACTCACATACTGCATTATTCATGTTATTCAAATTATACTATAGATGCTATACAGAGACTATATTCCATACAAGTTGATCTCCTGTGTACATGATGGTTTTGTCTTTGATTTCAGTGTGGGGAAAATGGCTCTGAAGTGTGTATTGCTTCTCTGTCCAACCATACACTTTCCGCTATCCAAATACTGTCACAATACAGAGGCACTGAATCACTCAAGAGAAAGCACTTTGGGAATAATAGAAAAACGAAGATGTGGAGAAGTGGATGAGCCTTACAGGGTATCATGAGCATAACCTCCTGAGGGCAAAAAATGGGGGCGAAATAACTGTGATTTTCAAATCCGTAGCTCTGGCTGTACAGAGGGAAAAAGCGTCAATTATATGCCAGTAAAAGTTCATACAAGGTGGAATGGCACTTTATGCTGGCTGTATTTAATATCCCCTGGGGAGTCCTTCCTGTTAACGCTGTTTTTCGAGGAAAGCAATTGATAAAATCCAGAACTCAGCACCTTCAACAAGGTGCTCGCCCAGGCTCCAGTGAATGTAGCCATATGTCTTTTCAGGGCGGCAGCCACAGCGCTCTGCAATACGGCACTCATTTCCAGCAATTTACTGAACTGTCTCAATGACGATAAGCAGTTATCTATAGCAGGAAAGGGGGTTTATGGGAAATTTAAGTGAGACAGGTTCTCATAAAATAAACAGCTTGAACTGTGTGAGGTCAAACAAGAACTGCAACAAGCAGCTGAAAAACAGAAACTTGATTTTTTGTTTTCTTTTGCTGCAGGTTTATCAATTTTATGATTTAATAATAATAGGAAGACTATTTCTCAGTCCTCAGAGTGGAATGTGTTTTCATTGTGGGCCGCCTCTCCCTGTGTCAAGGATAAATTGGCAGATATTGTTGAGAGAACAATCCAGACTGAAGCTGCCCAGAATGTCTGTTCACAAGAACTTGGCTGGCATCCCCGTGCAGTCTTGTTTTCTCAGTGCAGGTGGGTGGGTGGGTGGGCGCATGTGTGTGCACTTGCCTGCATGTGTCCACGTGATTGTTCATGTGTGTGTTTTCACAAAAAGCCAGGGGGTCATGGAACAGATTGCACGGGGCGACACATATCGGCCCTCTGCTGCCAACCAAAGCCAGCAGCGGAACAGCGGAGCCCCCTCTTGCATCCATCTTCTTTATAGCCGATCGAGCTGCAGAAGTCCAACGCCCTGCTCTATTCTTTCCACAGAGTAAACTCTCACATCCTGTTCAGTGAAGCAAATACAAACCTCCAGGATGAAAACAACAGCGCAAGTTATTTGCTGCTCCAACAGCCTTTTTTTCCCTCTGCACTCAATATCTACCCATCAGAGAAATTACAGCCCTCCTATCAACCTAATAGTGCAGATGAAAGTGATGTTTTGGCTACATGTTCCTCTGTCAAGACAACAGGACATTAGTAAAATGTTCACATCTAGACTATTTCCCAAACTCAGGGCAATCAAATCAGACACACACTGCTCTCAGAGGATATTCCAATAAAAGATTGACAATGGAGATATTTGTTTGTGTAAAGCTGTGCAAATAAAATGAGCGGGACTCATTAGCTGGGAGGACCCCAATCTTTGTGACAGGTCATCCTTAACTGTTATACATGCAACCTCTGGGATCAGCTGCCATTCTGACTGTGTTTCCTGACATTGTTGAAGTCACTGCTGATGCATTTCCTTATTCTGTTGGTGTAGCCACATGCCACTTGATCACACACAAAGAGAGGCAATTTCTCCGTTTGGTGAGTATACACACACACACACCACCTCACACAAGCTTTTAGACTGTAAGGCAGTTCAAAAGTTCAAAGTGCCTTCAAGTGGTCTCCAGGCTCCAGCAGGTCTTACGAAAGACCAACTGTCGTGCCCAGAGGCAACTCTCCCTTAGAGAAGGTCTTACAGCCATGCCCTGCACCAGGCTCTGGGGGGTCTTTAAAGGGCCCACTTATGTGCCAGGCCTGTCCAAAATGGGTTGCTCTGTCGTCATACTTCCTGTCAGCTGTCCTGCCGAAAGCCATGCGCATCTCTAGGAAGCACCCTGAACTGGCAGAGAAGGAGCTCACACACACAAACACGCACTCAAGACGTTAGGAATGACCAACATGACCTCATGTCACAAAACTCAGACTTTCACACAAACACACACACACACACAGACACACATATAAACAAGGGACCGGCAGGGCTTAAAATAGCAAGCTAAAGGATGAATGAGGTTATCGAAGTTATGCAATATCTCTTGATTTGGATGCAATTGGAAATAATGGGCCTTGAATAGCGAACACCACTTTTCAGGGATTACTGTTCATGTAGTGTATGTATGTGTGAAAGGCATACAACGTTGTGTGTGTCAACTCTTTGTTTCACACAACGTACATACACACGTTACCGACACACGACTTTCTCTGTATCCATAACAATGTCACGTCCAAGCACCCAGTCCTTAATTTGGGCATTTGTGCTACTCAACAAAACAACACAGAAATGCTTTGAGCAGTTCCTAAATTTAAACTCTGGACAGGAAGTGGGTCTGTATCTGTTTCCTGTTCCAGTATTGTTTCTCTGCAGCGATTGGTCGTTTCGGATTGTTCACCCTGACAATGGGGCTGCAGTGGGCATTGTTGCATTGTTTTGTCCCGGCTCCCTCCCCTGTGTTTTGTTGACCTAATGTCACGGCTGCCCCATCAAAGGACAGTGAAGGATAGTGTTGGGGATAAGTAACGCATTACAGTAATATATTACTTTTAGCAGTAATGAAGTTCGGTAATATTATTACATTTACTATGTCAAGTAACATGTTACCACCCGAAATTAAGTGTTAATTGTTCCTTCCACAGTGCACCACCAGAAAAAATATCCCCTGAAGAATCCTGTTGCCGAAATTCGATGGCTGAGATGGCTGCGGAGTCAGACTCTACGTTTTCGAAATGGGTAGGCAATACTCCCATTACATTCAGTTTTTCAAAGAAAAGGACAAGAACATAATAGTCAAGTGCAATACATGTCTAGGGAAGCCGAGGGAACTCTCTACAGAGAGAAATAGCACAAGTAACCTGAAAAATATTTATCCCTATCTCATTTATCTCAGTTTATCAGACTTTGATCCTTTGTCGGCCTGCCTTTGTCTAAGGCTGTTCATTTGTTTAAAAAGGTCTAGGCCATTTCTATAACTATACACTGTCACCCACCACTGGATTTGTAATTAACTGCAATAAACTTGACCTTCTGTGCTTTGATTACCTGCTATGAAACAACATTACCTTCTTCCATTTTATAATGCCTACTCGCACTTCCGCAGTTATTTCGGTGAAAGTAAGGCAAAAGTAGTGTAATCAGTAACGCATTACACTACACAGACAGTAATATTGTAAAGTAACTTATTACTTTCAAATGAAAGTAACTAGTAATATGTAATATATTACATTTTGAAAGTAACTTGCCCAACACTGGTGAAGGATGAGGGAAATGGGCAGAGTGCCGGCTGTGCGGCTGGAGCCACTTAAGAGGGCTGGTACCACTTACAGCTGGCAGAGAGTGTGTCTTTGTGTGTATATGACGTGGGGTGGGGTGGTTTAATAAGCTTGTGCATGTTTATTTGGTGGTCTCTCTTAAGCTATTGGTTGTCAAGATGAATAACAGGTAGGTTTTAGGACTTGTTGTACCACTATTGTGATATTGAGTGAACTCATTAACAATGAGTCAGATGACCAAATGCAACGTGAAAGGGGTCGCGCATAGTGACAAATCCACAGAGAATAATCGGCAAACTCTACAGTCCCCCTCAGCTCTATGTAACATTTTAGCATCTTTCAGCTCATTGTTTTGGTTTTACATATTGCAGCTTTACTGTTTTGGTTCACTCTCAACACTCTCTCAACAGATAAAGTTAGCAACTAGCTGGTGAACGTAGTGGAGCATGTAGCAGGTAAATAGCAAGGAGTTGGTGGAGACCAAAAGCGCTAAATGAGGGTGAATAATGGACTTACATTTGCCAGGTGGCCAGAAACACGACTCATAGTGAATGCTAATGTTGCAACAGCAACCTTTACAGTGATAATTTGTCAATGTTGTGTTTTTAGCTTGTTCTGCTGCTCCTTTAGAAAAAATAAAAGAAGGAAATTAGGATTGAATTTACTTCCAAATGTAGCTCTAAGAGGAAAACAATAATATATTGGATTCAGCCAAAATGTTTTTCAAAGACAAAATTGTGTCGCGAGTATTTTCTCTGCACAATCAGCACCTTTCAATTTGAAAGGATTTTCCCAAAGTATGGTTGATCTGATGTCATACAGTATTAACTTGTCCAACCATATAATGCATCCTGGCTGTCAGAGAGGTTTAGTGGACATTTTTCATTCTTTAAATGTCCCCGTGAGAATATATGTGCAAATGTTTTTACTTTGACTTCCCCTACAAGTGTGAAACCCTTTATATGTTTACGCTTAGGCTTCTTGTCTGTGTGTAGGTTTGATACCTGTATACCTGTATTCCTGGATTGTGTGTATGTGTGTGTGTGTGGTTGTTTAATAGGGGATGTGGTGCCCTTCCAGCAGGCAGACAGCTCTATTGTTCCTGCAGCAGAGGGAACACAGTCTCCAGCCTGTCCACTCAGGATGTTGGCTTGGAACTCCTTAAAAAAAAAAAAAAAAAAAAAAGGAACAGCCAGCATCACCCGCATCCATTATCCCTATCATCCAGCAAGAACAATGGAGCACCTCCAAACATCCCCCTCCTTTCCCAGGAGCCTCGGTGCTCAGTTCCCACAGTACTGTCCAGTTCTGCGAAGCTGTGCCATTGTTAGACGGCGACCTGTCCGCTGATTGTTCCCAGGAGGACGCACACACCTTTCACACGCCACACTCCATGTAAACTCTCTCTCTGCCCCACCTCCACATCTCCATCCTCACTAGATTCAGATGGAAACCAGCTTGAAGTAATTGAGACTCTGAACATGCACAACCGGGGTCACCAGAGTGGAGCAGGCCATTCCACTGATAGCAAACTTAAGAGGGGAGTATAAGCTGATGACTGCCGATAGCACGGCATTCCTCACTCCGGTGCCAATGTAAATCTGGGCCTCATAATCTTTCCCTATTTCACTAGCTGGCAGGGTAATGTAGCAGAACTTATCCTGGCACACTGGAAAAGTTATCATCCATTAAGAGAGCTCCTGGGGCGCGGGAGAGATGGACCTTTCTGTTTCATTATTTAACACAGGAAAAGGCCGCAGGACTGGAGTAAAAGTGTCAACAAAATAATTATTAGAGTTCTCTCTAAGTGCATGTGAGTTATCACGTGTCTGATTTAAAAAGCTTCATAAAGTTTTCTCATTTTGTAGCATTTACAACACCTATAACTTCTCCGTCTTCAATCAACGATAGATTCTTATTAAAGTCTTTGTTTCCAGACCACATCGCTGCTCTTGTTTTAATAAGGATAACAAAGACTTTCTTGATTGAATATGTGGAAACTTTTCCCTCCTTCTGCCTTCACAGGGAGGGCAAAGCTCATGTCAGGTAACAGGCAACATCATTGAAGTGCTCATGTTGAGTCACAGTCTTCCTACGTATTCTTTCAGCGCTTTATTATTCCAAATATGACTTATTTTTAAACATGACTTAAATTATCACACAGGAAAAATCTCCACGCTACGAAAGTGAATAATTGTTTTTGTTGGACTTGTATATAAATCTGTGACACTACGACCAGATTGTGATATAAAGAGAAGAAAGCAGCCCTTAAAAGGATAAAGTCAGTTTTAGCCTCATGATGTTCTGCTGATGCCTGTGTCAAAAGGAATGTTTCCACATATCTGTGTTGTTGTACACATAACTCTTAAGTGGTAAGATGCATTTCAAAATGAACAGCAACACCAACTGTGATCTGTATCCAAACGCATAAATAAGGGCTATCCACACTGCATCACTCACCACAGCAATGTTGGCTTGCACATCATTATGCTTGTCCAATGACAGCTTCATCCAAGTTGAACAGAGTTACCTGTGATAGGCCCTGATCTTCAAACATGGCTTAACTAATCCAGGCTAACATGCTGTTATGAGGCTAGAATGATCCTATGAATTCTCATCCAGCTAACTGGGCTCTTTGAACGCAGTTCTAGGATTGATTGGTTAATCTTGGAACAGTGCACACTTATTTAGAAATAAAGGCAACATGAAGAGAGTTGAAACCATGATTAGCACTCATTTGATTGTTTGAGTGCTGCACTTACATGAGGTTCCCTCCCAGCATGCACTGGGGCAATAGATTTGTGGACAGCATCATTTTGTGCGTGTTCTTGTATTGTTAGCGGTATAATTGTTATGCAATTGGTTATTATCAGTCAATGCAGTTACACAGTGAGGGATTTCAACAGTGTATTGAAAAGAATTTTTGTTAATTTACCTTTAGTTTATAAACTTATTCCAATTCAAAATAAATAAATGCACTTAAATACACTCTAAGTATGATGCAAGTACAATTCATAAATTTAAGTGTTGAAATGTTAAATAGTTTAATGTCAGGTCTTGTGGTTCCATCTGCCTTATAACAGTCAGAAAGTCTCTCTCTCTCTCTCTCTTTTTTTTAAAAAAAAGGTAGTTTTTTTTTCCTATTTCATTTTGTGTATTTTATCATATTTAGGTAACTCTTCATTGTGGAAATTTAATTGTGATCATCATGATGGTTTCTCAGTAAACTACGACTTATCTAAAATCATCATTGTTAAAAGAAAAGGAATCATTTGGATCTGAAATTGACTTCACGTATGAGCGTATGGTTCACCTTAAAAACACTTGGTCATGAACCAGCTAGCTGTGAGTAAGCCTGCACTTTTGGAGGTTTGGGCTTAGGGACTTGTTGCTCACACAACAGCTGCAGATACAGTTTAAGCCAACTTTTCAAATGGATTGGTCTTTTCTTGAATCGTTCTTTGCCAGAGGTAGAACAGACAATTATCCACAGGTCAAATTCCAAACGGTGAATGAGTTGAATGAGCGGTTTCCCCATTTACCATTGCTTTGTCTATCATGTTCCCTCGAAAATAACTTCCTTCTTGAAGCTGAATGAGCAGAGTCATTACTTCCTTCCTTTGACTTTGATGTTACTTTCTGTCCTTGGCAGTAACATTGTTTCATAATCAAGTGGGATCAGATATTTGTTCTGACCTGAATGTAAAACAATGCTGCTGAAACGCAGTGACGAAAACCAAAACTTTTGTTTTATTACTTTGTTTGGAAGAAATCAGACGATTCTTGAAAGAAGATGCCAACATTGACCGAAATGTTAATATCCAGTAGCATACACTTTCAGCAAATTTCCTTTATTTATCAAATTTTTCAGTAACATACATAAAACTTTTAGTGTGCAATCCATCCAGACTTTCTAAAATTAAAGTGTTGTGTAAATGTTCCAGACAAGAGGACTAAGCAGCTTAAACTTCCTGAGAGACCTCCCACACTGCTAACTTATTTTTGTCACATACCATCAAAGGTTACAGGAGATAAAAAGAACTACAACAAAGAACTGCCTTTCTTCCCCCGCTTTTATGTTCACCGTCACCAGAAGTCCGTTCTCAACATACAGAAAAGATTAAAAGGAGAAACACTTTACGACAGGCTTGCACCATGATTCAATTTTTTTTGTTGTTGCAAGAAATGCAACATTTTTGTGATTTAACAGCAAAGATATAAGACATAATAAAATGTGTGTCATAGTTCCACAACTAGATTTAAATAAAACAGAAAACGACCAATTCCCATCAAACCCTGACATCAGTTCAAAGCAGTGTCTTGCTTTAGTTATCAATCAATGCAAGTGCAACATCAAGGGGAGGTCAACAAATCACATACAGCACATATAAGCTATATTTGACTTGATAAAAGACAAAGTATGTTTTTCATTACCCTCTAGCTAGCTAGTGTCTGATATTTACACAGGCAAGCTGATGCTTTTGGGTGGCCAGCAGTGAGGGTATGTCTGAGGTGAATGGGAAGAATGGGTGTTTTTGCCTTCTGGTTCACCCCTTTGCTCCCAATGCACTATTCTCCTGCTGAGAAAGGGCAACCGCGAGTCTCTCCCACCAACACGGGTTAGCTCTTTTCAGGGCGGTTCCTGTTCAGAGCTGCTCTAGGTGTGAACTCCAGTTTCTCTTTCAGGCTAAGCACCTGGGTGCTGTCCATGCCCACTTGTTCCTGCAGCTTTCTCTCCTCCCTCAGCTCCAGGATGCCCTTCTCCTCTCGAGGTTTAGGGGTCCCCCTGACAAACCACTCCAGGTGGTAGCCCACTGCTCCCACCACAAAGGCCACAGGGAAGGTGACATAAGGGGCATAGGTCCGTACCGCTGTCCAAACTAGAGGCCACATGACAGCACACCGCTTTGGCTCCCAGGTGCTTCATAGGGGAAAAAAATTATGAAGTTGTAAGTGCATTTTAGCTTACATTACAGGATAATTACAGTATTATAGTAGGAGGGAAAAGTGAAGAACTATTCACACACAAAAAAAGGATATTCGAAATATTACCATACCTCACTAGTTTTAGAGATTTAAAATGTGACAAGCACTTCTTCTCACTTTAA
This sequence comes from Siniperca chuatsi, assembly GCF_020085105.1. Lineage (NCBI taxonomy): Eukaryota > Metazoa > Chordata > Actinopteri > Centrarchiformes > Sinipercidae > Siniperca > Siniperca chuatsi. The sequence goes on along the minus strand of NC_058058.1, from coordinate 19,842,346 downwards.
AATAACATTTTAAAATCACAGGGGAAAGAACCCTGTTGAGGAAACGTTTTTCACATTTTAAATCATCAAATCAAACTAGTGAGATAATAATAGTCTGCATTAGTCATGAAACTAATTTTGCAGTATTTTCTATAAATTGTGGTGATAATTGAGATGTCTGAAATGGGCAATAACGCAACCCATACAGGTATCTGCAATATTTTCGTAAGGTATCCATGCCACACGGAAGACACCAGACATCAAGGCCTGTCTGTCCAACGAGCAGGCCCAGAGCAAAACAGTCCAAAAGTTTAAGTAAAAAAAAAAAAAATTAAAAAAAAGACAAGACCCTAAGTAACTAGCAATGCCAACGTGGTGTTAGCCTTTAATGTAACGTTTATGTAACTAGCAACGTTGACGCTACGGTCTTTCGAGGGAAATGTAACGTTAGCATCATTAAACATTTAACTAGCTACAAGTTAAAATTCTATGATAATATGCAATTGTTCGTGTGTTGCTTCTAAGCCGAAATGAAAAGCGGTTCTCCTCGATTCAGAAAGGGCATTTATTTATGTCTGACGCCGTATGGTTTTCTTTGTACATAAGCAAGAACAATTACATGGTCAAATTTGTTATGGAGTTTGGCATGTCGTCGGCCAACCGTGAACTTAACCAGACAAGGGCGAGAAACAGGGCTCGTACGAACTTGACACAGCATCTGAAACAATGAAATAATAGCTAACATTAAGATCTGTCTCTACATATTGAATTATGTAGTTTAACTAACGTTACTGCGTAAAAGTCATTTTACGAAACAGCTCGTAACAGGCTAACGTTACCTTGTTGTAACTTAACAGTAACATTAACGTTACATTCCGAGCAGTGTCACTCTAAAGTTATAACGTTACCTGCACCTGTTACGTTTGTTAGGAAAATAAAGTCCGTGTGGTGCTTATCTCTCTAATATTTTGATAATGACGTTACTTTAGTTCACTAGTCTTCACTAACCTTGGCACGTTGACGCAGCAGCGGATCAACGTAATTTCCGTGTAACGGTCTGTAACCTTCCTGGTTAAAGTTCATTGGCTGATGAGCCTCGCTGCTTCTTCTTCTTCTTCTTCTTCTTCTTCTTCTTCTTCTTCTTCTTCTTCTTCTTCTTCTTTTGAAATTTTATGGCGGTTGGCAAATAGCTTGGCGCATTACCGCCACCTTCTGAAATGGAGTTTGGATCTGAATGGTCTTCTTCTAAGACTTGTCTTTTACAAAAAACTAAATATTGCCCTGTGCCCCACATGTCCTGAGTTCAGTTGAAGTAACATTCCAAACTTGATGCAATCTCTTCCCAGTCTGTTTTTTAGCATCTGTCTTTCCTGCGGGTACCTAGGACAATTGATAATTACATGTTCCACTGTTTCCTGTATATTACAATACTCACACATACCAGTCCCATGTTTACCAATTATCTAAAATGTGTTATTAAGACCAGTATACCCAAACCTCATTCTCGAGATAATGTCTTCTTCTTTTTTTGTTCTACTAGTTTCCTTCATTTCTACTTGCCTCTACCTACTTTCTTTTGGATAATACAGTAATGTCTACCTTGAGTTTCCATATTCCAAATTTCCTGCCATTTCTTTTCGATTTCTACTTTGATTATGCTTTTAACTTCAGCCTTACGATAATTTACTGTCATATTTACTTCTACTTTCTTAGTTGCATCTTTTGCATATTTGTCTGCCAGTTCATTTCCCTCTACCCCTATACATGCTGGAATCCATATGAATTTCACTATTACTCCTGTATTCCATAATTCTGAAGATAGTTTGGGTTATTTCCAGCATAATGTCCTGTCTTGCTTCTGCCTGTATACTCTTGAAACTGGTTAATGCACTCCTAGAATCTGAACCTATTAAAACTTTGCCTGGTTTGACGCTTTCTGTCCACTCAAGGGCTAAAATAATAGCCAACATTTCCTCTGTAAATACTGAAAGGTTGTTACTAACTCTTTTATTTGACACTACATTTAAATCTGGTATTATGAATGCAACTCCTACTCTATTACTATCTACTTTTGATGCATCAGTGTATATTTTAATACACTCAGAGTAATTTCCCTCTACATATCTGCTAACTGGGTTCCTATCTATATTTCTCTCTTTCTTCCTTTCCAGAAGGTGCAGGTCCACCACTATCTCTCCAATACCCAAGGTGGGACAACAGAGAACAGTACAGTGGGGCTTAACAATATATCCCCTGTCCCTATTCCATTCGCTGTATTTCCTATCGTCCAACTGAAGCTCTTGATCTGTTTGTTTTTCTCTTGGCACGGTTTTAACAACTTCTGAGTAGGGTGATTTTCCTTGTGGCCCTTTCAGTTTGCCCAGTATGTTAGCGCTAATTTGGTTCTTCTGATTTCCAGTGGCATTTCATTCATTTCCACCTGCAAGGCTGATACTGGTGTAGTTTTTATGGCACCACAGCAGAGTCTCAAGGCCTTGTATTGTATCTAACTTCTTTAATAATGTTTTTGATGCAGATTGGTAAATTATGCTGCCGCATAATGAAATCCTGCTTGCTCCCCGCTCTCTACCCCTCAAACACCTTAAAATATTTAGTACCTTTTTACACTTTTCAACAATTTTTCCAATATGAGTAGTCCAAGTAAGATTCTTGTCGAACCAGATACCTAGATACTTGAAACGCTCTGCTCTCTCTAAATTCTCTCGATAAAGTTCAAGTTTGAGCCTCGCTTTGCTGTAACCAAGAAGGTTTTACCTGCGTTTTTCTCAGTGTTTTACCACCGCCTAGTGGTAAACATCGTACACTACTTTGAGATGAGGAATGCCAAAACATGCGTTTACATTTTGTTTATTGTTTTAGGAAACACAAAGGGAATCAACAATATCTACTACTACTACAGGTACTGATAGTAGATCGTGCCAATAAATTGTGTAATACTTAACAATAATTAAGTTATAGACAATAAATAAAAATATGTACATTCAGCTTCAGATGATCATGTAAATGTGGACTAACTGAAATGAAACCAGACTTTCCTGGTTTTTCTTTTTTCTTATTGCAGCATTAATAAAGTAATTTATTCGTTTGTGTATCCTGACAACTGAAACAACATTTTCCCCACAAGAATAAATTGAATTTTATTCAAATAGGTCTTATTAAGCTGTAGAACTAAACAAATAACCTAAAAAGCATGTGCTTTGTGACTATACAGTCAAATGCAACTGTGTTCTACATGGATGTTTGTCCCTTCCACGGCTTCCATGACTGGGAGCCTCAAAAATACCACCTCTTTCTGTGTCCAAACATTGATGGCATTCTTGCACAAAATCCTCCTCTCACAGAACACTCATGAAAGGCTGACAGATCTGTCACCAGTTTTGTGTCATACACTGACAAGGCGTGAGCTACCCCTCTTGGATGACAAACCCCTCAAATGCCACGATAGTTTTCTTTTTTAAAAGCACATTTTGGCTCAATGCAGACAGAGACACATTCAGAGGCTTGGTATACCGTATAAAGACACAAACTGTTTTAGTTGCTTTGCTTTTGTTTACTTTATGAGGGATGCAGAGAAACTGTGTATATTTCAGTCACCCAGCAGTTGACTATAGGGGGAAGAAATTATTCCTCTATGCTACTGTGGTTTCTAGGTAGTGAATCTGTAAGCGTTCTCTTAAACCTCTACATGATTGATGACACTGATATTTCAGCTCCCAGGCCCAAAAGTTTTCCATAAAACTATACCAATGCAGTGTGCAGGGCACAGGGCTGATCTATAGCGATTGGCATGCAGCCTGTCATGGAGTGATGACCAGTTCTGACTCATTGCTCATTTGTGCAGATGCAGAAAGTTTAAAAAAAATGAAGCTATATCCAAATTTGTACATTATCATTACTTCAAATGACTGCTGAAATTATTGTGATTAACAGGATTCTGTGTGGGTGATTATGCTTCATGCTTCAAAATGATTCTTTTAAGCAGTTCCTCCCTCTATGCTGTCCATCTTGTAGTTGCCAGAACTGGCATTTGATCAGTCCTGTCAGATAAAGTGAAATGTGCTCATCCCCTGCGGGAAAACAACATCACTAGTGCCAGTTCTGCTTTACCAGCAACCATAGCAGTGCCAGGATTATTTCATCAGATCCTGTTTATTAGTAAATGAGATTCAGAGCTGCACTAGCCAAAATTTGTGTGTAAAAATAAAACCATTTTATCAATCCAAATCACAAACTGGGGCTGACAAGAGTGGAGCGTCACATCCTCACTAACTGAAGCTCCATAGAACTGCTCTATTTGCCCAAGCTAATTACAGATGTCAGGCATGGTTAGTGGTGGGAAATTTCATCATTACAAAGAAAATGACAATCAGGACTTTGGTTAAATCACTGCTGAATCACATAAGCCAGAAAAGGGGCTGCTGCAAAGCTCTCTATGGGCTGAAACCTTCAAGCATGGTGCACTTTTGGCCACACTTGTGAGTGTCCAAACACGCATTTTTGAAAGCGGTCCAGACACTAAACCACATCCATGTTCAGGTGATGTGTCCACAGAACGGTGGGGTTGGGGGGAATAATGTGACACAAAGTGTGCTTAAGGATCTGGGACAGCTAAGTTTAGCCTCAGATTAAGATGGAGGGAGAGGCGTAAGGAGGAGACAGGGGTGGGGTATGACCAAAAGAGATGCACAAGAGAATTTGATGGCTTCCCTCTGATTTGGGAAGAGACGAGGAGAGGCAGGAGGACTCTTGACACAAACTGTGATCAAGCAGAGTAACAGATGGTGAGGGAAAGAAATGCCAGATGTGGAAGGGGAAGACAGAGACTCTTGCTCTTTTGTGCAGCCAATCTACCCTACAAAGGGAGACATGAGTAGCAATTTTGGGTATTTTGAGGTCAAAGGTCATGAGTAGGGTTTGGATTTCAACTAGCCATAACTGGTAAAGAAAATATAGTCCACTACAGTAATAACTGCACTTTTGCTGGAATAAAATATCAATTCAATTTTTCCTCCATTTAAGTACTCACAGTTACTGTTCTCGCAGAAAAAAACCTTAAACTAAGCTCATGGAAATGTGCCAAATTTGTCATATTACTGTAAATATGATACATTTGGCACATTTCTATTACCATGGTGCTGCATTTATACAATATTTACCCTTTAGACACAGATTAAACACTGCGTACAGTATGTAGCCTCATATATATATATATATATAGATATATATCAAAACTTAAAAATGTAGGGAATATATTTTTTTATTAGTGTGAATGGTTTTCAATCAAGAATATGAACACATCAAAATGTGATACAAAAGCATTTATTTGTTTTTGGCATTCCGAACCATTTTGGCATGTTTACTGATTATATCTATATCTGTAGACTGTCACAGACATGAAAGAAATAAAAACATTTTGTTTAGCTCAACACCTCCTGTACCTGTTTCAAATTAAAAGCCCTCTAGCGTTTCTGTGGACAGAATGCCTTCATTCTCTGTCTAAACTAAATATAAATGAAATTTCTAATGAAATAAAATGAAACATTCTATAATTGATGGCCATTATCAAAGGCAAACTCAGTGTAGAAAGATAGGGCTGGCGGTAGCAGCGCCGCAGCAGCAACGCTGTCTGTGTGGACACAACACGCGTGCAAACCGCAGCAGTTCAGCGAGGTAGCTGCCACGCACAGGTAGAGGTAGGCGGTGTGGCCCGGGCGTTAGGCTTTATCTACTTACAGCAACAAGCCATGGAATAATGTGTACTGGCTGATATACTGTATAAATACCAACAGGTGGGGGCACTTATGAGAGAGCATTGAAAACTGAGCAAAAAATGACCTGAACATGGAATAATACTGTGAATCCACAGTTCAGAGAGACTGTCAGTGGAATGAGGCTCACATGAGCCTGGTGATGGCTCCAGAGAGGAAATCCTCATAGCTGAGGCGGACGTTTCCCGTCATGGCAGTGTCTCTCTCCCTGAAGGCCTGCGTTGTAGTCTGGAGCTGGGTGCACACGTGGATGAAGCGGTCTAGCTGGATGCCGGGTCGCCCGCCTTGCACGGTGAAGCGCTGCACCAATGTCTGAGAAAACTGGGGACTCAGGTTGTAGCCCATCTGAGCGAGGGCTGAGGAGAGATGAGGGATAGAGGAAAGAGAAACAAGATTCATTTCAAGATTAATTTTTAAGTCTTGGGTTTCATTCCGTATTTCAATTAACTGTAGCATCTTTAACACAGGGTTACCTTGCTGTAGCTCTGTGCCACTGATACAGCCTGAGCGGTCTCTGTCATATTGCTGAAAGAGCGCTCTCCACCGCTGCATGAAGTCCCACAGTGCTGAGAAGCCAAACAGGTCCATTTGACCTGACCGCGTCTTGTCAAACATGTCTAACAGGAAATACAAAACACAGCATGTTTATTCGAACACGATTTGGACTGTTTTCTTTGGTTATTGTTCCACGTTCTTGCGAAACAGAGCACAAATGTGAAGGGCATTTTTTTTCGGCATGCAAGCCCATCGTCCATCACCATGGATCTTCTCCTTGTGCTATCTAAAGGTAGCACACAGAAAGTCACACATTTCTCATTATGGTAATGGAACACATTAGTCACTGCCTGGCAAAAACAACTGGAATGTAGGGATACACAACTGACAGGCACCAAGACAAACATGACTCAGTCATTTTTTTAGGCTGACTCCTGGCTGCTTAAATTTCTCCTTTTAGAAACAGAAAAGATTTCTATTTAGAAGTTTGAGAGATTTAAGTGGCTAATCACATATAAAACCAGCCTACTTTCTTTGTCCCGCTACTACTTTATTAATTTGTTTTTCCTAAATAACTTATTTTTTTTCCTTTACTGTAGCCATTTAGGTCACCAAAAAACACTGTCAAAGCATTTATAACCAATTCGTCAACTGTATGACTTACTGATCATCATTAGGCAGGTCTCGTCATTAAAAGCAGACCAGTTAGAATTGACAAGTGCCTGCTTCAGCTCCTTTTGATTGATGAAGCCACTGTGGTCCGTGTCAACAGTCTGGAACCACTGGTACGCCTCTGGGTTAACACCAGGAGGGATGTTACCTACAGAGAGGGAAAGTAAGAGAAGTAGTAGGATGGTGAAGAAAGGAGGGCTGGTTCAGACTGCCTTTGAAGATTATTTTCTTAGCATGCTCTTGTTTCCATCACTGTTTTCTTCTTCTTCTTCAATCCGTCTGAGCCACCTAATTTGATTTATTCTCTTTATCATTTCCCATCCTTATATTTTCTACCAGTTATTATTTCACTGAAGCTCTCAAGCTTTGAGGAGCAACGGATACGTGTGGGTGGAAAAAAGAAATATTAAAAGAGCGAAGAAAAAGACAGTGAAGATTCTTGGAAATTAAACGGCTGCCTCCCTCCGATGCAAAATATTTATTTATTTATTGAACGATGAAGAAACACGCTTCTACTGTCTGACAGATAAAACTGTGCTGACTGTCAGACAGAAACTTAATCATAAAAAATAATACATGTGTGCTTGACTCAATCTTTTGGCTTTGGTGTTAGAATGACTATAACATGGAATATACTTTATATATAATTGATATGCTAAGTATAATTCCTACAATGAAGTACATTTTATATGCATCTAACAGTTTGACAGTTTAACAGTTAGCAGATAGAGTACTGACATGTTACTCGCTGGAAGAATGTGTGGATAAGAGAATAAAACATTACAATTGTGTGAGATTATACCAACAAACACATTTCATTAAGGTTGAAATACTGGTTTGTGACAGCTGTAAATAACAGCTAATAATTCCATTATCCAATTTATTTCATTAAAATACTGTATATTCTTCCAGTAAGGGAAAAACAGCTGAGTTCAGGATTAATGAATCTCCCTACATTTGCGAAAACCTTTTGGTATTCTGCTAAAGAATACCTCCCCAACCTTATACACATGCTCAGTGTTTCATATAGCACAGGTTGTGAAAAAAAAAGTTAGTGGCAGGGTCAAGGGGTTGAGGAAAAGTCATCTCAGCGAGAGGGAGATGGTGTCGGGGCAAAAGGCCATTACCTGAATACATAGAGGAAGAGAAAGGGAGTGTTAGAAAATACGGTGTGAGAGGAGGGGAGGAGTGGAGGGAGGGCTGATTGTCAGAAAAATTAATGGGGAGAGAGGGACAGGTGACACTTCAGGCCAGACCCTGATGGATTCTGTCCCTGTGGGGAGCGATAGCAACATAGGCTATCAGGTTCTGACTTAGGCTTAGCTGCTACAGGAAACAGTGTAATCACACACACACACACACACACACACACACACACACACACACACACACACACACACACACACACATACAACTCTTTACCCATCTGTCTCTTACTCTGTTTAGCCCTCACTCAGTATTACTGGAGTCATCACTCCAGCCATGTAATCCAGCTGAGGGGCACAAACTGAACCCTGTCTCTACATGACTGTCTGGGAACGTAAGTCATTTTCTATCCATCATCCTGGCAGAGAGTGAGGGACAGAGAAAAGGAGAGAGAAGCAATGAAAAAGGGGAATGAGAGCCTATCTGTAGTCACCTCATGTTCAGAATATGCCCGTCCAACTTCCCCAGGCCAAGGTACCGCAGAAGCTTAAACAGCTCCGGTCTCAGCCTATAGTTACCTGCAGGAGCATGGTGTCCATACTGTCCTCCATGTGGTTGTCCCCCGTAACCCCCATAAGGCCCGCCGGGGGCACCCCCTGGTCCAGGCCCATACTGACCTCCCTGACCTGGGGCTCCATAAGCGCCATACGGACCTCCTGATGGATGTGATGCAGCTCCGTATGGAGCTGAGGGGTGATGCCCATAGGGACCACTGCCTCCCCCGTATGGAGCACCTGGTGGTGGGTTGCCTCCTCCTGGATAGCCCTACAGTGGCAGACAAGGGCAAAGTTTACTTAGACTGTATGATAAATACAACAATAAATGGGCTGTGTGTGGCTAGATGCAGCTTCTTATAGCCTTTCTTGTGAGATGAAAAAGGCATGAGCATCAACAGTTAGAAGCATTACATTCTGAGTACCACATATATACTGTAGATAGACTAATGTAGGCAATATGCATAGAAGAACTCTCTACCCAGTAGCGAAAAGTAACTAAGAACATTTACTCAGGTATTGTACTTAAATTCAGTTTTGAGGTACTTGTACTTTACTTGAATATATCCATTTTCTACAACTTCGTACTCCACTAAATTTGGAAATATTCTTTTTACACCACTACATTTCTCTTGCAGCTACAGTTAGCCTGCAGGTTAAGATTTGACTTAGAAAGCATGTAATTAGTTTATAAAATATGATACATTGTTATATATGAAGCTACCCAGAATACAAAGTAGACAAAACTTGCTCCATTCAGCATTTCAATGCTGCTTACAGATGAATGCATCAGGAATAATAATCCAACAGTTTAATATACATAAAAGCCTAATATAAGACTCTGGATGGGGTCGTTTTCACTACTCTTACTTTTTAACTTTGAAATTTTGCAGATAATACTTCTGTACTTTACATGTGCAGGACTTGTAGTCGACTATCTTTACAGTGAGGTATTGTTACTTTTACTTTTGCTCTTAAAAAGTACTAACACACTGACTTCCACATGAATAAACAAGACATTATCAAGACTGCCCTGGTCAATTAAGAAACGTGAATACTATAACAGTTACATACTGTTGAACTATAACTCCAGCAATGTTAGCGCAATTTACATATAATATAACGTTAGCAAAACACACGGCTACAAATAGCAGCAATTAACATTGTTTACTGCTATCCATAGCGGACAGATGAATGGCTAACGTTAACGTCACTTGTGTTTCTATGACATAAACCATTAGTTACGTTATATCAAGGCAAAAAAACAGCTAATACAGTTATTTAACAATAGCAACATGTTATTGTAATGAACATAGACCAAACACACAACGCAGTATTTTGATACCTGGCTGTAGTGGAAACTCATGTTTGACAGACTTTACTTCCTTCAACAAGACAACCGTGAAGGTGGATACATCACCGTCCGGCTCACGGTAGCTAGCTATTGGTGTATTTCCGGATGTATCAAAACCGCACCCGCGTCCCCTGATTGGACGGCAGAGTGGAAAAGTGATGACGACAGGACTCACCATGCCCGTCACTGTCAGGAATATTACCCAATGCTTAGTGAGTTAGCCACTCACTAATTTCACTTTATTTCAGTGTATATTATTTTATCTCATCTTTATTTTTTTCTAACAAAATGTCTCTTTCCCATTCCCATACTGTATCTTCACAGTCAGACATAAGCCCTTCATCGATAGCTATTAACTGTTTCATGTGTGATAATTGTGAAAAGTTTTTCAAAAAGAACAAAGGAGACATACACACTGAAATATTTTAACAGTGACATAACTTTATAGATCACAACAATAAATAGAAAATGTAAAACAAAATGTATTATCTAAAATCTTACTTCATTCTTTTTAATTCAAATAACCACATTTGTGGGTACAAAAGATATCTGGAATTTGTTCATAAATAGATCATACCTTCATTAAGCATTCATGATCTAATAGTGTGAGAACACAAAATGTCAAAAGGATTCAAAGTAACTACTGAACAATAAAGAGCATTTTCTTCGTGATGCATATATCTGAGAACAAAAAACCTTTAAGTGATTTCTACTTTCTGATTTCTGTGTTACCCCTGAAGGAAGAGCTCTGTGTGCATACTGTATTTACATCACTGGGGGTCTTTTATACGGATAGTTTTATTTAACAAGTACCTGATATAACAGATTCCAAAAAATTCTCTAAACCCTTTAACTTCCTCTGTAATCATCCTTTTTGAGGGGTTAATTTGCATGCACAAGGCGTGCATTACTGCAGAAAGTCATTTAACATGATACAATTTACAAAACAAAAACTCTACTTTGCTCAGTTTTTCAACATGACCGCTGCCATATTGTACATTATTATTTCTTAGATAGCCACTCCTCAGGCTTGTAGTTAATACAGTTGTGGATAGAGGCTGTAGGGTCCACTGTGATTGACTTTTTGGACCTGAACATCTGCCTCTCTGCCTCAGTCTTCCTCCTAATGAGTTTGTGGATGCGTTTGTAGATGAGGTAAACCATCTCACAGATACACAATAAGATGCAGACAGCAGAGGAGACTACCATGAAGAGGGTGAAGATCTTCTTCTCAGTGGAATTTGATATGTAGCAGTCCACTGTATTGGGGCACGGCACCAGGGAGCACTTGGACAGGAGGGGCAGGTCGTAACCATCATAGATGTAGTACAGGAGGTAAAGGAAGCCAGCATCAAAGCCTGCCTTGAAAATCAGACTCACCTATGAGATAAATGAGAATTAAAAGACACATTTTTCAGTCACTACTGGTCTGAGTTGGATTATAACTGGAGGAATGATGCATTTTAGAAAGAAGACAAGTGACCTAATGCAGGATCTGTAATAAAAAGATAAACATTTTCAACCATTGCTTGCTCATAACTCATATAGCTTCAGGACAATTTGGAGGGATGGTGAAGCGTGTTTCTGAATGGGCCAAGAAGTGCAAAAGGTGTCCAAACTGTTTTTTCTTATGACCAGGAGAAAATGACTAACTTCAGTTTGGTCAATCCACTGCATTGCTGAGTCTGTCATCTACAGCAAGGCCAGAAATAAACTTTCATTCCCTACGTGCTTACCAGGTAAGTCCACCACAGGCCCCCACGTTTCTTCCCAGGGTTAACATACAGATGAGCACCCTTGTGCAAGGCGGTGTACTGCATGTTCTTCCTCTCACGATGCTTGACGTGCCCCACCACCATCAGTGATGGACAGGTGATGAAGATGAGCTGCAGGGCCCACAGGTGGATGTGGGAGATTGGGAAGATGTGGTCGTAACACGCGCTTGCGCAGCCCGGCTGTGCCGTGTTACAGGCAAAGTCCTTGTTGTTCCACACTTGCTGGGCCGCCACCACGAACACCATCACCCGGAAGATGAAGACCATGGAGAGCCAGACGCGGCCAAACACGGTGGAGTACTTGTTGACCCCACTGAGGAGTGCCTCCAATGCAGACCAGTTCATGACTGCTGCCTTAGAGGTGGAGGAGGGGACGGAGGAGGCTAAAGGAGATGAAAGAGCTCCTCAGAAGACCAGGCGGGGTTGGTGGGATGAGGTTCCTGATGATCTGAACCTGAGCAATGGAAGAAAAAGAAAAATTTTAGTAATTCAAGCACTTAAAAGTGAAAAACTCTCTCTCCATTTGCAGCAAGGTTTAAAGGTCCAGTGTGTAGGATTTAGTGGCATCTAGCAGTTAAATTGTTTGGTTTGTCCGTTCTGGGCTACTGTAGAAACATGGCGGTGCAACATGGCGGCCTCTGTGGAAAGGGACCCGGTCCCTATGTAGATATAAAGGGCTCATTCTAAGGTAATGAGAACACAATGATTCTTATTTTCAGGTGATTATACACTAATGAAAACATACTTATGAATATTATATTCCATTTCTGCCAATAGCTCCTCCTAAATGTTACACACTGGACCTTTAATGGGTACTCCAGTGATTTAATTTTGCACTTTCTTAAATTTGGGGGACTCAAGAGAGACAGATTTAAAAAGAAGGATCCTACATCCTAAATCCTGGATCCTACATTTCCCATGATGCAACCATCTTTTGTTACACCCTCCCTGCCTGGTAAACATCCACATCTTTCAAACTCCACACTGCCAGTTTATAATGCAGACTTTGTGTTATAAACCTGTAGACTCCAAATCCAAGCCGACATAACCCTGATGACACCACCATGACATTATCAGGGTTATTTTCTCAGATTGGACAAAGCTCCTCTGTTTTCACAGACTGACTAGTACCCCTAATGCACATAAACTGAAGCTGATGTGTAAAATAAGTTGAAATGGTGATCAGCTGTGAGGAAACAAAACAACCAGACATCATTTTCACAAACATTTTCCCCGTCGTAACTGCCCGTATTTACACACAGCTACCTTTTCAAAACTGAATCATTACACATCAATGAGTGAGTCATCATTAGAGCCTCCCTATGCTGAAAAGACAGACCAATACTCTTGACTCTATTAGTCATGTATTTGAATAGTGTGGCTGATCATGCAGACGCAGTCATCTCTGTAATCCCAAATGCCCATTGCAGTCTTGGTTCTTCAAAGGACTGTTAAGTGATAGCATTTCATTTGTTAATGTTAAGCATACCATAACCGTACCATGGGACTCGTGCTCTGAAAGAGAAAGGGGATTTTAGTTGAAATATTACCATGTGGATTTAATGGTCTGATCGTGTGCAGACTTTAAACATGGAGCTGTTGTAGATCCCCTGCATAGTTAGCTGGCTCTGTGTTTCTTTGTGTGTGGGTGTATTTTCAGATTACTTTGGCTGCATGTGTATCCTCTTCCCATTTTTTTCTCTCTCTCTCTGGGGTTTGGAGGTGTGTCGTATGTTGCTGTGTGCATGCATGTCCATTACAGAATGTGTGTTTAAACCTGAAAGAGATTTAGAGATTTAGTTTGGGTTGGGAGTTTGGGACAGGTATGACTGTTGAGTGAGGAGTGCAAATACCATTGAAATACACATTAGATTTTGTTATGTAAGTGTACACATAAGGAGGATCTGCTGCTACATAAGGGTTAAGATTTCTAAAAGATTTCTTTTCAAAAACAGAAGAAAATGCTTCTCTTATACATTAACATCTCATTCTGATGAATGCCCACGGCCTGACAGGGAACAAGTTGGATAACAGCCTCGCTGTTCACTGTTCCATTTCAATTCTGTCTCGTCTAATCCAGAGTATTTGAATTCAGAAACACTTTCCTTCAGCATTTCGGCATCACCATCGACATATTGAGCTGTCAAATGAGTTGCTATTTTCTCTGTCATCCAGCTTTTCTGACTATTAAATTACACAGCATAAAAAGACTTGACTCAATGAATGCCTTCAGAATCACAACCTAGGCTACTGAAAGGCAGACACATTCGATCACTGTTGATGCTACCTACACTTTATCTCTCCTTCTAAGTGGATAATACAACCAGTGGTATTAATCTTAAAATGTATCTCAGCCTGTGCCTTTGGGACTATGATGTTCCTCAGTTTTACACAGAGAACAGGCTGTAATGTGTGTACTTGTTTTGAATCTTCAGGCATGTCATTTTTTTTTAGAAGTGCCACAGAGGCCTGACAAAAATTCAAGTTGTGTGTTCATTGAGCATGTGATTTATCAGTGTGATTGCTTCCCAATTTCATAAAAAATGCCCACATACACAAACTTTGAAGTGACATTCAGATGGAAGAAAAAAAACGACAACACTACATCTTGAGATGGCAAAGCTGGACCACAATTTGTTTTCCTATTAGCTCTAGATTGCAATGTTGCCTTCCCTGCCGACACCAGCCGGCCTCGTCTATCTCTTTGCCGTGTGTTTGTCTTTCTCTTTGTTGTGACAGATGAGGCATATCATGCTTTCTAAACTGAGAAACCTCAGGTTATGTGATGCATTTGATTCCAATATCCGTACTCAGTGCGATGCAAATGCAGCTCTAGTGCATGCCCCTGGTTTTATTAAGAGTCTTACACAATGTGCCAGAGTTTCAATTCTTATGAGGGAAATCAACAACCATAAACATTCTCATCACACAAACAGGTGTAGGCAGGGATGTCCAAATGTGCCAACATAATTCTTAGTTAGAAAATACCCATTTACACTTACATTAATTGATCTCCATTATGTCTACAGCTATATCTAGCTCCTTGTTTACAAATTCATCTCATCTGAAATAGTTAAAGATCCTTGATTGTGACTTGCTCTACAGGTTGAACTGCAACATTTTTGCAAGACTGTATGAGTCAATGCTCCTTTTTTTCATTTTCTCTTTCTCTTTTTACCTTCAACCTGACTTTGTTCCATTTTTCAAAGTTACAAGTATCAGCCGCAGGAGTAAAGCACTACAATCCGTGTATAGTTTTATTCGCAATACTTCCAGTTATCTGTCTTTGCAAATCTCATTCTTTTGTACGCACCAGGGCTGAGCTCTTTCTTGACATACAAGATCTTCCCTCGTTGTAGGATAGAAAAGGAACAGAATGAACAATATTCCTGCTCTTTTAGTGCCCTGTTTTCTTACACTATCTTATGTCCTCTTGAATCCCTTTTAGTATTCATCTGAAAGTAAAATAACATTCCAAAATTAATCTACATTGCATCTATTTTCTTGGTCTAACACTTCTTTAAAATATCGACAAAGCACCTTACCTTAGACACAGAGCTTCGATGCTAACTCACTTCGATATTATGAGGGGGTTGGCCTTGAGGTGTGGACTTGCTGGAAGAGTTCAAGTATGGGAGGATAGGTGGAGTGTCACATTGAGATACTTATATTTATACTCTCACACACTGGCAATTCCAATCTGGACTTGTTTTGCATGAGCAGAACTGCCTCTGGGTATTTTGAGGGAAGACAGAGAAGTGACAGAGAGATAATGTCAGAAAAAGGAAAGAGAAAGTATAACAGACAGCTGGACATGGGAATGGAACATGATGTGATAATGATACTTAGACCAAAAGAAAATGTAATCAACAGGCAGGATAACCAGACAGGAGACATATCTGCATAGTGTAAGATGCCTGCCGTAATGACTCCAGTCTCAGCCAACTCGGTGGTTTCTGAGGCCACAGCAGGATGCTCACCCCTCATGGACTGTACTATACCATACCGACTATACATATGGACACTATTTGCACTCTTTTTATACATGTTATACTATATTGATGCATACCATTACACATAGATCTTACATATTTTTATTAGTATTCTTAGTATTTTTTATTGTGTTCCTTATCTATTCATTATTTATAATTCATTTTCTATTCCCTACATATCTCTGCCGTTGTGAGACTGAAATTTACCCTCGGGGGATAAATAAAGAGCTACCTACCTACCTACCTAATGAGCCCACTGATGTCAGCAAACACACATGATAAACAAAAACATACCCATAATCGCTTAAGGTATTATATTCAAATTTCACAAACTGTCAGTCCCACATTTCCATCTTCTCAGCCCTTACACACACATAACATAACCAACATTTACAATCACATGACCGCTAATCCCTGTAGGAAATAGTATAATAGATGTGTCTTCATGGCCATCCCATTCATTCCACAGGTGGGAGGGATTTCTCTAAATAGATCCAGAGCTGTTGGGGTGGGGTTATGTATTGCTTGTTTGTTTGTTTCTTTCTTTAGTTTCCAGGTGATTATACAGCAATTGGAAGCAAATAGGCTAACAAAGGTACACTTACATGTGTTCACATAAAGTACACTCATGTACTTCATGTGGAAGCATAGAATAATAAGATAATAATAATAAAAACATAGAATAATGTTAAAAGTGTGCGAGAGAGACATAAAGGAAACACAAATGGCAGACCTCTGGTTAATTACCAAGTTCAGTTATGGCATGCCAAACTATTTTTAGACAACCTTACTTGTAACATCCTCATAAGCCATAAAGCAGGTTTTTCTTTCTTTCATTTGGTTTCTGTTTTTACATTATACCAGTCAGCCATTTTCAAAAAAGATTGCACTTCGCTCAAAATAGTACAGTCTGCACAAGGCTGAATTCTGCAATAAATATTATACTATCTTGCAGTGAGAGGAGGCAGACAGGAGAAAGATCAGACAGGGAGAAAGATGAATGCCTTTCTACAAAGAATATGTTATGCCCTCCTCTGGCCTCTAGAGAATGCTGATGCTCCATCATTTTATTACAGGTTTTTTCCCTGTCAGACAGAGGGGGGAAGAGAGAGATGGAGAAATGTTAAATAGACAGAGAAACAGAGGATCTCATCTCTCCCATTAAAACTAAGTAGCCTCATCGTCTGTGATAAAGAAAGAGGCAGCATCCAAGAAAAGCTACAGAGCTGATTGTCAATACTAATATTACTCTCTAAAAACAAGCTATTCCAGATGATTTGATTTTACTGAGCAACAGATTGCACACAGAGTATACAGTACATGCACATGATCAGCCAATCAGAGTGAGCCTATTTAACTCATATAGCTTTGCACTAAATGAGGTGGGAGCAATGTCCTCATCCACTACGTCTTAAGTAGCTTGGAATGAACATTACATGTGGACGTGTTTGACAGGTGAACCTGTGAGTGCTGGCTGATTAATGGTTGGTCACAACAGTTCCAAGAGTTACCATTGATGCAAGCTCCAAGTTTAACTTGCAAAGTTAAAAAAAGCAACTCTCTTTCACTACCCTCCTAGAAAAAAATATTATTACATTGTGTTGGACTTGTAATTCTCTCTCTATACATTTCTGAAGCATTTTATCTCATTTATATAATTTTTTTGCTAACAGAGCAAATATGCTACTAATGGTGTTAATGTGACAAGCACAAATACATTCTCTTCCAGTCGGACTAAGGAATGAGCACTATGAAATATGACTGGAACAGATCCCTGGCTACCTTATGGAGGTGGATCTAGGTTCTGCACTAGGTACTGTACTGCTCTGCAACACATTTTTAAGAAAATTGCTCATGGATTTGGAATAATGCTCAATTCCTGTATTGCAGTGTATAAACTTGCAAAAGACGCAGCATGTCCAAAAAATGTGGAACAAACAGGATGGCAGCAATGATCATGGATGATCAAAGCTGTACAAAGATGTTTAGAGTAATTACAAATACCTAGTGTCCATGCTTGACAACACACAGGCATGTGATGTACCATGGCAAAGCTAGTAGGCTTACTTAAGCTCAGACTTACCAGAGACTCCATCTATTGAATGTGCCTCCGCTTAGCCACCACATAACATGTACTAATATACAGTATGAGAGAGACACAAGCTATGCAACCTCTCCTTGTGCTTCTCATTATGTGGAGGAAGCTAAACGGCTGATTCATTCTTGACCTAAATGAACTCTGAGTAGCAAAATCAGCTCCCGCACACTGTTAACACTTAAAATTTAATGAATGGCTGTTTTCGGTCAAGCAACCTTCTTGGAGTCATTACTTATTCTTAAATATACCAGTCTGTGCACAGATGTGCAAAGATCACTTTTCCTAAATTAACTCTAAAGAATAAAACATTTTGGAGGCAAAGTACGGATTTTGCCTGAAAGGGATATGATTCAGAGCTCTTTTTATTAGAAGATAGCTGTAACAGACTGAAAGGCACACAACTCACTCACCCTGTTAAGTCTGACTTAGTGACAACGATGTAAGAGAGGCCTGCCTAAAAATGTGGGTTCACAAGTGTTTCTTAGGGCCTGAAGAATGAAAAGCAACTACCACTGAGCGGTAGAGGAATATATCACTGGATGTTTTCTTCCTAAACCCTCGCAGAAAACATTTTAGGTGAGGGTGGCCAAAAAGAAAACTTTCTCCAAACCCTTCATGAAAGTGCAGACGTTGTAGAAACGAGAGAACTGAACCGAATGAGCAAATCACTGGATCAACACCTCTTTCCCCACACTGCTTGTGGAAACTTTCCACAGCTAAATAGTGTTTTCCACTGGAAAGCCCCATTTAGCTGTGTATCTTGAAATGGTGGATTACACCTCTGCACCCTGGATAATCTGCACAATGTCTACTGGCAATCCTAGACGCATAGAGGAGTCTTTTTATAGGGCAGAGCCTCAGACTGATTGACTGAGCATGCACATGCATATTCTTGTAATGCAGAAGCTCCTAAATGAGTGGCAAAGCCCCATTAGAAATGTGTGAAATAAAACTGGGGGACAAGTTCATTATCTGTATGGGTAATCAAAGAAAATAAAGGCTTCATACTAGAAATAATAGTTATTTAGAAAAATAAGATCCTACAAGCTTCTGTTTCTCACGACAAGCTACAAAGATGGAGGAGAAGGTCAAAAAAGAGTTTATGGAAAACACTTAAATAATGATCAATAGAGGCTGGCAGTTCTCTCTATCACTATTAATTTGACAATGATATACTGATGTTTAAAAATGCTACACATAGCTTTTCACTTGTCAGGTATGAACTGTTTTACTTCAAATATCCTAACAATGTTGTATCCATCCAAGCTGACACAGTCACCCTGTCTAGTCTTATGTCTTGTCTCTCTGATCATCCTCAACAAACCGCCCTCCCACAACTCACCCCTCCACCTTCTCCTGCTTCTTTCCATGCCTTTCACCAGAGACCTGTCCCATTACTGTCAGCGTCATTGCTCCGGCTTGGGTCGTTCCCCATTGTGTCAGAGCTGGTGACACCGAGCCAGCCCATCCTCGCTGTGTGTTGTGACAGCGCCATGTCTCCACCGCCACTGTGGATGATGTCAGGATGCCCCCTCGAGGAGGTCACCATCCTCTATCTCTCTCCCTCTGTCTTTCTCTGTCCGTTACACTGACTCCACAGGATGCAGGTCTGTGGAAAGAAAGGTTTGTCAAAATGCAACAACAAGATAATTAAACGATACCAAATGTGACGAAAAACAAATCAATCAAAAAATAAAATCCAACATTAAGACATACAAAATCAGGAGATCATACTCCAAGCAGAGCATGAAAATGGATCATTCACTTATAGACTATAGAGAAGTATTAATGTCAGTGATAGCTTTAAGTAATAGTTATAAAACATAATTGTAGAGGTGTTAGTATGGAAGTACAACTGATCCTATAATAAGACAATGCATTTTTTAATGCATTTTTGAAGGTGGAAAGATGATATAGACCAGATATTTACAGGTAGATTATTCCAATTAGAGGGAGCTTTAAACATGAAGGCTTTCTTAGCTAATCACTGCAGCAACAGAAAAAAAGAGCTGTGTAGTGTCTCAATTGATAATTAGAGGAGAAAGGTACCATAAACTGTTTTAAATAGTGGGGGTTATTGAAATGTATACATTTAAAAATAAACTACAGCCAATGCCGCTGTCATCTTATGATGGGAGAGGGAGTTTCATACATTGTACAATGATGAGTTATAAAAGGATAGCCAAGAACAAATCTGCAAAGTCTATTATAAACTATATTGAGAGGAAGAAGATTAGTTTTGAATGCAGCCTAATAAACAACATCAGCATAATCCAATATTGGTTAGATGAGTTGTAACGCAAGCTTCTCACTAACAGTAAATGAGAAGCAGTTTCTAGAATGGAAAAGACCATTACTGAAATTCATTTTTTTCACAATATGATCAATATGGCATTTAAATAAGAGTACAGAGTCAAGCCATAGGGCCAGGTATTTGGTGTGTACAACTCTTTGCAGTGGCGTGCCATCAAGACAGGCAATAACACATGAAAAAGCTTTAGATTTGAAATTAATGCTTTGGTACCAAAAATCAGTGTGAGATTTAGTTTTATTGAGTAGTAATTTATTAGCTGTGAGCCATTGTTGTAGGGCATTAAAATCAGACTGCAAAACAAATTCAATCTGAATTTAATTATTTTTAGATGTGTATAATTAGCATAAAGTGTTCATAAAGCTGAACACAACATTAAGAACAAATCAAGAGGAGGTTATAAATAAAAATAGAAAAAAAGAAGTGGACCAGGAATTGAGCCCTGAGGCACGCCTCGCTGTTGTACTTATGTATAAGATTTGCTTCCTTTCATGACAACACATTGTTTTCTGTTATGAAGATAGGAATTGAACCAAAGTAAAGCATTACGTGACAGATCAACAGAATAAAGTTTATCTAGGAGAAGGTAGTGATCAACCAGATCAAAAGCTTTGGTCAAATCAATGAAAATTGCCCTGTTAATTTACAATTGTTAGATTCAGAAAAAAATATAATTTCTACATTTTAACAAAGCAGTAGTTGTGGAATGATTTGGTGATAAGATAGCGTATTCACTGAGATAATATGACAATTAATCATAAATTAGTTTTTCAAATACTTTTACAGTAGAACAAATTATTGAGATTGGTCTATAGTCATTGGGTTCAAGCACATCGCCCCCTTTGTGGGGAGTGATATGTGGGCATTTCTATATGGCAGGTATTTCACAAGTAAATAAAGACATGTTAAAAAGATCACAAAGAGGATACATGAGAATGTGGGACGACAAGAAATTTGGTTTCAATGCCATCTAACCCAGGACCACTACTCACTTTTAGATCTTTAATGGCATTCTATACCTCGACAGGTGTTATACTCCTGAAAGAGAAGGAGCTGTGACTAGACAATACATTGCTAAAATCACCACCAACTGAAGGATCAGACTTTATGGCAGAACAAACGGAGGAGAATTAAATGTTTGAGTGGCTGAAAGTGGATCATGCAATATGACATGTTAACTCTTATCTGATTAAGTTTTATCATTTACATTTTATGTAAATGATAAAAAATTAATTATTGTTTTGATTTTATTCCAAAATTATTTAGGATCTTAAAGTAATGAGCAAGAGATTCTTTATAACAATTGGATTTGGCATTTCTGGTCATAGTTTTGCTCATATTTCTCAACTGTCTGTACTTTTCCCAGTCAGCAGGATCCTTGGACTTTGAAAATGTGGCCCATGCATTATCTCTGCCTAAAAATATTTATAAGTTTAGAAGTTATCCAGGGAAGATGCCTTCCCTTGACTTTGATAGTTTTCAAGGAAGAAAGTTTAGCTATAACTTCAGTGAATTCAGAATATAAAACGTCGCAAGTATCATGAACATTTGGTATTATACCTGTCCCAATTAATTGAGATTAATTCATAAATAAATTTATCTATATTATTTTTTTATATTGCCTAATTCTAATTAATTTGGGTGACAATTCGGGTAGTTTAATTTTCGAAGTACAGTATACAATTGCATGGTCACTGAGGCAGTAAGACATAACCTGTTAACCTGTTTTTAAAAATCTATTTGGATGTGAAACCAGTATCCAGTCAAGCAGAGATTGACAAGAGGCTAGTGCCTTAGATAGGAAATTATAAAGGCTGCTGCGTATAATAATAACAAAATTCATTGGAGACGTTGTTGTAATGCCTTGTTGGTTTAATTAAGAGGAAGAGAAAAAAACAAAGAAAATCGTTCACCAATAGAGAAAAGTATAATTTACCCAAAGAGGCAAAAAGTATATATTTCCTCATAGTACAACCAGTACGACTTTTTATAACACTAGACTTCCGCTTTACGGCAGCTGTATATAAACAAATAAAACTAACCTATTTATGACAAACCATATCGGTGAACCTGCTGGATTTAAAAATCCCAACAGTAGCAGCCAAAATAACAGAAAAAGAGTCATTTCACCAGTTAGTTTCAAAAGTTACCAACTATATCTCAAAAGAGTAAACTTTGCGACTGATAGCTGGCTTAAGAATAGCCAGTAGCATCGGAATAAATTTATGCAGGAGAGTTAATGGAGTTCATAGAAGACTATTGTTATGAGAAAATGAGAAACCTGCTTTTGTTTATTTCTGTGTGAAATCTAAGACACAGTGTTTAAAAAATGACAACAAATTTGGAGTAAAATTTGGTAAATCTGCCACAGTTATTATTGTAAACTGGTGTAATCTATTATTGCAAAACAATCTTTTGCAAATACAGTAACACTTAAATATATGTGATAGATTTAGAGAAAAGTTCTGTAGTGCTATGGTAGAACATGCCAATTATTGTCTTTTCTGCCACTTTGAGTAGGTCAGGATTTGCTATTCCAGAGAGCAACCATTCCTTTTTGTATGTGAGTCTGGCAGTGATTGTGGTGTTTGAGGGAGCAGTGAGCTGCATGTAAAACTACACTACATTGTTTTGTTGTCTGGTAGAGCAGAAAATGTGTTTTTTGTGATTAAGCAGTGAATAGTCCATGTCTATTAATAATTGGAGGACTATTAATTGGATGTTCATAATATAATTGTTGACCTTGTTAATGTAGGTTCTTCAAACTTAAATAGTTTTTTCTGATTTATATTTCAGGAATATGAAAACTTAATTCAATAAAGAACACTTTTCATTAGAAAATCTATTATTATGTATCCTCTCATATTATAAATAATGCACAATGATTTTCAATTTGTCATGGTTTTGGGTTTGTGTTCTGTTATTTCCTGTTTTATTTTGGTAAGTGTTCTACCTCATGTGTCTTATGTAATTTTGCTTCCTGCTTTTGTTTGCTTTCCCGCCAGTTTTGATTGCGTGCCCTGCCCTAATTAGTTTCACCTGTGTCTAGTTGTCGCCCCTCACCTGAGTGTATTTAGTCTGGGTCATTCGTTTGTCTCGTATTAAGTGGCTTGGCTGTTGTTTCCTGCATTTGGCCACATGGCTCTCATCTGCTTTTCTGGTTATTGGATTTACTGCATGTTTATTTGGCCTTGGGATTGTTTGCCTGCTCTTTACTGATTTTGTTGCCTGTGTTTATGGACTGCTATTTCCTGGTTTTGCTCTCTGCCTGCTGGATGTCCATGTAAGCCTTTTTTGTTTCTATTAAATCATTGAGCTGTACTTACTTTGCCTCGGTGTCTGCATTTTGGGTCCAACCACTCGTTTCCCCTGAGTTCCCTGCTTAGCAACACAACACAATTATCTTGGAGATAGTGACACCTTTTAACTTACCAATGTACCGTAGGATGATTCCAAGTGATGTGACTGCAGCATAACAAGTGGTATTGTGGGTAGATCTTGTGCACCTTGGTTGCCACTCCTTTGGGGGTTTCTTCTTCCAATCTACGGACCACTTCACTATAAGAAGACATCCATCATTATTGCAACATCCACTTAATAATTTCATCCTATACCAACTGTTGCCCTGCATGACAATGCGTTCAAATCTTGTGATGTGTAATGTTAGTGACGTTACAGACATTATTATTTTCATAGTTTTGGTCATTGCTGTTAATACCGTCCTTATAGGGCTGAAGAGTTTAACATTAGAGGGGTAGGTGGAGAATGAAAGACTATTCATTGTGTTCCTCTGTAATTTAACTCATCGTTCCAGACAGCATTTTTAACAATTTCAAAATTACAGGAATAATAATTTGTAATGAACATGGACATTCCACAGGACAAAGCCAAAAGCCTCCCCTGTGGGGGTGTGGGAGAGGATGGAGGGAGAGATGTGAGACAAAGAGACTGCATAAGGTGAATTTCAGTCCACATCGTACTCATAACTCAGTGTCTTATCAAATCTTAACACATACACATGAAACACATTGATATTATTCAGAGTGACTTACAAATAATACTTTAATAATACTACTGAATAAATGCCTATGAATCTGCAAAAGATGCTTCAGAACTTTCCTGAGAATCATCACAACCATTTTTCTTCAGTATCAAAGTAATTCAGTGATAGTTGCCTGTACATCCATGGGCACAGTAAATACTGTAAATAGGAACTGCTAATAGCTACACTACATAATTCCGCATGCTTTTATGGGGTCTTGCTCTCCTAATGGCTGCTGTAATAATCACTGGGGTGGGGGGTGAAAAATTACCTACATACGTGTTTCAGACAGGAGTAAAATCAATGACCAGCACAGCCACACTAGCAGCTCTGTGATGCTGTATTTAAGCACAGTGGTACTTAGTGGACTTGCTAACATGATGATGTTTAGCAGGTAATGTTTACAATTTTAGTTTAGCGTGTTAGCATGCTAACATTTGCAAATTAGCATAAAACACAAAGTGCAGCTGCGGCTGCTGGGAATGCCATTAGTTTTTCAGGTATTTGGTCATAAACCAAAGTACTGGACAAATTAAAAGTTTGACCTTATGAAGGCGCTAGATGAAAAAGTCTAGGGAGTTACCAACATTACAACTCACCCTGGGGGGAACACGAATGTCTGTGTCGAATTTCATGACAATCCATCCAATAGTTGTCAAGATATTTGACTTTGAACCCAAATTGTGAACCTGCTGCTGGCATTAGATGAAAAATGAGGGGATAGTCATTAGGAATTCAATGCAATGAGGAACATTTTGGCTGTCTTCAATTTTGCTTTTACCTCCAAATAAAAACATTTATATAATCTAGAAGCACTGTTGGCTTGTGTACAGCATGTCTAATCGCCTGACAGAAATCAAAATTATCCTTTAAATGGGTGTAATGTGAGTTTAAGTAATGTGAGGCTTTGGTGGGTTATATTCTAAATATTTTTTTGTGGCTGGAATCTCTAAGGATGGCTATTTTTATGAATTTATTTGTTTGCTTTTTGGAAAGCATTCCAATCAGGCATTGAGACCAAAGCCAAGTTTGTACCTCAGTAGACTCCTGTTCAGCATCTAAAATATCCCAGGCTATTTTTTAACAGCCAAACTAAAGGCTGCTTGCAGACTTTGATGATGCTATCTGTAAGCTCTAAAAATGTTAAAATACCCTTATGTTTTAGGGTCTAAAAAAACTGTTACCACATGAAAAAAATACTTTTCTCATAATGAACACAGCAAAGAAGCAGGGGTGGTTAATAACTAAGTTCTGTTCTATTGCATCTGTAATAACCGACATATGGCATGGAAGAGCTTTGCTATCCGTCTTCATTCTAGCTTTGGTTCTCTGCAGAAATAATGTGCAATGATGCCGACATACACATGCATGCACATTACTTTTAGTCATGTCCGTTAGAGCAATGCCTTCTACTTACCATGGCAATTGGAATGACATGTTTGGTCTAGTAAGGTGATTATACCGTCTACCGTAGATTGTACTAGGCTACTAATGGTGTGTGAGTAAGTGAGAGAGCTTACCCTGTGCTGTGGTGTGAAAGCTGATTGGTGAGGGTCAAGAAGAGCTGTGGTAAAGTACTGGAAATGCATCTAATGTAGAAGGAGTGAATTTTTTTCACACATTTCTACCCAACCCAGCCCACATTAAAAGTAAAAGTACATCCATGATCCACATTCATGAGTTTCAGAAGCAAAAAGCTCACTGCAGAGGGACTATTAAACGTGTCAGTGGTTTGAGTCATGAGATTGACCTTTTCACTGTTTCTAATGAGACAGATGTAGCCAAAAAGAGAGAGACTGAAATATCCACTAATCTAGCATAAATGTTAAAAACTACACTCTAATGCTCATATGAATGTGGATTCTTTGTCAGACAGCGAGACATTCCTGAACATTTTGGCTTCATACGGTGCTCTTATTACCGCAGATGTGTAATGACATGATGAAAAATCTTTCAGCTTTAATTTGAGTGAATTTTGGCCAGAAAGGAGTCAGAATAAATTTACCAAGAAAGACATTGGTCTGTTTTTTGTAATAATTTTTTTTGGCTAAAACTTTGCAATGACTTTTAAAATGACTTTGCTGCTAATGAACACTGCCACTCTCTTCATATCTTTTGTCAGCGCCTCTTTTTAGTCTCTCACTCTTTTCCCAGTCTTTTTTGTAATTACTTTTCAGCTGTGATTCTGTTTGGCTCCAAATGACTCAGCAAGATGCCATACTTGCAACGAAGCGACATGGAGAGAACATACCTGGGAACAAGGATTGGCGCTTTCAACCCAGTTTGAAATCATCATGCTACAGAAAGAGAACTTTTTTTTAACTAGCTTGTGCCTGCAGATGTATGTATAACCACTGTTCTCTTCTTAAGCTGCTGGAAATTAATGAACAAAAAAAAATAAATTTAACTGATAGGAATGACAAATGAATTCTTGAGCACTAACATGACTGTTCCTGGCTTTTTGGTGCCCAAAGCAAATAACATTTTCCATCCCAATTTGTAAAAAAAAAAAAAATAAACCCCACAACTGCCACTTGGCAGCTGAATGCTGAAGACAATGTTGAAGAACCTTAAGCTGCAGTTCCTCTTATAGCCACTAGATGCTGGATCAAAGACAACTCCCATTGTAAGTAAGTAGGGAAACTCCCAACTTCACATAGAAATGAAGCAGCAGGTTAGCATAATTTTTACCTACAGCAACTTGTATTTTTGTTATAGGTTAGATATTATGTTGTGTCCCTAGACAGTCCTAAATATCTGAATGGAGTAATAATATAGAGATGCCAAACCAGAAGCACCAAAGAATTACTCAAGCAGTACTTTCAACCTTGATGACAAGTGTCTAGGTGTACTCATTTCGTTCCTGAGCGCACTCCTCAAAGATTGTCATGCTGCTTCAGAGATGTAATCTGTGAGGGGGGAAACAAGGTAACCTTTGTCTAATTCTATGGATACTAGAACAGTTTTGCTTGTTAACCATGTATGTGCTCATGCCTCTGCATAAATTATGATTTATCACACAAACTCCCAACAGTTGTCAACCATGTCACCATGATGAATATTGATTGTCCACTTTAGGTACAGGTCAAGCATGTCTTCAGGCAATGCTTGACCTCATTCATGGTAAAACTAGCAATTCACTCCGGGATGAAAAGTTTCTTACAAAATCATTCATTTAAAAAGGAAAGACATCTATCACGGTGGAATATACTTATTTTTTATTTTAGATCGACCCCTTGCAGTTCCTACTTAATTTCAGCAATGCTCTGGATTATTTCAACTTGTTTCTTTAGTAATTATTCACTGAGGACCAGCAGCAGACACAGCAGTTTTCTGAGTCAGTGTGGCTTGTGGAGCAGTGCCTAGCAAATTTGGTTTAACACATTCAGTTTTAACCATTTTTACATTGCTGACGAAGTCTGTAGTTTCTACACCATTATTACGGTAAAACTTGTGTTATGTACTATATATGTTGGTGGCCCCTGCCTCCTCTGACGGAGTTGTGCTCTCAGTCGCTATCAGGCAATACCGCTTTCTGAGACGTCTCACCAATAATTGCTGCTATTTTGTCATCTATGGATGACACTGAAGTCATCCATAGATGTCAGTACCCCCCTCCTGTGGCACTGACATATCTTTTATGTTCAGCAATCCTGTTTTTTGCAATCACTTTCAGGTCAATCCATTTTTTTCTTCACCTGTGCCAGACTTCTTGGGCTGTTATTTTTCTTCTTCTTTTTTTTCTTGGACAAGCCACTTGTGAAAGTGCCAGATAAAACGTTTTGCTTTAGAGGACCCTCATTTAGCAGTAGCTCAACCTCATTGTCAGTGAAGTTTGTCCTCTATGTGGGTCTTATTTGCTCTCTTTTTCCAGAACAACTAGATCTACATTTAGCGTACTAGAGTTTTAAGGGGATACCTTTTACCATATATTACAATTTGGGTGGGAGTGTTTTACTATATAATTTTTTTTGTGCATTAGCAGATGGATGTGGGATTTATCACTATTTATAGCATATAGATGTACTTTTGATTGAAGGGGTACACCAGCGATATAGCATTGCACTTCCATAAAGTTGGAGAAATAAAAAAAAAAAAATAAGGTCACAATCGAAGCAACAGCATCTTTTATTGGACCCTCACTGCTCATGTTATTCAAACTACACGCCCCCAGTTTGTTCACAGGCTAAACATTTGTAGGCTCCAAGCCCAAGATGAGTTAACCCTGATGACATCATAATAGCCACGTTTACAGATGGGTGGGTTTAACCTTAAACCGATCAAAAGAAGAATTGTACTAAGTAAACGATTAACCCGATTACTGTCTGGCTGCATTTTTTCTGGGCATTCCCTCCGTCGTGATGTAAATGCATGTAGACATACACTTCTCCATCCACTTCCAAAAAAAGTATATGTTGTTATCATGCTGTAGATGTCCAGCTGATCAAACACATGCCATGTAGCCTTTGAGGAATGACGGATGCATGAGTATTCATCACTTTTGCGCATGTCATACAGCTAATTCCAATTAAATGTGTTGGTGCATGTAAACACCAGACTGTATTAGATCACATCCATGTAAACAGCTGACCTGATATCTTCAATCAGAATGACAAAAAGTGTGCATGCAACTGCAGCTGGTGCCATCATTGGGGTTATTATTTTAGACTTCAGAAAGCTCCCTCTAGAGCCATAGGGGACATTACACAAGTCTTTTCACAGGCTGAATAATACTCCCTTTGATGAGTAAACTGAACTCGACAAATCAGTGGAGTGCCCCTTTAATACCAACTTTCCCGTGCATACAGGCAGTTCTTAGGTACAGATTTTAAATTTATTTTGCTTGTGATTTAATGTTTTCTGACAATGACAATAAGACACTTGGTTATTACTTTCTTATATGATCAAGCCACAGTCTGTATGAATAACAAGGCACAGCTGAGGCCTTCACCACTGGACATGAAAATATTAATTCAAGAAAGTACAGTGAATTTCACTTTTGTCTGAACCACAGTTCAAACACCATGTTGTTAGTATATAGAGAGTGACAGTCTTTGAGTGTGTGAGAACATTAAAAATGTTTTAGGCACTTAATTAAATATACATCTGTTTATGTGTGTGACCAAAGAATACTTTTTGTTTTTCATGCAATTAGTATCCCATTATCTGTAATTACTTTGTGCTTCTTTAGTTCTTTGCGTACATATATCTTGCAAGTACACATGAAAGCCCAGTGCACAGAAGCTTCTTCATCTTAATAGGTGCAAACATGCACATGTACACACACACATTCATCCCAAAAGTGATTACAGAGGGTGGGAGAGGTGGAGAAAATAAGTGTCTTGTCTCTCTTCCAACTTCTTTCTGGGCAAACAATCAATGATGGCCTAGCAACAATTGAATTACAATCATTTAGTGTTTTCCGGCTCTGCTTTGATGCCGTCTACTTCCAGACAAGGCTTGATGGGACAGGAGGGAGAATTGAATTAACTTAAGTCACAAGGGGAGAATGGCACCTAAGAGCTTTGGTTATTCAATAAACCACCTTTCATTCACTCGCTCTTCCCTTTCTTTTCCTCTTCCTTTTTTCATTCCTCCTTTCACTTGCTTGCATTAAATTCCTGTCTTCTTGGAGGCAAGGTGAAAAGAGACACACAAGCAATGCATTAACAAAGTCTCTAATCCACGTGCCACACCTGACGTCTTCACCAGCTGTTTGGACTTGTTTGCTTTTGTTGACTGTAAATTGTCTCGGATTGTGAGTGTTACATTTTTTAAATGATTACATGGGTATTTCAAGCCATTTCCCCGACTTAAAACAGCTTTTGCTCGCTTGTTTGTTATTGCCATTGTCAAGGACATTTGGTTTAATAATTCCATCCATCCATCCATTTTCTACCGCTTGGTCCCCGTTAGGGGGTCGCGGGTGACTGGAGCCTATCCCAGTGACTTCGGGCCTTAGGCAGGGCACACCCTGGACAGTGGCCAACTCGTCGCAGGGCGAACACAGACACAGACAAGGACAGACAACCATTCACTCACTCATTCATTCAATACGGGCAATTTAGAGTTATCAATTAACCTACACATGCATGTCTTTGGACGGTGGGAGGAAGCCGGAGAACCCGGAGAGAACCCACGGTAACACGGGGAGGACATGCAGACTCCACCCAGAGAGATTGTGTGATGTTGGTCCGGTCCGGGAATCGAACCCACGAACCCACGATCTCGGTTTAATAATTGAATTGAGTAAAGTAATAATACTACTCTCTTCAAATAGACAAAACCTTCAGCAGCTTAATTAAAAGGCAAAGCTTGAATATAAAGCCTAAAATGTGTTTACATCCAATTTTGTTGTTTGTAGAAATAATAATGTAGAAAGTGTGCCCACTTGGGGTGTACAATAAATGAATACAGATACATTATTTGGACACAGATAATGCTCCATAAACAGAGTCACGTTTTGATTAATTTTCTCTAACGTGTTCATGCTTAATAATGTGTGATTACATTAATGTAATTAGTTCCGCTAAATGATTCCATGTTGCTAAACATAATAGCTTACCTTTTTAGTATTTATTATTGTTTCGATATAAATATGAAACCTACAGGTTCAAATATGTAACATAACTTATGAATCCTCATTCGGTTCAACATCTGCTGTTTGAGCTGGAGACATTCTTTAAAGGAAAACTCCACCAATTTTACATATGAGCTCAGTTTACTTGTCACCAGAAGTACTAGTCAGCCTGTCAGAACAAGTGTATAATGTCTTCTGTGCTGTGGCTCTGGGTGACGTGACCGAGGCAGGGTCTGAGGAGTTGCATTATGGAAAGCATACTGTAGGATCCACTGTTTTGGAGCTTCACTCACACCAGGGAGTTTACTGCTTAGATTGTGAGCATTCTTTTGAAAAATGTCTCTTTTTGTCCCCCAACTTTTTTGAGCTGCAATACTAAATCACTGAAATACCTCTTCAAAAGCTGCCCTGCAGTGGCCGTCATTCAAAAGTTGAGCTTGACTGTTCATTCTTGACCTAGAAACTCATCTCAAGGTCAATTTACTCAGTTGTTCCGGACCTTTTCGTATCACATGGTCTTCAACAGAAGATTTAGTTTGCTCAGTCTTCATAGAACTGTAGACTTTCCATGAGTCTGAGTATCTCTAAGACTTGTCATTCACATTTGACTTAAATGTAAAATCAAAATTTTGTTTAAATTAACTTTATTTTTTCTTCGCAGATGGACGTGCCCAACTGGGGCTTATTTGCGCTTATTTGAATTTTATTACATTATGCTTATTTCATAAAACTTTGGGAAACAGGGGTTGAATAATGTCTTTTTCAAACTAAATTAAAAAACTCTATAACTAGACATAATATGAATACATATTTAGAATACATATCAGGTTTTTGGCTTATGCCTGATGTTGTCTGAGCTGTTCATGCAATACGGTCTTTATTTTTAATTTGAATGTAAAGATGAGTGGTTGTGTGTCTTGCCTCAGTTCATTTTAGGTGTGTGCATGTGTGTGTGCGTACATTTATGGGAGTGTGTACAGTATGTGTTCCTGTGTGTATGGGCCACTGCGTCCAGCTCCTTCTTGCTCAAGCTCCAGTCTGTGGAGGTAATGAAGATCAATGAGAGGAACGGTGGAGGCCGGCTGAGATCCAGGTACTGTCTCCCTGTTTCAGGCCAAAGCTCTATTGATCCCTCTGTGCTCTACTCTGCCAGCATCTGATAAAGGGCTTCTGTACACACACACACACACACACACACATATAGAATGCACATGCTCGCCCAAAGACTCACTCATGTGCACTACCAAAGAAACACACCAAGTTGCTGGACTTAGTCCCTAATGCTGGGGAAGGAGTTAAGCCTCCATCACCCCTTTACAGTTTTCTGCACTGTCTGAAGCACCTGAAGGAAAATGTAGAGCTCACATTTCATCATTGTCAAATAATGCTAGCAGAGTATAGCTATTTTTCACACTGCAAATTGCCTTGTGGTGGTGCTGCTTTCAAGTACACTTTGTAAGCTCCTCCTTCAAAATGCAGATGATGGAAGTACAAGTATATCATGCATTCAAGTGCAGTTTTTGTTGGCAATAATGAGAGAATGGATCCTGTAATAATAGCAGACTATTTTTAATGGCCGTTATAGAGACCAGTGGCGCCTGCAGCATTTTCTATCTTCATCGTAGAATGCAAAGAAATGTGGCACAAACACTTTCACTTTCATACTGATATGTACGTACAAACAAAAGCATCACAAAATGTTTTTGCACTACATTGAATGACTGAAAGTATACTAATATTTATAGACTGTACTAATATTTAATATTTAGGTGCAAGTTGCCATTGCTGAGCTATCCACCCATTAAACATCATTTCTGGGCAACTCTGGTCAATTTTTCCACCTGCATAAAATGCACAAGATTGATGTGTTTCATTTGTACTTCTCTGTATTTCTAACACCACTTGATGGAGCATTGCCTTCATGTCAAATGATAAAGTATTGGAGATGGTTTTGATACCTTGCCTAATCCATTCATAGATTTTCATTGGCCATGTAGCTTTTTTGGCTCATATGGGAGCTACTTAGATAGGGTATAGATGTATGTGTGCAAATGTGATTGTCCATTTCTTTAAATAATTTAGTTTTAAGAGCTACTACATAGCCTTTACAATAGCTGTATAATGATATTCAGACTGGAACCAAATGTGTAGTCCCTGAATTAAAGGATGCCCCCATTGTAATCTCCTTCTTCAGATGTTGGGGAAGGATCTCACTGTCTTTAACAGCAGTGCCACGTTCCAACTCAAAATCCTCAAATGATCAACATCATCCCAAAACAACTTTTGAAATTTGCCCAAGATCTAGCTCAATATGTTCTAAAAGGTGTTAATAGTCTCGACTTTCCCAGAGCTGTTTTCCCAAGCGAAATAGTTCAAGAGAGATTAGATGAGTGTACTTTCCAGACAAATAGCTCCTTTTCCTGCTTTATAGTGTTTCAAGCAATTAAAAGAGTCTGCGAATGCCAGAGCCTGGCTCGGTAGCACTATTTAATTTAAATGAGCCAGAGAAGCCTTTCCCTCAAATGGGTGGTGGCTGGTCCTGGGCCAGTTTTGCATGTCTCCCTCTGATGAGAAAGGTAAGGCCACGCAGGAGACTAAGCTGCGCTGATATCTGAGCCAAATGGTAGTGTCTGAGCAGAAATTTGCTACAGACTTGCAGTTAGCATGACATTGCTGTTAATGCGCTGTGAACTGCATCAACTGCTGTGTGATGCCAAACATGCATTGGATTAATTGAAATAATTAGCATAGTTATGAGAAAATAGAGCCAGCTTGTTTTCTACATGGTTGTGTGCTACTTCTTATTCCCATCTCTTCTGGGTAATGTTTTTTATATGTATGTGTGCGTGCAAGACAGAGAAAGAGAGATGAGATATACAAAAAGTTCAATCAAGCAGGCATTAGCTCCGGGCAGATGTTAGCCTAAGCCACTCTGTGCCTGCATCTCCCTTAGCCAGAGTCTATTTCTCTGTCACACCAGACATTTAACTTTTCTGCCTTCTCTTTGTGTGCGAATGAGACAAGAAACTTGAGGACTTGTGGGCATCTCCTGGCTCGAAGCAATCCACAGAGGCATTTTGTCTTTTTTCCTCAATCCCTCCCTTCTTTTCGCTCTCTCCTGTCGATCTCTCCATCTTATCATCTCTGCTTCCACGTCTCCTCGGGCGAAGCTTAGGGAGGCAGTGCTCTCGGATGGATGGATGAGAGGGTGGTGGGTGGACAGACAGGAAACACTTGTCACCCATTACGACAGAAGAGAATCACATTAAATGATTCGCATGGCATCTTTCCTGAGGGCGCCTGATATGCCCATCACACAGCTCAATCCACTTAGCGATGATGAGGGGCAACTTGTCACATTCACGTCAACGTGTGAGGAGAAAAATCCCCGGGGAAACAGACAAACAGGCATGCTGTGGGTGTGTAAGCACATTCAATTGTTTAAATGCATGCATGCACACTCACATCACACACACGCGTTACTTCTTTCCTGCTCTTCAAGGTTATGAACAATGCAATTAAATTAACCCTTAGTATGTAAATGCTAAACAAAAAAAAAAATGCAGCAGCAAGAATAACAGTGCTGAAGTGTGGTCGCTTTTCTTGCCTCAATAGACTTTATCTGCTCAACTACACATTGAAGTTTAACACACTTCTGTCACATTATCATAAAGCACACAGACACAGCAGGCTCGGCCCTGGTGTCATATACTACCTCCTGCGGTGATGGTGTTATGCATTTTTATGTTGGTCCGAGGCCCCTCTCTAAATAGGGGTGTCACAGGTGCGAGGTTTGGTAACCTTGTGCTTTATTGTCTCGGCGCTGGAAAATGGGTTTTATTCCAGGCTGAAGATGAGATAAAGCTCTGTCAGGAATCTGGCCTCCCTGCCTCTTACCCTCACCGCTGGAGGCTTATTTCAGCAGAGAGGACTAACATTCCATCTCTCCCTCGCTCTGTCCTATATAGATTTTCCCTACTGCTACTTTCATTACATTTGGCACTTTCTTTTCTGCTTTGACTTTCATGTTCTCTAACTCTTTCCTCGCACCCTGAATTTCACCCATCTTCATTATGCTGTCATTAAACCAGTTCTGATTCCCTGCAGACCCTTTTCCTCAGTGGCCCCAATGCATTGAGATTGTACTGTACTGTGAGTGTAGGAGTGTGTCTGCCTGTGTGGGTGAGACAAAGACAAAAAAGATACAGAAAGCATGACTGTGCATATTTCTCACATTCCAGACATTTGTCCTCTACTCTTTCCCTCTCACAGTGGTACTCTGACCACTACTTTCTCTGGTAAACCCCATCCTCCCCTTGCTGTCTTCCCCAGCTGAGGCTACATCCCATGGGGTCACATCTACTGTCCCTATCCATAAATTGCATCTGCTGGATAAATATGTGTGCAGCTGTTAGCCAGTGCTGGCACTTTACCTCTGAGTGCCCCCTGTTGCCCAGGGTTGGCTGGCCATAAATTGTCCTGGGCTGAGGAGGAGGAGGCTGCAGTGGCTGTGTGATGTTTCCCGATGTTCTTTACATAAGAAAACATAAACAACACTGTGAAGAAAACAAAACTATGGCAAATATGTCCTGCATTCAAAATTCTACTTTAAGACCCTACACACCCATGGTAAATAGATGGATGGTAAATTGACTCATATTTATACAGCGCTTTTGTGCTAACCAACCACTTAAAGCGCTTGACAACACTTGTCACATTCACCCATTCACACACACATTTATACACTGATGGCAGAGGCTGCCATGCAAGGTGCCAACTGCTCATCAGGAGTGATACAGCGCTTCCTATCCAAAAAGCTCACAATGATACTAAGCTCACCCATACAAACACACAATTTGGGGTTCAGAATCTTGCCCAAGGACACTTTGACTGGACTATTGTTTTATACTGACAGGCGTTTCTATTATTTTGTCCACCCCATTAATATCAATAAGGGAATGCTAAATAACAGAGATACCTTTCTGTATAATGCAATAAAGTTCAACAGCACCACAAACTACAGCCTCCAAAATGACAGTACAGTTGAATCAACACTCTCTGAAACAGCTTCAACAAAAACTGACCATAATAACTTAGCAATTTAAACACCAAAACCTGCGAGCTATACGGAGATAAGTGCTGCTACACTCACATGACATACTCCACTGCCTGCAACATGTATCAGTACAGGAATGCACCCTCTCTATTAAGGCGGTCTATTTAAGGTGTAAAAGCTCCCCTCTATCTTTTCTCTAGTATCTGCTAATTAGCTAACTTTGCTTTAACTTGCTGCTACCTCTACTCCTGTTGGTTCTCATATAGCATTTCACAAGCAAGCTAGCCTGCTAACAGTGCAATTCAGTTGCTCCTAAAGGGCTTTGTGGAGAAACAACCCTGTTTCC
The DNA here is from genome assembly GCF_020085105.1 of Siniperca chuatsi. Classification (NCBI taxonomy): domain Eukaryota; kingdom Metazoa; phylum Chordata; class Actinopteri; order Centrarchiformes; family Sinipercidae; genus Siniperca; species Siniperca chuatsi. Next base: position 19,806,157 of record NC_058058.1, on the reverse strand, counting down.
CCACTGCTGCTGGCCGTTTCTCATATTAGCTGTCGGCCTTAACCCAGCACTTTAACCTGGAAGTGGAGTTTTCCTGTCCTGCTTAGCTTTCTTCAGCTTGGCTCCCCAGTGGCTCTTTTTAAAGGGATATCTTTCTGCTAACCTACTGTGGAACACAGCTTCACTTCACCAAGGTAAGTGTTTGCTGCTGTAACTTCTGTGTTAATGTCTTGGCCGTTCAGTTGGTGTTTGTGTGTTTGGTAATATGAGGTTGCTGAAGCTGCCGGCTGTTTGTTTGCTCTGCCAGGTCTTTTCCTCGGCCATGTCATGGTGTCTGCAGCTGCTAACTTTTGCTGTCATGTTGCCGGCTGCTCTCTGCCTGAGTGAATTCTTGCTGTGGCTGAACTTATTTTGCTTTGGTTGTTGTTTGGCACATGCATTGTGCTTTCATGTTGTTAATTTATGTCGAAGTGCAATATGAATATTCATGTTTGAGTATTAATGAGCACATATTTCCAAGTCACGTTAGGTTTTTGTGGTTGTTTTAGGGGTGACCTATTAGCTTAATGCAAACTCTGGCTTTAGGGTTGTAACAACATCCCTTTTATCTTGTGCACAGCTCATTCACATTTCCCTGTAATATTAGCTTCCCAGGAAACTTAGCAAGTGTATATGATTTTGTGGTACTTAGGATAAGTAGTGACATTAACAGTTTCTTCACATACTTCATATTGAACTATATTCAGCTAATGTTAAGCATTAGAGAAATATTTTAACTGAAAACAATGGGCTTATATGTCGGCTTGCTTTACTATTTTTCATATCATAATTAAATCTAAAGTGCTGAGCTCCTCTTCTATGGTTTACTCGGCTGCTACACTCAGCTAGCAGCCTTTAAAAGCTTATATCCATGTACTGATGCTTATCAGTGCAACACAACGTTCCATATGAAGAGACTGTCTGCTTCCTCCAAGCCATAAAATGTTGTGTTTAATATGCTTAAGTAAATTATTCTATGCTGCATAACTGGTGTGCCTTACGCCTTAGTCTGCTGCTACCATATCAGGTGGACTTCTGGATGTTGGATTTATTCATCTTAATTTACTAGATAGTATATTCCTCACAATGGTTCAAGGTGCATTATTATAGAACGGCCACATGGCGTTTGATACTGTGCTCACACATTGCAGATACCAAATAATAGCTAGTGTTGGGCTCTGTTTAAACGGTGCTTTTGGGGGGTTATTATTGTCACTCCCCAGTCTGTGCTGTGTTGAGCTTGGTGTATGCTCGTGGGAAGTGATGAGGTCAGAGCCTGAAGGTCAGACACTAAATAGCCACTCTGTATTGACATAATTAATCTGTTCCACATATTTTGGTTGACTGAATGCATTAATAGCACTATTGCTAATGATTCTTAAAGGAATAGTTTAAAACACAGAGGCTGCCAGTGGAGACACCAGGAAGTCACTTTACCCAGCCAAAAAAAAGGCTGGCAATCATGTTAGATGTAGACAAATTTTTAGGTTAGTCTTTCATTCATTCCATCATCTGATACTGACAGATTTTCTGCAAGCTTTAGCTCTTTTTGTGTTGGAAGAACACGGCTCTCTTCCTGCTTTGTGCCATAAAGCAAACTCCCTTCATGAACTAAAGTAATCTTTGTTTTCGTCAGAAATCCGACCTGCTGGCACACAATTTAAAATACTGTGTAGAAGTTGACGGCAAGTAATTAATGTCGTAAGGATATTTAGTGTGTATTTACATAATATGCCTGATTCAGACTAGGGCTGTCACTTTTTTCAAAAATCAAGTTCGAACAAATTTGAAATGACACGCAATTTGTTTGAATGCATTCAAATACACACAAAAATGTCAATAACGTCAAAGGCAGACAATGACCATTGATTTAATTAGTGTCATCACCTCTCTCACAATACATAAATATGTTAAACAGCCAACTTAATTAAAAAGTGAAAAGTGAAGGTTTTTTATGGGGAAACTGTTTCGCAGCACACTGTGTGTGTGTGTGTGTGTGTGTGTGTGTGTGTGTGTTTGTGTGTGAAGAATATTATTGCTATTATATCTTAGTTTCTTATGCTGTGTTTGGGTTATTCTCCCTGCTTATGGTTATCACTCATGGCTTGGCTAAAGGGTGCATAAGTGAGTAGGGTGGTGCAATAAATCAACACACTTGCCGCAAAGCAAACATAACCAGAACGCCAACTTTCATCCCTTTGTGGAAAGAGAAGATGTTAATTGGTTGGACAGAGCAGCAGTTTAGCCCGACTGTCTGATCTAAGAAGAACAAAGGTCTTAAATGCCCTGAAGGGACCCAAGAAGTTAAAGCTAGGCTGGTTTATATCTGACATCAGCTAGAAGAATATATTGTCAAGTGGTGGTCTCTCTCTCTCATACATAAACTCAAAACAGCAAATGACATGTTTTGAACTGCTTTTGAAGTCTGTCCACTTTTTCTAAGGTTATTTTAAAAAGCAATGTCAATCTCTGCCAGATTCACTCTAGCTCCAAACAAGGTCCGAACACATGAAGCACTTGACATTATCACGAGTGGATGAGACTGTAAGATGCTGTTAGCTCCGATTTTAATGTCTGATTGGATGCTCCTTCATACACAACATCTATCCAGTGTCACATTACTCCTACTGAATTTAAGCCAGGGGTCCTTATCAGTCAATGAAGAATGTGGGTGCGGGATGCTTAGGGGACAAGCCACTTGTCTTTGTTGTGAACAGTGGGAAGCTTGGGCTGTAATTAAAGAAAGTTAATTTGACTCTTCATTTGGCGTAAAGGATCTTTTCATTGCAAAGACAATGCTTGCTTCTTGCCTGAGTGATGTTGCAGGATAATGTGTGCTGGTGTGTGTTTTGTGTGGGTGTGTGACTAATCTATTGTTCAGCTATGAATGGCCTTCCTATGACACTCCTCTCCTCCATCTGCCTCAGTTGCCATGATACATCGCAGATGTGCTCCCTTGTTGCCTCACCTCCCTTATCTCTTTACTGTATTTTTCAGCAAGGGACATTTCAATTATGATTCTGAAAATACCAAGTGCTATCTGGTAAAGGGTTGTGAAAGTGTTAAGCATTGTCTGCTGGTACCTTTGTCCACTTCAGCAGCATATGAAATAATCTGTCAGTGAAATATGGCACAACACCACTGTTTAAACCAGATGTTATGGAACGATGATTTACATTAAGATTTATAAACAGTGTTTGAAAGATATTGCTTTTCAAAGCATATAATATTATTGCATCTTGAATCCGAGTGAGCTGAAAGGCAAGCATGATCAAGCTTGATTTGTTGCTGAGGAACAGCTAGCATCTTTGATGCAGCAGACAAGTGCGATGCGAACAGTCTTCAAATTATTCAAAAATTGTTTCTCAGAGGGGTACGGTGAACTTTTGATTGGTGCCTGTCCTCATCCTGGAGCAGCGCTGTTCCACAGCACCACTTTGGTTTGGGGGGGGTGCTACTGACAGAGTGAAACTGCCGCCTGGCTCAGTGAAGCTGAGCGCCGGCGCTTGGATTCCCCCTCCTTCTGTCACTGTGCAGAGAGTCTCAGCCTGTCTCAGTGCTTTTCTAGGTCAGGACGATCACAGCACTGCAGCAGCACACACAGTGCATCCACACAGACACGACAATATACAGTATGATCACACAATGAAGTGTAGATTTTTGTGCAATTCACACACACATGCATTGATAAATGAGTGCACAGAAAAAGCTTTAAATGCATTTGATATATGGAGACACACACACAGCAATTTGTTGTCTTGTCCACTTCTGTTAAGCCTATGAAACGGTCCTCTAAGAGAGACAAGGACAGCTCTATTGTAATGGTGCAATCGCAAAGACCAGCATAAGCATAATGTGGAATATATGAGCATTATAATTAATCATAATCCTCTCCGCTACTTATATTACTCATTTCATACCTTTTAAACACTTGTGCTAATCACAGTGGTGAATGACCAAGGCGACTCACCAAATGGAGAGAACTGCTTCTCCACGTAGGAAAATAATATCGTCTGAGAGGATCAGATTGGCAACATGCAGCATTGCAAATTTATATCCAAATGAAGATGATGTGTCTAAAATTCAATTTACATACATTTATGGAAATGTTGAAAGTCTGGTCATGTCATGTTTTGTGCATAATGTTCCACATTTTTATTTTTCAACACAATTATCCATGCAATATTTGTCATAGTTACTTTGTTGTAGGCATTACATTAGTACATTAAATTGGTGCAATAACATTTAAAATTAAGAAAAAAATCCTGATTGCATTAATTTGTTTTACTCAAACTAATACCAGAGACGGTTTCGAACAGAGATGGTTCACTTGTGAGCCATTTCCTGTACCTGTGTCACGTGGGTTTCGTCACGGCCTCGCCCCTTTTAGGAGACGGTAATGGTGGGTCTTAAGTCTATTCACTCCTATGGGACGAAGTGAATGTGAGCACAGATTATGACCGATTCTTTCACCTGTATTGGCTCTCATTGGTTCACTTAAAGGAGCCGGCTCATAGCCGACGCGTTCGCCACCGACACATCACTACCTCACAAGAAAATAACTTTGGACAAAGAAATAGCTTTTGACAAAGCAAGAGGGATGAATGGGAGAGAGGATAGAGCTTTAGTGAATTGAACCCTCACTGATAAGTTGCCAGTCAGTCACGGCACTGCGCAGAAGAACATTTTTAACCAGATAGATGGTATGCATATCAAATGGAGAGGAGTGCAATATTACCTAGAGATGAGCAGCCCCCAGATGAGACAACACAGTTTGCCATTGAGAGATAAACAGGCGAAAAAGAATTGAAAAAGCTAAACAAACAAACAAACCAAAAACACACAATAATGAGCATTCCCCTGACTGGTTTGATTGCATAACTCATCAGCTTTCACCACACTGTCTTTTTAGCATCCTCCCAGGAGTACCTGCTGTGCAAAGTTTGCAAGCAGTTTGGTTGTTCTGCGGGCTGTTTTCTCAAATACTGGAGGTTTGAGGGAGAAAAATAGAGCTTGCAGATGATCTGTAGTGTCTCAATGTATTGTGACAAGAGTGCCATGAAGGGTTTATCAGACAGCATAGTGATAAAGCCATATTTGATCACAGCTGAATGGGTGAGAGGTCGGATAAAGAAGAGATACAGTGAGAGACATGAAATTTAAATGAACCCAATATTTTCCAGCAGCAGGATTTTCCAGCAGTATGATCATGTGATGGTTTTATTGTTCAGTGTAGACACGACAGGCAAACTGATGCGCTTGTTTGGCCATCATGTGCTATCATCGCACTGTGTGTTGTGACATCCAAGTCAAATCCATATGCTACAGACCTTTGCAAGGTTCAACAGCGCTTATTCCCTCGCCGCTGATTCCACTGCAACACTAGTGTACACTGAGATTTACTGAGCTATTCATCTGTTCATTTCTATTCATCTACCTGTCACAGAGGAGGTACATGAGGTTGCCAAGATCTGTGCGTGTGTGTGTATGTGTAGATGTGGGTCTTGTCCCACCAGAGAAAGCCATAGAGACCTAACAATAATGTGGTAAAGTTGCTCAACATGGCGTGAAATGACTTTATTGCGTTTTTATATTAAAAGCACTGATAGAATACATTTCTAATAAAAGGACCACAGTGCCCCGGGGAGCAGACATAGGGTCTGCCAGTCATGCAAGGTGACGTGTGAGAGTGTATTTATGTGTGTGAAAGAGTGAGTGTGGGAAAAGAACAGAGCGACAGGGTAATCAAAATGGCATGGAAACCAAATGAAACATGTCAAATTTGTCGTTCTCACACGCACACACACACACACACACACACACACACACACACTCAAAGACACTGCTTTTTAGTGGTGCTAATCAGTGTTGTATTGTCGAGACAGACAAGCATGTTTCCACAAAATACGGATTACCTGTTAAACATGTGACAAGGGGGTGATTGTGTGCAAGAACAAGGTGCAATGAAGCAGGCTATGGGATAGATAGTGTGGGAAAACATAGTGGTTTGCTGTTGTTGTGATTAGACTCTGCGGTATATTAACCAGACAGATTTCCACCTGGTATTTTATATTTTGCAATAACAGTACTCAGCCAGTCTCATAATCTTATCTGTCCTCTTCTGAATATAGTATATAGATATTTGTGCTGAAATACTTGATGATACTTGACCAATGTCCAATATTGAGAAAACACTCAAAATAGACCATAACTACTTTGGCCCAGGGAACATTGCTTCATGAGAATCCTTGGTTGCTTTAATGCACCTGATGCTACCCAGATTGATTATGAAAAAAAAAGCTCATACACTGAATGCAGCATCATACTAATTCATTTCCCTTTTTTAATAGACTGCTCACACCTGGGAATGCAATATTTCTGCTATTCAAATTAACAGGTTTTTTAATGTTGCGGTCCTTTGTTAATCCAGCATCATTTATACCAAAGTCATCTAAACAATAAGAAGGTTGTTGTAAATCCACAAGACTTTTAGACAGGTGGTAGCATTTACTAACCACCCATTCTAATTGAACATGGTAACTGCAATGCTAAAGTAGTTCCTAGCTGTTTGTTGCATTGCCTTTTTGTACTTGCTATTGATTTTAACAACATTAAGGTCTCACTCACACAGAAACCACAATTGGAGGCTTACGTAACAGCTCATTTTTCTAGCTTTAAACGGCCCTCTTAGCAGATCAGAAACAATACAACCAAGAACTGAGAAGTTTACCACAGTTCAGTCGCTCAATTATGGCACACACTTGAAACCATTCTTGGACAGGTCTGACTGTTGCAAGATGTTTTGTTAACAATGTTCCATGTTTTATTTGGTTCCTGGTCAACATAATACCTGAATTTGTTGAGCTCTGATGCTAACATTTTTTTTTTTATCAAACCTTTTATCTCTGTTCCCTCTTTTTATTAGCATGTAGAAAAGATGCAGCTTCTCATTTTTTGTCAGTGCTGACCATCACTTTCACTGGTTAAAATTATGGTAGTGGTAGATTATATCATCTGTAAAAATTTATCTAAACTGAATCTTTTTGAGTTTTTGTCTGTTTTTAATTGAAGTTACTGGAAAATGGTTAAGTGAAAGCTAATTAGATTTGATTATGGATTTGAAAGGATTCAACAAGTGGATTCAATAATGGATTCATTTTCAAAATGCTCTGATAGTGTTTCAAAAGATGTGGCTTTGGGTACATGGCTGAAGCTGCCAGTACTGTTTTTTTCTGCTGTGTTGCATCTTGGTTACATCTTCCGTCTACACACCACCCAATATGAGCCTCCAGAACTGCGATTTGCCTGTCCACTTTGTGGCTGGACCAGCATTACTCCCAGCCTTCTAATGTGTGTGATCAACTCACAAAGGCTTCTGGCTCACAAGGCTCCAGTACTCGTCCAAAAAATATATCAGCTAGAATGTGTCAGACAACCAAAACCAACAAGCAGAAGATATTAAAATTCTGGAGAATTTTGTTGAGGAAAACACTTTGTCTGTGCTATCATCTGAGGAATGGGTCTTATAGCAGAACCTTTCTGAACATTAGTTCTAAGAGCACATTTTGGTTCTCTACCCTTTTCTTTGTAATCACCAGTGGGCACTGGGTACACATAATAAAAGCAAAAGAAAGAGGAGAATGGATGGGAAGGCAGAATAACCCCCCATTTTGCCTTGGTCCAACAGCAACCTATCATGCTTCCACATCCCCTTGTCTGACATGTGATAATGCTGTCAGCCCTCACTAAAAACCCCAATGTCAGACAAGCACTTAAATGCCTGGCAACATGTGTAAATAGCCCATCCTCTGGTAGGGAACAAGGCTAATTCAAGCTGAACCCCATGGCCGGAGGGACTCTAACACATAGTGTGACCTAGCAACAACATCACAGGATGGCTAGACCTGCCTAATGTGTGATGGAGAGAGAGACAGAAAGGGAGGGAGGCAGATAGCGCATGATGAGAAGCAGAGAAAGACACTCAGGTTATCATCATTACAAGGCTAATCACTAACATCTGCAGTGCCCTATCACATGGGAGCAAGATAGGAGGACCATTTAGTTAGTGTAGTTTTGTGCGTGTGAGCGCATGCACACGGCTAAAACCAGAGTTATTTTTAGCAAGACTATTGAGGGCCAAGGCAAGTGAAGCAGTAGTAGGTGTGATTTGGGAAACTGCCAAAGGACCAAACAACCAACAAGTGCCTATCACTCAAACAGGGCAAACCTCCATTACAGGATTGTTCAAATGGAACCAAAAATATATTTTCCTTTCTCAGTCTTCTCCATTACTGTCTCTATTAGTTTCTACTTTCTGTCCCTCCAATATATATAAAAAACATAAAGCAGAAATAGCCATAAGATTCTGAACCAGTTTGTAGTTTGGAATCATTTTGCAACAGAAATAGTCATGATTTTGGCAGTAAAAAGTGTTCTTGATTGTTTGATCACTGCAAACTTGAGGTATTTCTGTCCTTATGACCTCTGATTCACAGAGCCTTCTATGTTTCCCTTTATGCACCAGAGTGAGTGCTAGTCAACTGATTCTTTTTATCATCATCCATTTCTCATAGCTTCAAAGATTTAACTTCACTTAGTTGGACTCTTTCATTGAATAGCCTTGGTGAATGGTAACGATAAAGGCGCCAGTATACTCTGTCAGAAGTGCTTTTTGGATGGTCAAATAGCTTCGGAAAACCCCCTTCCACTACACCTTTCCGATGTCTGATTGGGGGGGCTGTGTCCAACAATTTCTGTAACTTTCCGAAACCGACAACCTGACATTCACACCCACTTGACGCCCCGATTGGCCAGGCGCAGGTGAGAAAGTAGGTCTGAGTGTGGCCGTTTGGATCTGGTTTAACACTAGAACTGCCAGGAGTCGCTGTATACCTAAAACTGCCAACGGGTTAAATTTACCCGCTATTAGAATGCATTGATTTTGTGATTATTTCTGCTACACATTGCTCAAACACACTTTGCACAGACATTCAGCACCTTGGGTGTGCACTTCCCACAAACAGCATTCCAACATTTCAGGCATTTACAGAATGTTTTATTGTGTTTGCATTCTGCCTTTCTCCTGCGCTGTTCTGCTAATGATAAAATCTGGTTTTATCTTGACAATTCTTAACAATAGGGGGTGCTACATAACACCCTTTGAGGAAAATAAAAAGGGGGGACTTGAATATGGTATTGAAACAAAGTTACATACAATCGGAAAAACAGCCGCGGGTAAATTTTACCCGTTGGCGGTTCTAGTGTTAAACACTTTGCCTTCTTTTTGAGCACAACCCGGCCCTAAGATTTACACATTGTAATCCTAAATACAGTACATTCCCTTCAATCTTTGATGAAACACAGTATTTGAATTCACAGATTCACTTGAGAACTGAAAATGAAAAGTGTGCAACAACAGCAACATGGTGTCTAAAATATTATGTGTCTTGTATTGCTGCTTTTGTGTGTGTGAGTTATTATTGTTCTAATTCATTTTGTTTGGTTTGCAAATGGCACATACAGGCGTAAGATAGAGAAATCAATTATCTGTTAGCATGAAAACACTTATGTTTGGGTTTGTGTGCATGTGTGCTCAAACTTCAGTTACTGTGAAACTCATAAAAGAAAGACAGGGAACGGAAACTTAACGTAAACTTGTATGTTAAAGGTAAAGGTGGTTAAACTCAACTGTAACCTCCTAGTCGATAATCACTTTAAGTTAATTTATGATTTTCAAATAACTTGCGTATCTTTAATATTAGAATATTTGCATTATGGACAACATCATCTCATAAAGAACATCTCAGCCTCAAAGATGTTGGAAAACTATTCCACAAATGAAAGGGACAGATGAGTTAGAAGAGCTCGTCTTAAGGTTATGATAAGGTTGCTGATGGAATGAATGATTGCCAGTGGAAGATCCTTACACACATGCTTGCTTTCCTGCCGGTCAGTATGTGTTTTTTTTCTTTTTGCTTTGCTTTAGCTTGGAGTGGGATTACTGAGCAGGGCCTCTCTGCCAGTTGTTCTTCCAGCAGCCAGAGAGTGTGAAATTATCTCTCGCTGTGGTGATTGTCCACTTGCTTTGTCCCATGCTCCACTGCAGCATCTAATTAGCACCTTACTGATGCCCTGTACCACCACAGAGATACTGTACAGGCAGAGAGATTGACAGAGAGAGGATTGAATCCTTAGAAGCCACAACACGCACATGCTCACATTTACCAATACACACACACACACACACACACACACACACTGTTACACTGACAACAAAGACAACAAAGCAATACTTTACTCAAGCAAACTGAAGCATCCAAAGTCAACAAATATCACATTGTTTCAGAAGATCTCACCAGATCTCTAGTTCTCTTTCTCTTTCATCTACTAATTAATTTATATTCAGTATAAACTTAAAGTTGAAACATTTCAGTATCATACAGTACATAAGCAATTGTAAAAGCAACTTAAAAAATGTTAACAAGAGTGTTTTCATATGTATGCATCTCTTAAACTTTCGGCTACCAGATTTTACAACTCTGGAAAGTTTAGTCTGAGATCATAAGAGCAGTCACAAAAATGACTCATCTCGTTACCAACCTCCGTTTGTTAGCTGCCTATTTTAGTGGAAGAAGACAGTGGGAATGAGATGTGAACTGTTCCAAAAATTAAGATTTCTCACTAAAATATGTGCTGGTTGGTAGATCAGATATGTGCCGAATTAAACATCGACTCATAACACTGTTAATTTTCACGTGCGTGTGTTTGACGGTATTTGAGGAGTTTTTTCGGCTTCCCGTTTGGTGCTGGAGAGATATATGCACAGACCGTAAAAAATACCATATGTGCGCTCCTTTCGTAGCATCACGCTGAAAAAGTAGCACTCCGTCAGATCTCACAAGTTAAAGCTAAAATCTGTGTATGTTTGTAGTAATTAACCATAAATCTACTTTTGGATATTAGATATATTTTGCTCACACTAGTGTCACATTTGCACTAATCTTACTAAAACATTTGAGATTGGCTATTTAATTGGCAAGTATAATGTGGCTTTATTTAGGTTTGCAAAGTTGGCACTTTAGACCATTCATTCAGTCAACTTAAAAACATTGTTTTCTCAATTATGTTTTGTAGTGTCTGCTTAACATGTCTAAAAGTAATTAGAGTTTACATGCATGGTCACTCTGGTGAGCTGCAACCTCTCAATCAAACGTCCATTGTTAACAGAATGGAAACATCCACCGCTATCAGTACAGCTGCTGGCCGCAGTGAAAATGTGGCTACAAAAATGTAGGCAAAATATGGTATTTGTTTGCAATTTTAAGAGTGATACAAAATCAAACTCAATTATAAACTCATCAAATCTATAAAACATTTTTTAAACATGTATCCGAAGCAAAGGTATTACACAATGCTTTACTTGGAAGCCTACATGCACGTTAGAACACGTGCTCCCAAAAATACAGCAAGCTCTCCTGACTGGTGACATCAGTCAGTAAAACAATGCCAAGACAACAAAGTCGACAAGAGATGGAAATGAAGACTTTGAAGAGGGGCATGGGACTGACTGCGGAGGAAAGACAGGCGAGGAGATGAATATATAGTGAGGTGAAGGAAGTGGAAATGGAGTGCAGGAAAAGAACTGAACTGAAGCAAATTGAGAAATAAGATGGAAAAGGAGGAAAGAGGCAAAGCCACTGAACAACTGGAAAGACAGAATGAAATGAGGAGAGGGTGAGACAGGATGAAAACACTAAAAGTGGGAGAGAGGAGAGCAAGACAACAAAAGGCCCTGGTGAAAGACAAGACCAGCTAAACAGTGGAAACAGCTGAGGATGATGGAGGAAGACCAGTGCAAATGTACAGAATCACAATGAGAGTTCTTGAGAGGGGTTGAGAATGGAAGCAGAGTAGGATGAACTTTGTCAAGAGGAAAAATAAACTCATGAAAGTAAGACAAATCAGGATTTTTCCTGCTAGTTTGGATGATGTACAACCTTTGCGTCACACGCCTTCTTCCCCAACCAAACAAAAAAGTTACTTTCAACACTTGAATTAATCTCTCATATGGTATCCTTAAATGGGGTTTGGCAATCCATCAATCCACAGCCAATCAAATGGCTTCCCCAGGAAGTTCACTTCCTCCCTTTTTTGTAATTTCCCCCCCAGACCTGTGTTCTCGAGGAGCTGCACAGTTTTAACACTCAGAGGTTAAATTTTTTATTTGAAGTGTGAAATTGAGGCATGAACTTTCAGACTGATAATCTAGGATACTCGGGCGTGCGGCGTATGGCTTATTTTGGCTGAAAATGATGAGTCTAATTAGTGAATTTGGAGCTGAAAACCGTGTTGAATTTTCAATTTCTGAGGGAACACAGCGTGAATGTTAATAATTCAGACATATATATCTGGAGATTCAATGCCAGCATTCTAAGCTATTTCGGTTACAGCAGAGGTATTCACTTCACATTTACAACATGTTTGGTTTGTCTAGAGCAAAATAACGTTGTTTTTTTCTTTTCTTTTATGCCAAAGCCAATACCCTACCCCTGTATATCACATGTTGTATATTATTAACCTAAAACTACATTTTCTCTTTTTGTGGTAGTAATATTAATATGGGTGTTCACAGAGAAACAGCATGAGGAAAACAGTGAGAGATTTGGGTTTATACTCTCTGTCAACAAGGCCATGGTGTAGGCCTTGGGTTCTTCATTTCCTCTAGCATTGTGTCCTCTTACATCCTCTTCAAATCTATTCCAACAGGCCTGACAAGTGTTAGTGATGCCTTAACACTGAATTTTGCTGCCTCAGAGACCATCAGCCGCACACAAGACAAAGTGACAGAGACACCGAAAAGCCTGAAGGATAAAAAATAATGAATTCAGCCACCCTGGATCAACAGTAAAATACGGTATATGGCCTTTGGGATCTAAGTTTACTCTATGACTCGGCTTTCAACAACATACTTTGTTTAGAACAGAAAATTGCACACCTACACTTAGCAGCAGCACAGAGCACAATGCCGTTAAGCATCTGCCATATCACTCTCGCCACGTCCCATTTTGCCCTGCCAGTCTTTAATTTTTTCCTCCTCTCTTTGCAATGCAAAAGTGTTGCTTGTGTTGCTAATGGCAACGTCCCATTAACCGGTGACGATGAAGAGACAGGTCAGGGAGGATCACAGTGACCACTTCTGCTCGCCATTAAGCCGGTTGGAAGAAAAGACTATAATGTGCAGAAAGCTAGTTCAAGAACCAAAAGCAGCACTTTCATAAACAAACAGCATTTGTTAGAGAAGAATACAGTTAATTAGGGGGCAGCATTGCAAGATTCTGCTAATCCCACAGGCATCTGTGGATACTGGCCACAGATAGTGGGCCTGTGTGTTACTATTTCTTTCTCTTTGAGAATAAGTGGCAGGTTGGTTGTTGTGCATAGTATGCTTGCTCGCCTCAAAGAGAATTGGGCGGTGCTGTTAATATCATTTCATGATGTGTAGCTCTGTTGTTACTGTCTCAGAGGCCTTTATTGGTTTTCTTGTTTGTGTCTTTCACTGTGGGGGAAAAAAGAAGAGGGTAAAAGAGAAGGCAGAGAAGGGCATAACTAGATTTTTGGAGATAGATGCTATGCAATTATTTTGAGTTATGCAAACATGTGTTTGCTTCATGACTCACAGCCGGTGTGGGTGGTATTTTTCCGTGGCTCTCCAAATGCAACGCAAAACAAAATGCTCTGTCACTCGGTGCAATGGAACCCCATAGGATGACACAAAACCTTCTGCGGAGGACAAAGAATATAAGAAGAAATAATACAAGCAAATAATCACAACAAAAGGAAGATATTCAATACAGATGATTTATTTGCCTATTTATTTGTCAGTTGTTAGTCCTGGACTTGCTTAGTTTCACAGCTAGCTAGCAAATACAGCATTTTGGGAGGTATAATTAACCTCAGAAAAACAAAAGCTTGTGCTCTGTCTTTATCTCCACTTGCAGTTAAGAACATATGTTCAATGTTCTGTTGTTGAAGGGCATGCTCCCTTCTAACATGATTTATATAAACATGTATAATATAAAACATGCTTATATGCTCTTGGCACAGTGTACAGCAAACGCTCATGACCATACTTTACAGCATGACTCTAACGATAGCTTGTATCCGGCAACCTTAATCCAAATGGTGAACTGCTCTTTGATTTATACACGTGTCAGACATAGGGCTCTTGGCACCACTGTGCATGAGCAAAGGTGGAAATTATGTGAAATGTAATTCATGAGGACAGAATGGACAGCCATAAAGGGATCCCAGTGATGACTGCTCAGTGTGCCGCAGTGGGCTTTCGGGGGAGTAGGTAACGGGACATGAGGTAACACATCTCCTACTATTGCACTTTATCTGAGACATACAGTACACAAGGCTTTTAATACTTTTAATATTTCCCGCACAGAGAATCGTGGGTATTTGGAGGGCTGAAGAGTGTATTGTCACCAACTGTGCCCTCACTGAGCAGCACTTATTCCAGAAGCTTTCTGTTTTTGCATCCTTTATGCAGATCTGTTTTATCCACCTAATAATCGAGACATAAGGGTATAGATTGGAGAAGAGTAAAGTACACAGAGCATCAGCAAGTTTGGCATGGAATTTATTTTGTTATTTTGAGTCGTTCGAGTTCTTTGAGTTCTCTTTGTCAGCATTCTTTTCTTTTATTGTATCCCCTGGGCTTTATCTCTGTCTTTTACACAAACACAAATACTCACACACCATGTATGTGTGTCTTAGTGTCTCAGCTCTGCAGCTGTGTCTCATCCTCTGTGGTTTCTGACTCCGGTGTGGCCAACTGGCAGCATGATGGCATTGTGGCACCAGTGTGTCCCCTGGTATTCACTCTGTGTCCCTGGAGGCTGCACTATGGCCAGGGAGTCTGTGCGTATGAATATGTGTGTGTTTGTTTTTATAAATATTTCACCATGATTCTGTGTGTGCATGTGTGCTTTTTTCTTTTACATTTAACTTATCCAGATGAGTGAGCCTAGAAACTGTATATATGTCAATCTAAATATTGCCAACATCTGCACCAACATAGCCAAAGCTTTTTTTAAATGATTGATATGCCTTTGAAATGCATTTGAAGTAACGCATTTTCCAGTTTTACTCTTGTGATTGCATGCCCATGTTTTCTCACTTGTCTAGCCCATCTACAGGCAAACATTTGCATCATAATACTCACAAAGATGGAGAAAGCCAAAGACGAAACAACCAATATTTACCCAGTCTCAAACATCTGTGCAAACATATAAACAAGGGGAAAAAAAGAGAAGAAATGCAAATTAAACTGAACAAGAAATAATAACACTCAGATATAATTCAAGATAAGAAATGATCAAGGGAAGAATTGGAAATGATGTTGGGATTACTCTTCCACCACCTCCACAGAAAGGGGCTGGTAGTGACGGATGAGTTCATACATCACACACACCACAGTGCTGACAGCTGCCACTGTCGCAGCTCAACTCCGACCCCTCAGTGTCATTCATCTGACTGCATGTGTGAACACATTCCAGACAAGAGTTCGCCTCTACTGACATGGAAACAAAACCACACACACACACTTGCACATGTGCCACGTGCCGAAACTAGCAAAATCTCACATTTATCTAGCTTTTTCTGGTTATACTGTACACAGATGCATGCACCTTCACGAACACACAGAAGTGTTACTCTGGGCCAAATGCCCTTATTTCCCATTTTCCCAGTCCAGCGGCCCTGTGAGTGAGTTAATAGTGTGTGGGGGGCTCTGAGGGACCCTCTGGCATTGGCTAATGGTGGGTACGTTTAGCGTGAAAATGCCAAATTGACCCCACTCAGGTACCCCCATTACTCATACTACCTCTGCACAAGTGTTCCGAGATTCCCCATGTGGGTGTGTTTTGGGTTGTTTTCTGTCTGTAGGTCTTGATTTAACAGACCCGTTCTCTTCCACGGTGGTCATATATCAACTGGAGGAAATGATGAGGGTGATAGGAGACAGGTAGCACTGATGAAGATGGTGATTGTTTAGCTGAAACCAAAACCATTACAGTGGTGTCTGCTTCATTTTATTAAATATATTCTGTCGTAACACATTCAGGTCTTGTTAGTGACCCATGTTGAAGTGGTTTACCCTACAACTCTGAGTAGTTTTATCAAGATTATTTTAAGCACACTAGCTCTATAGGGATGGCAATGTCTGTTAACTTGGTTGGTCGGTCACTCCGCCACTTTGATCCAGACGGAAATATCTCAACAAGTACTGAATTAATTGCCATGAAATTTTGTACAGACATTTATGGTCCCCAGAGGATGAATAACTTGGCTGATCCCCTGAGTTTTCCTCTAGAACTATCACCTGATCAAAATTTTTACTTCTCCAGTGAAATGTTGTACATATACTACATTATGGATTGGCACACATTTTGGTACAAATAATCATTGTCCCCAGAGGATGAAGCCCACTGACTTTGGGGACTTTTCTCTGACTTTTCTTCAAGCATCACCATGAGGTTTACATTTGTGGTTTTTAGTGAAATGTGTTTACAACTACTGGATGGATTGCCATGAAATTTTGTACAGATATCCATGTTCCCTGGAGGATGAATCATAATGACCAGGAAGGTCACATAGCTACTGTATACTGTTAGTCCTGTCATAACATGTTGCTGCTTTCTTGGATCGTCACAAAGCAGGGTTTCCTCCAGGAAATTTGTAAGAGGAGGTGGTAAGAGCGGGAGACCTGTGCTCCCCTGAAAAATACCCATCTGATCCAAGTCATTGATACATATGACCTAGACCTATTGACATTAATATACGAGACCGGCTGGTAAATTCTTCTGATTTCCTCTGATATTAGGGGAGGTGGCCTTTATTTCAGGAAATGTGGCCCGCCTCTGTTTTTATAACACTGCAGAAAACCCTGCAGTCAGGAGTGCTAGACAAAAAATCTGTGAAATCAGCTGGAGTGTATTGTGGAGACTGACTGAAAAGCTGCAGACTCTTGGCACACCATGGCCCTTGGGTTGAGCTCTTCTGCTTTATGTAGTATGTGCCTCAGCCAACTGAAGCACCAGGGTGCACTAAACTTGAATTTAACTTTGTTTTCATGTTTCAGAGGCGGGCGCACCCTCTCTCCACCTGGTTATTTGCAAATCAAACCAATGATTATATACATTAAGTCTGTGATAGCGATGCTTATTCTCGACAGAGTCAGTGGACCAGAACAGTCTCGGGGGCAGTCTTTTGCTCTTTTTCTCCTTCTTGTCCGCATCCCAGCTGAGGCTTTGGATTTACAATACATCAGACGATACATGCCTCCCAGAGCCTTATTATTATTATTATTATTATTATTATTATTTTACTCCCTCACTTACTTTTAATGCTTCAGGCCTTAATAAATCCAGCCTATTTTTGTATTGCTCAGATCTTACTCAGCACAGGGGCTTTGCATGGAAATAAGGACCTTTTCAATGCATGATTCACCATGTGTATCCTCAGAAAAGTGCAATAACAACAACATCATGGCTAAGCAGTAAAAAACAGAAGTTCTTAACCGACTAGCTTCTGTAAATAAAAGTAAAATTAAGTAAACAAATAGAAATGGGTGATATTTCATAAGGTTAGTAAGGGATTTTGAGCTGAAGTTGAAGCTAAAGGCAAATAAAATCTAAGAATTCAAATGAAGAAAACATAAATAATATAAATAGAACAAAGTGTGTTTTTACTGCTCCTCCAGCCATCACATAGACTTGTTAATTGTTCTTTCTGCTCTCTCTTTATTCCCTATATGTTTCAGTGTTCCCTATCCACCACTTGCCGCTCCCTCTACCCAACACATGATCTACACTTCACAGAGCAATCTTTTTATTTTTATCTGCTTCTGTATCACTCTAGCCCTATTCATAAGGGGCTATACAGGTCTGTTTTCTTTTAAAGGGGTACATTATAAGCTACATTCAGATGTATGCATCACATCTTGAATGCTATGCTAAAGTGAGGTTGCCAGCTTTTAATTGTAGAGTTAACTGATTGACATCTACATGTGAGACAACACTAGCGGCATGGTTCTAGGGATGGTAATATTGGTTTGTTGGTCTGTCACTCGTTGGTCCACCACTGAAATATCTCAACAACTATTACGCAATGTCTACACATCCTGCAGCGCAAAAGCAGCATGTTAGTAGAGCAGCAGCTGCTTCAATCCTCTGTCAGGAGGTCTTCACAGGGTGTGTTCAGGTAGAGTAACTACTGTGACTGTATGTCACTCTCGTTTTGGCAGCACTCAGAGCCCAACACAATCACTGTGGTTATTTGAAAAAAATAGACGCATATCTGTTTCGTCAGACGCACGTGAGAGCCTTTAGATGGATTGGCATGAAATTTTGTACTGATGTTCATGGTCCCCAGAGGATAAATCCTACTGAATATGGTAAGAGTTCTCCGATTGATAGGCCACCGATCATCATCGGCCGATCAGAAAAGCCGATCACATGACGCAATGTCACCCAGGTATATACTGTAAATTAAATTAAGATCGTAGACATGATAACCATTTTATCTGCTAAACATCAACATGTTAACATTGTCATTGCGAGCATATTAGCATGCTGACGTTAGCATTTAGCTCAAAGCACTGTTGGCTGTAGACTCTTTAGTCTTGTTAAACTTCTGTTTGGTGATAGAGTACAACTTAACTCTACCAGGGAAAAGTGTAGGTGTGGTACTACTCAATGTTAATAATCATTGTTGGACATGTAATATCTGTGCCAATGTACATTCTGAAGTGTTTTTCAGTGTAGTTATTTGCCTTGCACATTTTCTCTACATGTACTGTAACTGTGTGTGAATAAAATAGTGTATGTATTTTTGTGTGATGATGTTAAGAATGTGAAAAAAGTGAACAGAGCTGAATGTGAGCAGCAGTCTTGCGTTGTTAGTGTTGGATTTCAGAACAACTTGTCAGCTACAGTAAGTGACAGGGGAGCAAGCAAAAGCTGTTATTGTTGTGGCTGTCAGACAGAAATTCAGAACAGCACACCCACATTTATCTATTCTTCTGGATGCTTGACTTAAACCCAAACAAACACTGTCTATAATTGCTCTCACTTCTACATGTTTTATATGAAGAATTAATTAGGAGACATGCCTCTGAATGGAGACTACAAGCAGTTTGTGTCCCAACAATTCATCACTACAATCAGTCTACCATGATATTATTATAAAATAATGAAGAAAATAAAGTTTGTTTTTTGCAGAAAAAATATCATGAATGTCTCAGATAATAGGGTGCTGTAAAGGTACTTGAGAGATGAGTCATAATAATAGTAATAATGCCCAGAGTACACAGTGCCCACAATGGGCTTTATTTTACCATCCATTCATGTGTTGCTTCTGTGAGAGATGTCACTGGTACAATAGGTTCTGTATCATAACACAAAATGGCCGCAGCTCTGCAGAGCTTTGATAAGGTTATTGATCAAAGCCAATGACTATGTTCACTCTGAAGCTTCTGTAAATACGTCTAAGACGTCACTCTTCACAGGAGTAAGCCGACCAAATCCTGTAAAGTTCACAATTTGGGTATAAAAGAAAGTGACAACCGAATAAGACAAGTGTATCCAAACATCACAAAGCTATAGCCACTCTCTCCTATACACAAACTGTCTCTTTCAGGTGTTTTAGTGGGAACATTTAGCATGTTTTAAGTGGGAACAGAATTGGTGTGATATGAAATTTTCAGTCTTTCCACCTTAGTTATTCCCACTAGTTTTGCGCCCTACGGGGCGACCCAAGTCTGAACTCTACACTGGTAAGTGGTTCACTTAAAAGGAATAAATCTCAGGAGCGTGTGAAGCTGCTGTCAGAATGGGTTTATCCCAAACTGAATGATAACGTCACAGCAATCATGCGTATTAACGTAGCCAACTATTTCTCAGAATCCTGTGATTTCTGGGTTTTCAAAAGCTCACCCTTTGGCACGTGTTGTTTGGAAATTGTTTTTGTTTGTTTTTTTGAGTGATGACTTTTGTAGCATACAGAGAATTAAAAATCTTGTATCTCTTTTGATTTTCAAATTGTGAATGGTTCACTTTCTTGCCTAGAGTTAGATCCAGCCCAGTAAATACAAGGCTATAGCCAGCTGCCAGTTAGCTTAGCCTAACATAAAGACTGGAAACAGGGGCAAACAGCTAGCCTGGCTCTGTCCAAAGGTAACAAAATCTTCCTAACAGCACCTCTAAAGCTCACTAATTAACACGTTATGTCTCATGTGATACAAAAATGATAAGTAGGTCAGGAACAGTAACTTTCTGAGCCTTGTAATCACCTTGAGGTTGCCAGGCAACAAAGACTTAAGGAAATGAGATTTAACATTTTAATTAGTGTGCTTTAGAGATGCTGGTTGGCGGATCTTGTCACCTTTTTGATAAAGCCAGGCCAACTATCCCCCCCGGATTCCAGTCTTTGTGCTAAGATAAGCTAACTGGCTGCTGCCTATAGTCTTATATTTACCAGACACATTTGTGAGTGGTATCAATCTTCTCACCTCTTGACAAGAAAACGAATAAGCATATTTCCAAAAATGTCAAACTTTTCCTGTAAATGCATGCAAACTGTAGTGTTAAACTCACATTTGATGTTATATGATTATATTCATGATAGGTGTGTAACGATACACAAAATTCACAGTTCGGTATGTACCTCGGTTTTAGGGTTTTAAACAAATTTTGTGTCATTTATTTTGAAAAAATGTAAACATTCAACAGTGGCTTATTGGCCATAATTCTTACTGTAACAGATAAGGCACTCAAATACTGGCATATTGAAGAAATAAATAAAAATAAATAATACAAATAAGTCTCTGGCCTGTTGATAATTCCTTAGCTTGTGCTCGTTTATAAAGAGCTGCACAACGGACTGATTAACATGCACACGTGAAGGCACATTGCAGCAGAGCTCAAGCACTTCGACCATATGCTTCAATCCTGTATTCTCTAGACGTAGAGTATGGTCACATGTCTGCAGGGATAAACACTCCTATAGCAGTATAGTATATGACAGCATTATAAATTAGTATAAAGAGTGTTATTTACAGTATGACTTAGATTTTCAACCACTATAATACAATGAAAGACATGTTTTGAGGTGGTAAAATTAACAAAGCTGGAAATACTTCTGTATAATCTGAAAAGTCTCAGTAAGTGTACGGTGTGTCAAAAGTTTGTCAAAGGGAGCTGCCTTAACACAAATTAATGTGCTTCTCACATCCTGATGATCTGCCATTCAGACAGAATGGAATCAATAGGTGAAGAGGTCACTCTTCCTTCCACCCGACTGAATTTCATTTCCTACCTCATATACATAACTCTTCTTCATTTTTATATTCGGACCACAACCGATTTTCAGCCACAAACATTAAGCTCCTTTTTCAGTGGGAAACGGTGAACACATTAGCATATAGTGAACCAATACTGCTCCAGTTTTAAAAATCACACATCGGCCAGTCAGTGTCACCAAAAAGATGGAACTTTTACTCTGATTACAGCTCTATTTTAAAGTTTTAAAAGAAAAGCTAGTTTTCTGTCATCTGTAAGACAACTGTATTGACATGAGTTTCTTTCAAAACACAGTGAATTAAGATCTTCATGGATTTGTAGCTTTAAAGTAAGTATGGTGAGGGGCAAGGATTGAATAACAAGTATCTTTCTGACCCAGGATTATATTCATTCATATTCATGCCTACTTTTATTTGAAGGTTGACTGTCTCCAACTTGATGACATATTGTGGCCTTCACCCAACTGAAACTGTAGAGCTTATGTTTTGAAATGCAGCATTTAATGTTGAAACATGCAGGGAAGGGTAACTACCATTTGTGATCCAGTTTTAAAGTAACATTGCTGCAATGCATGTAGCAGTATATGTGTAGAGGTCAACAGTTTTCTTAACCCAACGTACAGTAGCCATGGGAGATGTTTCACCAGACATATATGTGGATTTTAAGTTTACAAGTCAGAGGTGGTGGGGTCAGGCTGTCTGGTGAATGATAAGATGGTGCTGACAGATACGATATACAAGTGCAGAATGATCCCATTTGTTTCTAAGGGCTAAATTCCTTTTAGAAATCCTCTGGGAAAAATGGAAATGACCTGATTCATATCGTTTGTGAACAGTGTAGAATTTGACAGATGGTGTGTCAAACAGACTAAACTTTGTCTTCACTTACAACGAGGAAGCTTATACTAATTTCCTCACTTTACACTTTGAGTGTACTCTTACAGTATTCATATATCAATGTTGCTTTAGATTTTGGCTGAATTTTTTAAACTGGTTTTAAAAGAAAAATGAAGGGCTCCAGGGTGTAGATATTTGACATGTATACCCATATAATGAGGGATAAAATGACCTGTACCACTCTCTCTGCCTGACCAGGCTACATAAGTGGCCCCCAGTGTGTACCCAGCATCCCTGAGGCATGATCCCATCCCTTTTGATTTCAGTCTTTTCAACCACAGCTTGTCAGAGACATAAATGGTTGATCCATTAATAAAAATTGACGCGCTTTCTTAGCTAAATGTCGGCTCTAGATCTTTCTTCTGATATAATTTTCAGTACAACAGATGGCAATTAAAGCAAATGACTGATCTCAACTGCTATGAATGGCAGTTTTTCACTCGTCGTAACAATTTCCAGTATTCTTTGACTTTAGGCGCTCTTTAAATTGGCTGTTATCAAGATACTGTTATGAGTAGTTAGATTGGTTAGGCGGAGTCATGGTGGAAAATAATTGACAATAAAACCAAAAGTAGAACTCCTTTAATTTTTTATATTTATGATATTGCATCTACTGAATGTGATAAATTGGCTATTACTTTAATAGATAGTTCCAAAATGGCTTGGTAAAGAGTCCAAAATATATTGCCAAAGACACTCTATACATTACGTAATTACTAAAATGCATTGTGTAAAATCTGCTGGCTTACACTATCTTTCCTTTTCTCCTAAATTATTTTCAAATTTGGAGAGTTGAGGCTTTTTTTGTAGTTTTAAACACTCTGACTTTCTTCTGGTTTCCATAGGGTTGCGCAAACAGACACACTCTTACTCACTCACACACACATGCACACATAAAGTCCTCTGTTCTGGTAACATCCCATATCTGTATTTCTGATTAATACTAGCCTGTGGTCATCCATCAACATATGGCTGTCATTACCCCAATCGAATCCTCACTCTGAAATGCATTTAGGGGGAAAAAAAGAAAATCTGACTTTTTTTGCTCATCGTCCCATCTGGTGGCATGGATAATTAATCACCTAAGCGATGTGCCTCCGTTCTTCATTATTTAGCCCCGGAGAAAAGGCTGACGCTCGTGTGTGTGTGTGTGTGTGTGTGTGTGTGTGTGTGTGTGTGTGTGTGTGGTTTGTAGCAGCAGAGAGCAAGAACAAGGTCTGACTCACTGTTTCAGCTTGTTTATGGCAGCTTGTTTGCTCGGCTCCAAACACAAACATGATCAGATTAACAAACAGTATTGCTCAGGCAATCGGCTCCCCTGTGCTACAGTATAACAGTTCATCTAATGAGGGGCATGAGGTACAAAGTTATTTTCATTTGTTACCGTGATGTGGGTCACATGGATTTTACAACAGGTAATGTAGCATAAAGAATAGCAACAATTTGTGCAACAGAAGGGTATGAAATCCTCACGGAGTGGGCAAGATTGCAACTACTACTTCGGTCTTACAAAAAGTGCTGCAAGGATTTATGGGGAGTCTACTGGTTAAATCACAAATCTGGTTATTTTCAGTCCCCTACAAAGGTAATGAAAAATGCAAACTTTGATTATGTTTCTGCTTTGCTCATTGTTTACTCTCTTCTTTATTTCAGTTGGCTACAGGTTTAAAACAGCAAAAATGAGAGATGCTCCATTTCTTGCAATGAGCCACAAGGGCAACATGTAGCCTAATAATTTGTTTTTTTTTAATGTTAACATTGATGTTTTATGTGGTCCAGTAGGCTGGATTGTAGTTTATTTCAAACTACATTTATTTAAGAATATAAGAATTCACATGTGTTGGCAAACTGAAAATGTATAACTGCTACTATATAAGTTAAAAAACTGTAGAGAGAAGGCAAAAATTGTAATGGAATAACAGTTAATAGACTTTGAACAATTACTCTGTAAAATATGGGCCTTTACCCACTGAACCACTGTACTGTGTGACCCAGCTTTCCCTAATATCTTAATTAGTTAAAGAATAGTGTGCTGCACAATCATCTATCTAGACTACTGAGTCTAGGTGTGAATCAATTACTTGCTGCTTAGAAGAGGAAAATGTGATTCTAAGTTCCAGAGTTTTCAAATAAAGCACAAGCAATGCCTTACAGCAGTGAGGTCTTCATGCTTTATTATTTGTCTTATTTGCAGAGAAAGGTGTGCCCATGTAGGTAATTCTTTAGCGTGGAACAGAGAAGAAAAGACAAACAAGGGAAACACATTGCTCCTTCCAACTTTCTTGCCAATAGACAAACACATTACAAATACATAATGTTTGAGCCTCTCTTCACTCTCTTGTGGACTACATTCTTAGCTAACATAATAAAAAATATTGTATAATTTAAAGGTACATATTGATCTTCCTAATGGCTCTCACAAACTGATCTACTCCATGTAGCATTCTTATAACACTCAACAAAAAATTAAGTGGCACAGACAACAGAGCATCAAGGCACCAGACGAAAGGCCTTACTTTCACTAATACAATGACACTGCAATTCCCATAACTCCTTGATTCATATAGTTTTGATAACAAGATGCTGCTAATCGTTCTTGTATTCATTGATCTTGTATTGATCAAACACTGACAATTCTTAAGTTTAAGACTTTGGAAAGTTTTCACCTATTAATAGTAACACTACCCCTAATGGGAAGAAGGAGGTGAGGAGAAAAAAGGCTTGCTCTAAACCCTTCCAAAAATACTATGTAAATGAAGTTTTATAACTTGATTTGGGAACAATGACCATGCCTAGAACTCATCCAATTTCCACTCACAAGTACTTAAGTACACCTCATCCGTTCACTTCCTCTTTGACTCAGTTGCCACATCACCTGTGACAGACTATCCCAATGACCTTGAAAAATGGACCACAAGCTCCTTCTTAACCCATCCAATAGCGACCCGTTCGACGACGATGAACCAATCCCCGAAGTTTCGGAGTCTTCCCCATCTCTCACCATCCAACCTCTGCAGCAAACCCGGATGCGTTCAGCAATCCGGTAATGTCTCGGCATGCCATACGACCAACGAAGCTCACCCCTCAACATCAGCCCTCCCAGAGGGCCAGGTTGCACCTAACCCTCTACCAGCTCCATCTGTGTCTCATTTCACCTCCATTTTACCCCAGGGTTCACTACCTCTTCGCATCTCAAACCACTGCACGCCTGCAGCAATGCGACCAGGTAACTTACTGGGGGACTCTTGATTCAGAGCTGCATTGCCGCGTCTTCCCTCCCTGTACTGCAACCTGTGCGGTGCACCTTCTGATCCAGCCTCAGCATGCACCCTCACCACTTCCCAACCCCGCGCCGAGGCATGGAAACGAAGCCCCACTGTTTTCTGCAGCATGCCTCCCGCAGTTCCCCCTGCCGCCCATACTCCCCAAACCAGCCAACACTCAGCCAACCACCCTCGGCCCTCTTCCTAAAGGCCTCGACAAGTGAGGAAGACCAGTCCTCTACTAGGGTGGGAGGACCTAGGACAACCTAGGATGTAAATCTTCAGGCTGCAGATTCCTCCACACCCACATCTTCTGTGGCGGAGCCCACGCCAGACCAACTTGTCCACACAACCCAACGGTTACAGGTTATGCCAGAGTCCTCCTACATAGGCCACATCTTGCAGTCAGCCATCTTCGAACCCAGCACTGTCGACAAACTTCTGGATGAGGAAGTTAAAGACACATTCATGATTGGCCCATTTTCCAGTCTACCTTTCCCCACTTTCAGCTTCATTCTGATTGGCATAGCTACCAGGAAATATCCAGGACAAAAGAGACTAATCATAGATCTCTCATCCCCACATGGCTTCACTGTCCCTAGCATCAATAGTCTCATTCCCAGCCCGGACCATGCAGTATTCCACAATTGACGCCATTTCCTTTATCCATGCCGCAGGCCAAGGAGCCTGGTTGTCAAAGAAAGAAATCACCAGCGCCATCCACCCTGACTACTGGCATCTCTTTGGCGTTCTCTGGAAAGGCACATACTACTCTACAGTGCACCTGACCTTTGGGTGCAAGAGCAACCCAAAAATATTCAACTCTTTTTCTGAAGTGCTCTGCTGGATCTTGACAAACTACTTCAAACTCCCGTATATCATCCATCTCCTAGATGACCTCCTCACCGTCACGCCACTTCACCCCCTGGCTCATGGTCTTTACACCCTCTCTCCTCAGAGAAAACAGAAGGTTCCAGCACATCACTGGAATTTCTCGTAATCACACTCTACTCAGTCTCACTCCAAGCATCCCTGCTTCCCAAAAAATACACTGGATCTCCTTACTCATTTCAAACTTACACCTAGCTCATAGATGCTCCAAACAGCAACTGCTCTCGCTGCTACCTCAACTACGCCATCAGTATCATCCCGCAACGTCGATCATTCTTGTAACCCTCCTCTCCATAGCCTCCTCAGTCGTATCCCTCCAGGACCACGTCACACTGGACAAGACTTGCAAGACCGAGCTAAAACTGTGGTACCAATTCCTCTCATCCTGGAATGGAATGTGAACACAGAAGTCACCTAGAGGATCCACCTTGAGTGTTTTAGCATTTAGCCAGACCCAGCATGCACCTATTGGTAACGCAACATTGTGGGTGAGTTTGATTTGGGTTACTTAGCCTGCTCACCAGGTGGTGCCTTACACCAGTGATTTAATTACGCTAGATGTGACCTTTAACTATGCCAAGGTATAATAATGCTAACCTTAACCCTAACCCATAATGACGTGATCTTTCATTTTATTGCATTGTTGTGCATTGTTCATACTGTTCAGTAACTGCTAGCCCCAGCACGGTTCCAACAGCACCTCTCTCACCCCTTGACACTCTGCCAATGAATGTAAACATTTAGAACATGTACGTTTTTAGAGAGTGTCAGCTGAGTGCAATGTGTCACCTCTCTGGACCTGGAGCTATCTGGAGCTCTGCCCTCTTGCAGCTGCAGACACACCAGCTGCTGATTTAACACTTCTTTTGCTCCATTCTCACATGGTTTATCAGGACTTTTTCATGTGACTTTTGTTTCTACTGTCACGGATGCAACTTTAAATGAAGTGAAGTACAATACTTGTGATAAAAAGTACTTAAGTAAAAGTACCAATTTTTAAAAATACTCAAAAAAAGTACACACACAAGACATGACTTTGTCACATCAATGAGTGTAAATGTGATTTGTTACTTCCACCCCTGGTTAAAGTTAGATTTGGTGGTATGGCTCTGTTCTGGGAGAGCAAACCTCCCAGCCCTTCCATGTGCAGGGAGAGCAGCAGCAAGTATGTACGTTAAACTATACTGTGAAATTGTTGTAGATATTTTGCAAAGGAGTATTCTGCCATGTTGCTTGGATATAGGTATTACTGTAATATAGTCTGATGTGACACAATAAGCATTGTGGACAGGGCCCACTTCTGCTTTAAATAAATTTGAAATTTCTCAAGGTTTACATTTGCTGATAGTCACCTATTAAGCCGTATGTGATTTATGATTTATGTTTGTAGTTGTGGAAAATGTCTTGTAGTATCCTTGCCTTACTTTTGTTTACTTTTAATGTCTACTGAGTAATTGGTTTTAATGAATGCTGTACATTTTGTATTCCATATACTGTAGGGAAGAGAGGCGTGTATGCCATTTATTTAATCCACTATACTGTACTACATCTCTGTGAATGTAAATGTAAACTTTTTGAAGCTTGTGTGGTTTGTTGTTTTGCACTTTTGATCTGTACTTTTAATCCGAATAACCTTGACAATACTTTACTGTACTTCTATATTTTTGTATATATTTTTGTATGTTAAGCTAGATAGAAGCCAAATGTTTCCCACACCTGGCCAGTGTTAAAATGAGTGCCCTCAGTTTCAGAGCTAATTTAACTGACCCTTCTAAAATATCAACTGCCACTGAACCCCAGCAGAATCAGTCAGTAGATCCAGTCCCTTTTTGCTCATATAAGCCTGTATGGAAGCATTATGGCCACGTCTTTGCTGATGTGCACATGTGCACAGTGCCCAATGTTCAATTGTCCAATTAAATGGAAAACACACAATTTTAGACACAGGAGTGGGAATGATTGGGTTACCAGGAAATGCATTTGCAAAAACCTCCATCCTCCCTTGGCTTGCACTGATTTCACTGTAATGAAATCCTAACATGCTCCCTAATCAGAACTTTATTATACCATGTCAGAGCGAAATGAGTGGGTATGGGAGAAGAGAGGGGGAAGCAGGGATTTGGCATAACAATATAGCTTACATCTGTGCATGAATCATATAGCAGAATGGGAATATGTTGTACTGTACTATTTGACATTACCATTCTGGCCAAGTTGAGTACAGTCAGGAGATTTTGGGACAGTAATATGTGAACCATTGTTATGACTTTTTTGACTACAACACATTGGATTGGAAAAGAAACCATGACAATGAGGTTCAAGTGTTGACTTGTAGTTTTAAGTGTGTGGTTAATAGATGAACTGTGTACAGTATTCTCCAATTTTCAATACCCTGTGCAACCACAAAATCGCTTCTCAGCTTGGCTTGGGTGTAACCCAATTTAGTGATTCACCAGTTTGAAACTAGCTAGTAGGCCTAGTTACTACAAATTTAGGATGGTCTTTGTGTTCAAAATTAGTAATGGATTTATGAATAGCTTATGCAACTCAATCCAAACCTCAATCCAATAGAGGAGGAATTTCACTTGCTAAAGACCAAACGGAAGGCAGAAAGCCCTTGGAACAAGCAAGAAAAGAACATGGCTCCAGCACAGGCCTGGCAGATGATCATCAGGGAGGATACCAAGTGACTGATGATGTCAGTCATTGACTGTAAAACAAAATCTTAAATATCATAACGTCATTTCATCTCAAGTTTATATTAACTTATCCAAATGCTTCTTGTGCCCTAAAATTGTATAAAAAAACTATAAAATGGCTACAATTTTACAATTTCTGCACCTTTCATCTGATGTGGATGTATACAACTTCAAATTACAGCTGAGAGTCAGCACCTTAACTTCATAGTCATTGTTAAATTTAAATCTAATATGGTGGGCTACAATGCCAAAAAATGTGCCACTGTCATATAACTTTTTGATTGCACTGTTTTGCAAGAAGTGAGTGATGGCGTATTCAAACAAAATTACAGTGCATAACTTATGAATTATGTATCAATAAATTGAACAGACTTGTGAAATCTTTTCAGCCAAACAGTAAACCAACCCATAATCTCAAAAACTAACATTCAATATTATTTGAATATTCAAGGTATAAACTACTAGATATAGATAGATATACTTCCTACTTTTCTAACTGAATGATTAAGATTAAATGTGTATTAATTCTTGTTCAAATGTTCAATTTGTCTTGGTATTTGTCACACCAGCCTGGTTTTTCCTACCATCTTTGAAAATGATTTAGGTGATTTTTCATGTGGTGTCAGAAAAGCAATTTTAAGGATATAAGCAATCACCTCATTCCTAATATGATTCCATACACACATACAAATACACAATATAATTATGTGTGCTAGGCATCCAAAAATGGTTGGAAAGTACATAAATATGCAAAAAGGGAACAGAAGAGAAGGCTGGTTGATTCAGCAATGTTGGCAATAAATATTCCATCCATGCTATTATCCATAAATTATATGATATCAACATGTAAGGATTTTCTTTTACTCATGGTCACATGTTTGATGTAAAAATCTAGTCTTTTTAAGTTTAACAAACTAAGGCTTACTGATAAATTTAATAAAATACTAATTCACGACTCTTAGTGATTCTTTTGTGCTGCACCATTCAGTGTGATTTCATAGTTACCTGTGTATTGCTTATATAATTTTAAGCCACACTAGCAGTGTATAATTAGCCATGAAATATGGTCCCCATACGATGAATCCTAATGACTTGAATTTTCCTCCATCGCCACCATAAGGTTTACATTTACGGTTTTGAGTGAAATGATTGGCTAGATTGCCATGAAACTCACACACATTCATGTCCCTGTCCAGGATGCATTGTAATCACTTTGGTGATCCCTTATCTTTTCCTCCAGTACCATAATCAGATCAAAATGTCCATTTGTCCAAAATGGTTTATACCTACCAAACAAACAAATGTATGCCATTCCCACAAAGGTCAACAGTTCATTAATATTTAAAATATTTTAGAGACATTATATTCAGGTGATCCAGGTGATGCTTTGACAGTTTGTCACATGAAGTTGACTAAACCAAAACCACACCTGGCTAAGTAAATAAAATCAAATAAAAATAAAATCTTCTCTTTATTTTATGTAGTAACCTATATAATGTGTGCAATAGACATTTTGCAAACATATTACTTTAATGAGATGATTAAAACACTGAAAGCCTATTTTCGCTGACCTTCATAGCATAGCATTATCTACAAGTTCAACTTTCGTTTTCTCTCTAATTACAAGAAAGATACAATTGTGAGTGGTGGATATATAATTTATATATTTGTTACTGCAAATAAACAGTAAACTGAAGTAGCTAATCTTTTTCAAATCTAACCTCATTATGGTTAATTAATGTGTAACTATGAATTGCTGGGCGGTATATGAAGGCTTGTATAATTTCTCATTGCAGCTTGTTCAGTCCTGTTACATTAAAGTGTGTGTGTTCTTTCATTTTATGTACAGGTGTACCATGCCTGTTAGTTTCAGCTGAATATATCCAGTGGCTTATATGCTGTTGCAACCTTCAGACAATAAAGCAGCCTCTACCTCCTTCACCCTGCATGCTGCTCTCTCTCTCTTTCTATTTTTCAATTTCTGTCTGTCTCTCCCATTCTTGCTCTCTCCCTCTTCTCCCAGTGGCTATCGCTGCCAAGGACGTGCTTCCAACTGCATGAAGGGTATTGCTAACGCTGGTTATAGGCAACTTTCCGAAAATAACGACTGCACAGTAAAAGTCGGCTATATGTGCTTACACATGCACAAAAATTACAGTTCAGATCATCACAAGACAACATCCTGTCATTTGTCTTCCACACTTGGGGTGACATAGCTGTTTGTAAAGCTGTCAAAGTAATGATTCTTTATCTCTGTTGATAATGACATCTGTTCCTCTTGATGAGTTCTATGCAAAATGCCCTGAATAAGATGTACATGGTGACTGTGTGTGTGTGTGTGTGTGTGTGACCATGTGTGCTACTGAAGGATGAGTTGGGGGTAGGGAAGAGACAGGAGGGGGTGAGGTGAGCAATGTAGTGATGCTAGTCTTGCATAAAAGACATTTGTGGGAGACAACGACATGTTCCTTGTCAAAGATTTGGTCACAGAATCACACCACTTGGTGCCAGACACCTGGTACCTTAACAAGGAAGTGCATTGTCAAAAGCACTTCAGGAGCAACAATTAAGACAGAGTTTATACAAGATACCAAGATGAAAAGATCTTGGAGTTCAGAACATGTCCTTGGGACAAGTCGAAGTTGTCCCAATCTCTTTGCATGTGATCATGTTAACGCCATAAATCAAATATGGCTTGTGGAGACTGTGGGTTCTTCTATGGGGGGAAAAAAAGTTGGGTTCATCATTTTGTGAATGTACCTCTTGACCTTAACACAGTTTGGCCATTGCAATGGCTAAATGAAAGTCTTTACAAGGCATTAGATGTTCCAATTAGGAGACGTCTCTCCACAACCAAGTTCATACAGTGATTTTTTTATAGCCACAGCATAGGCGTAATATCCTGTGTGTTAAGTAGAAAGTGCTCTGTATATCAAAACAGCATCACTTTTTTAAGGGTGCTCATGGATTTGTTTATTCCAGAGTTCATATAAAATGGACATAGATATTATAGAATCTATACTATATATTTATATCTATAGATATATATATATTTATATCGATATAGATAGTATAGAAAGTAAAGATCTCCAGTCCCATCAGATTTCTCTATAATGCAGTGACACAAGCTGTGGCAGAAATAAATAAATAACGGTGTCACCATATAAGATAAAAAAATATCAAGAAGCAACCTTGGCAAAGGCTGTAGGTCCAATTTTTGCAATCCAACTGAACACTTCTACCCCCTAAAAAAAATTCCCTCCTATTTCTGAAATTGCATCATGGCCTCGAGAAGAAGGCATCCATATTTATAAGACCTTCTCCAGGACAAGAGTCACTCGGAAGGTAGAGGCAGGGCCAGAAACAAGGAGAGCCTTGGACAAAAGGTCAACCTGGTGTAAATCCCCTAATTCCAAAATGTTCCACTACAATGCTGACACCCAAGATCATGCTGCAAGTACAATAAGTCCCTTATCAAAAATCAAGTCTTGTTTATCTTTGAGAACAATAGCCAATCCCATAGGACGCTATGAATATGATGAATAGCTTGACGTTTGGTAAGAAATGCCCAAATTATCATCTAAATGACACTGTAGTGGTAATTATGATGATAACAATAGCAGCTGTGATCAATGAGATAATACTTCCAATTATAAACATGACATCTCATGGAGAAATAATGGGGATCATGTACTGCAATTGGCTGTTACGATGTCCTTTGTGAATCGTATAATTAGAAAATGCATGGGTCAATGACAATGCAGCTGAGGACAAATCCGTATATCAGACAAAACAAAACAAGCTAACAATACATTACGCCGCAGCTATTGTTGTCGTGTCGAGCCGTGGATGATGTTTAATGACAACATGACCAAACAGCTGATTTCTGAAGGAAATTGCTATAAATATTTCACATGAAACTGTGTAGCCAGTTTCTCTCTAGTGCTATCTGTGTCGGCCTGCAAAAAGCGCTTTTCTTTCTTCCTCTGGAGTCCCGGGATCTCGGTGTAGCCTTGATGCATCATCGCAGAGCTGTGCCCGAGGTTGCTGCTCAACAGAGGGGAAGTGTAATGGACTAAAGCCCATCAGTGAGCGCTGTAACCTGAGTCTGCTCACCTCTGCAGAAGGGGAGTATTCAGCAGCAGGCCAGATAACACAGGCGAGCCACTCAATAGCTTTGTCTGGCTGGCTAGTATTCAGGCCTGTGAACCCTGTCCAACTCAATCTGCTGCTATTGTTACGGTGAGAATGCTACAGCAGCTTTGTGACAGGCTGCGGTGTTATATGGCCATTCTCTCTCCATCTCTCTCTCTCACTCCTACTCTCCCTCTCTTTTTATACTATTTCTTTTGCTTATGCCGAGACCCTGTAATTCTCTTGCAGCGTGATGACTCTCTTCTCTAGCTCAGCCTTCATTTCCTCATTTTCTGCTCCTCTTCTCCTCTCCCTGAGTGCTATGCCCTATTACTCTGTCCTCCTCGCCTGTAAGTTTTTATGTCACTTTCTTGCTGCTCTTGCGTCATTCTGTCTTGTCAGTCTGCTGTTTATTTTGTGTGCCAAGTTATTTTGCTCTTCTTATGTTTCAGGGAGCAGGAACATTGACAGGAGACATGGAAGTTCACTTACCTAGACACGAGCAGCCGGGAGGCACAAACAGAAACCATCAGCTTCATAATATGCCCATGTCTCCTGGGTGGGCTTTAAAACCACAGCAAAGAGGGATTATCTTTTTCTATAAACACTGCAACATTGTTCACTAGTGCGGGCTGTTAGGAGTTGTGGTTCGTCAGTTTGTAGTCAGTCATCTTTAAAGATTTAAGCTGGACTTTTATGTAAAAATAAACATTTTTTGGACAGCCTAAATCATAAAGTGGGACAACATAAAAATAGGAGTATTCCATCCCATCTAACTGAGATCCTGAAAATCCACTATGTTGTAAAACCAAACCCAGAAAACAAACAATAAGAAAACATGGATGTTTATAAAAGATAAAATGCATAGTGAGTAGTTTTGATGAAACACTTGCACAATGACTCCAGACCCTAATGTTAACCTTACTGCTTAAAGACATGCCATATGTCAGCCTACAGCATCTGAGACTTGGCAGTCGAGTTTTTATGTAAGAAACTACAATTTGAAGAAGCATACTTATGTGCACATCACATGGACTGTACATCACATGGAGGTGCAATTCTACTGGGAAACGGCATCAGTGAAATAAGTAACGTCTGCACACTGACTTCAAAACACAAATCACCATTCAAATAGACAATGTTTTGATTCCAGCTGGATCTTTGTCAGTTCAACAATGTTTAAAATGGGACACCACACCCATATATGTATGGAGCCCCTAAGAGGACATGATGTGGTGCTCCCCAATATGGTGCACATATCACCCTTTTACAGGCTCTGTTTATACCAAGAGGCTCCATGGTGGTTCATCATCAAACCTACGCAGGGTGATAACCATCTCAATGCTGTCCCCGGGCGTACAGCCTATCAACCTATTGGTACTGTATACTATATGTGTGGGTTCACAATTTTCAGACATTTTCAACTTGATTTTTTTTTAATTTATTTAAAGAAAGGGGGGAACAATGCATATTAATGAACATTTACACAAATGTAAATATGCCAGATTATAGCCTAAGGCTAATTTCCATCTGCAGACCCCCTGGCAGGTTAACAGAAAGATAAGAACATACAGTACACTTCAGTTGGACAGAGACAGGAAAACAAGGTTTTATCGTGTTAGTACAACTACAAACATTCAACAGAAAACAAGTCGAAGGGTCACAGACAACAGTTAAGACACATATCTGTATTGCACAAGCCCTTCTACTGCAGTGACCTATTGCACACACCCTTACATTGCACTGATCCTTATTGCACACACCCTCATATTGCACTGATCCCTATTGCACACGCCCTTATATTGCACTGATCCCTATTGCACTGATCCCTATTGCACACTGATCCCTATTGCACACACTCTTGATCCAACTAATATCGAAATGTTGCCCATTTATATACATTTGTGTTGTGAGTAAATGTGGAAGCGTTACTCATTTAATTAATGCTGCTTTCTAATAGCCCTCAAGTACATGTGATGTGCTTATAATTCTGCTCCTTCAAATTGGTAGAAGGAGCAAAATACCTTTCTACCATATTTTTTTTATCTTAAAAACAGACTGCCAAGTCCCAGATGTCATAGCTTGACATGTTTTTAGATTAATTGTTTTGTTCAGAAAAAAATCAAAAAATTGGCCATTGCAGGTCCCCAGAGGCCAAGGTAACATCTTCAAATTGCCTGCTCTTACTGGGCAACAGTCTCAACAAGACTCAAAGATACCCACTTCAATATGATGCTGTATGAAACAGAGAAAATCAGCTAATATACACATGTGAGAAGTTGGAAGCAGCCAATGGCTTTTTTCCTTGATAAATGACTTGAAGATGAACTTGTCAATTAACATTAACATCCACATAATACAGGCATGAGCTGAAACCTGTGGCTGTTTCTACTGCAGAGGTTGACAATAGGTTTAGCCAGTGTTTTCAGCGCAGTCTAGTAGGGGGGTAACATTTGTTTACATGTGCAGTGGAGACACAGGCCAGTATATCAGTTATAGAATTAACTTGGTGAAGCTTTGATATGTGACATGGAGACGAACAGGAAGTTAAAGTGGGAGTTTACTTGCCGTACTTCAGAGAGTTCCGATGCAAAACAAATTCTGTGTACCACTTGAGGTTGGCACTCACTCAAACAGGTGAGATACACACAGACGGCGAGACGGAGTGATGCAAGCCAAGTGAGCATGAAACTAGAAAGTAGAACACAATGCAGAACAGAGAATTTAGTATGCATTAGATACGCAGTCATAGATTTGTCCAAGTACTTCTTCTTAAACTGTCCTCCTCTTCAGCTGCTGGCATTATCATTCAGTCTCACTATAGTCGATAATGCCAAGCCAACATCACTCAGGCTGAAATCATCTGTTTGATATGCGCTGGGAGGCCTTTGTGCCTCATCACATTTTCTGTCTGATGTCCAGTGCTGCTCTTTAGGAGAATTCATCACGTCCCGTCCCCATCCTGTCCTGCACTCTCATCTCTCCAACGCACCCTGAAAGTAAACAACATCACTCCGTCCTCCGTCTTCTCTTCTCGCATCCCTCCATCTCTTGCCTCAAAAGTCCTCTACTGCATGCATTTATCTGGCTGATCAATTTCCAATCTGAAGGGCCATCTGAAAATTGTGATTTGTTTTTGCTTTGCCTCGCACTCAAGCTGCACCTTGCCACTTCTTGTTTGTGTCAGATATACTCTTAAAAATCCCTCCCTCCCTTCTTTCTAGGCCTTAAACATTAGCAATCATCACGTTATGGGTTTTCATTAATCATATGCTGTTGCTGTGACTAACTGAAGACCCTGTAAACCCCATATGGCCACCATGTAATAGTCCTAATTAAGCTTGTCTTGGCATATTTAGCTTCCCTGCATTTCACTCTGCTGTCCAAAACTCTTATCCAAAACCCATTTCTCTCTTTTTATTTCTGGCACCTGCTCTTTTTTTTTTTAACCCTCATTCACTCGCTTTACCGCTGTCTCCTTTTCCTCTTCACACCCCTTACCACCGCCACCTTGGAAATGTAATTGAGGCAGTGCTTGTGAAGGGGCTGGCAGTGTATCCGTGCAGGAAGCGAGGAAGTGAATGAGAGGAGCCGGGTGACACTGAGGTGGCCTCCACTGGCACAGAGACTAACTACCTCCTCAGCCATCCAAAATCCCCAACACAACTTAGGTGATTAAATTAGCAAGTTCTACAGCGTGTACTTTTGATGCATGGCAGAGTTATGCTCTTAAGGTATTTCACCATCACCACAACTTTTTATTCACTGCACTATATCACATTTATTTCCCCTGCTATTTTATCTCACCTTGGTTGGAGGTTTCAGAGATGACGACATTGCATTCTATACTCATTTGAATACAATAATTGAAGAGAGCGTAATATAATCAAATTTTATAAAACTAGTGACGACTTACAATTGATTTATGAGTCTATACATCCTGTAATTACATATGTAAATGTAAGTTTATCATATCAGATTTAGATGTTCTGAACATTTTTAAAGCCACTGTTGCCAAATCCATGTGATGGAGTGGATTCCTATATAAGCCATTATCTAACAACAGCATTTACATTTCAGTGTCAAGGTCAGAGTGATCAATTGATCCATGTACACTACTGTAACAACACTTAACATTTCTCATCGATGTGGAGGAAGAGACAAAGAGAGAGAGATATACAGAGAACACTGACAGAAAAGCAAAGACAAGACTAGAAGCAGAGACACAGGTTACAAGAAAAGAATATAATATGCAGATGTGGAACTTTATTGCCATTGGCTGATTGTCTAAACTCACTATACCCTTGGCTGTCCCCAAAATTAAAGATCATTTTTAATCACTTTGATAATGGAAGCTTCTTTTTTGTTAAGAGGAAGCTCTGATAGATATAAGAGTTTATGGGAGTTGACAAGGGACATTGCACTGAGGGCATTAGAACTGGCAGTCTGTCAAACAGCCCACTAAAAAAAAAAAAAAAAGAGCAGCGAGTTAAGAGAGGAATACAAAGACGGGGGGGGGGGTCACCAGATGGGGCAAGTTTCCACTTTGCCTTCTTCCTGATCTTCATCCTCCACCTCCTCATCTTCCTGTTTGACATCAATTATTGTACAGGACACAAGAGGGGTGCAGAGTTCTCTCATTAAGCAACAACAAATAGCCGGGACACGAGAAACTTAATTACCTGGGAGGGAACCGGAGATTGTCCTGTTGTAGTACTAAGGAGATTCTCAATTTTCAATTCAAGTGGCTTTATTGGCATGACTGCATACAATACAATGTTGCCAAAACATATGAACACAAACTATACAATCATAATAAACATAAATAAATCTCTACCTCTAAACAAGAGATCTTTGCCCTTGCAGAGAGGAGCCCGCAGTGACTTTAAAGCCAGGCAGAAGGAATAAGGACATTTATGATTCCACTCTGTGCCATTTCTATTACACATAACCTCATCTGCAGGGATGACCTCTTTAAAACATTTTACTGTACTGAATATTTGTTTTTCCTAGTTATTTTTCTTATTAACAAAGAAAAGGTATTCTCCCAATTTGTACCATATGCTGACGCCACCTTGTGTTGTGTGTAATATTTTGGGATTTTTAATAACTGACGTCCCTTATGGTGTCTGTCTTATTCAATTAATGACATTCATTTCCCTCGCCTCTCTGCATGCATCCTGGACTGATGATGCTCCTTAATATCTCAGCAATTGTTCCACGGCTCTATTCCGTCCCAGTCCTCTCTTTTATGTCATGTATTTATCACTGTAATCACAAGGTTTGCCTGTAAACAGAATAACTGATCACACAGGGTTTGAATAGACCGGGCCTTAATCTGCATAGACCCCACTGTAAAGCCATGCAGGGTGCCACAGTGATGATTATCTTAATTAAAGTCTGTGTCATTGGGAAATGCGCAAACAAGCAATAATAACATAACCTCCCCTCCAAAGCAACAGCCACTTCCATAACAAGCCACCCCAACTCTGCTCATATAAGCCTCAGCAGCGGCAATCAGATATTCAAGTCAATAACGTGCCCTCATAATAAGGAAGAAAGGAGCAAATAAGAGAATAAAATGGTAGATGCAATATTCCAGATGGAATGTTGCCCACGCCTTTGGGTTTTGTCAATAATTGTCAATATTTTCGAATCTCTCGCAACGACTTGGAAGGCGCATATCGGAAAGCGTTTTTGATATGCAAATCGGGACACTATTGTCATCCAAGATGGATGGGCTCAGGATATGGGCTGAGGGATGTCAGAGAGAAATGGGGTGCTGTGAAATTTGTCTCACCCCTGCTCAACAGCTCCCCCAAAAAACACACACACACACACACACACACACACACACACACACACACACACACTTCTCCCTGCATTCTTTAGCTTATCGTTATCGCTTTCCCTTACCTCTGCCAGCGGTGCCTCTTGTTTTAAATTTCCCCCAATAAAATTTGCCCCACTATTGTCCTCTGTTTACCAACTCTCTTGTGTTGGTGTGTGACCTCCCCCCCACCACCACCGCCTGACTCTATGAAAGGCTTCCTAATTGGTGGGCTGTGCTTCTGTTTAATTATGTGGGAGGAGGTATATTCTGCTGTTGCTGCAGAAAGCTTCCTTTCTCTCAAAATTTCCATTTCTTTATTACTGGCTTGTTGTAATTTACGACATCCCGCTAATTCACACGGTAATTCAATGAACCCCAAATTAACCTGGCCGGCTAGTATTTTCCCCATTAGCTCATTTGGCTCCCCACTCCATTGTCTCGATGATTAAGAAACATCAATGTTCATAAGCTGGATCAAATGTTGAAGTGGAGGAGCCGGTGTCATCTGGTGTCTTTCGGTGTCTGGGTTCACCGGAGCACAGCAGCCCCATATTAAGGACAGGGATGACGGGTGAATTACAGCCGATTAAGATCTGGTAATCACATCTCCTGCATGTAATATTGTCGCACTATGGTGCCAGCCTCATCTCCTAGGGCAAGAGGATAGCTTGTGGGGGCAAGGAAGTGGAGGGAGTGGGGGTCGAGGGCTACGACTCAGTACCATTGTACCACATAGAACCGCTCCTTCAAAATGTGTTCACCTCACCTCTTAATTTACCTACATCATATTATTGTAGGATGTCCCCCTCCCACCATTCCCTGCCACATCAGCCTGAGCTCAGGTGTAATTGTGTTTTTCAAGCAGATGGTTAAGTAGCACAGCTGCCTATACAGTCACAGGCCAGTACAATATTCACATAATTTCATAATTTGTCTTGCAATCAGTGGTGGTTGCTGAGAGCATTAAACAACCAAGACTATTAGAGTACTTTTACATGACCGGGCAAGCATGGCTCTGGCTGTGTGTGTCAGTGCTTTGATCCAAACACTGACCATAATTGATCTTCTTTGAGAAGTTGTCAAGTGGCTCTTATTTGACAAGCCAATTGTTCCATTCCCTCTCTCTCTGTGATAGTGAACATTACTCATATCACTGCTGCCAGCTTGACTTGGACATTAGACTGGTGAGTAGAGGCCAGTTGGGTTGTATTAGGCACACACTCAATACACACAAAAACACGCGCACACATGGAGTGAATAATCCACTTGTTTTATCGCTCCCTGTCAGTAATCCTTAGCAATGGGTGTCTCCACAGCGCGCTTTGTGTGAAACCAAGGCCTTCGGTCTCTCCGAGTGTTCAAGTGAGTCGACCCTGTGAACCACTTTCCTCTCAATGTGTAAGAGAAACATTATGTAATGCGCTTCACAGTGTAAGTGCTGCAGCCTGTAAGCGTCGATGTGATATTTCCTCTCAAATCAAAAGGATGTGGATCATTTTAATCGTTTAGCTTTGGTTATGCTAAATGCAATCAGTTTGAAAGAGTAAAGGCTTGTAAATGTAGGAAAATTCCTAAAAGGGTATTTTTTAAAATTTGATATTTCTCGAGATACACATCTTATCTAAAAGTCACATGTGAAGCTTTTGCGAAATCTGTCTCATACTGGAGTCATGACAGATACAGAGATGTTATTCATTGTAGCTTATCTCACTGATAATCATCTTTTTTTGTGGATGTGTGAATCTTGTGGGGATCATTTTAGTTGGACTTTTTTAAATATGTGTTTTCAGTATAGAGTAATCATGGCTGTCACATCTTGTCTACTCCAAGAAATCTTATCACTAGGAAAGCGGAGATAATCACAGCTCTTTAGTTTATTTTTTCAGCACATTATGTTCAGTTAAACAAGGTATCACATCCCTCTTTAGGTGTACATTTGTATTTGGGAGACATCATTTCTTAAAGGTTGTAATGGGTTTTCATTTTGAAGCGGTCCATTTCAATTACGGGAGAATTATATTAAGTAGCCCCATAAGACAAAATGTAAATGGAGGTCTTAAATTGGGAGACAAGTTAAATGATTCTTGACTTCTCACTACCCATTATCCACACCCAGGATGGCACACCACAAATATTCATCCTTGACCCCGGATCACACGCTCACACCGTCACTCCCTTCTCTCATCTCTCCTCACACTATTCAACACCCTGTCACTAAGAAGAACATTGTCTGCCTTGCGGGGAACCTCTTCAACTAGTCCATCTTGTTTTTGTTTTACTAATCTAAGAGCAAACCATGTTTAAATGATTATTTTCGATAGCGGAAAAAATGTATTGGTTGGTTTCAGGTTCAGATACGCTTTACAGATATCGCCAACCCCCTGGCTTTTAGCTGATTCTGCCTGTCAGGTTTATTGATGAGAACACCTCTCCCAAAAGGGTATCAGACAGTTTAAGAAGTTAGGGGTCAGGGGTCAAGATGAAGCTATCGAAAGCATGTTAGATTAGGGATGTGACCTGAAGGGTGAACTACCTGCTGGGGTATTAACAAGGTAGAATGGGCAGTCTGGGTCAGCAGAGCAATTAGATTACCAAGAAACACACATTATCAACATTATGTCTGTATCAAGCCTCACTGGGATGTTTGGCTCGGGGGCAGCTGTTGCTAAGCTGCATTTACTAGCTCATTGTAGCCGTGTTCAAATAACTGAGAGTGCTTTTGTTCACTTTGTCTGGTCTTTGAGTATCTGTAAAGGATCTAAGGATGAGGAAAATACTTTTAGGTGTGTAGTTTTTTGAACACTCACTGGTTCCTTTTAAAGCAGATAGGCAATAAAAAGGGGCTGAGATCCTTTAAACACCATCCATATACATACATCTCACTAGATGGCACTGTTCCCACTTTCCCTAAGCAGACAGTCTGGCAAGTGAAGAGCACCCCTATAGTCTAAAAATGCTTCCTTATCTTGTAATGCATTTCCCATCGAAGCAAATCTTATGTGAAAAACAAGAACGGGTTAGATCAAAAGTAGGTGTGCTTGCAAATGTTTGATTCAGTTTTATTAGATCAAGGTGAAGGGCCTGAAAAATTAGAGACTTTAAGATACTAGTGCTTCAATTTCCAGAAAAATAAAGCCACCAACAACAATTAGAGGGCACACCTCTTTGACTTTTTTGAAAGTGGGGAAACCCATTATAACACTCTTTTGCACAGAGTGATACAGTGGCACACACCCTAATATTTTCAAATGTATCCACAGAACTAATACCGTGTTAGTATTCTGTAGTCAACAGATGCAAGCCAAACATCTGCTATGTACTAACACAACAGCAGCTTAGACAGACAGAAGGTAAAAAATTGGGGAGAGAGGTGAGTAAAGGAGCCACAGGGCTTACAGAGAGAGGGAGGATGGGATGACGGCGGTGGTGGTGTGGATCAGTGCTTATGTCACAAACAATCTTTTGCTTTGCCTGCCATCATGGGGACTCACTATCTGCATGGCTGGAAGGCACGCATAGGGAGAGAGCAAACAATACACATCTCCGTGCTCCACGGTGCTTTCTCCTCTTTGAGCAATACAACGCACCTGCTCCACTGTTGTGGGGCACAAGAGAGAGATAAAGAGCGAGAAAGGAGGACATATCCTATTCCAGACATGCCAGGTCACTTTCATTTTCCACCATAGAAAGCATCCGTCAGCCATACTCTTGAGGGCTTTTGGAGATGTATAAACTGGTCATGTTCACTTGAATTCATAAGCACTACAGAAATCCAATTTCTCTCCCTAGATTCGTAGAGCTAGTGTTTTGCAGAGCAAGGGGCTTAGAAACTTAAAATATTATATCTTGAAAAGTTGGGGAAAGTGTTGGTGGATTAGGCTGATGTGAAGTTTTTGCTCTCTACCCTACTGGTTCAGTGTGGAGTAAGATCTAGCACAAATCACATTGTGTTATGGTATATGGAACTGTACATTCTCTGACTTTGCAACCTCATCACTCTAATCTATTTACATATTTTCACACACTGCTTACAAACCACTGTCTGCCAGATTCATGCATGCAAATAGGGAGATGCAGGCCAACACACACACATATAGACACACGCAAAACAAATTATACTCAGGCTTTGACTCGCATGTCTCTCATGCAGATAAAATTATCGCCACACACCACATGTGCATATTCTCACATAATTGTATATACCCATCTGCGGACTAGATTGTACAGACATAGTTTTACCCATCCACACACACACACACCTCTGCCCTCCTTTATTATTATCATGCTTGACGCCTCTCAGGCTGAATGGCTGGTTTCACACTGACAGACTGGTGATCTCTGTCTCAGTCTGCTTCTGAGAAGCAATGGGACCTCCCTCCACCCTGCGCTCCCACTCCAATCCCTCGTTTCCATTGTGTGTATGTAAATCTCCGCCTTAGTATTAGTGTATCTCAGGAAGGGAGAGTGAGGCAGACAGACAGAGGCAGTGAGAGAGAGAGAAAATGAGTATTGCTTATGTAAAAGAAGCCAAATCCAGGTCAGACTGTAGATTCTTCATTAGGCACTGCTACCCTTTTTTTGTACATGGACTCAAACGGGTCTAATGGCAGATTTGATGTATAGCAAAGACCTGCACTGCAAGTATGTAACTGTGGTCAGATATCCCATTAATGTCCATCCTAATTAGTGGTGAAATGATTAGCTGATCAGTCAATCGACAAAAAATTGTTCAACAACAATTTTGATAGTTGATTAACTGATTAATTAAAAGTACTGTACATACTCTTGCATGTGATTCTGGTTGTGTTTTGTTGGGTTCAGTGATTTCCCTTTTAAACTGCTACTCTTTCAAATGCAGATTGACTCTTTATACCACAGATTGGTGTCATCCTGAGGCTAACACACTGCCCTTTACTTTACCTCTCAGTCCTTAACCTAGTCGCTCACTTCTGCCTAACACCCTGTTATCACAAGGAGGGTCTTTAATCAGGAAAGCAGTACTGGGCTTCACTAAGTGAACAAGAAAACCACAGGTTGTCCACACATCGGCACTGCTCATCCATAGTTATTGCATTTGTTGGCCATTTTTTGTCATATGGTAGTAAAATTATATTCAGATTACTTGTCGCATAGGTGACACATTGGCAGAGAGGAGCAGATGTAGTGCCACTCAGGAATGAATGTAAAAGTTTCACAAAACCGAAAGCCAAAGCCAAGATAATAAGCATTAATGATGTAACACAGTCTGATCAGTGATAACATTTAAAAATGCACACATCATACGAAAAACACATGAACATTTTAATGTGAATGAGACTGTTGTGTGACTCATTT
This sequence comes from Siniperca chuatsi, assembly GCF_020085105.1. NCBI lineage: Eukaryota > Metazoa > Chordata > Actinopteri > Centrarchiformes > Sinipercidae > Siniperca > Siniperca chuatsi. The sequence goes on along the minus strand of NC_058058.1, from coordinate 19,761,724 downwards.
CATTGCTATAGCCCTAAATCAGCACAGTACCATCAAGCACCTTCTCTTCATTTCCTTATGGGTATGCCATCTCCCTCCTCTGAGAGCAGGTGTGACTTCAAGCTGTCCTCTTGGTAACTCTCCAGCACGTATTTATGTTGGTGAGATGGGGTATAACTGTGTTTATGACGCTATAAAGTCTTTTTGGCCAAAGCCCTCGCTGCCCACAGCGTGTCTTTAGGTCCATCGTAAAGCTGGAATGGGCTTTGCCCTTGGAAAGGTACTGTGAGTATTAGTGTGTGTGTGTGTGTGTGTGTGTGTGTGTGTGTGTGTGTGTGTGTGTGTGTGTGCACCCTCTTGTATATGTTAAGTTGATTGTTACGGGAGCTCAAGTTCCAGCAGCTATCTTTATGGTTACAAACACAACATCATTTGGAGTTGCGAAACTGCTTATATATCAAAGTGAATTTGTCTTGTCATATTGTATTAACAAAGACTTCTCAACTTCCCCCTATATCAGCAACTTGTTATTATTTATTGCTTATATACCGGCATGATTAGGGTACAATGACTATCATGTGATTAAAGTGATATTTTCACCAAAATATGCCTAAATTTATTACTTCAAAATTATGGTATTGACCCTTTTTTTGACCTGAAGGTCCCCTGGACAGTGATTGTTTAGAACATACTGAGCTTACAGATAGACAGTGAAGGACTGTATTATTGATTGGATGATTTGAGTGGTTTCTTTATTTTCCCGCTGCGAAAAATGTACATGATGGAAATCCATTATAAGCAACATATCTGCTATTCCTTGCAGTAACAACCACCCTCCAGACCTGAAGGGGCTGGTTATTTGACAAGCAAAAGACTTTGGGTGGAATATCACTTTGAGATAGCAACTAAAATAATTGTACAGTAGTAGGAATTTCATTTACTTTCATTTAAAAGATTTTCATTAACTTCTCTTTTAAAATCAAAATAAAACACTTAAGTTTTTCTTCATGAGATAGCAATGGTGTCTACTACCCCTCACCTTCCATTACACGATGGGACAACAGTGAAAAGGTTTTGCTGCTGTCAGAGAGTGTATGTGTCTCTAAGATAGAATTTCAGGTTAATGACTGCTCATAGCTCACCAGCTCCAGAGTGCACACAAGAGTCACACTGTCAGAGAGCATTTCAACGTGTGAAGAGGAGCGATTGCTTGGACGCACACTGCAGTAAGAGGGGGCAATGAAATGAAAGACAACAAGTGCCATCCCGGTAATGTCAAGCAGACAAACAAGTAACTGTCAAAAGGATTAATTGGACTCCTACACATCTTCCCCAGCATGAGTTGGTGCGTTTTGTTATGAATGTGGGTATGTATGTGCATGCACATGCACTCACTCTGATGTGCAGTCATTAATAGGTGGGAAACTAACAACAAGCACTATCAATCCAAACTGTGCGTGTATCTGAATGTGTGGGTGTGTGTGTCACAGTGTTCCCGTGTAATGTACGTCATGCTTGCCGCAAGCAGTCAGTTTCAGGTTGGTCTCATTACTAAGGTAATTCCTCCGGAGCAACAGCTCCGTAATGGCAGGAGATGGTAATGATCCTTTAATAGCCCTCCTCATTGCCCACTGGCCAGATCCTAAAACCCGATTTGCCTACTGTGTTCCCACTGAGCCAGGAAGATGAATAGAAAACTAACCATCATTATATCTGCCATAGAAATCAAATCAGAACACCCATAATCTACTTCTCAGCTCCCTCCTTTTTGTCTCATTTTCAAACGGTCCATTGCTCAGTCTATACTTCTCTCCCCATCCCCCCAGCTTCCTCTTTCGTTCTCTCCACTTGTCTGAATTTCCAGTGCTTTTCCCTCACTTCTCATTCTGTTTCTTGTCTTTTGGCTCTTTGTATCAAGGCTCAGTTTTCCATTCCTATACTTCAAAAGGGCGTCAGTAGATTTGATTCTTTTTTTATTGGAATTTGGAGGTAATGAGGAATGGCACAATGTGAGTTGAGAAAGCAGAGCAACCAAAACATGCCAACCTCACAGTGTGCATGGGAAGGAGGAGCTAAGCTAAGTAAGTAACATAGTGTGTGTCAGTAAATGTGTGAGAGTGTTTGTGTGCATGGGAATGTGCCCAGTTCAATGCTTAGGGTTGATAAGGATTTTGTTATCACTCTTCAAAGTTTCAAAGAAAACAATGGTAAATGTGGAAATCGATTGTGTGATTGTGTGCGCGCGGGCAAGTGTGTGTCACCTCTGTTATCTGAAGTGAGAAAATCGAGAAAAGGCCACAACTCCACACTAATCTCCACATATGGTTGGGTTTCTCACATATCCTTGATAAGATTTATAGGGATTAGTTTGTCCCCCAAAATAGTCAGAGTGTGGAAAAATGGCTGTCTGGAGGGTCCTTTAATCTCTTAGCCATCGGCACTGTCGACACCACGGGCCAATGCTGAGGAAGTGTGACCATTTCTTTGTTTGATTCGGGAACATCACTGTCCAGGAATTGTGCTTGCTTATTTTAACAAGCTGGGAATGAATAATGAATGGGTTTACATGTGTGAATGACCACAAACGCCCACACATGCACATGGGGTAGTTATGTGGTTGTTGTCCCTTGGGTGGCTGAACTATGTTTCCCCTTTTCTTTATCTCTATCTCTCCCTCTCTCTCTGTCTCTCGCTCTTTCCCTCTGTCACTATGTTCGTCTAAATAATTCAGCCCAAATCCAGGCCAGTCTTTAATCAGATGTCAGTACTTCCCCTCACTGACGGGTGCTCAACACATTATCATTAACATCCGTATCTTCAGACTTGCCAGCTGCTAAAGTCTTGGGACGCGTTTCTCTTTTTAACTTAAATGATGCTTTACGTGTTTGTCTATCAGAATCAGAATCAGAAATACTTTATTGATCCCCGAGGGGAAACTCTTTTGTTACAGCAGCTCGCCTTTACGTCAGTGCACACAGGAATAGAAGTACTAGCAAAAATTATAATACACTATAATACAGGTCAGAAAATAAATTAAGTACCAAGTGGGTATAAGTATAAAATAAAATAAGTGTGAAGTAACAAGTGGGTTTACCGGTTGATGATAATAATACAGTATAAGGTAATAGTGCATGAACTGTCAAGTTAAGTGTAGCTTATTAAGGTTATAATGAGACGGAGGATATTGCACAGCAGTAATAATAGTTGTAGTTCTAATATTTGTAATGTATTTGTAGCATCACTGGTTTTAATGCGTTTCAACTCTATCAATATAAATGAAGCTATTAAATCTGTCTCTAAACTGTCCTTTTCACACCAGCCTGACACGAGTTAATTTGACCTTGAAATACTGTATGTTACATAACAAACTTGCAGCATAAGCTTCACAATGGCCAAGTGTGTAAATTTGATACAGCAATCAGAAAAAAACTAAAAGGCTGTATGAGATTTCTTAAATAGTATATTACTATATTGAATGTTATACAGACAGAATTTTTATTGCATTATTTAATCAAAATAATACACCCAGTACAGCTCAACTCATGCTCAGCTTGAAAAATTTACTTGTCAGTGCTTTCTGGTAGACAAGCTGTGGAACACTGTTTCTATATAATCTCAAACACACTATCTATACTGCAATTTCTCGTTATGTATCAGCTGACACTCATACCGTATGTCTGTGACAAGCTTAAATTGACCAATATTATGGATGTCAATATACAGTAACAGTCAGGCTCCAACAACCAATTTGATTTAACATGAAGTTTAGTCCATGTAATTCAAGTCAGACAGATAATGATGCAGAAAAGGTCAAGAACAGCTTATTATACACTTTAACCTGTCAAACAGATCTACTATATGGCTGCATACTGTAGGCCTGTTGCTAACCAATGGAGATGCTGAATACTGAGTAGCACTCAACAAGACACTGGGAAAGGGCTCCATGCTTTTCTGGGGGCTGAGTAAAATACCTACTCTATGAAACATGCGTTCACGTGTCGAGGTTCAATGTTCATTCTTGGCCTTAGAAAAAGCAGTGGGAAGACAGTCTCACCTCAGTGTACATTTAGTAGTTCTGCAACTTTTTATCATATCACATGATGTGCTATGACTTTCAAGCTAACAGACCTTGGAATAAATGGAAATTTAATCACCCACAATTCAGTGACAACTGAGCAAACTCTATCTGCTAATGATGTTCATGTGAAACAAAAAAAAAAGCTTCAGAACTAAATTTTCAAATAATTTCCAGTCATCTTCAACTCAGAAATCATTTATCAGTCCTTGTCTAAGGAGATGCATGCATCAACGTAATATCTCAGACTTATTGTTTGGTTTTCTGGAGACATTGATTGGCCATAGATGTGTGAATTTTTGAATTAATAATTGAACTGATAGATAAATGCAATATGGTGTAGCTTTGAAGTGTCTTAGTTGAACTTCTGCAACCCCTTTGCATATCTTTAGTCTATTACAGCTACTTTACAGTAGATGTCTAGCTCGTATAGTACTGGTTGCAGATATAGCTAGCTTGCAACCAAGATAAAACTGCACAAAATTTACCATGGCTTCACTGCCTGAGGCAAGGAGGACACAGTGATGGAATTCAAATCTTATCGGTCTTCTCCATAGGGGATACAGTGCATATAGGGTATGCAGACAGGTCGGATGAACTGATTTGTCAGGAGCAACATCTCCTGGAAACAGATGTGTTTGTGGGTGTCAATGTGCAATCTGTTGCACATGTCTTTCTGTGTGTTTGTATACGTGTGTGTGTGTGTGTGCTTGGAAAACTCTGTTCTGCAGTTTCACCACAGTTGCTTGGCAGCTTCTGTCCTGTTTTAATTAGAGAAAAAGCTTCTGCAACAAGGGTCATGACTGAAGGAGTGAAGGAGTGCGAGGTGTTTGCACTGTAAACTAAGCCAGACCATTAAGCCGGAAGAAACGCAAGAATTGTTTGAGGTTGGTTTTTACCTACTTCAGAAGTGAGTAAAAGCTTTCATAAGAAAGAAAATGAAAAAACTCTAAATCAAAAATTAACATCTTACTTACAGTATACACTGTGTTTGCCCTTTCTTTCCCTCAACAAAAACTCCAGGCAAGTTTACAGGTAACCACTTCTTACAGTTTCAGTTTTTAAGAGTTTTTCTGACTATATATAAAAGCAAAGAGCATTGGGGAGAGAGAACATCATATTGTATAAAAAATGAATGATGGAGCCATACGTGGAACTGCATATGTAAAGGTTAAGGTAAAACATTAATGGGCAAAACTAGGCTACCATTGGTGATAGTGCCCTGTTTATTATAGCATGAAGTCGACTGCTTGTATGGTATTTATGAGCATGTTGTTCGGCTAAACTCAGAAGTGAACGCAGAACCCTGATAACTGCAATTTGCAGCACATATGTTATCAATCCTTGTGTAAATCTGTGGCGGTCGAGTTGGGTAAACCCTCAGTTTTAACCTGGAAAATTGCTTTAGAGATGAACCATTCATGTGCTTTAATCCAACTCCTTTGTTTTCCTTGGTGGCTTATCTACAGCGTCAGCAGGACGCCTCCTATTTGCTCTCCGATGTCCTAAATTAAACACAATGGAGTTGCTCAGATAGCGTTAGCATCATTAGCAGTGGAATAATTACTGTGCACAATGGGCTGCACTGGCCTTTAGGAGCACTGTAACCACTAGTTTGCTGTTCTTTTTTTATTCTCCCTGCTCCTCAGTGACTTACTTCCCACCTCCTGTTACCGCAACTTTTGTTTTTTTTCTGTTCATGCTATTTTTCATACATCTCTCACCTCCTGTGTGCTTCGTCAAATCCTAAATAGTCTCAAGTTTTTCTAGGCTCCTGCAATTTCTCTCTGTATGTCATCCAGTCTGAGGAATTAAGTCTCTCTCTCTCTGTTATTCTCCCTCTCTCTTTCTTTGCCTTTTCCTTTCTCTGCTCCCTGCTGTCCACTTTCATTGTCTGCCTGGTACTCTATAGCTCTTTTTCGTGTTTCAGGTGTAAAAATTGGATGACATGTGGTGAGTTGTGGATTAAAGTGAATGTCAATCACCTTGTTTTTCATCCTCTCCTCTCCAGGCAATGCTCCCTGGTGGCTTTACGTACCTGCAGGGATTTTCCATTTCTCTCGCTCTCTTTTGTCTTCTTTTATCTCTTCCATAACCTTGTTCACATACACCACACCACATGCTAATTGCATTCCTCAAGTAACTGTAGCCCACACACCAAGTCAATTTCTGACCCATGCTCGGGAAACTGTCTTTTCTTCCCACTTCATCCCGTTTGACTCTTCTCAGGATCCACATCTCATTTGCCTTTCCCTTTTTTCTGTCACTACCTGTCTGTCTGTCTGTCTGTGTCTATACTTCCCTCCTTCATTTCCTACCCTGTTATACCTGAGACCTGTGAAAACTAGAAGATGAAAATCTCTCCTCATTTTACATGATAAAATCACAAAGAGCTGTGGCTGCAGCCAAAGCCACTAAGCTTGTGAGGAGGAAAAGAGCTTTGAGGAAGAGAGCGATTGGCAGAATGAGTCTTAGGAGAAATGCTAAATAAAAGACGAGCCCCTTCTTTATCTGTTTGCAGCTTGGGAAGTAGACTACAGAAATGGCTGATCACATAAACTGGCCTCTAAATGGCTACCAATTTCATTAGCACACAAGAGAAGGCAGTCATGATTCTTTGGCTGGAAGGAGTGATCTTATTAAACAGGGTTGGGCCCATTTTTTGTGAACCAAGGTGCAGACTCAGGCAGATTTTTGTTAATAATGTGAACACGTGTCAGTGGGGCAACTCACTTTAGAAAAGGTTGACCTGTCTGTGGGTGTGTTAGGGGCTGGCATCAATCATAGCCAATCAAATCAGCTCACCCCCTTTAAAATTAGAGCAATCACCGCCACAATGTGCTGACATTTTCATAATGGAGAGGAGACACCAGACTGCCAGTAAGTGGAAACTGATCTTGTGTTTCCGAGGTCGAATCCCAAGCAGTACCTCAAATATAACTGCTAAGCCTATTCTAATATTTCTGTGTCTGCTGGTTGTAAAAGTAGGCCTGGCATGGTGGGCTTACAATAGTTTTGATGCTTTTTTACCCCTAAAAATGTCACACCCCTCACCAGTCTCCCCAGTTTAAAATATTTACAGCCATCTGCTCCACCACACCATACTTTGGGTAAACCTGTTCAATTCATGAAGTTTTTGCAACCAGCATTGTGGCCTTCTTGTACAAAGATACAGAGGATTGATGGGAACAGGCTGTCCTGACAGCATTCAGTTCAGCTTCCACACTCCTGATGATTTGCACTATATAAACTTGGAATGCTGAAGTCTACAGGTTTGGTGTAGGGGAAACCACTGGTGTTTTTGTACTTGTCAGAGCCTTGTGCTAGATTCACAAGATTTATTTAGGGTTTCCACATTGGATTAGGCATCCATGCATGGGCAGCATTTTGAAAACATCCAGCACATCCATCAATTAGAGGCTGCAGATGGAACACAGAAATAGCTCATACTTCAGATGGCCACAAGGACTTAAACAACTGTCAGTCTCGTACATCCTATAAACAGGAGTTGTCTTTAAGAATCCAGGTATGCTCCACCTGTAGTAATATACTGACAATGCTTTTGGTGGCTTTTACTTACTGTATATAATTGGGATCTAAGCGGACAGAGTAATTCTATGATATATAAGACACTTTCTTTCTTAGTTTTAAAGCTGTTCTTTTTTTGATGGATGTTCTGTATATGGGGAAAAAGTCTAGGGCACACTGTGTCAGGTGACCTGCAGTTTCAAGGTATAATGTGCTAGGTATAATTGCCACAAGTCTGTGTTACCTTTGACATCCCTTATGTTACAATTGCTTCCCTGATTTCAAAATAAAACATTTAACACACTTGCCAGGTAGGCAGTTGTGTGACCGTACACAGGTAGGGGAACAGCTGTGGAGGTCTTAAATTTGACCATATGTGGGAAAAATTACATCGACCCAATCAATCAAACTACAAGTGTTTCTTTTGCCTTATTCACAACTGGTTTATTTTATTTGTATCTGCAATCACACAGCAGTTAACAGCTCCAATATAAAGTGGAAATAGTGGAAAAGTGTCTATACATCATATACTATAGGTATATTGATGGTAAACCTATCTGGGGCTGTAGATTATCATGATTTATTGTAATATATTGCTACAGTGTGCTACTTGTCCTGTATGTGGAGTGACAATATGCTTGTACAATGAACTTTGCCAGGTAAGTATCTCACTGTGCACTGGCAATGTGCCAGCCCCAGAAGTGGAGGTTCTTTTTCTTCTCACAGATGGGTTCAGGTCAAACAGCCATTACCATTACCTAAGGGCAATTCCCTTCCCGTTTAGCCAATGTAACACTTTGATCTGAACTAAATCACATTCAGCAACCATTAGAGCAGTAAATATGGACCAGTGTATATATCAGTAAAGGGATAATCTTCACATCAACCCATCCAGTAGACACATCAGTCTTGCTTCTTTTAAAAAAAAAGTTTTTTTACAGTTTCTTTTTTCTCCTCTAGTCTGATCCAAAATAAGTTTGATAGGTGACATCAATACGTCTGACACTGGGCAGGAAATGAGCAGTTGAACCTTGTGAAACATATCAAATCGGTTTGAAGGATGGGTGAACAAAAGAGGATGCCAGCTTTACTATTTGGAGACACATCCTTGCTGGAAACTTTTCCATCCAATGTATCTGTCTTTTATCTGTTCACCTGTTACCCCTGCCAAGACAAGAACATATGGGAAAACATGATGTAAGAATAACAAACTTTTAGAAACTTATTTTCTATGATAGTTAAATGGAAGGAAATGCTTCAATGTTAATGTCTAGGGCAGGCCTGTTCAATTACAAATTCAGTTGGGCCACTCTGAGGTTGCTTCTGGGCCGGATGCGGCAATTGAATAGGCCTGGTCTAGGGATACAACTGTGACTCAGTCTAAGTTCCACTCAGCTACAAATAAATAAAAAATTGGATTTGCTTCCATTGCTGGCATCGCATTTTAAGTGTTATGAGAATTGGAAGAACAAAGCTTCTTATATAGTGCAAATTTGAAATATCCTCTAATACCATTTGGATATGCATACCACTGGCTGGCTTAAAATCTTGTGTTTGTGCAGTAGATTTTGCTTTTAATAAGCTTATCAGACTGCATCCAAACAGGTAGCAAACGTTCCGCGCATTACACAGTTCATTTAATTAACTGGGGTAGTGTGTTATGCTGATTTTGACTTCAGGGGTAAAATGTTGCTTTATATGTTTGATGGCCATATTTTAGGGGTATTTAAGATAAGGTATAAAAAGGTCACACTTTTCAAAGGGAGTTGAAGTGAACTTTTAAAAAGATGAAAAAAGAAGGGGGAGAAGATGGTGGGGGACGAAGGAGTGGGAGATGGAGAAGCAGAGTAATGTATCATGCTGGCAGAGGTCAGGCAAGAGCAGGCTATGTAATTAGCTATAGAGGAGCTTGGTAATCATGCAACTAATACAGTGTTTCAGCAGATAATTAGTCACACTACTTTACCAGGATGTCTCATACATATATACGTAGAGATATATATATATAATTTCTTTGTGGTGGGAGACATACAGTTTATGCATTTGCGCTGAAATCAAAGCAGTCTCATATTTGTGCACACTGATGCATGTGGGACTAAGTTCAGATTATCTTTACATACACACATTCACAACAACAAAGCTCAAATAAGCTCCCACCCTCCCCTTTTGTTTTCCCTTCTTCTTTCCGTCTGTGGTGCGTCTCCCTCCATCCAGCCTCCTCCTCAGTGCGTTCACAACAGACCCCCCCCAGAGAGGGGGCTAATGAGGGCTAACGATGGGAACGCATGCTGCTATTTCCCTTTCATTAACGGGTCCACACTTGAGCACCGAACACAGCTTTTCATCATCAGCAGTCTGCTATCGGCGCCAGCTCTTCTTTTCCCTCCATCTATCACCTCCTCACTCTGTCTCTTACCCTTCACCTCTTTCATCGCTCAAATGGAGTGTCTTTTCTCCGTTTTCCTCAATCCATACTTATCTTCCTTGTCTCTCGCTGGTCTTCTCTTACCACCACCCCCTCCTCTATGAATACTAACGTGTTTTAATGTGGTTGTAATTACTGCTCAATGTCATTTCAGTGAGCAGACAGAAAGTTTCTTGGTGAAAGAAACACATCTTTGGGAACTGAAGACAGCAGTTACTACATCTGGCCCTTTGGAGCTGGTTTAGTGAATCTTCAGTGAATCTTGGATGCATTTAAACCTAGATTTTACACATGCTGGATTTGACCCAGGGGCATTGCTGCAAGTCTTTACTAGCCTTTACATAGAACAGCTACAACATCTGGCCCAGAGATGTGTTATGCTCACGCTACGGTACAAGTGTAGCGTGAAGATAATACGCTATAATGCAGCTGATACATTATAGCTCTGAATGACTTTCTGACTTTTTTTTCATTTCTTTTATACGGATGAATGACTAAAACAAAAGATTATTATACAGAAATTTACCTCTGTTTTGCAATCGGAGCCAATGTTTAAAACAGGCAAGGGAACAGTGGACGGAAACAACCATCCTGTGTAAAGACTGCTACTGCCTGGCTCTACCTTTCCATTTCATATGCTTCTGCACCATGAGACACATAGTTGATGTTCCATAGCTATAAAAGACACATTTACAAGCTACCAAGAAAATGAATACAACATCAAAGTCAGTACACAGGCAGCTGCGGCAACTCGCAATGGCTTCTTGGCAAAGCTTAGGGGAGAGACTGCACTTCATGTTTGATACAGAACATCTAACCTACACAGATCTTGTAGGATCTTGGGGATTTTTTTGAAGCAGATGTATCCTCAGTCCAGCATTGTACATTTTAATACTTGTATACAGACCTGTCAGGCCGATGGGGCCCACTGCTGCTAATTAACACTATATTTCTAGAAAATAAATGGATGTTTCAGTTTGTGCATGCTTTACTGTCAGAAAAGCATAGTTACTGACTATATTTCTGGACTTTAAATATCTTAAAGGATTGTTTCACACATTCCACAGTCTGGAAAAATCTAGTTACTTATTTTTTTTTTTTTAGACTTCCAAAGAAAGTAGATTGTTGAGAAACTTGCTGTGAGATAATGGATTAGCTGTGGTTTTGTTTTGCTATTACACTCAAACTCTCAGTCTGAGGGACTGGGAGTGCTTCCAGGTTTTTGCACAAGATTGGTGTCTAGCAGATGTGTGGATAAGACTCTGATCACCACTGGGCTGCCAGTAACCACACCACCATCCACTTTCCCTGACGGTCATTGATGATTTCAATTTTGCTGTGTGATTCCTTTACGCTCCGCACAGAGCTAGGAATAGATTTATCGCCTGTTGCACTTGCTCTTGTTTTTGGTTCAAATCGATTTTGGTAAGCGAGATATAATTAGATAGCATCTAGCTTCGTTATCACTTCCCATGAGGAGCGGCTCCTACGCATGACAGCCATTCCTCCCTTCGACTCCTGTTGTCTGAACTTCAGTCCTGCTCCTCTTTCTTCCCTTTGGCCTTTCTAACAGGCTCTGCCTTTTTTATACCTCCCTATTCTCTGCTCCTCTTCCCCTGAGTATGCATGCAACTGCAACTTGGTTTATTCTCTTTCATTAGTACTCTAAAATTCTCTTTCTCAAACAAATGTGGCAATTAAAACTTTCTCATTAAAATGTCCCTGCCATGCTTCCTTGTCTATTTCAAAGTACCACCCCTTCCTCATCTGTTTCTGTCTTGGTCCCAAGGGCTTCACGAGGAAGAGGTGGTTCCCTGTTGCTATGGCAGCTCCTTAATGACCTGTTTTGTCTGTGGAGCCGCGGGTCAAGTGGCTGGAGCAACACAGTAAGCGGTTCCCACACTACTCGACTCCTGCAAATCCCATTCAGCGTTAGTGGCCCTTAACTCTTTATGCCTACACTATTTTAACAGTATTTACTACTGTATTTGTTAATCAAATAATCTTAAACGATCAAGCAAATGTTCTGGTTCCAGCGTTGCAAATGTCAGGATTTACTGCTTTTCTTTTTGTTATAACATTTTAAATGGGTTTTGGACTGTTGGTAAGAAAAAACAAGCAACTGAAATACATTCTGCGGAATTTTACTGACATTTTCTAGACTAAATAATGAATCGAGTAATTAAGAAAATAATCGATAGATTAATCAATAATGCAAATAATCGTTAGTTGCAGCCCGAGCCAAAACCCTGCTCTAACACTGGCTTGTTAGATGGCAGATGCACAAGTAAATATTTTTATTATATTATATAATATTATAAATATTTATATTAAGTCTCGACACACCTTATGATATGCCATGCAACAATCAATCAATCTGCAGATTCAAAAATTACCATACAGTTGAATTAGCACCTCTCACAATTTATTCGGTGACATGTCATGCTGTGAGGCAAAGCTGGACTTAGTCACAACAAACCTTTTTAATTGCATATCTAATGTTGTGGAAAAATGATATTCATAAACATGAAATACGTAACACTGAATTTCAACCGTGGTGCCGTGGTGTTCTGTTGGGAGATGCAGTGACTTAAAACAATGGTGAGTAAGAAAAGGTAGCCTATAAATAATATGTAATTTGTTAAGCTAGAGTAGAGGAAAAGTCTGCTAGCTGCTAGGCTAATTTATGCAGTGTAAAATGTCATAGGCTTAAGGAAATAATGGTGACTAGCAAAAAACTATTGTTTTGTCCTTGACACTTATATACCTTGTTATATAAAAGCAGTCAACCTAGGGGAAACACTGCTCAGTGTCTCTGCTATATATTTGGGACAGACTTTATTGCAAATTGATAACAAGTGATTCAGCCTTTCACTAGTTAATGAAAACATTTAGATATTCTACTGTTTCCTGATAATCATCAAATACATCTTTTATTGCAAACTTTTCTGACCCAAAAGATGTTATTTTTTTATTTTTATTTTTACATTCCCTGTGTCAATTATAGGAGTCTGCATGAATAAACAGTGGAAAAACTGGTAGTACGCATGAACTGTGATAGCAACCATGGCTAAATAAACAAAGAACACCACTTACAAAAACAAATCAACTTATCACACACCATTTAGGGATCTCTTTTAGAAAGGAAATGCAAAAAACAACTAAAAATAAAGATGACAACAAAAGGATGAATGAGTAAATGAATCATTGAGCACAAACAGGATCTCATAGATGACCATTTTTTTGTTGTTTGTCTCTTAATGTTGCCAACAGGTTTAGGCCATAAGCTGCCATTATATTGCCTAATTGTCTAAAAAAACCTCAAAGACTACACATGCCAATACAAAAATTACACATAGCTGGGCATAAAACAAACAAGCACAGGTAGAGATAAAATGGTGACATGGATTTCTGTAACAATTAATCACAAACAAATGCTGATTGTTTTTCCCTTTCAATATACACTCTATAGATAAGAAACAGGTTTCAGAAGAGACATGAATCTCATTACAGATCATAAGTACAAAATCAAGAAATGATAATTAATCAAACAAAGCAGGGAACCACCTGGGAACTCTACAAATAGTGTGTACTGTATACAGTGGTATTGTTGAACCACTGGTGAAAAGATTTGGCTAATTATCTGGGCCAAGCCATAAAATCAAACTTTTTGAAAGTAAATATTGTTTGTTTCTTCAAAAGAAACAGGAATAAGGAGAAACGTATTTAAATAAAATCTATAAAAAAAGACTCAGTGTTAAATTGTAATGTGTACTTTTACTGAGCTGTAATCAAAGTTCGGATTGTACAAAACATAAAAGGGTGACCAAGTTAAGTACGAAACAGTTGCCACAGTGGCAAGTTTAATCAGGGTTCAGGGTTGTGCTACAAAAAGAACTAGGTAATTCAAAGACTTAAAAACCTCTACAAAGATCTGAAAATAACAGTTGGGGCTGTGCTGCAAATGGCACAGTGGGGGGCGAGAGAGAAAAGGCTTTGACCATAGGAATAGGACTAAAGGAAACAAAGATAAAGAACTCACAAGTGAACCACACTGATTCACACTATGAACCATAGATGCACAGGAAAAAGGGTTAGGTGCAAAAAGGAAATGGAGGTTAGGGGTCCCTGTAAGCTACAAACCCCCTGCAGTGTGACTTCCCCCCACTCTGGAGCTGTCCAAGGTACCTGCACATGTTGTGAGCATGGTACTAAAAGGTCCAATATCCATCTACATATGCTCCTGTCCTTATTCAGATTTGAATCACAGTAGCAGTTGGGGTCACAATAGCAGCAAAGCAAAGCAGTGCAGACGTAATTGTCCCCAGGCATGTCCTCCATCACTTACTTGGGGATCCTGACACACTGTTAGTCTTTTGATCAGGGGTTTTAATCTTAACAAGTGTATTTGTAGGACAATGGTGGCTTCCTAAAACTTGGGATGCAGTTTGAAAATTGGAATACTTAAAACTGCACTAATCAATATTTTTATATTAACAATGGATTAAATGACTCCTTGTATTGTGAAAGGTGTCACTTGCAGTAATGAACCCACAGAAGATTATCCCCTCAGCTCTATGAAGCATTTTCACTTCCATTAATTTATTGTTTTGCTGCAACTGCAATCACCTTTCCAGTCGCAACAGGCAGCTGTTAGCAAAAAAGCTCTGATAACCTTGCTGCCTTGCACAAAACAGATAAAGACAAGCTATTTTTTCAGGAGTTGGTGGAGACTAAAACAGGGCTCAGAGGTGAGTGGATATTACTATTAATTACTTTTGTCCCGTGGCCAGTAACACAACTCAACACACAAAATAAAGTGCTAATGTTGCTCTGTACTGTTTGCTATTGCTAACACGTTTTTAAGGTGATAATATGTCACATGTTGTGTTCTAAGCTCATTCTGCTGCCCCCAAATGACCAAAAAATCAATTCATGCAGATTTAAGTTGACTGTGTTGCAATGTGCTGTAAAATACATCTTAATTCACAATAAAGAGAGAACACAACAACAAATCAATTACCTTACTGTACCGTATTGCATAAAACCTTCACAGTCTGCATGCAGCATTTTCAAAGGGAACACCAACACCTGTTGTGTGCAGCATTAGTAGATGTGAACTTGAGTATTAAAGGAACATTTCTTGCAGCTACTCAAGAAAGCATTTTGCACTGATAGCAGTCCCCCCACACCTGCATATTAGCTTTCAGATATAGTCATGCCATTTCTGTAGTGATTTGCTGTTGCGCTGTGTTGCTGCATCTCGGTGAGTTTGAGCTGGTGAAGTTCTCATCATTTCATGTTCTGGACCACTCTTTTTGAATTCTGGGAGATTTGAAAGCTTCGAAAAGCCTTGAAAACAGACGCTGAAAATTCACTTTGATAAACATATATCTGTAGGCTAGATTAAAACAGAAAGCAACAAACCCAGCACATCGGGTATCAGAGCCGAGCTCTTTTGAACATCTTCCAGTGGGAGTCGTAATAAGCCGCCACCCCCACTACCCCAACTTTCTGTATTAAGATTTTTCTTAATACAGGAAACACATGGAAACATGGACACATGGAAGCACGTAGGTGGAGCACAGCTTGTAACATTGCCATTTTTCTGCCATATTGGGGTATCATAGTAGATTGAATGTAAGGATTTAGTATTGCTGAACAGAATTTTTATACAGTCTCAGCAAAACATGACAAGGTAGAATAACTGAAGAGACAGGAAGGAAGAGAAGACAGAGGTTGACAGAGGTCTGATTAAGGTTTTTCTGATTTGGCTCATCCAACAAATGATGGAGGACAAGCAGGCAGTGATGAGTTGTTCTCCAGCCTTTTCTCTCCCCTTTCCTCCTGCACGTGTTGGCTGTTGCCACCTTGGACTTTTGATACTCAATAGAATACAATAGTTTTATTGTCATATTGTGCATGAATGAACACAATGTCTGAATATGTCGAGCATGCTGTCTGTATGGCTGAATATGGGGCAGAGTTTCAGTTTGAGTCTTCCTTTTGTGTCTCGTGAGATGCTTCATCAAAGATCATCAGCAGTCAAGCCTCATTCCGCCCCTCATCCCATGACTGTGCTTCACCTCCTTTCCAATGCATTCCATTCTTCGCTTCCACTTCCTGTTGCCTCGTTGTCTGCACCACATGCTGAGTGATGAAAGGCCAAGCAAGTGGAAAAAGAGGATCCTGACATGGAAATAAAGTGCTGCACAGCTCCACTTATCTTCCTGCTCTCAAAGCCAGTGAAGTAAAACTTGTATCCCACTTGTGTGAAGAGAAAATATGTGAGTGTGAGAGAGTGTCTTTGGCAAAACTGCCAATGTAGGTAGCCTGATTGTAGCAGAATAGAATAGAAAGCAACTCTATGTCACCATTTACAACTCACATGAAACTTGCGTTTAAATGTATGTGCTATGCCTTGTAGAGTATAGAAAGAAATTAATGTATCACTGATGTCAGGTCCTCTGTGGTAAAATGTGTGCCAGTCTGTAACATGGTGGGTGAGTAGGTAAAGATGAATAAGGATCATTAAAGCAGCCAAGGATGTCTCCAAGGCCCCCAACTGTAAGCGGCAATGGGTCCTCCCTCAGGACAGTTTTTAAATATCAACCCCTCATGGTCCATATCTGAATTCAGGGTTCCCTCCTATGTTGTATAACATTACAGCAATAATTCCCAAGTAAAAATGTCATCCACTATGAATGATGCAGCAAGCAATTAAGAATGCCAATTCTTAATGGCATCCCCATTCAGCAGGGTTTCTGTCTTTTGGTTCTAGGTGGCGTACGATTGCTAAAACTTGCTACCAAATGGGTCTTGGGATTTACAATGCTAAATTGCTAGTCATGACCTGATGATAACCTGATTGTCTTCAAACCTTAGACTTTGATTCCTTCCTCTTCAATTAATGATATCATTTGAGGCATATGCTTTTGTCTGTCTTGTGCTGGTCTAAGTGTTTGGCTTCTAGCAGCATAGTACAAATGCCTCTAATTATATCTAGCTATGTCATTCTGGTGACCTGGCCAGCTCTGAACACCTCTTAGATAAACCTTGAGGTGCCAAACACCTAATAGAACAGGCTTTTCGCTCATTCACAACCTCACTTTTAGACGTTGTGTTCTACAAGTCAACATGCGCATGCTATAGCAAAGGAAAGAAATGGCACCAGTAGACCTCCAGATGTTTACACTTATATCACCTCAGAGCTAAAATGAAATAAAAAGGGAAAGATGAGTCACAATAATTTATTCTCTAATTCAGTGGCATTGGGCACTGTATTTAATGCGTTTTCCACATCACTTTCTTTCCATTCCATTTCCCTCCCTCTGTGAACTGAGCTATATTTCTTTTCCAAAGGATATAACACCGTTATAACATTGTTGCCCAGTGGGCAAGAATTTGCAGGCTACTTTAACAGCCCCTTTATTTCGCAGTGAACCTGTCTGTCCCTGAAGGATATTAGCTTTTAAAGCCCTCAAGAGTATTCTGCCGACCTACCACACACATACCTGCAGTCTTTGTTGTGAAAGGTAGGGAAAGGTGTGTTTTTTATTACACTCTTCATTCACAAAAATGACTGTTTTTCCTTTTAATAATTCAGTGCCACTCTATTTGTGATGTAGAGATATCTTCCATCAGCTTCTGGCTACTGCATCTCCAGTACATCTCAAGTGTGTGTGATGGTATTACTGTATTGAAGTCATGCTCCTGTTCCCAAGACCTGCGCCAACCAGCCATGAATGGCTCCAAAGGCAGCCTCTCAGAACATGAACGATGCCCACTATAGGGTGCATTAAGACATTTCACATTTATGATCCATGAACTTCCCCACAGTAAAGTGTGTGATAAAAAAAGCAAGAGCAGTTAGAAAAAGGCTTGTGCACAGCCTTGGCTGCCTTTCATGATCAATGTGTTTTTGTTCAATGGGAACACTGGGTGAAACCAAACAAATTTTTTTGTGTGGGCTGTTCAAGTGGATATTTTCAGTGCAGGGAAAATAATGAGATACATTTTATTTCAAAGTGTCTTGGCTTGTGTTGTGTGCTTGTCAGAATCAGCAAAGTCTTTCAAAAGAACTGCGTAGCTTACTGTCCTCATAATGCCCATTTGATGTTCAGTAGTGCTGTCAGGATGCACCAACAGTGCCGGCTACCAGTTTTCATTTAAAGTCTACAAAATGCGAAGATCAAAGCATGTTTAATTTGAACAAATGGTCGGTTTGTTTTAATGCTATTTGTTCACGTACAGGGATTGTCGATCTGGAGTCAATATTTAACAAATATCAATAATTACAATCTTTGGAAATGTTCAGACATCACCCTCGACGATTACTGGAGGCTATATAGGAGATGGAGCAGGGAAAATACTTCAATAACACTATTCTCTCTATCTGAAATCATTTTTTTTTTCATCTGACTACACTGTTGATTGTATTGAGTTCCATGTTTTCTACAGTTGAGCATTATGTAGCAAATTTGATAAGTCTGATAAGTTAAGGCTGTAGTTAAGACTTATATTGATTAAAATTTAAAAGGAAAAACCCAGCTGAGGAAACTCTTTTGTCTCTGCTGGGGATTTATTTTAAAGCCCCACAACTGACGTGATGGATAGACACAGGTAGATTTTGGTTTCTGCTATAAATCTGAAGTCTTTGTCTGCCATTGTTTTACAAGAGTAATAGCATAGTCTTTTGTTAAGTGGAATTAGAGAAACGTCTAAAGTGCCTTACCCAGACAGAGGGTTGCAAGGCATAATATGTCAGTCTTTACAAGGCACACCCACATGCACATAGTAGATTTTTCTTCTATTATCTCTCCTCTGCTTATCTGCATAATTCATGTTAGTGCTTTAGTATTGAGGGAAGGTAGTGAAAGCTCAGAAAAGAGGGCAGGTTCCCATGACAGCTTTCCAATATCTTCAACCTGGTCAATCTAGCAGCAAGTTTATGCACCCACTAAAGTTTTATGCCTCTGGGATCTCTGTTAAAAGGAGAGTTAAATCCAGTGGTGGAAAGTAATTAAACATTTACTCAATGACTGTACTTAAGTACAAATGTGGGCACTTGATTATTTCCATTTTATGCTACTTTATACTTCATACTACAGTACATACTACTACTATACTTGACTACATTTCAGAGAAAGAATATTGGACCTTTTACCCGACTAAGTTTATCAGACAGCTATAGTTACTAGTTAGTGTTCACATTAAGATTTTACATTTAAAAACATATAGACTTATGGAATACAATGCAAACAGTAAAAGATTAAACCAGTGGTTCAGAAACTTTTTGGCTTTTGACAGTCAGTTGGGCACATTTCACATTTCAGATGTCTATGAGTTGTCAGCAGTTTCCCTCTAAATGTCTCAGGTGGTTTTATTTAAATAACTGTTGGAAGCCCAAAGAGGAAAACATATCCTCTATTTAACAAAAAACAACAAAACAAACAAAAAAGATTATAGAAAAGTCCAAAAAAATTGTATTCATTTGTGTAGCAGAACTAAGAATTAATCATCTCACGGCTCATCACATTTATCTTATGACAGGTTGGGAACTACTGCGTGACAAAAAACAAAACTTTAGTCACAAAATGTTACATACATTAAAATAATAGTTGAGTCACAGCAACAGAGCCATTCAGTGTGGTGCATCATGGGGCAGTCACCTGAATTTCTGATGATGGCTTTGGCACTCAGGGGCAGCTGCACCGGCAAAGCTTGTCATTTACAGAAAACAGCAGCAGACCAGCAGCGAAGGTGGGGTGAGAGAGTGCTGGGTGTGGTGGGGGAGAGGGTGAGAGGGGTAAGAAAAAGATGGGGGTGGAAAGGTGACGTGGGGGTTCAGGTTGGCAAATGTGTGTGTGTGTGTGTGTGTG
This sequence comes from Siniperca chuatsi, assembly GCF_020085105.1. Taxonomy (NCBI): domain Eukaryota; kingdom Metazoa; phylum Chordata; class Actinopteri; order Centrarchiformes; family Sinipercidae; genus Siniperca; species Siniperca chuatsi. The sequence goes on along the minus strand of NC_058058.1, from coordinate 19,741,836 downwards.
CTCTTTGCCCTCAGCCCTCTCACCCCTCAGTCTCAGAGTGGGTGATTAGCCTGAGCAGGTGCAGGGGATGGTGACCCCTCTTCAACTGTATTGTGCCCATAGTTGCAGGCGCAGAGAGGAGGTATCACATTATTTAGGCAGCAATGTTTAATTTATGAGCCGGTAGGATATGCTGTACTCAGGAAATTGCCTGTTTCCTAACACCGGCAAAATGTTATGTGTTTTTAGGTTCAAGATAACAGTCACAGTAAAGACGCATGTTTTTTGTTGAGACAAGATTTGTATTCATGGAAAAATTTCAAATGGAAAGTTAGTTTTAACAATATAGTCAAAAGCCCATTATAGGGGATCTCCACTGATTTTACACATGAGGGTCAGTTTGTTCATTATGAGAAGTACTACTCAGCTAGTGAAAACAGTTTTAATATGTCTTCTGTGTCTTTGGAGGAGATTTGTCAAGTCTGAACAACTCTGATGATGTCACAGTGATGTCATCAGGGTCATCTCAGTTTCAGCTTGGGACTTCAAATTTGTAAGAGAAAGCATGTATACAAAGTAGGGGTGTGGAGTTTAAAAGATGTGGATGTTTATCAGACAGAGAGGGTCTAATGAAATGCCATCCAATTGCATTATGGGAAGGATCCAGGGTTTTTGAGGCTAAAAGTCAAGATATCTCAGCATCTGCTGGTTTGATTTTGACTGTTCTTTTTTTATGTTTCTCACAAGCCCCCAGCTTTATGGAAGTGCAATACTAAATTGCTGGAGTGCCCCTTTAATGCAGGTGTTTCTGGTTCATTGAGTATCCTCACTAAACTCCACAATAAAAACAGAAAAAAGTGACATGTAATTATTACTAAATGCTTAACATAAGCAATAGCAGAAACACAGATGTGGGAAACATTGTGCTGCTACAATGCAGTACTGGTACCTGACTGGACAACAACAGCAGCAGCTTTAATTCAAATAAGGCAAACCTGCTGAGGGGAGGTTTTGCAGTGCCTGTGTCAGTTCAAACGCTGCAAATCTGCCTGATTGGAAGGATTTCAGTAATTCATGACATTCAAGTGCAAATCTAGTGCACGACTGGATTTGGAGTTAGTCCAAAACTCATGGAAAAAAATGCATCAACTACTTAACCACTCGTAACTGAACAGCGTCTAAAAGTCTTTTATCTAGAGAGGGTTTCTTCTACGTTGTCATTATCCCATCACTATTTAGAAAATTACCTTGATATTTCCATTTGCTGATAATAGCATGCAATGGTATTTTATGAAGAGCACATTACATAACTGGCCTATATGAAATTTGGCCTGGAGTTACAAACACCCATTGAGCATAAGATTATCCAAACATTCTCATAGAGCTTTCTCCTCCACCTTTTGACCTTGATATTCAGTGACCTTTTTTCAGAAACCTTAAGAGAACAGTTTACATTTGTATACATAAAAATGGAAATATAAATGAAACATTCCTCCAGGTCTATGTGTTTGAATGGAGAAAAATACCAGAATCCAATTGTATTGTATCTCTCTTAAGACTTGCCAATAAAGAGTAATAACGAGCATTAATGTGTAAATAGTACAGTGTACTGTTTTCCTTCCTGTATGTTTCTTGATAGAAAACAAATAGAATAACAAATGGCCTTAGATACATTTTACTGTGAATCAATATTCTACCAAGTAAGGTAGTAATTCAGACCGAACAGAAACAGACCATATTTATGTGGGACAATCCCTTCTTTTCAACACAGGATTTTGCAGGATCACTGATGTTCTCTTTTCTGAGTCTTTCAAAGTACTGTGTTTTTTGTTTTTTTTTGTCCCACGTGGAAAAGCATGTTTAACAAGCGAGAGGAGAAAACCATAGTTCATCTGAGGACTGGAATCCTCTGGGAGAGCAATTAGGCGGATTGAGTAAAATAGGATTGTGGAAATACATTTAGGAATGTCTGGGACTAATAGGAAAGGAAAGGGGAGCATGTATTGTAGAGGGACAACAGAGCAAGTCACATGGGCTGCAAATGAATTGAAAGTCACAGTCTAATCCAACCTAGAATTGAGAAACATTTAGTCAAACTGCCAGCGTGACAATCAACCATCATTAAATTAGCCTTAATTATGCATCGGAGTGCTTTTAAGAAACTGTTATATCAGTCTGTATATATCAGACTGATATCATAAATGGACTGTAAAAAGACAAATCATTTTATCCCCATTTTTCAGCAGCTGAAAAGTACTGCTACTTGATAAATGAGGGTTATGTAATGTTTCTCCAATGGAGATGTTCATACATGTTGACAAAGTATCCAGTTACATTAATCCCAGTGAAGACAGAGTTGATGCCCCGTGCTCTATAATGAGAGAATAAGTACAGTGATGTGGCGACGTGAATGAGGGAGACGATCTATGGGCACTAACACGACATGGCTTTAAGTAGGACGACGGGATGGGGAGAGCTGACTTTAAAGAGATCATTCTGATGAATAGACTTGATGAGGCTGGATGGTTGCGTGTTCTCTCCACGGGGTAAGCGAGCTGAGCCGTCATGGTGGTAGTTCTGCAGCTCTGATGAAGTGGAAGGGATTATGTCATTAAGTTGGGTAAGCGTCTCTGATTTTGAGGGAGGTTTGGTGCTGCAGCATTAAGTACTGTATGTGTGCTCCTTCTGATTCGCAGCAAGAACAGAACAACATTTGCTGGTCTGAGAGAGACCTTTTGATTTAATATTGAGCAATGGCTAGTCAGTATCTACATCCCAATGATGGAGGTTAATGTTTGACCATAGCTGCAAAATCAAAGGCACTGTTAGCGGCCCCAAGAGGCTGCATTACAACATTTAGATTTTCACACTGTATTGTGTGCAAGTGGAGATTTTCGGTCTGATGGTTGTGTTAGAGGGAATGTCAGGAGATCACCAGAAAAATTAGGATTCATCCTCTGGGGATAATGAAGATTCACAGCACAATTCATAGAAATACATTGATTAGTTTGTGAGATATCTGACAAAAGTCTAACTCAAGTAATCAACTAATCAAGAAATCAAAGTTGGATTCCTGCACACCCAGCCCTCCTCCCTGACACTGCTTTCACACGTACAAAGTAGCATAGGGTTTGAGGTTTGGTGGTGCTACAACAATGTCACGCTACTTCTGCATTTGCTTCTAAAAGAGGACAGTCATTATTCACACTGCAACAAAAAAATCGCCTGTCAGGGATACATAAAGATCACATTTTTCCTGTGAGGACAGTCTCAAATACCTATACCTAACTTCATGGCAATCTGGCCAGTGGTTGGTGAGATATCATAGTTTGAACCATAGTTTGGCAGACAGATTTGGGTTTTGGAGTGTTGTGAGACAAAATCTGTTTAAAGATGCCATCTTCAACTTGTAGAACTTGTGATGGGTATTTTTCACTTTCAACATTTTAATAATTAATCCAAAAAAAGTATGATGAAAATAATCGTTAATAGCAGCCCTAAATACGAGTAAATAAGAAACCACATAAGGTATCAGACTCAAATATCACCATATGTGTGATGACAGGCTGATGTACGCATGTCCCCTGAGAGTTTCAACATAATGCAGTGGTAATCATGCTGAGTTAATTGGCATTAACTTGTTTTCTGTTTACAATGTAACCCACAGGCATTCTGTGCAGCGATAGTCATTCTAGTCAGACGTCTGATGGCTAACACGGACATTCCTGGTGTGTAATTGCTTCGCAATTAGCGCCCACTGGGGCCAACACGCTCTAGTGCTTTGAGGTAACAGCTTTGGGGTCATGCAGGAAAATGGGGGGCCCAACTTGGTTTTACAAGTTTCATGAACTGACAACAAATGCAGGGTCATGCATACAGTAAAGCCGCCTCTTTTTTCTGTGTGTGGTGCAATCATTTCAAGATTTTATGAGAAAATCTGTCATGATGATTCCTTGACTGTAACTGTCATTAAATATCAACTGTTTCTTAGGAGGGTTTTTTCATTCATAATAGCTTCATAACAACATTGATGAGGTATTCATGCAGGGATGGTAAGGAAGTCTGCATTTATTAAGGTTTATAGCTTTTAATAAATGCTAAAAGGCTCAAACACTAATGCATTAACGTAATAATAAATGATTGCATGGGAGACTTCACAATAAAAGCCTGGAGGAGAACTATGGTATTTGATTTTCTTAAAAAACATTTCAAAATTTTGGTGATTGCGCAGTGTACGCTCAGTAAGTGTGTTTTGCTTAAATCATAAAAGTAAGTTAAAATCAGACTTCATAACCAAATGTGCTAAATGTGACAAACAGCTGTTTTTCAGTAGGGAGTTTGCAGAATTTTTATCATTCAGATTTAATGACACAAATGTCAGCGGGACAGGAGGGACAGACATTAGCAAATGCTATTAAGACAATATAAACAGATGGGAAACTGGCTGCATTTTCATTTGAAACTTCATTTGAAACTTCACTTTTTAATCTTGACATTTCAAATGAATGTGACTTTAATGTAAATGAAAGTGGTTAACAACCAGCTGTAAATGTGCTTCCAATGAAATGTTTTGATGAATACTGGATCTGAGGACCATATCTGAAATTAAAAAAACTCCTAGTCAAACTTTGCCTCATAGGCAGTAGAAGCACAGAGCCAAGCAGGAAAAAACTGAATCGCATCCCAATCGCAGCAGGTGTTCAATCTGGTTAAATGAAGATGTGTAGTGCAGAATAGGCACCTGGCAGTTCAATCGCCTAACACCCAGGCCTATCTCTAGCTTCGACGCTCACAGAGAACATCTTGGGTAGAGAAGCTGACGATATGAGTTTGCATTTGTGTGTGTCGGCGGGGAAAGGATAAGAGAACTGAAGCAGCTATTCTCTTGGCGGACGCCATGTCTCCTTTCAGCAGCTTGACACTCAAAGAAGTCTTTCCTCTCTCTTTCCCCCTTGACACTTTCCGCTTTTAGAACAACACGGGCGACATGTGCAAATCCCAAAACACAGTTCCGTTAAAACCTATTGGCTGCTGACAAGTCCCCAGAAGATGGTTGACATGTGCCGCCTTTGGGGAGCAAGGCAGGGTTTTAGTCATGTCACCCTATCGCTCTCTCTAAAGTGAGAAATAACACTGAGAAACTGTCTGGCTGCTGCTTTGTGAGACTCGCTCTCATGTGTGCATACTAAGGAAACCACCCCACCAGTCTCACCACCAATGGTTAACCCTTGTGAAACGATCTGTGACATCCATGACATGAATATGCAGCAAGACTGATTCATCGGACAGCTTTAAATGTATGCATTTAGATACTGTTAGTACAATATAATACAAAAAACCCCCTAACAAAATGAGCTTATCGTTCACACATCTGCATGCATTTGATCTTTTTGACATGCTGAATTTATTTCCAATTGAAAATTGATTTCTACAACACACATCTGTCTAAGCAACACGGGGGAAACAATAGGCGCTTACGAAAATGTTATTTGCCAAGGAAGCCTGCATTAGAATAGTCATGCTGCATGATAAACAATCTAATCATTCAGAGAGTGTTAAACAGTCAATCAAGATCATTTTTTAAGTTTGTTCAGGAGGCTGACTGTGCATGCTGGTGGCAAACAAATACATCCATTTGGAAAACCATGAGCAGAGATTACATTGTATAATGTTCAGTACATTATGCGAAAAATACGAAGTACAATGCCAAGTTTAGAAGATCCTTAATAATAATTTTGGTTTTGTAAAATTATTGGTAACACTTTCTATGAAGACCACATTTATAGTGCGTTATGGGGGCATTCATAGTGAATTATAATGTATTCATTATGCTTTATGACTACACTCGAACACACACAATGCTTTCTGATGCACTATATCAGCATAAAACATTATAGTGTCTTATGGATGCTCTTGACTAGTTATAACTAGAGGTTGACTGATGGGGCTTATAATACATTATGACTACCTATACTCACCTATACATACCTCAACAATCAACTGTAGTGAGGACTCAGATGACTAGCTATGACTATAGCTGTCATTCCTATTATTACTAATTTATTAATGTTAACACTACAATTACTATTCTACTATTTAAAAAAATAAAAATAAAATTCTACATGGTTTTTGCATTGTGCCTCACTCTCACCCCACCCCCCCTCTCCCAAACCCTAAACCTCTCTCTCTCAAAACCTAACAAGCAGCGGCGGATGGCCGCCCGCCATTGTGTCTGGTGCTGTCCAAGGTTTCTGCCCTCTTAAAGGAAGTTTTTCCTTGCCACTGTCACCAAATGCTTGCTCATGGTGGGATTTCTTGGGTCTCTGTAAATAATATTATAAAGTGTACGGTCTAGACCTGCTCTATAGGAAAAGTGCAATGAGATAACTTCTGTTATGAATTGGCGCTATATAAATAAAATTTAATTGAACTGAATTATAAAAGGACTATAATAGTCCATGCAGTATCATAAGTTATCATTGTATGTGTTAAGTAAAGTGAAGTACATATTGATGCATCTATAATAATGCATGCTTCAACATAACGTTTCATTGTTGGTGGTAAGTAAAGTATAATGCATTTTCATGCATTTTAAAGAATCTATGCTGTATCATAAGTGATTATTATGTAAGATGCCAAAATGCAGAGAATTACAAGTAAAATGTGTCTGCTTTAGGAATGGTACCTTAAGGTGCAAAACCTATATGATATATTCAAAGTAAGAAAAAGACAAAATATATTTTGTCAAGCTTTATTTTCACTATGGGATGAAAGCAGTGATTTGGGCTGTTCTAACAAATCATCAACAACTATATACAGCCACTGTAATAGTTACACCCATTACAACCTCCCTTCACGCATGCACACAGGCACACACAGAAGACTGATTTAAAAAATGTGGGTGTCTGGGGCTCTCCGGTAGCTCACCTGGTAGAGCGTGCGCCCCATCTACAAGGCTGAGTCCTTACCGCAGCAGCCCAGGTTTGAACTCAGCCCGCGTCCCTTTGCTGCATTTCATCCTCTCTCTCTCTCTCTCTCTCTCTCTCTCTCTCTCCCCCACAATTTTCTCTCTCCTTTTAGTTGTTCCTATCAAATATAGGCATATAGTCTTTAAAAAAAATGTGGGTGTCTATTAATGTGAGTTGGAACACAGGAAATATTGAAACAATAAAAAAGCGCTGTGTGAAAATTATGTGAAAATGATTACTGCTCACTTTAAAAACACAGCAAGACTTTAAAATAAAATAGCTTACTTGTAGCAGCTCTTAAGTGCAAACTTAAACATGTGGCCCTTAGTATGAAAACTGCACCCTAACATTAACAAATATGGTTCACCTTTTATTTCCCTTGCAGACTGCTGACTTTTAGATACAGGAAAGATCTTCACAAAATGAACTCAACTCAACATCAACTGCTTTATTAAAACTGTAGAAACATGTTTCATAAAGGGGAAGGTATGTGGACGGGAAGCCATCCATCATGACGGAATCACCCCAGAAGCAGCAACACATCATACATCTCTCATACAATCCGTAAACAATATGTCACAACTGTCACATCAACAAGAAACAACAAGTGTGGTTCTGTTAAAGTGGTGGTGACCGTAAAAAACAAAAAAAAAAACCTCAGTAACATTCATTCTGTTACCTGCCAAGTGCTTGTTCCCTGGGGACTGTGGCTATAATAGCAGACAGGGCCAGTCGTCATTAAGCCTGTTCCTCTTCCGTGAGTCCAGTCATAACATTAAAGGTTTGATTAAGAAGTGCCTCACGAACATGACAGGAAGAAAATTGGTTGGAGTAAGTCAGCCAAAACTCACTACATTTTCACATGCACCATAACCTGGCTACTCTGGGTAACCAGATTAAAGTAATACTGAGATTAAAGCATTTACATGTTTTCTAATAACCCAATTTCTCCATTAGTCTGAGTTTACACCAGTAAGAATGTATGATAGTCTACAAGCCAATGCCCAATTTCCTATTTTCACAAGCCACATATGGCTCGCTTTAGCCATACTGTATGCTGAGCCGTGATCATATTCATTTCTTCTGCAGCTCCAAAACAATGGATAGCTGTACTGACCCTGATGTTATTGTCCTGCTTGGAAACCGGACCAAACAGACAGATTTCACTCTCATGTCATTGCACTCCACTGTTTGGTTAATCATCATGTGGGCAACTTGTGATATGCAAAGTTAAACAACAGAAATGAATGTATGCTAAGTTAAAATGATATAGATGAAAAATGTCAAAGGGTGTACAAAGTCAGGACAACAGCAACAACAGCAAGATTTATTTTTAAACAAAGACAACAGTAATGTATGCTAAAAAATCTAAAAACAGTATGCATCAACCCATTTTTGGCACAAACAGAACCTCATACCGTCACACATTTGTCACCATCCAACATTTCAAGCAACACTTTGTTTGAAACCTGCAGCAGCCTTTAGGTGTGTCATTTTTCATTTTGAACAAAAAAAGCATCAAGTTTCTGGTACTGTACATTAGGCTACTTCTCTAGAGGAGGAATTTGCCTTGCAAATGGATATGTGTTTTTCTTACTGATGTGCTGTCTCTAAGATTTATTTTAGCAACAAATCACTTGAGATCTTGCAGAATTCTGCTGTGGTTAACTATTTTCTAAGTTAGGTTATACCTCCCACTTGTGCATTCTCTGGATTTGTTACATTTGTGAAAAGGATACATTATACTGTACATTATTCCTACTTTTAGTCAGTTATTTGATTACTCAACAGAAAGACACTGGGGCTTGTCTGTTTTGTTTCATTTGATGATTTTTTTTTCTCTTTGTTGTATATCTCCTCTTTGCCAGAAAGTAAATTGATTGTATGAATCAGTATGAGGCCATTCACATTTGCTGGCAACTAGCTTTTTCAAAATGAGTTACAACTTCATGAGTCGACACTACAGTGTGTGAGTTAAAGTTCATGTGCACCCACTGAGTGGAACTTGCTCTTGGCGACATTATTAATACTTATCCACAATAGAATCACTTCATCTATGGAGAACTAACCATCTATTAACACTTTTGTGAAAAGCAACACTTTTTAAAGAAACAGGAGCTGTGTTGAATTAGGAGCACTGACAATGCTCCTAATTTGCATCCAGTAAATGGGGTCTCTGTCATTCAGCCAAGAACAAAGTGCATGGTGTAAAGCCTGATCTGACCTAAACTCGGTTGCCAAGTGAGAAACCCACACAAATGTGGGAGCAAAGCGCACACACAAGCATGTACTGTATGCATTGACATACACATACCAAGATACCAGGATCGTGATACTGTCAGTGTTTAGACACATTAATTTAAGACCAGAACTTAAGTTCTCTTCTTTTGTCTGCTTTTGATGCCAGTAGTAAATTAACCTTAAACACACAAATTCTGAGCAAACTAGAATAGGATATATCAGCAAAGTGTGATATGGCAGTGCTCTATTCTGCACAGGCTCCACTCTTTAATGGCGATGTCTGGCCTTCAGGCACTTGTGCCTGCAAACTGAAATTTGCTTCGGCCAATCAGGATGACCCTAATCAAGCCTCTGAGGGATGTTCCTTATAAAAGGGCAGCTGTAACTTTGCTCCTTGCATACTTTTCCTCAACGCTGCAGTGATGGCAGTGGAATCAGAGATGAGTTCTGAATGTCCTGCACAGGGTTTTCTCCCATTAGTGGGTTCACCTTAAATCATGACAAACAAAGATCCAAGTAACAAATAAAATGAATTAAAAAAAACTACTTATTTTTTGGTGTGGTTGAAGTCAAGCACATTGACTATACTCTGCAGAAATATATTGGGTAAAGATTCACCCAGCAGTCCTCAGTCTCTTATCCCGATGTCTGATTAGAATGGGATGCAGTCCTTCTCTCTCACTCCCATGTAGGAGGGAAAAAAACAACAATACCAATAATACCTTCCCCCTCTCCTGAATCCCTTGCCAAATAAAAAGGCAAATAAAAATCCATCTGATGGATTGATGAGCAATGAATTTGCCGGGAGCATCTGCGAGGGGTACAAGGGTGAGTTGCCAGCTGATGACACAGCGACGCATTTAGACTGAGGCACTAAAACGCAATCACCGCGCCACAGTCAGATTGCAACTATCCGCCAAGTTTTGTTGGAGTCAATTTACTTTTTACACCCACCGATTTCTTGTCTCAATCTTTGAAGTGGGTGGCAAAAGAGTAGGAGGGAGAGGCACGAGACATTATCAGACTCTCCTTACCTGCAGCTACATTTACCTACTCACAGCGAGGGTCTAATTATAATCCTTATCTCCCGACTGCCACTTCAAAGTGCCCCCATTGACAGCTACCCATTGATATACAAATCACTGATTGAAAAAGGGGCAGCTGATATTTTCACTTCCTTTTATAAAAAAAGATATGACAGTATGCTGATGATATTATACTTTTTCTTATTCATGCATATCCAGATCAAGTGGGAGGCTATGCAGTGGCTGTCAGTGCTGGCTTTTGATAGCAGTTTTTCTATTTACCCATCAAAACTCTGAAAACATCACCAGTAATGAGCTGTTCCTCCCTCCCAAGCATAAAGACCCCAGCTGTCACAGTGAGCAGCGTGTCCCACACTTGTGCCTGCCTACTGTATAGTGGGCTGATGTGTGGATGATAATGCCATCACGAGGATTAGTGTCTCTGCAGAGAGCAGTCTTGCTGCTGTTGTCTCAGACCCATCACTTCCACTGTGTGTCTGAAGTTAAAACAAAGTCTCACCGTGGAACAGATGACTCAGGTCTTTGTTTTCTTTGATATAAGACTTGACTCAGTGACTCTGACAGAACCGGATCTTGCTGTGCTTGCTGGTTTTGTTTGAATGTACACTTGCAAATACATTGCGTTCTAGGTGTACGCAGTTACGGCAAAAAACGCTTCTTATATGCACAAAATACACATAAATTCATTCCTGTGTTGATGCAGGGTAGGAGCACAGACTCCTTTTTGTTCCCTTTATGTTGCTTTGATTCTCTAAATCTAGATTATTTTCAGCATTCTTTTCTTGGATTTCACTTCATAGCAATATTTTACCCCAAAGGGATGCAACATTATCAGATGGCTGTCTTTTCAGAATAGGTGCAGGGAATTGAGTTAGATGTTTCAAAGACAAAAACGCCTTTGTTACTGAAAATTCTCTTTGAGATCATAATGCAGATATACACTAAATTAGAAATGGTATTTTCATGAAACTAAGCAAAAGCATCAATTATATAACCAATAGAGACCTTTATAATTTAAGGTCTATACATCCCACTTCTCTCATCAACTTCCCCTTCTCTCCATCTCTCCTCCTCTTCCCTCTGATGACTGATTAGTCTTTTTATCTAGTCCTGTTAGTTAGCAGGTATAGCCAGAGTGGATGGCACTGTCTGCCCGTCCCTCCAATCCCCAGACTGCCGCCCTACTTGTTCCTCTGCCCTGCCATGTCTTATTAATGTCTCTTTCTCTTACACAGCTTCTCGTGCACAGATTAGATGTAATTAACATTTTAAAGGAAGAATGCCGACCAGCCATTACCTGTTTACACTGCTGCCATAGCATTCACTTCTGCTGCATATTCTGACTCACCACCCTTTATGTGTGCTACACATTTTCTCCCTGCTTTTCTCATTTTTAACTCTCCTTTGGATGCCACATTAACCTTCTCCCTCCGTCTCTCTCTGTCACTCTTCCAGACATTGCTCTCCTGTTCCTCTTGCTCCTGTCTATCTCAGTGGCTCTACCTCAGCATGAATTTTTTATGTGTCCCTCACACGTCAGCCTCAAGCTGCAAGGTAGACAAACGTGGTTGAAACAGGCTCAGAACCAACGAATAACACAAGATGATGGAGAGATGAGGGACACTCCAATTTCCAGCCAGAGGATAAGCATGCCAAGAGGGGCAATGGAGTAATTGCTGAAACGGCTGCTTGACCGCTAGAGGATGAACACAGAACAAAACATAAACTCTGAACTCACAGCTTGACCTTGTGGCTATTGAGCTAGAGTGTTACAGCGCAAGCATGAGAGACAGGGGACAGAGATAATGCAGTATTGGACATCCTAACGATGGTTATTTTATTCATAATGGCTATGTATATCACTTGTGACCAAAGTGACACATTTCGCATTTCGGCGGAGCGAGTAGAAATTGAGGCGTCAGGGAGGGAATGACTTATGAGTCGGTGTGACAGGAGCTAATCATACTAGTCTCATACAACAACATGCAGGATGATAAAAATAGAGGAGAAGAGGAGCCACACACACACACACACACACACACACACACACACACACACAGTCTTCATCCTTACAGATCCACTAAGGACTGACCTTCAGAATGGACTCTATTAATTACACAGACTCTTAGGCAGCTCTGTCGATTCCACTTCACACGGGGTGTTACTCCTTAATTAAAATAATAAGGCAATTAATAACAACATGGCTAAGGTCACTGCCCATACGATGGTGGACTACCACTTAACACCGTTTGAGAGGCTTGGGATGTGTGTGCACGTGTGTGTGTTGGTGAGGGGCTCGGGTATACATAAAAAACTTCTGCAAATGATGTGTACCTCTTCTCTTCATATGCCCTGTCTCACTCCCAAGTAGCCACTCATCCGCCCACTGCTGCCACTGCTGCATCCACCTCCTTTCTTCAAGCATCCCATTTCGTCGCCTGTAGCTGAAAGACAGAGTGCCCTTGCAGGGTAATTATATTAGGTTTGGTGATAGGGGATCATAAAACTTAAAGCACTCTTATACCTGGGAATTGGCTTTGGGTCTATCTGTGAGTCATGCTGTTGTGTTTGATGTTGTATCAGACCTGCATGCCTCGCCCTGCTTGCCTCTTGTAAATTGTGCCATCATGCTAAATAAGTAGGCCGGCAAAACAAATAGTCTTAAATCAGTATCCTTAGGAATGTAGCATGTGCCGCCTTCCTTATTTACAGGTTTAGTCCCCGGACGGGTGGTCAGGGTGATAATATTGAACTTTATGGCGACATAAAGCCTCCTCGCCTGCCTGCCACCCCCTCTTCCTATTGTCCTCCTGAACTTTCCTCCTTTCTTCTCCCACCTTCCTCACCCATGCCTCCCCTGCTGGGCCAGCAGGTCATAACAGCAGAGAGAAATGCTCCTCCCCAGCCATAGGAGGGGGATCAATAACTGCTCAAATTATACTTCAGCTGTAATTAAAGTATACCACAACACCCTGCCAGGCTCCCTGTCCCTCACCCTTTTCACAGCATACCCCATGGCCGCTGTCCCCGTGTCCCATACCGACCTCCTCTAACCCTCCGTGCTACTAATGCCTTTGCTGGCTGCCGTCCTCCACACACACACACACATACATACACACACACACACTGACACGCCTCTAGCTAAGTGGTCCACGGCGGCCTGTGCACACCAAGGGTGATGGTTGAGTAATGACTATGGATTACTTCATTATCCCTCCCCTAACAGGCTGGCGGGTGCTTACATGGGGCTGCCTTTAACAAGCTGAATGGAGGGAGGGCACTGGCAAAGAGAGGAAACACTCCCAGTGCTCATGTCCCTGTTGCTGTCATGGATGCTTGCCTATATATTACAACACACAAAATCTCTTTCTCTCTCCATCTTACTGAGAAACACTTTCTCTGTTACTTTCGTGCCCCTCATTGTAAAGTTTTTCATCACAGTAGCAACACAGGCAAAGATTAATTGTATATAAAATGTTATCGCCTGTCATAATAATCCCTTCGTGTTATCTATTCGTACCTTCATCACAGGTCCAATAGTCTTAGTGACAGAGATGTGACATAAATCAATTTCTTATCATCTGCGGGAAGACAGTAGCTGCTCCACCTTCCAATCAAGAGGAAGATGAGTGATTTGTCATTTGCTTCAAATTACGTTATGTTTGTAGTTTCTGACTAGAGATAATAATGAGGGAATCCCACTGGAAAAGCATATACATCTGGGAGGATTGAAAAACCAAAAATGTAATCTATTATATATTTGATGTTTGATGCTTTTTTGTAATTAGATGAACATGATCGCTCTTCTTGTCAATGGTTTACCCCCTTATGTGAATGTGTGCTAATCTGTCTAATAATCAGTCACTAATTAATTGGCAGATACTGAGCAGCCACAGCACAAAAAGCTAAATACATATATATGTGTAATTACTCAGTAACAAATACAGTTTATGAAATACTACAAAACAAATTAACACATAAATTCTATAATACAACTTACACTGATTTAAAAAGCCACACTTTAAAAACTACATTTTTAAAATTATAATTATAAGCCCCTTTAAAGCAAATTTGTGATTTGTGGGTCTGGGCTTTATTATTTAAAACTGACTGGACTAGCTCTGTGGAGCCAGGAGGGCCAGGTTTTCACTAGGTTTGCCCTAGAGAAGTGGATGGAAGGCCACCTTGTGCAGGGAATTCCACACTGTTCTCTATACTTCCCTCTATACAACCAGTACATGAAGGGGAAGAACAGGAGAAGTGAAGAAACCCCTCAAATCCATTGTTCCTTTGACTGTTATACCATTACAATTAACCTATTACTTTATGTTGTTAGCAAGACCCGAGTGGATAAAACATTTTCTCTGGAAACTACAGAGGTGTTGGATTCTGGTGAACAGGCAACCAGTGAAGAAAGCACCCAGTCCTCTTTTGAGATGAGAGAAGAGTGATTGCAATAAAAATAGAGCCAACAACAATTCCTTAAGGAGAAATGCTTTCTCTGTTAGCGGGCAGTGGTCTCCATATGCGCTGACATAACCTTTCACCCTCTGAGTCTGGCAGTTGCTCAGGTAAATAGATGCCATTGGCTGAATAGGGAGTAGGGTTAGACCATGTCTACCAAATTCGCATATGACGATATCCACAGTGAAACATGTTAGCATAGCATGCAACATAATAGGGAGCTCTGAACAAAACATCTGTGGATGCACAGAATACAGAAACCAGGCTCTCATTGATTTGGCTTTGTGAAAATGATTAAGTGATATAACTGTGAACATGTCCACATATGGATATGTGTTTCATGTGCTTATGTGTGTATGCTTGCGGCTGTAAACGCCCTGCATGAGGCCTATGAATTTAAACATTGGTCAAAACACAACAACAATTCACAAAAAACAACAACAACATTTCTGAAAACATAGTGACATTTCACAAAACACGACATTGCACAAAACACAGCATTTACCAAAATGTGACATTTCACAAAACATAACATTTCACAACACACAACAACATTTTACAAAACAATTAACTCAACTCAGCTTAATTTATATAGCACCATTCATTCAAACATGTAGCCCAAAGTGCTTTACATAGTAAAATTATGAAAAACAAGCCACCAAAAAGATAACAAAAATTTTGTAGGACTAAAATTCACAACAATGAAAAATAAAGTGTTAAAAGTAAATATTAAAAATAAAATAAACACCAAGAATAAAAGTAATGTAAAAACCAACATTACTCCAAATTAAAATTAAAAGCGAGATTAAAAAAATAGGTCTTTAATTCCATTGAGTGCAGTTCTTCTCGTGCTGCTTTTGGGCCGAGAATGCTTCCTTGCCATAATCAATACTTTGAGTCTCTGATACATGAGCACCCAGGCTGACAAAAAACTGTCTATTAGTTAAATATGACTGAAACCAAGCTAAAACACTGTCAGAGAGACCCACCCATTTCTCAAGTCTCTCAATATATAATTTTGTGGTCGACTGAGTCGAATGCTGCACTGAGGTCTAACAGATGAAGGACAGCCACATTGTTTGCATCCACAATAATTCTCAGGTCATTTACAACTTTCAGTAGTGCTGTGGTTTGCTCGATAACCAGATTGGAGTCTTTCTAAAATGCCGTTGTTGTTTAGATGAACAAGTAGTTGATTAAAAACAATTGTCCTCTAAATGTTTACCAAGGAAAGGTAGATTAGAAATGGGTCTGTAATTGCTTAGTTCGGAGTTATCTCTTGAGGAGAGGTCTTACCACTGAAGTCTTGAAAGCTGTGGGGAAGATAGCTAAATTAAGAGAGGAGTTTATTATACTTGCTTCTTTGGAGAGGCTATGATTTAAACAGTTTGGTTGGGATGGGGTCTAGGACACACGTGGAAGACTTCATCCTGCTAACTGCTTCACTGATGCCGTCTTCTGACATTATATCAATGGATGACGATTGTGGAAAAAAGCACCTTGTGATTATTTTGGTGGATGGAAAGGTGTTCACCAGATTTGAAAGTTTGTCAATAACTTCACTGTTAATGTTACGTTTCACAACGACAGTCTCTGGACGGTCATGTGATTCAAAGAGAATGGTGTTAAAAAAACACAGAAATGATCAGAGACAGGTACCTTGGCAATGGATGAAATGTCAACATCAATATCCCTTGTAATAACTAAATCCAGTGTATTTCCATGAATGTTGGTGGCTCTCTGTACATGCTGAACAAGACTGAGACTAGCAACAAGATCTAAAAAATCCAAAGCCCTCGAATCAGTGTAGTTGTTGACATGAAAATTAAAATCACCAAGTAAAACAAATGTATCATGACTGGTAAGAACAACAGACATAAAATCATAAAACTCAGTTAAGAAGTTGCTATCATGTTTTGGAGGACAATAGACAGTCACAGTGATTACAGGCTGTCGTACTTTGATAACCATTGCTAAGTATTCAAATATTAGAAAAGAGCATTTTGTGCAGGTAAAATTACTAGAGAAAATAGTGGCAATCCCACCCTCTCTTTTATTTTGTCTAGTGGAGTAGAAAAAGGTGAAAGTAGGAGGATAATACTCTAACAACATTGTCTCCTTGTGTGTCTTGTTGTTTTACTTCCTGTCTTTGTTTGCCCTGCCCTAATTAGTTGCACCTGTGTCTTGTTGTCTCCCCTACCTAAGTGTATTTAGAGTTTTTCCTTTCTTCAGTGTCAGTTCATCATTGTATGTTGCACTGCTGTCAAGCTCCCTGGTTTGTTGGTTCCCTGCACTTTGCCTGTTTGTGGAATTTTGGATTTTGTTTCTTAAATAAAACATCTTGCTGGAGAGGGATCTAATATTCAAAAGTGCATATTGGTGCTGGCCTGGGCCTCACAGGGTTTGACTGTGTCAGACCAGTCTTCACTAGGTTTCTTACGTTTCTGCTATAATGAATGATTGGTGCG
This sequence comes from Siniperca chuatsi, assembly GCF_020085105.1. Lineage (NCBI taxonomy): Eukaryota > Metazoa > Chordata > Actinopteri > Centrarchiformes > Sinipercidae > Siniperca > Siniperca chuatsi. The sequence goes on along the minus strand of NC_058058.1, from coordinate 19,724,670 downwards.
AAAATAGTGTTCGAGACTGCCCCATTGTGAGGAGTACTCCGGTATTGCTCAGTCCTAATTCTTTCAAAGGTGCTTTCAGGGTTCCAAGGGACATTTCAATGTCATGATATGTTGAAAGTATATCGAGAATTACATCATATGATTATCCTTTATTAAAACATTCCCTTATGAGATCCATTTCCTCTTCCATCCTTTCAAACTCAGTTCAAAATTCGTGCAAGGAAACTGCTGAGAGTAGTACACAATAGAAAGAGGGAATGACATTGAACTCGCCAGGGACTTGGGTTCTGTCCAATCACAAACAAGAAATGTTGTCCCACATTTTCTGTATTCTGAAATGTCATTGTTTTCTCAAATGTTGTGTTTTGTGAAATGTCGTCCTATATATCTATAGGAATTGTGTTCCAGAAAGTTAGTAGTGCTTCTGACCACTACAACTTTGTTCACACTATTCCGTATTCAACCATATCATTCAAAAACAAAGGTGTGTTTGCAAAACAGAGAGTCAAAAAAGATGTTTCACCACGTTTGATGGCTTTGAATCTGTTGTTGAGGTTTATTCTCTGAAGCTGTCCATCAGTGTGATATTCAGACTGTAAAAATGATTTCTGCAAAAAAAAAAGTTTACAAAATGGACACCCCAGGGGTCTGCTGTTAGTAAATGTCACAACTCTGTGCAGCCTGCAAATAAAAACGCAAACTGTCTGCAATCAAGAAATCCATCATGTACTTCCATGTAACATATGACAAGGAAGTTGAATTGTTTTTACTTTTTCATTTTGGCATCTGCCCTCTCCCACAGTTTTGGAATTCTATACTCAAATGCAGTTTATCTACACAAGAAAGCGTTTAATGCTTCATTCTTGGTAACACCTTGAACTCTTGCCGTTGGCATTTTCTATAGGGATCTGTTATAGTAATAAAATAGACCTTTTTACATCAGGGTGATTGTATTTTGTGTGATGTACAGCATACTGGATAATGGGATTCATATTCTAAAGTCTAAGGAGATTTTCAATTTTTCATTCTCACAGGTCTCAGCATCTTCTATAGATATGCGGTTTGTTTCTGCTGTACTATTTTGAGTTCTGCACTTCTTTGCACTTCACTGTTTTTTTCTCTCTTTCTCTGTCTTCCTGTCTTTCTGTTTGCCAACAAATCCTGAGTGAGACTATTCTTTATGATGGAAAATCTCCAGTTCCTTGAAGGATTACGTAGGTCATTCACAGACTATGCCTCAAAATGCTTCATCAAAATTCAATGAGGATTAATTGTGGTGACTGGGGAGGCCTAGACAGGAGTTTCATTTATTCCTGGTATTTATGAAATCCCTCTTTAATAATTCAGTAATAATAATTATAATAATATATTATAATTCAGTTTATGGCAGCATTACCATCTAATGTGGAAATACTGTGCAGAAGCATGTGGTGCTTTCACCTAAGTTGAACCTGGTTTGTAAAAATCTGGCTCATTCCTTGGCTGTCATCCAGTTGCGCCAAGCAAACACTGAACCTACTGACTCCATCATGGATCCACCAACATGTCTGACTTTGGCTTACAGAAACTAGAGTGAAAATTTGCATTGGCTGTCTTTAAGCATCAAGATATAAAAAATAAAGGGAAAAACATTTCAGTAGATCATCTCTGTCCCAGGGGTGTTACTCACATTTGTGTTCTTTAAGTATCTTTATGAGTTGTTTTAGGATGCATGCATTCTGTGAATAGCAGCTCTGTCATGAATGGCAGCTTTATGAAGCTTATGAGATACATTTGGGGTTCATTAGATTACAGAAGTAATGTACAGTAGTAATAGTACGTTTAGCAACTGTCCTCAAATGACTCCATCTAGCCATTTCAGTTAGATTTAGATTGATCACTGCTCTTGAATCACTGATGATTTTGCAGACTGCTCTCCTTTTCAATGGTTGGCTATTTGTCCTCATTGGAGTTGTTATTGCCTCATGTTTCTTAAAAATGGCATCACTCAATAAGTGCAATACACAAATTTCAGAATGCTATGAAAGTGCTACAACAAGAATTGAGAAACACGAAGAAAAAAACTGCTGTAAGAAGTTCAATATAATACATGCTTGGCAACTGTTAGTGTGTTTGTGTGTGTGTCATGGTTGGTTGTGTGCTGACGCTTATGAACTATGGTTGCCCATATGATGTGAATGACCTGCTAAAATCAACATGCTTGCATTCTCATTGTGAGAATGCTAGCATGCTGATGTTAGCATTTAGCTTAAAGCACCGCTGTGCTTAATTAGACTCTTAATCTTGTTCTCAAGAAACCTTTTTTCATGTTAAACAGTATTTTGTTCACCACCTGCATGTCTGTGTTGTATACGAACGTGCGACAGTGCAGTTGCTTGTGTGCATGCTAACATCATGCATTGTGTGGGTATGTTGTTTTTATTTCCTCCCTTGCCAAAGCACTTCACATTATCTTAATGCACTCCATTTTATGTATAATTAGGTCAGCTTGTGAACTCACACAGCAGACACACAACAGGTAAGTAAATTGGTGTGGACCTGAAGATACGCATGTGTCATCTGAGCTTTTGTGCTGCTAATGTCAAATTGCTCTGAAGACTCCTTTCGCAATTACACAGCGACAGACAACTGCAGGTGATCTGGCACATCTGACTGTATCTTAGCCAAGCCCTGCATGAAATTAGAGCAGAGTGGGAGATTAATACAGATGCATCACAGGATTCTATTCATGTGTGGATTTTTGGACACATGCACACAATGTGAAAACAGCAACAACATTACAGTGTTGCTCACAGAGAGATTTTCTTTACTTGTGAGAGCTTGGTCTTACAACTGTTTTCCACCAAGACCTCAAAAAGTTGAATGCTATCCACTGGTAAAAACATCAATTGGTCTTTCAAGTGTAGAATTAAATCCAGAAGAAATAGTTCGTAAGTGAACAATAATACAAATGCTATTGTGTAGGTTTTTGATGAGCTATTGTATTGGTTTGAAATATTGTATGGTGAAGCTCTCAGCCCACTCAGCCCAAGGACAATGTTCTATAATTCACTTGTTGTTGCCAATTTTGCTCACTCCACATCTTCATGAGTTTGAATCCTTTTGGAAGATACATACATTAATGTTTGAATAGATGAGTTTGGAATCCAATACTCCATTTATTGTCATGGGGCCATCCCACAGCAATGACCTGAACAGTTTTGAATCTCAGAACATCAGAGTTTGAGCACATGACATAAGAATGCATGGATGAAAACAGTTAAAAAAAATGTATCCTTACAATATTGAGTTTGAATGTTTATGCTCTCCAACTTTTGTGTTCTCTCTCACCAAACACTTGAATCTCCCTTGGTGTGCCCCCCCCCCATACTATATACTATAAACAAGTGTGTCGATTATCTTGTGTAACCATGTCATGATTTCTGGAGAGAGACAGAGGCCGTTGACTTTTTCAAATGTAGTTTTTTGGCATTTTGAGCACCACAAGCCGAGAGCCATATACTTGTTACGGACAGAAGGGCAGGAGACACCAAGGTGGAGACAAAGATGGTTTTATTCACAATAATTAGACACACAGTGAGTGGAGTAGTGGTGGAGGATGGTTACTGAATCCATCCTTGTTAGGCAGTGGTCGGAGATCGGGAGCAGGAGGAACACACGCTGGAGACAGGACCACGGGAAAGGAGACACACACAGGAAAGGGCTGGAGTCCAAAACGTTGTCTTGTTCAGTAGGGATTAGCGTCCTTGTATAAACGAGACTGGACACTGACTGAAGTGAGTAGGGTGTTTATATACTGGAGTTGAGGCAGTGCAGATGAGGATCAGGTGAGTGAAAGGGAACTCTGGTGAGGGAGTGCGCTGTGGTTGTGAGGCTGTGGAGCCTGGCGTGTCTGTGACAATAGTCCCACTATATAAAAAAAAGCAGACATCTCCAAGGCCGATATCTCCAAAACAATCTAGATGGATAAATAGCACTACAGAAAAATATGTATTTTTGATTTTGAGGTGAATTGCCCCTTTAAGCTCTTCCTCCACCCAGCTCTCTCAGACTCCCATTCCCTTTCTTTACCCTTCTCCATTAACATGTTTGAGGATGTGTGTCTCTGCCAGTTTAATGATTTGCTCTCCAGTGGCGAAGGGCTCTCAAGATTGGCCCTCCTCCATGCATGACCACATGGCCATTCAACGTCTCTCTATCCAGCAACTGAAGAACTGCTGTACAAGTGGTTTGCTTTATTTTCACAAAGCAATTTTGCTGCCTACAAAATCACTGCAAATATATTTTCATGTTTGTCGTCAATCTTGGCTGAGCAGGGGATTGAAGTCTCCAATGCTACTGTGTCCAGTGGAGAGACTACACAGGCTTCCGCCGCTGTAACACATTTCATTGGTCAATAGAGGTAATCTGTGACCCATTTGCCCTTCGCACCGTTGTCCTCAATGCTTTGTCTCTGATGCAATCACAGTAAAGGTTGGGTGCTCCAGTTCACGTGCTCATTGTGTTTTATGATGGCGTTGATTGCCTGCAAAGTGGTTTATTCTCCACAGGTGACTAGTGCTCGGTCACATAGAGCTGCTACCTCACTATAGTGCAGTGTGTTTGCAGGCATGTGTGTATGTACGTGTGTACATGCTCGGTTTTATGTTTGTTTCCATGAATTTAAACATACTTCCTATAATTTCTTCTGGCCAAGGTCACTTTGGAATGAACCCAGGTATGTGGTATATCTAATGCTAATGATTTCCTGTTAAGACGAAGGAAGGTTGTATGCTGGATACAACCTTCCTGTAATGTGCTGCAATGTGATGAGTTTCCGGAGAGAGTTTGTAGAGGGCGAGGGGATGCGGTGGAAATACAAAATGCATATTCTTCTGCACTCCATAGTCAGACGCTACATCCATTTAGATGGGTGTCATTGAATATACCCATTAGTTTGCCTTAGGTTTAGAATAAATATGAGCTAAACTCAGGTCAGACCAATGTATGGTCTCAATCATCTCTCTTGCAGCTTGTGTGTAATTTCACATTCCTACAGTATTATATATAGGAATTGTTTTCATTAGATCTGTCTTGACATTTTTTTTGCGCTATTTGTGATATTGCCCTCGATAGTTAATTGATACATTAGCCTGCATTTTCCAAAGAAAATTGCCAGGATGGAAACACAATTTCTGGCATGCTCCCATTTAATTAGAAACATCTGCCATGTGATTCCTGTCACCTGTTGTTTGTCAACCCCACAATGAAGGCAGCGAATGGGAGATCGCTTCACGCACGACTGAACATCACGAGTCCTTTCTCGTCTAATAAATAGTCTCGTTGCCATTAATTACTGTTACAAATCTTATCATTGTTCATCCTGAAAAAAGAACAAGTGCTTCCAAGATATTTATGTGATTGATGATGTTCAGTCATCAGCACTCGTAAACAGCACAGGTTGGCTTGAGTCGAACTGACTTTGAACAGACGACATAAACAGAGATTCTTACATCGTTAAGGAGGATGTGAGTGCCAACAAAAGCTGTCACAGATTGGTTTCTTTGCTAAATTGGTGCCATGCGTATCATATTAGGCCAATCAATCAACCTCAATGATGCAGATAATTAGAACATAAATGTATCAAGGTGCAGAGATGCCCATTCGGGTGTAAAGCAGCATTATGGCAGTGTTAATGCAGTTTTATTAACTCCACCTCTCCATCTCTCTTTCTGTCACTGTATTTTTCCTGTGCTTACCCAACTCTTGTCTGCCTGTTATCTCTTTCTATCCTGCCACCTAAACTGTTGCTGCATGCTTCTCTTCCTCCTTCGTCCATCACTAACCAGATCTCATTTTAAAAGTGGAAGATAGAAATGGATTTGTGCATGCCTTTTTTTTTAAAACGAGAGACAGAATGAGAGGGAAAGAGACAGTGGCAAACAGACAGATCCTTCTTGCTGATGCTGATCTTCAAAGTCTTATTTATGATTCATTGACCCCCTGCTTAGCACTAATGCATTATATATCTATCTCCGACAATGAGGAAACTTCATTATTAATTTTGGTATCATACACAAAAGTGTTAATAACTTGCTGCAAATTTCCTTTTGTTCTATAATGCACAGAATCATCAGTCATTTAGTCCACTAAAGCTTATGCAGCATTTTACGATATGTCATGAAAATGCCATCTTCCTTCAGTTGGAATTTGGTATTCAATAAGTAACTTACTCAGAAAATACTCAATAATATATTCTGCCAGAGTTCAAATGTTGACAACTTTGGTATGAAACTTCTCAGACTTTGCAGATTGCAGATTAAAGATCAATGACCCAGCCCATTTCTAATTTTGTAATGACCTGAAAATTATGATCCAAGATCCAATATTTGTTCAAATCTGGGAGCATAATTTTGCATCATGGCAAAAAATTGTATTCACTTACATCTCAATCCTTCTTTCAAACAAAATACTCTCACTGACAGACAGACAGACACACAAACAGGCAGTCACACACACATTTACACATATATTCTCCCTCTTCACTGCAAATGCAGGGCCAATTATGCACTTCATGATCTGTGGTCAGAGGCGCTTCTCAGACAATCACCCTAATGAGTTGGGCCTCCTCCAAATACAGAAAGCTCCATCACTTGGGGTGTCCACTTGTGAATGTGTGTGTGTGTGTGTTTGAGAAAGACAGAGAGCGTTCCTGCAGTTCAGTAGACACAGTTGGATGCTAACAGTAAGGTGTTAATTTGCTGATGATCCATCATTTTCACAAAGGATTTCATTATGCATATATAGCAGTACATGATATTTTATCTTTCCACCCATTGCATATGCATATGCATATATGCATTATCATAGGGTTGCACACCAACACCGACTCTTTAAGTAAACTGATCAATGAGTTATCATTCCAGGGATGCACAGAATGAGATGTAAGATTCAAGGACCTCGCTTCAGTGTAATTGAACATCCTGTTCTGGTATTATTGCATTAGCACCTCCAAAGAAGAGAGCAGAAGGACATAATTAAATAATTCACAATTCAAGTGCCATCTCGACTACAACTGGGTACAAACAACCATGTTTGTGTTCCACTGTTTTCCTCCTTAAAGACTGAGGAGACTAAAAAAAGCTTTCACCTTGATGCTAAATTACTGGTCTAGCTCCCAAACATACTCATTCTCACTCCACATACTTGTTATCCAAGACTTTGAGACGTGTAAAAGAGGCAATGTATTTGCTTAATGAATATGTAAATTTTCAGTTAAATGGAGAAGCCATCAAGAAGGCATCAACCAAGTGCTGTAAAATACAAGTAGATGTGTGTACCTTCCATTTAGATCAGGAGCAAAAAGAGGCAAAAATCACATAAAAATGAAACAGTATTTAAAATGCTAATAATCTGCATTTATATTTCACTTCTAATGTTATAGAGTCATTTCTACCTTATATACTAACTAATCCTGCAAGGCTGGCCCATTGTGGTCTCAGTTGTCTTATAACTCTCTGTTGCTCAGTAGACATTTGCCTGGGTTAGAGGCATCAATGGAATCGTAAAAAGTAGATCACAATTACAAGTGACCATTCGCTAAACCTCCCAACCCGAATAGCGACTGTCCAGTCACAGCAATGGTAAGTATTCATGACAGGCCCGTCGAGCTGTTGCTTTTTCTACATGCCAGAGTAGAGTGCAGAGTGAGACTGGGCATTTAAAGCGTTTGGATGGGCATGTCTTTTTTTAATAGCTTTTCAACCACAAAGTGTAAGGAATTAATTAAACAGTGTGTTTTAAATAACAAACAATAAAGCAGACATCTAGCCTTGGTCTTGCTTGTCAAAGTGTAAGGGGTACAGCTGCACAAGGTTTTATTTTTTCTGTGAGTACCGCCTGTGCTTACACTGATCACCTGTGCTCTCTCTCTCTCTCTCTCTCTCAATTCAGTTGGGCTTTATTGGCATGGGGAACAGATAAAAACATAAACAGAAAAAATGTGCTATTAGAATATATACAGATAAGTAAGATAATATAGTAATAATAATAAAACTTTTTTTTATGAATGTGTGTGTGTCTAGGTCATTTACTGTCCCTTAGGCTGTGGCATGTTGACATGTATTGGGCAGCAAGATATGCCCTATCTCCTTCTCCTAGTAGTGTTTTTAATTTTGAGAGGTCATTTAGCTCTTTGAACTCTGAGATTGCAGAGTTGAACTTGTTAAAGTAAATGTTTCTTATTTTATTGAATGTTGTACATTGTAGGAGTGTAATGTACAATAACTCTCTCTCTCCCTGCTCACTCCTGTGTCTGCTGGTAAGCCGCTTGAAGCTGAACTCCACAGCTGTGGCACATTGGAGTAATTACAAGACAAGTCAGAGTCTCATTCAAAAGACGTTCGTGTTTCCAGTCAGCAGTTCCAGAGTAAGCGAGCTTGAGGCTCTGCGACATTCTCCTGTGTGGTATTGTAGTCCTGGAATACTGAGTCTGTTGTGCATGTGAAACTGTGTAAACTGGGGCTATTGATTAGAAGTTGAGAATCCTCCTGCATTTTCAGGCAGCGTCGCTGCTGTCTTTAGTCTCCAGCCGCCCAGCTCGTTTTACTGCATGCATGTATTTGAATTTTAATGCTTGTTTGCGGTGTGATTGCTATTGTTGCTGTGACAAAACTGACAAAAGACAAAACTGATTTTATTGAGTTTTTTTGCATGGTTTTCTTGGTTTGTTTGTTTTATTTAGTCAGTATATTATTGTGAAGTAATATTCATAGTTTAAAAGTATAAAGTCATGTTTAAATAATCATTAGTTTGTATAATAAATGTTTACTTGGTAATTTCTCCTGGTGTACTATAATTTTTTGTCTAAGTGAGGTGCAGCTAAACAGGCTTATGTTAGAATGAAATGTGTCTGATGTTTTTTTTTCCTAACACTAGGACTAACCAGCGCTACACTGCAAAACAAGAATACCACTGTCTCTTTATGTTTATGTCTTCTATATGGCTCATCAACTGGTGAGGATTTTGCCCAGAACATGTAGCTTCATCCCCAGTTTTTTTTTTTTTTTTTCACAGTCATGTATGTAGCCATCAATTGTATATTTACACCTCTTTTAAAGGTATGTAATTTTTAATAGGAGTCAGCTAGAAACATTAAAGTCAACTGGAGACGGAAGACTAGAAAGGTGCTTTACAAGTACATTCTATTTACCATTTAAAATTGACGGTCGCCATCTAGAGATGTTTTTGTCCACCTCTGTGAAATCAAGGACGAATTGTTTCAAAAATTGCTGAGAATTTCAAGCTGTAAATCTCCTTTGTTATTGTAAACGGCATATGCAGTAGGAGAATGGAAAGCTTGACAGGCGTAGCAAATGTATTTTTTTTAATTTTTTTTATTTAATTTTTTTTTTTTACTAATTTCAAATTGGTTGTTGCATTGATCTACATTCTTGGTGTGGCTGCCAGTAGTCCTAATTGGATGTTATTGTGCTAAAACTTCCTTTTTGTCAACTATCTCCTGCTGTACTTCTCCAAGGCTGCTCACCAACACCCTGTTGGTCAAAATGTAGCAATAAACTTGCTGGGAGCTTAGACTCTAGTGTCTGGATATTCTTTTGTTTTGCCATGTGTACTGACAAAGTCCTGGCTATCTGCTCTGCTGAATATTTAGTCATGTTCTGTTGCAGTGTCCAGCTCCTGGGCCTCTGTTATAATGTGGAAAGACCAAGGGGTGATGTGGTGGCAGGTACAAGGGGGGGGAAAATGGCACTGTCACATTTGCATCTGTGCACAATAACATGCTGATGTAACACACTGGTGTACAGGGTGAAAAAAAGCAGGGTTCAAGTTATTGAATGTGCCCCCCCTTCCCTAAGGAACCCCCAATGAGGTCCCCTTAAGCAAGGCACTGTACCCCCAATTGCTCATTGTAAGAGTTGGTCTTGTACCAGCCAGGTGCGAAAGAGTATGATTGCATACATTTAAAGTAGAGTGCTGATGTGTGTTTAGCCTGTCTGACTTTGGGGGGGGAAAATGCTAAACACATACCTACAAATACACCAGCCACCAGATTTCTTGCAGCCAGCTGTGCATAATGCATTCAACAAATTTCCCCAATGTCATGTACAATGTGATACCATTTCATGCTGTGTAGAAATACATCTTGTGTGATCCACAGGCCTGTTGCTGAAAAGATGGCAAACTGATTTAATGTACATGTAATGCAGTGCCTGCTGTGTTTATGCATGAGTGACTCTATCCACTCATGTGTTTGTGTGTGACTATAACATGCATCTGAGAACCAACTTGATGGTGGCATTTGAACTTTTTCTTTTTTTCAGAAATCCTAATCATTCCATGCTGTCAAGTCTCTATAATTACAGTTTCAGCCAATCATATAAATAAACATAAGTTTTCCCATATAGTTTCAGGCCCCAGTGTTAAATGGTGTGTAAATACTATAATTGCAAAATTGCTTCTTATTGGTAATTAGAAACAAGTGTGTGTGTATCAAAATTATAATTTTGAAGGTATAATTATCGATCCTGCAAGGTGTATTTAGCAATATGTGCTTCCATTTTAAATATTTATTAAGGGCACAGTTCCAAAAAGGTGACGTGAGCAGCACAGACATTATTTTTCTGAGCAATTCCCTGCTAGCTTCCACTGGGGGAACCTGCAGCGCTCCCAGGCCAGATGTAGTCCCTCCACTGTGTCCTGGATCTGCCCTGGGGTGTCAAACCAGGGGGTATACTTACCAGCAAAACTTCTCACCTGGCTTCTCTATGTGTGGAAGTCATCATCACCACCATGCAAATAAACCTCAGCTTGTTTCCACTGTAATGTTCTTTCTATCGTTGAAATAGAAAATCAACCAGTAAATCAGGACCATTGCTTTGCTTCAACTGCTTATCTGTACCACCGTTTATTACAATGCTACTGTAATAAATTCTGCCATTACTGCAGCTAGTGCAACTAATGAACATTCTCCTAAATCTTCATATTGTCATTTGTTGACTCATGAAAATTAACGTCCAACATCTGTCACAAAACAGCCGAAATGTTGCCAAATCTCATGATCTTCTTCTTCAAGCCCCAGCAACACCCTGATACCTTGTCTGTGAATGTTGCAAATCAGAGAAGGGACAGCACATACCCTTTGAAAAAATTTACCTAAAGGCAAACGCAGTTTTTGCACAAGGGTTGGATAATTTTCCACACAAAACTGACCACAGTTATTTGTGTAACCATTGTAAATAAATTGATCATTGATCAGATTTATCAATCATCAACTTCTGTTAATGTGTCTCCACATATTATTGGTAAAATAGGTGCACCTTACAAACATGTGCTTAAATTACACCCAAAGTATGACTTTAGCTTTGTGCTGTTTTATACCTACTTTACACTATATGTGTCTGAGGCAGAATGAGTCACATTTCTGTGCAAAAGACTGACGTGAAAGCCTTAGTAAATCTGGCCCTGAATGTCCCCCAACAAGGACCCCCACCGTCTATGAAGTGCTTCAGGATTTAATATAATTTATGTAGATTAAAAAACAAATCTGCACAAGCCACAAGTTCACATCAACTGCAAAGTTCTCAGATGTCACAGAGGCTTGTTTGTTTGCTTTGTTTAAGTGCCTGTTATGTACAGGAAGTCAACATTGGCTGTGATGTGTATTGAATGGAAAAAGGTGGCCATGGGAACCAGGCAGATCCACTGGAGAGACAGCCTGGGAGATGAATGAGAGACGTATTGCTTCCCAGATTAGGTTTGTTTTCCAATCATCTTCTGGCCATATACCATATTGATTAAAACCTAATAACCTCATATGATGCTCTCCTCCACTTTTCTCATCCTCTGCCATCCCTCCCTCCTTTTCCTTCTCCTCCTCCTCTTCTTTCTCTCACTGTCCCCAAAGGGAAACGACTCACCAGCTCTGCTCTCACCATTAAAGAAGTGCTGACAGCAAATCACTCTTCCTGACCTCAAAGTTGAGCCTTTAATTTTGATGATATCTATCAATCATGACAAGGATATCAAATAAAAAAAAGGATTGGCTGGGTTATATATCCGACCCACGATTAAAAGATATTACCTTGCAACACACACATCAATCTGGGAAAGGTGTCAAGCAGACAAGAGGAGGGTTAGGAGGGGGAAACAATCTGGCAACCTGATGACATTAGCTTTGATTGGTGCAACATTTGGCTGACAAAGCTTTGCATTTATTTAGGAGTAATCAATTGCCGTAAAACACATATTTTAAACATTGATGCCTCCTTAAAGTTTCATGAAGGTGAAGGTAACCTTGTGGTACAATGTACTCTGCTTAAGCGATTTGTTTGCAATTGTTACTCTATGAGCCTTACATGAGCCCTGAGTCAGTGTTTACCCTGTTGCCACTCTAATTTCACAGGTGTCATTCTGCTGATACATGTGCTACCCATATTTCCTTCATCAAACTTTCCGTAATGGGTCTTAAAACTTTTTCTCCTCCCATCAGCACTCTTCACGCACTCTTCTAGCACTCCTCCATGCGCACCAAAACATCCTAATATGACATCTCATCACCCTTCAGCAGGAGCCTGACGAGCCTTTATTTTCAGGAGAGAAAAGTATTGGAAGGCATGGCAGAATGCACTCACCAGCCACACACACACACACACACACGGACGTAAGCAGACTTACAGACAGAAGAAAATGAGCATAACCTTCCTGTGGGCTATATTTTACTGCTGATGGACCACTATTGGTTTTATTGCCTCTAATCATGAGTGATGCTAAAATGTCTCCCTTCGCTTCCTGTTGGCGTCTTCTCTTTATGTATTTCCCTCATTGTCTCTCTCTCAACTATTACGCTTTCTTGCTCTGCATCTGTATTACTCTCACTTTAATCTCCAATAAGAACACAATAGAGAAGATTGTTGACAATGACTATAAAGAGAAAACACACATCCACTTCTGTCTTATATGTGATATTTGTGAACCTCAATTTCTGGGGATCATTTAATTTCCTTTCCATTCTATGCCTTGGTCACAGGAAAACAAGTCTTGGTATATTAACCTTATTAGTGGTATTTGCATTCTAATTAAAGGGGAATTTACTAGCCTGCAGGGGGGATTAAGGAGCAGTAGGACTACTGGGGCATGTGGCAGATGGCAACCTTTTAACAAGGCTCTCGCTTTCATGTTGTAATGATACAGTGGTTGGTTGCCTTTGTAGAAATGTCCTGCTTCCCTCCATCTATCCAAATTTCCCAGCTATTTCTTCCTGTTAAACAGTTTCACAGAGGGGTGTCACATAGCTAAACCCTTAGGTCCCTGTTTCTCATATTATTTGTCACCAAAACAACTAATCAAAATGTGTTTAATTTACAGCTACAGGAAACTTAAAATCTTAAGAGTAAACACTCACCCTCTATAGACATGAAAGGTGGTTGTAAAAAGTTTGTAGTTTGTTCAGTGTAGGGTGCTGCATTGGTGGGGACTTGTTGTTTTACAATCCAAAAAGTCCAGTTTGAGTAATAGTAAGAGTTTCCCCTCTGGGATCAATAAAGTATTTCTGATTCTGATAGATTCATGAGTTTGAAGGTATATCTAATGCCAAACCACTGCTCAGTAGTTAATATTATAAGAAAACATTTAACTGCTCCGGAAAGTTACCACGGCAGTAATCATGTTATATTTTGTTTTTGACAATCACAAGGTAAACAGTAGAAATATGGAGTTCACGTTACAAACAAATCTGCCAAGAATATACTCTTGCAGGAATTTGACTGGCCAATGCAGTGCCCAGTATGGTTCAACTTTTTTGCTGGACGACTCGTTTTGTCATCGGAATGAGGGGACTGCGTTGTTTCAAGCTAGGCTAATGTTGGTGTGAACACTGCCATAGGTGTGCACAGAAGTGCTCAGCAGTAAGCTTTATGTTATTGTTATCTAACTTAGTCACAATTTATTTGCTGTATTACCAGGAGTTGGACAAGAGATGTGACATCAATTTTGTCTCTGTACGTTTGGTGGCGAGACATCTGGTCCTGGTCGTATTAGCTTGGCGCAGACACTAGAGGTGAGGGGAGGTAGCTAGCGTCTCCATCAGGAGAGGAGGAATACAACATCCAGTAACTCCAAAGTTATTTTATTAACATGTTGTGTTTTCTTAGTTGGCTAGCTAACCACTTGTACAGTTAGCCTTGGATTCGCCTGGGTTTTGTTCATAACTGGAGGGTGTGTGAAACCTGTAAGGATTGGACTCGACTCACTGAAACTATTGCTAGCAGTTGTTGGTTAGTAAATACCACCAAACTGTAGGCTGACTGAGTGTTTTCTTTCTACACGTTAAAATACAGAAGATGTGGCATGTGGTGGGCTGATAAATGGAAAGCAATGACAATAATGTAATGAGCAATGTAAATAGTTTCTCTTTGCTGTTAATCGGTGATATGATTGCTTTTACAGTTAGCAAAAGGTATAAGTAATTGCATAAATAACTGGCCCAACACTGATGCTCAGTGTGTTCCAAACCCTCTTGCTTACAAGCTTGCAAACAGATTCTTGCACTGGTTTGCAAGCACCCACTTGATCTTCCATTAGTGATGAGGACTGCTTTGTCATAGCTCACTCAGTGTTAATGAGGGCTGTCCCGAATACCATTATTTTTTTTGGACTTCGGTAGTAATCAACAGTGAATATTCAAAGCTTCAGTGGGGTGAGCATGACTTTTTTCTTTGGTATTACGCAGACACGGTGGATATTTTACAGACCAGGTAAAGCAACAGTGAAGACACCTGGTTGGTGCAGATGTCATTCGGTACCGCATTAGTTTCCATCGTTTCGAAAGGCCACGTCATTAACAACAAGCCTCCTCCACACGCGGCTCAGCTGCTGTTGTGAAAACAGAATTGCTGGTGAAAAAATCCAAAATGCGAGTTGTGTTTTTTGGCTGACTTTATAAAACATACTGCTGCTGACAGAGCAGACATACAGCCTGTATGTGTCTGCCCCTGTATGAGACAGAGAGAGAGAGAGAGAGAGAGAGAGAGAGAGAAACAGAAAGAGGCGGGGCAAGCCAGTGTGTGTGTGCAGCGGTGTGCAGTAATAGACAGAGGTGTGGGTGTATGTGTGCGAATATCCAAATCCAAAAATGAAAATTGAATACCTACCCAACAAACGAATATCCGAATAGTCGAATATTCGGGTCCAGCCCTAGTGTTAATACACTGTTATTTACTAGGATGGCTAGTGGAGAAAAGTAAGAAACATGCAGAGAAAGAGACATGTTTGAGACAAGGAGAGATTCCTCATTCTGTCCATCTCTGTGGTACATTTCTTACGTACATTTGGCCCCATATTTACTCTTTGCTATTTTCTTTCACTGGTTCTGTCAGGCCGGTCTTGCTGGTCATTTTTAGGCTGAGTGGATCACTGTATCTGTCTCCCAGATGTCCCTTGCTGGCCTCACTGTAGAAATTTAGCTGGCTTTAAAGAGATGACAAGGAGGTCTGAATTGATTGAATTGTTCGTGCAGACTGTCTGATTCTCTTCTACTCTTGTCCTTTCTTGTCGTGTCTTGTCTTCTTTTGTTGTCTCTCGTATAGTCAGTAGTCTTCCATGTCTCCCTTTGTTCCTGCTCGTTAGCGTTTTTCCTTTTAAACAGAAGAACAGAAACATAAAGGACGCGTGCTGACAGAGTTACACTGCAGGGTTCCCAGGGCTACTGCTGTAGTCAGAGTCACTGCAAGTGGCTGTAGATGGCTAGCAGCGTTTCTTGCAGAGAAGCAGTTATAGAACCAGACAGGAAGCTCAGACTAAAACTCTAAAGAGGTCAGAGAACGTAAGTGAGGTGAGCGTCAGATCAATGTGATCAATAGGCACCAATGATTGCTTGGAATCAGTTAGCCTCACTTGATAAGTCAAGGACAAATGCATGACTTCACTGTGGCTAACCTGATTCCACTGTGGAGAAGGATGATTTAAGCTATACTGAAGCTAGAGTATGCTTCAGTAAAATATAAAGATGTTCAAATCAGGCATGTGAATATTTTTTTTCTTCCATCATTTGAAAGGTCTTGATGGGATTAAGCACTAGCCTGTTTGCTTTGGTTCACATATTTGACATGTCTCCTTTATCCTCTCTTAGTCCTGTTTTCTACGCTCTCTCAGCCTATATTATTATCCACAACTGCAAGCAAAGCCCATTTCAGACCTTGTGGACGTTTAATGTGTAGTTTATCCACACATGCTCATACACATATACACGCGCCTGCACCTCCAAAATTGCTGGACATATTGTAAATGTCACAGAAATGATAGCACCGGCCTTTTGGGCAATAAGCTTCAATATACTTTAAAAGGTATTTTTCGTTTTACCACATTCCTCACTGATAGTCAAAACTCTAGTGTTAACTAAAAGAGTGACTAAACCTGAGCTTATCCAAGCTACTGTATTGTAGGCCCAGCCCTGTACTCCAGCACACTGGATTTGAAATTAAACAATGTGAAAAGGCTGTCATTCAGTTTTAAGGGGGTATAAGGGGGGGTTTGTGGGTATCCACATCTATATGGGTTAAAACAAAATAAAAAAATTAATGAAAAATTGTCAAACAAACATGCTATATGTACTGTATATGTACTATTTTTCAAAGAAACTAGTTTGAACCTACCAGAATAAAAAAAACACTAGTGCATAAGTGTGCTGTGTAGAAAACTGAAATGAAAATATAACTAGTAGAATTAGTTATATCAGTTTATGATTACAAAGATCTACAACCAGCTGATAACATTAGTTAAAACTGCAAAAAAAGTTGATTTCTGATAACACGTTGTAACATGTAACCGAACATAGAGGCTGATCACTACTTAATTCATATATCACTTTTAGTAAATTTTTTATTCAGCACATTTGATGCAGCAACTTTAAAAATCTGTCAAATAGTCGTTCTATCTGTTTATCTCTGTCTGGTCTGTCTGAACCACCTGCATGGAGGGTCCGTTTTTTTATTTTATTTTTTATCTCTACCAATCATGAGTGGGCTGTTGGTGAATCAGCCAAGTATTGTAGGAATTGCGTCCATACTGGGCTATTCTGCACCTCACAATTCACATTCAATGTCCATGCGCAATGCCAACACAGGAAGAAGTGTGCCCTTTATGTAGCGAGGCAGAAGGTAAGGTGGAGGGGTTGGGGTGGTGGATGGACGTTTTGATGGCCGTTTAGAGAGTCTGACTTTGATGCAGGAGACCGGAGTTTCCCTTCTGTCACAGACCTGCAATGAACATTTGCTTTTTTATTTGCGTTTTTATTAACTTTAACTATGATCTTTTCCTCATCTTCAACAAGGGTTTTTGTTGCCTAACCCAAACCATATCTTAACCGTATTTTATTTGCCATAACTATAATCTTTCCCTAATCTTAACCATACCATGGTTGCCATGCACAGATATAGTAGAAAGCGAGAATTTAAGAAACACTGGCATTAGACGTAAAAAATGTTGTCATTTAACACATTCCTTGGTTTTGCAGTGTTGGCCAATAGGGTTGGGTAAATGGCTGCTCTGTGCTCACATTAAGACACTGTAATCCCGTGAAGGACGCAATAAGAAATCCCACAATTTACAACAGTAAACGTGCAGGAGCAGTATTTGGGATTTACATACATTTACCCTCTGCTAAAACCTTCTGCTCCTAAACTTTTTTTTATTTCATTCAGCCTCTCTTTTAAATATTTCTTGCAGGGTCCATGTCTTTGTTTCTCAGGCTTTCTGTCCCTTTTTCTCCATCTTTGTTCAAAACTTCCTTCAAAAAGGGACCTGTTATTTATTATGCTCTCTGCTTTCCAGTCTGATGTCAAACCATGACTTTAAACAACAAATTGTCGATTTAAAAAAAGAAAGACACGAGCAATGCACACTTGAACCCTCAATATTCATGTTTGGAGCATGAAATGGCATCTAAATAGCTCTCACACAGAGCTACTTAGATACAGAACAAACAAGCATCCCTTTAAAAACTGTTCAAAGAAATTTGGTGTGCTTGAGAGATGCATAATTGAACAGTGCAGTCAAAAGAGAAAAATGTGGGAAGGGAGTAGTGTTTTATTTCATTTGCATGAGATTGTTATTAGAGACAGAATGAGATCGAGAGAAAGAAGTACAGGCAAAGTGAAAGAGAGTGGGGAAAAAATGTTGCCAAACCTTTTCCTCTCCAAGAACATGATTATTTTTTTTAGGGTGGGGACTCGAAATGGAAGCGCTATGGAGGCACTGGGCCATGAAATTTTCATTTGCTCCTGAAGTTTTTTTTCTCTCCAAGGATTCATAATGCAGAATGTATCATGCTCACAAACCAAGGCAGACCAGCGGGTGTCGAGACTTCACATCACAATAACACCAACATCTGTACTTGCCTGCTCGTCTACAAATACCTTTCAGACAAGTAGACTGCAGTCCTCATGCAAGGCCCACTATGGAACATATCTACAATATAAATCCAATTCAGTTCCATTTTATTTATATAACTGGTAACTCTTTCCTTTTACTGTCAAAGAGGAATGACTTCTTTGTCCCTGCTTTTACTGTACTATTGTCCACCGCCATTTGTTTTTCATCATGCTGTTTGGAGAAGGCAGTCTCAACCCACTCCACCATTTCTTTCTTACAAAATGTTTCACTCTAGTTTTGCAAAACTGCAGCCACTGAGGCTTCGTGCTCACCTAGGTGAAAAGAATAGCACGCTGCTCTGAAAAAGAAAGGTTTCATTTATACTTCTTTAATTTGCACTTCTTTGATCTTGTGATGGTGCATGGAGGATGAGTTGGCCTTGATGATGACTACTCTGTTAGCTACCTGCAAAAAAATATGGTAAAGTATCTGTGGTAACCAAGTAATAATTAGACTGTAATTGGCTGTAATCTGAAGCTGAATTTTTCCTAAAGCAAACACTCCACTGAAGGACATTACAGAATGGTAATGTGGATATAAAGCACTGTGTTGCTATGCGTGCATATGCAAGTGGGTATCCATCCAAGCAACAGTAACACAATACATGTAAGGAGGGTGAGTAGGGGAGCTTCTCATATTGCAGCCCGCCTGCAAGTATACCTGCCAAAGAGTGTCACAGGATGGAACAGTGGTCCAGCTTTTTACTATCTCGCAGATAATCAAGGTGTCATGGGAATTTATTAGTTCAATTTTCATGTGTTTTGTAGATCTGGAGAAGGTATTTTGGCATGAGATGGCAACAAGGATAGACTGACTCCTGGCTATACTGTGCCATGGTTGTAAAGAGAGAGTTGAGCAATACAGCAAAGCAATTTTCCTTCCAACCCTATCCTTATCTATGGTCATGAACTTTGGGTAATGATCAAAAGAATGAATGTGAAGCAGCTTAGATGAAGTTTTTCTGTGAGGTGGCTGTCCTCACTCTCACTGTTCTACATACAGCGATTTGGGCGAATCTCTGCTTAGAGCTGGTGGTCCTTCCGTCCTTTGGAAATGTGGAGATCCAAGGGTACAACTACATGCTGGAGGGACTACATCTTGCAGCTGGCCTGAGGTTACTTGGTATCCCGCAGGAGGAGCTCAAGAAAATTGCTGGGGAAAATGTACATTTGGGCTGTACCTTCCTGGCACCTTGGCTGTGATCAGAATAAGTGCCTTAAAAAGAATGGCACAGAATGGCTAAAAACTAAACATCACTGGCATGAGATGTTCTGTCTTGGTCATTTTAATTCTACAATAATGTGACATGGCAAACAAAAATTTGACTTTCTGAGGTGCCAAGAACAAATGTGTTTAATTGTCTGGCAAAATTAGGATGAGTCATACTGGATAAAAACTTGAGGTAGCATAAACTTTGGGGTTCATCTCTTATTCACAATCAATTTCACAACTTAACTCAGTGAAGTCTTAAGTAGCAATGGTGACTTTAGCAATTTAGGGTGTCATATGTAAAAAAAACCCAAAACAAAACAATCTCTTGTTTTTAGGTGTACCTTGATTGGTATTCAGAACTTATGATGAATCACATACAATTTTCCGTCCCAATTTTAAATGGGTTCACACAACTCAAATCACTGCTAATTGAAAGCTCATTTTCAAGAAACTAGAAAGCTGGAGAAAATCAGTGGTGAAACAGCAACCCACAATTAACATGATTATTAACAAGGAACTTGGCACATGCAGTAGGGGTTAATGTATCAGTGGAGGATGGTGCAAATGAGAGGGAACATTACATTTGTCATCAGGCAGGAGTCAAAGCAGTGAAAAACACTTTCATTAACCCAATTACCATCTGAGACCAATATTACAATGGCGAGGTTCACTCATTAAGTCATTGCCAACATGTTTTGATTACTTACCCTGTCTCTTTTCTCTCCTTATCTCTCTCTCTCTTGCTTTCTTTTCTCTCTCGCTCTCTGGCTCTCTCAGAGAAAATGCATCTTATTATGCAAAGGCCAAGCTGTAGAATTAGCAAGGTAATAGATGTGATCCGCTTGCTAACCTCAGCCAGTAGTCATGCACGGAATATCAAAGAGGGTCTTACACACAAGTGAGCTGCATATTGCTGCGTAGGGCTTGTCATCACTCTGCTGAGAGCACGAGTGTGTGAGGGTTATGTGTCCAACATCTGCTGCCATGGGACAACATTTAGAGGTCAGGGTGTGAGCAAATGTCATCTCTTATTAGAGACAGGGCATACCTGGCATGTTTGTGGGTGTGCATGTGTATCAGTATGTTAGCCTATACCCATACACATATTTTTGCACTGGACCATTGAATGTAATAAATCTTCAAATCTGTCATCCCTCAAGCTAACGCTAAATCCAATTTCTAACCGCCCAAAAGGAAGTCAGAACGGAGGATTTTCTTCATCTTTCAGAACATATGAGGTCATTCACTAAGTACAAGGATAAAAATGCAGGAAAACACATACATGTGGAGTAAGTAACATTCTCAGGCAGAATGAAAGTCAACTG
This sequence comes from Siniperca chuatsi, assembly GCF_020085105.1. Lineage (NCBI taxonomy): Eukaryota > Metazoa > Chordata > Actinopteri > Centrarchiformes > Sinipercidae > Siniperca > Siniperca chuatsi. The sequence continues at coordinate 19,703,707 of NC_058058.1, read as the reverse complement.
CTTTGCCTCGCGCTGGCTGCAGTGGCAGCTGTGTGGGCTGACAGGGGCTCTCGCCCAGCTGGAATGACATTGCTGCTTTCAGTCGCATATCAAATTCAAGGCTAGATTCTGATCAGCTGAGGGCTTGTACTCAATCTGTATAAAAGGCATTTCAAGCCATCGCAATGTGACTTTCAGAGTGTGTGTGTGTGTAATGCTGGTGAGCGTGTGTAATGCTGGTGAGCGTCCGTACGGCTGAAATGTTGGGTGGGTGTGTGTTTGCATGCGTCTGTGTCTGCCTGTGTGTGTTCCAAAAATGCTGATTTGCACGCTCGAAGGGAGCAGATTTTCATATATTTAAGGGCAGGCACGTTGCTAAGCTATGACAGGCTGAGGGCAGTGATGCATTAGAAAAGCCTGTGTAAACCATAAGCTGATGGATAGTGAGAACACACACAACTCACAGCTGTATTACACTCATCCCCTGTGTCCTGTCTTTACCTATCTTTTTTCTTCTCTTTTGTCTATCTCTCTATCTATCTAGTGATCTCTCTGTCTACATGTCTGTCTGTCTAGCCAAGCCAGTACCAGGCATCAGGCTGGTGCAAGACATTTTTTGAAGTCATTCAAGTTTCAAGACTCCACTCCAGCATCTTCTTATCTTTTTCTTTTACCCTGTAAAAGGATTTAAGATACACACTTGGTGCTCTTTTCTTGTTCTCTTGAATCCTCATCTGCTGTTCCTCTTCCCTTCTCCCTTGGCCTTCAGAGGAAGGTTTGGAATAAGCCGAATAATGCATGGCGCAAAAACACTGAGCTGAGGGAGCAGCATTTGGGCCTTTTCCTCCATTTTCGTTGCATTGGCCCCTTCACCTTTTCTAAGGCAAGACAATGTGCGAGCTAATGATGTGCTAAATATTACTAAAGACATGACTTCTTTAAGAAAATAGGGAGCAGGAAATGTGGAGGCGTAAAAAGAAATAATAGTGATGAAAAGGAAAAGGGTGGACAATTGAAATCTGGAGAGCGCTGAACCTGTGGATTGTTATCTACAGACTGTCGAAGGATGGAGGGGCAGACAGGAGGGGAGACTTTCTGCATGATGTAGCTTTGAACACCCATTGCTGGTTTGGAGCGAGCAGAGGAGTGATATGAAAACAAGCCAGAAAGATAAAGAGAGGGAGAGAAAGAGAGAGGGCAAAATGCAGAATGTGAGAAATGTCAGCTCTCAAGAGAATACTTGGCCTTGGCAGCTCCTGAGCAATGCAGAACAAAAAGTACAAGACAACAAAACAAGTATTTACAATAACAAATGCACCAATGACATAAAAGTGACTGAAAACTGCATAGATCTGCAGACTGTGAGGATGATTCTGTTCTTGCAAACCTTTCACATTACAGGTAGTCATTAGAGTCAATGTTAGTATTAATATATTGCTGGATGGAGCTTTAGATTTCAGTATCTAGCAGTCAGCAGTGTGTGTAGACTAGGTTGTAGGCAGACGTAAACAACCCGACGTTGCAGCGGGATCTCAATGCATGTGTATGTAGTGGACTTTTGTACAGCTTTTGAAAGTCATCCGTAATGCTGTACTGTACACCTAGATGTCTTCTTACCCACAAATCTCCAAAACCAGGCGTACTTGCAGTCATCAGCTGCTCCAACAATAAATATCAAGCCCAGAGCCTCTGCTCCATGAGGTCATTTTTAGCCTCCCTTGCGGGGGGGCTCTAGGGATGGCAGGGTCAGTCAGTCAGTTGGTCGGTTCACCACTTTGGCCCAGACTGAAATATCGCAACGACTATTTGATGGATTGCCATGAAATTTTGTACAGACATTCATGTCCTCCTCAGGATGGCTTGTAATAACTGATCCCTTAACTTTCATGTGTCCAATATTTTGGTTTATGACTAAATGCCTGCAAAACTAATGATATTCCCATCAGCCTTTACATCAACATTATACCTGCTACACATTAGCATGTCAGCATTAGATGTTACTATTTAGCTCAAAGCACCACTGTCCTTACAGAGCCGCTAGCATCCATCTAAAACCACCCTCTCTACATGTATTTCCTGTAATTCCACTACTACAGTTTAATATTTGATGTATAATTTTTATTAAATTACATATTTCATCAGAATGCAGATCTGGAAATTATGGGTTGCAAGTTTGTTGATTTGTAATCATGAGCTAGCTAGTGCTTAATGTTACCACACTTTCACATCTATCCAGTTGAGGTCAAACAAAAATGATACATTACTGTAATATTGTCTCCCAAAGCCTGCATTATAAACTGATTAGTGTTTTTAGACTGAATAACATCAACATTCAAATGGACTACTACCTTAATCCATCAGAGGGGTAGATGTTTCACAGTCAGTGAAACATTCAGGTGTACTGTGACTCTAGAGAGGGCAACACACAAATCAGTTAGCTGATTAGTCTATATATGGTTGTAATGCAAGCAGATTAATATATTTGTGCACTTAAGGTACTGAAGTATGACTTGTGAACTAGTGATGAAGAGTGGATTTGATTTTGTTCTCTTTACATGATGCTGATTTCCCCCTTGAAGCAGGGCATTGTTCCTGTCCTCCCACCCATCTTTCTGTAGCACTGGGAAAAAAAATTGGCCCGACCTGCAGGCAAGTGTACAGCAAAGGCCATGAAACCATCCATCTATATCCATTCTTTCTCTTTCTGCCTAAATGTGTGACAGAGGTCACCTTGAAGCCAGACACTTTTTAGATGTACAGCAGAAGAGATAGACACACATACTCGCAAGCAGTCTGCCCTCGTTCTGTCCTTGTCCATCCCTAACCCTTCCTCTCTCTCTGTATCCTCAGATATCCTTTCCTCGCTTCCTGTTTCTGACCCCCTCTGTCACTTTTTTCCACTTTAACCTCCTCCTTGCTCATCTCTCTTCTCTCTGCCTCAGGAGCCAAACCGACAATGTCATACAGAGAACACTGGGAATTCCCCTCAGAGCACAAACTACAACTATGACTACCACCACTAGTACTACTTATATTACTACTACTACCATTACTACTACTGCCACAGCAAGTACTGCGGGTACTTCTATGACTACTACTGCTGTATCTATTTTCATCTGATCAGCTCACCGTGGCTATTTCTTCTTTTATCACTTAAATGATTCACTAACCAAATAGCACTTAATATTAAACCATAGCACCGCTAACAAAGCCCTGCTACTCATGGTAACAAATGCATTGCATTTCCTATAGGTGCTTCACAATAAAAGCTTCACAGTGGTTCAGCTGTGGAAAACTTTTAATGTGAAGCAGCAGAAGTAACAGGTCTGACATGCCTGTAGGAAAGCAGTCAGGAGACACAGAGGCAAATATTTGTTAGATGAAAGTACAAACAGGAACATAAGAGTGAAACTCAAAACAACAAAGATTCAGTTACAAGCTACAAAAGTAGGCCTACTGAGAGCTGCACATAGTGAGATATTTTTAACGGCATGTATGTCAGTAGTCAGCAGCGTGACTACATGTGTTCAGCCACTCAGTTTAGCTGAAGCGATTAGTTGATTAATTATTTAATTATTAAATCAACAGAATATTTATAGTCAACAAATTTGGAAAATCAATGAATTGCTTTAGTCAATTAGCAATTAAAAATGCCAAACATTCTCTGGTTCCAGCTTCTCAAATGTGAGGATTTGCTGCTTTTCTCAATTTTACATAATTGTAAATTGAATACCTATGAGTTTTGGACTGTTGGTTTAACAAAACAAGGAATCTGAAGATAGTAACTTGGGTTCTGGAAAATTGTGACAGACTGTTCTTATTATTTATATTTTCTGACATTGTAGAAACACAATTGATAGATTAATCAATAAATGATAGATTAATCAAAAATCCAAATTCTTATTGGTTGCAGCCCTGTAGGAGACTGTGACTGTTGACCCCAGTGAGCCCTGATACCAAGCAGGACCACAATAGCACAGGTCAGTGTAGTTATCCCCAAAATGTGGGCTATTCTATTCCCATGGAAGAACAGTATTGTATTGCTAAATTTACTACTGCAGCTGTTGCTAGTACCACAACATTATTATTGTTACTCCTACTAATACTGCAGGGGCTATTACCAAAACTTGTGTTGGTATTAATGGAGCTAAACCTATAAGCTAGTTCGGGACAATTAAAGTCACACTCACAAGTAATCACTTTGCATTTAAATTGCCTCCACTCCCGTTTCCACCTTTAGGCTGCAATTCTAGTCTTGCTGGGGAAGAAATTTGTTATTGTCACTCCCCAGTCTCCCTGTTTGCAGGGTCAAATGTTTGCCGCAGGGAGTGACATAGTGAGAGACTAAACTACAATCACTCAAGCTGTATTCACATATCAATAAGCCATTCTACACATGAAATTATAGCATGCTAATTGTTTCTGCGTTTAATTTCTTGTCCTTGTTTTTTTTCTCTGTTGCTTCACTGTTGTTCTAACTCAGATCAAACATGCTCTATTACTGTAATAAATTGTGTAATTGACCTCTTGATTAATTGGTCGATTGTGTCGCAAAGGAAAGGACTGCAAACACAGCAAGTCTTCAAAGGTCATGCTGTATGTGCACCCGTGCAAGCACACACACCACTCTCTCGCTCTCTCTCACACACACACACACACACACACACACACACACACACACACACACACCCCAGGATCTTCCTGAGAAGGACAGATGCCCAGATGCCCTTAATCAGCATCAGTTAACAGGCGATGTGTGAAGACATTTAGAGCAGCACATTTAACATCCCCACCTTGTCTCTCACTCTATCCAGAGTTGTTTATCTTCTGCCCTTGATAAAGTGAAGGGCCCATTGTCTGTGTGTGCGCACACGCATTGTGTGCGTGTGTGTCATGAACAATCAGTTGAAACATTTCCCACAGTCCCAAACCAGATCAATTGACCTTCCACAGACATGTGAACAATGAAGAGTGATGAATGAAATGGGAAAAAGGATCAGTACTGTGGAACCGTGGAAAGAACAACAGGAAAAGGGAGGAAAGCGGGGAAGTAGAAGAACGGGAGAGGTATCATGGAGCGGCAAAGATGACAGGTAAGGCTGTCTAAACATGATAAGCAGGCTGAGCTGCTCCCGCTGCTGGGTTAGAGTCTGAACCGAGAGCTCAGCTTAACACTTATGAGTCATCATGTGATTTATGTAATTTATAACCATTTTAAAAGTTAAGTTCATGCTGTAGATACATCAATACACACTTATCTTTAATTTAGACTGCTGTAGACTTTGAGACACTCTCATTAGAATCATCACTCTTATTAGAACCAGACTTGGCCACTTGGGGGGAACAGAAGCAAGTTGTGAACACAACATTGACATATCATCACCTTTTAAATTGATAAGGCAAACTTCTTAGCAAACTATTGGTCATTTGTACAGTAGATGTACAAACAGGTCTCTGTGAACTCCTGAGGGAAATATCTGGCTCTTTAGCTACTAAATGCTATGTTCACTAGCTAGTTGCTAACTTAAGCTTTTCGGTGCTGAGCAGATAGTGTACAGTGAGTTTTTTTTTTACAGCTTTACAGCTGCTTGGGCAGTAAACAACACTATGAGAGCAGTGAAAAGTGAACCAAAACAATAATGTTGTGGGCCTAAACAATGAGCTGAAACTTGCTAGCAGATTCGGGTGATAAATATCTGTAGGTTTATCACAAGCGACCCCTTTAACATTGTCCCATTGTAATAAATGACTGTGAAAACATAAAATGAAAAAAAAATGATTGTAGCAGCTTTAAAGTCTACAGCTATGCTAGCAGTTCTGTGAGGCTGTACTTGGGCACAGTGGTTGCGGTGCTTTGAGCTGAACTCTAACTTCAGCATGCTAACATGCTCACAATGACAAGACTAAAATGCTGATGTTTAGCAGGTGTAATGTTTACCGTGTTCATTGTAGTTTAGTGTGGTAGCATGCGAACATTTGCTAATTAGCACTTAACACAAAGTACAGCTGAGGCATATGGTGGTGGTGTTAGTTTTGCAGGTATTTGGTCGTAAACCAAAGTATTGGACAATTAAAATTTGGTGGTCCTAGATGGGGGATCAGGGGATCACAAAAGTTATTACAATTCATCATGAGGGGGACATGAATGTCTGTACCAAATTTAATTAAAATCCATCCAATAGTTTTTGACATTTCACTCAAAACCACACATGTAAACCTCATGGTGGTGATAGAGGGAAAGTCAGGGGATCACCAAAGTCATTAGAATTCATCCTCTGGGCACCATGGAATCTGTTCCAAATACTGTGGTAATCCATCCAAAATGGATGGACCAACCAACCAGCCGATTGCGTTTGTAAAAATGATGGCTCAAGCTAACGCACAACAACTCCCACTCATCACGTGTAGACAGCCTAAGGAAAAGGGCAAAGTGAAATCATAGACTTATTTTCAAAAAGAGAGTAAATCAGTTACAGCAGGGAGTAGAAAAGGAAACCACACTAGTGAAGAAGGCAGGGGAGAGTAGAAACAGGGAAGAGGAATATGAACCAAAACAAACCAGTGCCAGTCCCCAGAAAAGAGCATTTTTCAAACAAACCCTGAGGACAGTCAGATCTATCAGTGCTCTCTCTGGAATCCCTCTAAATCTTTCCCAAATCCGACCTTAAAAGAAACTGTGAGGAATGGAGGGTGTGCATGAGCTATAACCATCTTATTTTGCCCGCTGCCACTCTATCCCTACAGTATACAGGCCATGTGCTCCCGGAGCTGCTGACTGTGTGTTTTTCCTATTAACAACCAACAAATGGGTTTGTGTTTGAGAGTGTGTGTCAGTGTCTGGGGCATGTAGGCAAACAGACAAATGCAAAGCTCTTCTGGTTCAAGAATTCATATTACATAAAGATGTCAGCCTGTTGCATTACATAAGAAAATCTGGCCTTTATGAAATGAAATTTTCCCATACAAACAACACCACTTTTAGAAAAAAAGAAGAAATCAGTTTAAGGAAAAACATCTCTTGCTGTTACTAACTGTCACATCAGAGAAAAGACTTTTATGTCAAATAATAAAAAGACTTCAAACATTGAAATATTGGAAGTTGAGTGACCCAGGTGTCTCTAGCTGTCAAAATGTATTGCAAGCACGAGGGACAGCTTTTCATCTATAGCTTCTCATTCTTCTTTCACCTCATTTTCCTTCCAAACAGACTGAAAGTTTCTGTTTTTTCTCTAGTTCTGTCGGATGAGTTCAGACTCAGGGTGTTTGTTCTTTGTCTGCCCTGTAGTTCCTGGGGTCTTGTTTTTTTCCTTCTCTCTTCGTCTTCTATGCCTTTTACTTGAACATAAATATTATTTTCATTTCTTAAAGTCACCTTTAAATATGTAGGAGCACAGGCCTTCCTCTCCTCTACCTCTACATGATAATATTTATGCTCCCTTCATCCACCAGCTCAGTGGCAGAAAAATAACTCAAATCCTATATTTAAATATCACTACCACAATATAGTCTTGTACTTTTTTGAATCAAAACAGTGGTAAAATGTTCCAAAGCAGAAAATTGTAGCCAAAAAGAATTGTAGCTTTCAGTGTTAGATTAATGATGAAATAACCTGTACAATGCATTTTAATGTTGGAGGTGGTCTAACTACTCTATATGCGACTGGGTAGTTTAAATTTTAATAATGCATTATATTTTATGAGATTATCATGTATGCATAAAAAAGTACATCTTCAGCAAAATACCTTCAGCAATTATTTCCTTCTGAATGCAGTGGAGCAAAAGTAAAATATCACAACATAGAAACTCTTATGCAAAATCCCAGCCCTCAAAATGTATAATTAAATGCAGTGAATGTGTGTTGTTCTTTCGGCTTTCCTTCTGCTCAGTTGTGGACTTATTCTCAGATCTCAGGTCCTCAGTACTCGGTTTTTAGGGTACCAGTCAAGTCTCTCTCATTACATAATGTAATGTCAAGTCAGTAACAAATCAAACCCACAAAAGACTTCACTGTAACTATATAAAAAATAAAGTAACGAATCCTCAACAATGTCAGAATAACAAAAGATGTGTAATGTTACCCAGTTAAAATATCAGTATATTAGTGTAAATATGCAACAGTCGCAGTAGTAATTCAGTCCTTAAAGCACAACAAACAATATTAGCAAAAATACACAAACTATGTTCTTTCAATTACAAAATTCAGAATCAAAAAATCTTTTCTTTTGAGTCCACACTTACTTTTGAAAAAACAGTAAAATGACTGAATGTTTAGTTCATCAAAAAATGTGTTAAATTGGTCAATAAATATACATGTGCTCAGTTTTCAATTTATCAAAATATTTCCACCCTTCAGTTCTTGAAAGATTATACGGTTTTTAACAAGCGCTAAAAATCCCCCAAAAGAAGAGAAGATAATTTGTGAAATCCCAAAAACGTATTGTTGGCTGTAGCCCAGTGTTCATCCATCAGTCCATCTGTTAGAAGAGGTTTCAGACAGGCTTTCAAGTTGTTTCCTTTTTGTTGCAGTATGCCACAACACTTTTCTAACTATTTAACTGTTTTCTACAAAGGATATGAGCTTGTTTCTATACACACAGTAAACAGAGAAGCCCTACCAGCTGCTGCTGTGCACAGCAGATCTCTGCCATATTGAAAATGTCAGTGTGTAACACATAGAGATAAAGTCTTGTGTAGTGGTAGCACGTTGACATGAAAAAACTGAATGTAATGGGTGTAATAGATGACGTCATGAAACCATCTATGAATGGAATGTGTGGATTTATTTCTAGCATTGCCACGACATGCTAACATGAGTGTTAACCCATGGGCTCAGAGGTGCACTCATCCTTAGATGTGGTTTTGGTGCTTCAAAAAACAAATTTTCTCTTCCTTTCCCCCAGATGAGCACTGCAGCCTGGCTGATGACTGGAACACAGCTAATCTTCTTTGTTTGTTGCCTCAGCAACCTCATGATGCCTCTGTCTGTACCGCATTCCCACTCTTCTGCAATGGTTATCATGGCCCCAGATGACCAACAGGTGCCTCTGGAAAGCACCAAGAGTGTCACAAACCAGCTGGTACACAAAAGCATTGACTTGAGGCTCCAGCTGCGAAGTGGCTGCTGACACCCAGCAGGGCGCCAGGATGGAGATGCTCAGAGACAGGAAGACCTGCGTCATAATGGCTACTGGTTGCTGAGGTCAAAACATTGGTCTCCACAGACCTCCTCAGTGTCACACTCAGAAGTAAAAGAGACTTTAAATGAATCTTTTTTAATACATCCAATCCCAGGTATGATTTATCCAATGTCCCCTTTTTACATTATTTTGCTTTTATGACAGGCCTGGGGATTGAGGTCATCGGGCAATAGATAGTCTGAATGTCTTAATGACTCCTCTGAAAAGGAAGCAATGAAATATTTAACTCATGAGTCTATAAAACACTAGTGTTTAAGACTTTTCTGTTGTAAAATTAAGTGGAATTCTAATTAAAATGTAGAGGACCAATTGGACATCAATCTAAAAATATCAAGAATTAAGCATTTCACATTCCTCCTTAGCTCTGCTTTATGGTGAAATTCAGGATGCAGTTGTCACATCTGATGTGTCACTTCAGTTCTGCCCAGAAAAGTCCAGTGGTGGCCGGTGCTATGCTCAACAGAAGGATTTCATCCAGCCAAAGACCAATCCTGGTTTCATCTTGAAATTGTTTTTGTAATTTTTTTTTATTTTATTGCTTTAGTGGAACTGATATCATAATGAAATTTACGCCTCACTGCTGGTCAGTACCCACAATGCTTCTACAATTAATTAGCACATTAATTATCAGTGCATGGATTAAATTAGCATGTTCTAATGGGTCTAGCACACTTTTAGTAAGCAATGTTTATCTCTGCAACTAGACAAAGGCAGCAATCACATGGGACATTTGGCTTCTGTCACATTCGCAGTACATACTGTACTATAAACAGTTAGATCCAGTTGATGTGGGTGTGTTTCCAAACCTTTTGAAGCAGCCTGTGCAAATTTTATTGAGTGGATGGTGCTGGCCTCCCCTCCATCAAAAGCTGAACTCTTTTGTAACAGACTAGGTAGTGTTGCTTTCACACAGTGTACTCCTGTCAATCCACGGCATCCATAACTGCTCTTCACTGAAATACACAGACTACCTGTGCTTTGACATTTCACAAATGCTCATATTTATGTCACCGAACACTCCATATTTACTCTTGCAAACAGGTCACTTCTATCTTGTCCTTATCGTTTGCCATGCAAGCTACAGCTGCAGGGTAAAGCAGTGAGATCCTGTTTCAATGCTGCCATATAGTCTGGTCATATGTTCCAAGGACAGATAGTTATATTTCTATTTTGCTTCTTTCACTGTACATGTCTGCAAACGTAGCATTAGCTAGATGGAACCAATTCAAGTGAGGGATCTGAGGCAAAACCTGAAACGATTCTGTGTGGAATATATCTCCAGTATGAAGAAATTGCTGGTACGATGATGTACGTCAGAAATAACACATTGTACATGTCATCATTTTCATCAGCCTAAAGTAAGTCTGAGACCCTCTAATGACGGGACTGCTAGAAAACTAACACCCTGAGAACTGCACACTGCTTTGTGTGATAGGGGAACATCAATGTTAATTATTTGCACACTATTATAACAAAGCTGGACAAATACTGCCGCTGCTGTGTCAGCATCTACGCTATTGGTGAAGACAGTTTTCCTCATGTCCATGGTCTGTTTATTTTGTTTTAATGACTAAAGTACATGATGACCTGCATCCAGCACCTCATTGAGAAATCTCATTGTAAAATAGCTAACCTTGGGAACCACCAGACATCATATCTGCACACATTCACAAACACGTCCTGCACAGGGTGCTGCTGTTAACACAGTCAAATATTCTGTTAGCTCATTTGTCACAGCCCACATCTGTTTCTCTGTGTGTTTTCCCACACCCAGTCGCCGCAGTCTCTTTAGCTTCTGACATCTTTATAATGTGTGCCGTATTAGGGGCATAATCAGCATGCAAAATGCAGTACTCATGAGTCATTAAACAATATACCAATAGGAGTGGTTTAATAATACAGTATGTAAAAATGTTCAGTGTGTACCGTACTGTATGTTTTGACTTTGCTCGGCAAATCCTTTTGCTCATACCCAATGTCAGCATTTGAAAGTATATAAAAAGTGAAATAAAACAATTGCAGCACTGCAGTATCTCTTACTTAGATGCAGAGAAAAATAAAAATGCTACAAAAACAGGCTGCTTTTTCCCCTGGTGCTACATGTATCATCACCATGCTGGGATGTGTCGAGACAAAATTTAGGTCAGTCACTCAGGGTGAGACACTCTGCTCCTTTATACCTTAGGGATGCTAAACTTTGGCAGAGTCTACATTACTTAAGAAAATGGTGTCTATTCTTTACTGAGCAGTACGCAGTTGATAAGAGAATGTAAAATGTAAAAAAAAATGTACCTTTTGTCACACTGTAATCCACAAGATTCTTCTTAATGTATTTACCTGTAACTGATAAAGATTTATCTAACTACAGATCACTTTTTTCTGTAAGTATAAGTGGAGATGTTCATACACCAACATGCCTTTTTTAGGCGTGTGAACATTTCATTTATATGGTTTAGAGGGTTTATAAAACTGCGTCATTAAAGTGCATCAACCTGATAAACACAGACACACCATCACATTCTTGTCTAATACATGTAACACACACAGTTCATGCTGATCACTGGTGTTATGACCGGATACAGACAGACTGTGCTGCATAATACCATGTCTGCATCTTCTACATGTCTACAACTACTTCACCCGTGCGCGGCTCCGTCTTTTTTCACAGACCAAAACCGACCGGCTAAACAACATAGGTGTTGTTTAACATTTATCAAGCTTTGTTAAACGTGTAATACAGTCTTTTCTGTCCATGCAAAGTTTCAAACAACCTCCTGACAAAACGGGCAGAAAACGTCTTTATCTACAGTTAGAAAAACTACATGGAGTAAGTCTTTGGTAACGTCAGCTAACCACAGAAGTCGTTGTAAACGCTTCCAGTTTCACAGAAAAGCTTTACCACTGCCTCACATTCAAATGCATTTATTGAGAAGCACATGCAGGACGTGGTGAAGTCAAGCAGTAGCTTTATACACATTGGCTGTTAGTTGTAAATGAACAGAGTGGAACAGAAAACTGTATTTAATGTGGATCTGCAACGTTTGGCCAATACCCGATCTGCTTAATAAGGCGCTGATACCGTTCGGATCGGTGCATCCCTAACAAAAAGTGTGGTTATATGTTTTTCCTTGAATTTTCTATTAACAGTATCCAGCTGTCTGTGGGTAACGCTCTTTTCTGTTTATCCATAGTGCTGCCAAAACTGTTAAGCTCAGCATTTCCAATGAACCAACAGATGTTTTTTTACCCAGGAAAGACTTAACTACCTATGCAAATGTAAAGGCTTTCCTCAACTGGCTAAAGACTGATTTACTACTGTAATTTTATTTGGTGATACAGGATGACAAAGCTGTGGACATTGTAGTAGTGACATTTTTGAAGTTATGTACTATGTGACCGACATGCCTACAAATGTATGCTTGACAGACAAAGTCAAAGTGTTCATATGATGTGGTGAGGGACTCAAAAAAACAATTTACACCTCAGCCCATCAATGTCATGTTACACCACCGAGTATATGTCATTGTCACAAATGCACCACAGGATTGTGTAGAACACGTACTTCTTTCATATACACAATCCAAAACCCCCACTAATCATAACTCATAGGCCCATCTGGGAGCAATGATTGATTTCATCGCAGTGAATAAAAGGCAGAATCAGCCTTGTCTCTCTATTCCTCACAACCCCTGCACCTCTTCCTGCTGTGCTCACACTGCCAATCTTATAAAGCTACATAGTAGACAGCAACAGGGAGTGTGTGTGTGTGTGTGTGTGTTAGCATTTTTGCATTTTTTTGTGTATGTCAGTGGGATTAATGAAGCAGAGGATGAGGCCGACATGAAGTCTATCAGAAGGTGTCAGTTTGGGTTAACCCTGATGTTATCCTGTCAGCATCACACACACACACAGACACACACACACACACACACACACACACACACACACACACTAAAAGTATGATTGCATCAAGTTTATGAATACACCCACACACTCACATATCATAAGTTTGACATGAGAGTAATTGAGGAGGCCATTGTCAATTAACAATATTTCACTATCTCCCTGAGAGCAGCTAACCTGTCACTGCTTCCATCATTACAACTACAACAGAGTTAATCACCATTCCAGAGCCATGCTAAGTTTATTTTGTTCTCTCAGGGAATGGGGTCGCTAAGGTCTATAAGTTGCTCTCAGTGATACACAGCATTGTAATAGTTTTAAATACAATGTGCTCCCAGTGTCAGGAGATTTGGAAAATTATAAAGTAATTTTAATTATTAAATAAATGCTTTTAGTGGCATGTAGTATGTGATCCTTTACTATGGTGTGGATCAACACTTTTCTTGATTTCCAATATATAAATATAATTTCCTGGTTTTAAAAGAGAAGGCTGGCATTATCTTATATTTTCTTACTGGCAACAAATCACATGAAAAGACCTACACTGACAATGTTCGGAAAGAACTAGTTCGTACAACATGTCGTCTGACCAAGTCGGAAGACAAAAGTGTTTATAGCTGTACTGACGAAGGGGTGAAAAGCCGGTCGTCATAGAGAGGGGCAAGATGCGATAATCGTTCAAATGTGGGGATAACGTGCATATTTTCAGACAGTCTCTCCTGGAAGGCATTCATAGTGTTGCACTCGGTTGTACACAGAAAGTGAAAAAGTCGAGTAAAGAATGAAAAAGAGAGCTTGAGAGAGAAGTTCAAGCAGGCTAATTAGCATAATTAGCAGATAGCTAATTAGCTACTCAGCTGCAGCACATTAAACAGCATGTAAACATACCTGCAAATGTCACTTGGGTCCAGTTAGATGCTGGTATAGTCCTTACTCTTCAGTACCACTAACAACACGCTCTCTGCACATGACATATAGGCTACAGCGCAGGTTTGTTTACTCTTGTCTCTCGTTCCCTAAGGTGTAACACCAACACTCTGGCAGCCTGCCAGCTGCTGTCAATCAAATAAGACATCAACACGCCCCTCCCACCAGCTGAGACAAAAAGCAACATTTCTCATAGAACTTTTTCCTGTCTTACAAAACTATTAATAATACATTTCAAAAATGTGTCGACATTATTTTAGACTGCAAAAAGGGATGACTAAATGTTATTTCAGTTGGACTTTAAGAGTTGATGGTGTTTTGGAGGTCTATGCCACAGAGGAATAAGATATATCAGGATTTGTCTGTACAGGCAATACTTGTAAGTAGGACAAATTCATTGTTGGTTTGGTCTTTTTATGGGAGTTGTTGTCAATAAAAAAAATATAGAATATCGTCAGCCTTATCCTTCAAATTCAATTGTCATTCAGTCATGTTTACCCACCTCTCCCTCTGCAGAACATATCTGTTTAAAAAGTCTAGAAAAGTTCCTCTTTTTCCTCTAAAATGTAATTGCTACCAAGGGCCTTTCTCGGCCTCACTTCCTCTCTCTGCCCTGCAGCCCTTCCCTACGTGGGTCGACATTTCCCAGCAGTGCTTGATGTATATCTGACCTTTGATGTTGTCGCTGCGTGTCCCGGAGCCTGAGGCCCAATTAAAACTAACAACCCCCGAGGCCCTCCAACCCTCCCTCGAACCCACCCTTTGTCTCTTCCAACTCTTTTGTCTCACCCATTACTTTTCCTCTCTTACATACTTCCTCTCAACTCGTCCCCTCTTGCCCTCTTGGCACTGCGCACCTCTGCTCTTCCCTTTCCTCCTCATTTGTGATTCTACCCTCTCGCTTTCTTATCCTTCATCTCTTTCGTCTTTTATTTGCAGTCCATCCCTAACATGAGAATGCCTGCCTTGCTTTGCAGTCTCATCTTCTTTTTCTGTTGTCACATGGCAATCTATCATTTATGGACACAGAGATTTTGCTTTCACTCCCATTTGGGTAATAGTTGTGGTGGAAACCTCAGAACTCCAATTTCACATATTGCTCATTTCCTCACTTGATACAGGGTCCGCTTCATGTGGAGGCAATATCCAGACCTCATTTATCCCATTTGAAGCACATTCAGTAATTTCAACAAGCGCAGATGCTGCAGAATCCCACAGCATATTCACTGTGATGACGTATGGATCTAATTAATCAGTTTATGTGTGTCTTTTTAGCACACCGCTTCTCTTGTTGATCAGCTGCTAACATCTTATTTATGGAGAATGTCAAAACAAACAGGATATTACATGCACACATACTGTATAAGCACTGATAACACAATGTCATTTATTAAAGAGTAAACTAACACTAAATCCATTTTACCTTACTACTACTACTGCTCTGTGTGAGTAGTAGTAGTACCACTACTTGCCAACTAGTAGTTTACAGTGTTGATCAGTGTTATGGTGTTTGGGGTAAACAGGATACCGGGGTTCGCTTTACCTCATGCTTTACTTGCTATATGAGCGGGTATTATGTTGCAAGGAATTTGTAGGAAAACAAATGAAATATGTTATACGTCAATACAGTTCAAACCAGTCTGGGTCTGAACCTCCATCTGGACCCTCAGTGAAAGTGGGAACTAAAGTCAGTGTCACTGTACTCTGTAAAAAAAATAAAAATAAAGATGCTTTTGGTCGTGTGAGTAAAATGTGAAAACATATGAAGTTACATATGAATTCTGGATGAGCATCGAGGCATTGAAACGTCTAAAAATGGCTGAAAAGCGTTGGTGTAGCTGGTCAGCCAAGTCAATCTACTGCATATGCATATGTACATTCACAGCCAAATAAAATAATTTACATATAGCATAAGGACCAATACCAATTAAATTAAAATAAAAGAGAGATTTTGAAGATTCACATTTTTACTTAATATATGTATGAGGATATAGAGTCTTCTCTAATATAACTTTACATTCTGGCTGAAGATGGCGTCTGAAGACTAAAGTGCTATGTGCAACAGATTTGTAAATCACAAGTTTTATTTTAGACTCTTGAAAACCATGCATTTTGTTTACATAAGGGAGAGACTGAATGTAGATTACCTCCCACATTTCTGATTCTGGCCAGAGGAGGGCGACTGCTGGCACTGAGCCGAGCCTCACAGAGCGTTAGGTCTTCCTCCACCAGGTCCTGACCTGCTGTCCGCCTCTGTGTTAAATAATGCATGCAGACTGGTGACCTCCCTGACTCCTCCTGACAGCCATGACGCTCTATCTAGAAATCACTTGTACTTACACTTGACATGGTGAGAGAAGGTCAATGTATATGGCAGCAGACATGTAAATGTTTAGATATGCGGTGTCTCTGAGGATATAGGTTGTGTAAGAGATACAAATCTTGTGCTGAAAAGGAATAATTCTGACAGCTACAGAGACAAAGTGCTTTATATATAGTGTAGGTGTGCAGTACAGTATGTTAGCCTAGCGTCTTTCACATGGGATAGTATTGCAGTATCAGACAGAACTGAAGCAGAGCAATTCACCAAGTTTCAGACAGACAGAGCGCCAGTTTAAACAACAGTCTCTCATTCACATACATTTTCTCTATGTCTCTCTCCCATTCTCTTTCTCCACGTCTCTCTCTCTCTCCTTGGGGAACGGTGTGAATCGAAACCCTTACAACATGGATAGCTGTCACCACAAAGAAGCTGTCAGACCTGAAAAAGGTACTACTGCTGTTACATGTTTTATCGTAAAGATTACCATAATCATGTAGCTGAACATAGGCCATACTTCCATTTCATTTTGAAAGGATGTTGAGACATGCCTGCTCTGCAATTTAGACAGAGCGTGTATATGTAAAACACACCTACTGAAGAGTATGAGACTTGATCCCCCGTGGGAATCCTTTGTGTAGTACGAGGGTTTTTGTTAAAGGCTGCTTCACATTTTCTACCAATCAAAGTGCATTAATATCACATAGCATATTGCACACACAAAGAAATCCTTAATTTAAAGATAAAGATCAAATTTGGGTTATGAAAGTCACCCAGCATGAAATCTATTCAAAATCTCTAGCTGCGTGGTGATATGCAGAACACACAATATTTAGATCTCATATATCACTTTCATCAGGCCACAGCGGTCCAGAAGTTGCTCAGTTTAAGTGGCACGGCTCATGGGATTGTCAGCTACCCTGTGGAGTGTTACTACATAGGCTCATTCATCTTGCCCTGCTGCACTGTGGGAAGATGCTTTGCGGCACTGGTGGGGAGGGGGGGGTCAGGGGTGATAGATGCCAAAAAACTCAAGGGCTGTCAGAAAAGAGAGGCGACAATCTGGGCTTTCTGGGACCGTGTCACAGTGCACCTCCAGGTATGATGACAAGAGCAAAGGGAACGTGTCATGAGTGCACGTGAAGGCTTCCCGCTCAAGGGCGAGAGGGGGACGTCAGCGCTGCTGGCTTCTCTCATGTCTCCTCTTCCCTGTAAAGGATGCAACATCTCACCAGGTCTATTTAACAGCCGCATTCCAAAAATGAGCACAAGAACACATTGCTATCCTGCACACACACACACACACACACACGCACAAGCAGATGCAGACACATACAAACACCTACCTGCATGAACAAGCACTTGCATGCATACACACATCGACACACTCAGCACAGAAACACAGACTCTGTCACACACACACAGCCTGCAGTTAGTTTCCTCCCTCTCTCTGTGTGACCCCTGATGAAGGAGTAGCGGAGTAGTTGGCAGTTCTTCATTGACATTCAGGATAGTGTGTGTGTGGGTGAGCCTGAAGCCATCTAACCACAGACAACCCCTACACATTCACTGGTGGCCAGATTGACTTGGTATTCCTCATGGCACCACTCCTAAACCACTTACTCACATTAGCAATGCTAATGCAGGGAGGTGCAGGGAGATGGATTCAACATACACCCTCCTCCCCAAAGTTTTTTCTTGCATATACACAAGTATTGGCACTGACTGTCATCTGCCCAATGAGGAGGTACAAATACATTTGTAACGATACAATACACTGCGCTAGCTGATTTGAAGGTGATTGTGCGTATTCAGCTCAGATTTGACAGAATTTGACATTTTTGACAAGTAACTAAATAGGAAAGCATTTCTATTTCAAGTACTGAATTAGTGTGTCTTGTGTCACACCACAAAAGCAGCCTAAACATGAGCAGTGACACACTGGGTCATTTTTGGCTAGTCGAAGGATGAATCAACCATTCAAATTTTGTATTTTCCATAAAGCTAAATGGGCGCATGTCAATTGCATAACTTATGACTTCAGTTATTGCCTTCATACAGGAGGAATCCAGAGCCATAGTACTTTGGAAATAGCGTTAGCTACTAATGCTAGCATTACTCATGTAACTCGCTAGCGTTAGCCTGGTTTATGTTGCCTCAGGCATATTATTTTTTATTAAACCATTGTCTGTTTTGCAGACTGCAAATACTACGTCAAGACTTCAGGCAGGAGTTGGACTTCTACTTTTAGTGTGGAATTTTCTTTAGCAAGTTGATTGGTTAAAGTAGGTATATGATTGGGGAACTTAAACAAGCTAGCAGGAGGAAGCACAGCTATATTAAGAGGAGATCCGTTTTTGACAACTGAATTTCACATACAAATATCACGCAGAACTTGTCTTCCTAGCAGATACCCTTCTTCATAGTCTGATTTTTATTCTGTCCATGTGAATAAATATCTGTTTTGCTCCTATCACAGACTGATGTTACACACAGTGTATCAATGGTTTTCATGTTCATAAAACCACCAAATTACCATTCTCTGTGCCCGGTGGTGTGTAAGTTAGGTATAGTTTTTATTTGTATGGGTTGTGCAGCACATTAGGTGCCTCTTGGGAAAAGTTAAGTCCCCCTCTTCATTTTTGAATGGTATATTGTAAGACACCTATGGTAATTTAGCTCACATTAAGCGAGCATTTTTCATGAAGCTTGGCAGATGAGCCCCTTTGAAACAAGATGTGAAATGTCACAAGCATACAGATGTCAGGGATGTGCAATTACTTTCAGGCCGTCCGCACACAGGAGAGTTGAATATTACGCATTGAAATTCAGCTAGGATATTGACCTCTGTCATCAGATGCTGTGTGATTTGTCTAATTTCCCAGTCTTTATCAAAAGTCACAGCACTGTGGAGGCTTCCTACAGTGTATGGTATTATAATCATGCCCAGCAGAAGTTGATCCAGAAACTCTCACTGTACTTAAGACTGCAGGAACCGTCTCTGCGTGGCCACTCTAACGAACAATTTGACAAATTATATTAAAACTAAATAATAGAAGAAATGTCCAAAGTCAAATACTTGAACAAATCCAGTCCCCTAATAGTAATGATTTCTTATTCCAAATTATAGTAATTTACACGGTTCAGTAATGAGGTTTTATTCTAAATGATTCTAAATTGTGAGCGTCAGCATGTACTTTTCTAAGTCAACTGCAAGGCATCATTAGACAATGAGAAATAAGCCAAAAGACTAAAAGCAAATTGTAATTATAGAACATATGTTATATTTGATCACATCAGGATTATTTAATTATCCTTCACAACTGCAACTTCAGCCTGAACTTTTGCCTATAATTTAACTTTTGCCGGGATCGTGCCATTCACCTGACATTAACCTATTCTCAAGGGGATTGTATCAGAGACCGGTTTACGAACATGACATTTACCTTATGCACCATGTACAACAAGTCCCATGCAATATCTTATAAAAGAAATATGACAAATGTTGCTCTTTCTTAAGCATGTTCCTCTCATCCTATCCTCGCACTGAAATCATGTAACCAGAATGTCTACCCTCATTTTCACATCCTTCCTTTTTGTTACATTACTCCATGGCATCTTGCTGCTTTGAAATCCTGAGGTGAAAAAAAACACCTTTGATGTTCCATTGCGAAACTTCAAAGCAGAGTGCTGCTGTAATTGACCTTGAAGTAATTAGATAGTGAATTGTTGATCCTGACATCAGTTTTTACAGTATGGAGTCCTGCTGGTTAATGCGAGTTCAGAGCTGTACTCCACGACTGCAGTCACATGAACTCAGTCATTAAGGGTCAGAGAGACAAAAACTCTTTATTTCTGTACACACGTTAACTCAAAGGCATTTACATACACTATAGACATGAAGATGTGTGTGCTTGTATATAGAATCAGAGTTTGTGTGTGTGTGTGTGTGTGTGTGTGTGTGTGTGTGTGTGTGTGTGTGATTGCACTGTGCTCTGAAAGTGCTGCTCCTATTGAAGTGGCCTGAGTGTCACTAATGAACCTTCAGGCACAGTGACAGGAATGAGGGCCAAACATATTGTGTGTGTGTGTGGGTGGGTGGCTCATGCATGGCCGCAAGTAGCGCACAGATTTGTGTGTACATGGGTTTGTGTATCTGTGTGTGTGTGTGTGTGTGTGTGTGTGTGCGAGCGATATCTTGTGTGGCCAGTGGGTCTGAGGAGGCTGCAAACCGGCGATAGCACTGGCCTCTGTTGTGCTCCAGCTAATCTACTGAACTGCAAGGCACAGGGGGGGTCAAGGAGAGGCCTCGTCCTCTCAGGGAGCTCGGCCCGGCAATCTAAAATACACTCCCTGGCTTTGTGTACTCCTCCTCGTCTTCCTCCATCAATGTGGAACAAAACGCAGGTGATATGATCCCAGTCCTGTTGTTTTTCATACTTCCAGTATGCCACCTTTGATAAGGGAGTTAGGAAAAGTTAGCTGTATGCAGTCTGAGGAGAAAGTGGTGCAGTCTGAGTCTCTCTGTTATATATTTTTAATATTGTTAGTTTAAGTGATTAAGGGTTTTATTTTTCCTGCCATACTATGCCTCTTGATTTGTGATTGTGCAGTGCAATCCAACAGAAAAAAAGTTAAAGCTGAAGGGTTTGGTTTTAGCTGGATTACGCTATTCCACTGGCAAATCCTGTGTGATTAGGAGGTAAACAATACAAGCCCCACAATTGCTTTTATTAAAATGTGGGACTGATTAGACAAATGAAATGTACCATTTGATCCTTTGTAAATGTAATCTTTTCATACTGTCCAAGGCTTAAAACCAACCTTCTGGCTTCTCAAATATTGGTAATGATTATTATGCTCTGAATCCATCAAATTCCTGAACAAATACCCTGCCCAATATTACACCCCTGAATGTCTTTATTTATACTCAGGAATAGAAAAATGCTGCATTCAATCTATTTAAACCCATTTTACACAAAACACAGTATCCATGGTTCTTCCAGTGGCATCTGCCATAGTAGCTGCAGCACAGCATTCAGGCTCAAACAACGATCATTAAGCCAAGGTTGAAATCAGTCAAGGGCCTCTTCTTCTGCCCACTCCCTGCTATGTCTGCTGTGCCCCACAGGAGTAGAGTTCAGTGATTAAAATGTCTGTAATTACTCCACTGGTGTGCACACAGTCGCGTGTCTGCATGCGAGTGTGTGCGGGTGTGAGTGTTCAGGAACGTGTGTGCATACACGTGTAGGTGTGTGTATCTATGATAGTGTTGTTAGCAAAAGGACACCTTCAATGTAGCCCCTGTGGAGGAGAGAGTTGTGTAAGTGCTCCCCGTGTGAAAAGTGTTGGATAATTTGACTCAAGGCATTGGCACCCAGAGAGGTGTGTAAGCAGTTTGTCAGTAGCCAAGTATCTGCAAAGCCTTTATGTGTGTGTGTGTGTGCGTGCTCGCATAAGTATGGCTTTCTTTATGCTTGCATGTATATATTTGTCAGAAGAAACCGAGTACACTTAGTTGTCACTTTAACTTGCTAACACGTCTGACCAAAGAGACTTTTCTGTCCTTTAATCTTCTGATCTTCAGCTGCCACACACACTGCATTTAAAGGCTGAACAAGTAGGACTTTCCTAAAAAAACAATGTATAGACTCACACAAAAATAATCTCTCTCAATCATCACTTATGACCCACTAGCTCTGATGTGCCTGTATCTGTAGAGACGCTGCCCTCTGCCTGATTTTCTTAGTTTCTTATTATTTTGCTGTGTTCAGGACATTTCTGAAGCTGAGCTACACACAGTGCAGAGATGCCACAGAGTGGATAGGATGAAGCCAGGCTTCGGCTGCATTCAATGTGGCTCCTTCCCACAGGGTTGTGCGCAGGTGTGGGCGATTTTATTTGTGCTTTAAAAGTAACCGCCATGAAACAATCAGAAAATAATGTTTTATTTCTCTGATCCGCTGCTTTGTTCTCGCCAATGCCGCTCCTTCTCTTCATTCTCTAGCTCACTCTCTCTCTCTCTCTCTCTCTCTCTCTCGCCCATTGAGACAGGGAGGAGGGGCCAACTTTGAATCGTGTGTTTGCAAATAGCAGCCAAAAAGTCCTACTTATTCTGCCTTTAAGAAGTTAAACTCCATAGAAAAGTCACTAGCGTGGTACCAAGCCCATCTCTGGTTATTACACTGAATGTCCTTAAGATTGTTCTGTGCTGAAGCCTCACTGAGAGCTGACAAAGTGGCAAGAGACAAACAAAGAGGCCTTGATTGAAGTGGCAGAGCTAACGCAAACACAAACACATTGTGATCGAAAGGTATTGTGTCAAAACCACTCGTTTGTGTCAGGGTGCATTAAGATGGTAGTCGGCGTACAGCTTGATTCTTTTGTCTGCTAAAATTACCCATCGGCTGAGTGTGTGTGTGTGTGTGTGTGTGTGTGTGTGTGTGTGTGTGTGTGTTTGTGCAGATGAGGCGGGCTCGGCGCAGCCTAGTCATAGACTAACATGAGGTGTGTGTCAGTACAGTGTGACTCTGTACCTGCCTATTATTGTTTTACCCACTGCTTTTCATCTTCTGGTGCATTTAAGTGTGCATGTAACTGTGCGTGCGTGTCTTGTCAAAAAAGAAGAGTTTTAATGTAAAGCTCAAAAGCTGTAGATGCCATGTATTATACATGTCTTTGTGTGATGAAATGAGATTAAAGCACTATCTGCGGCTGCTGAAGTGTGGAGGAGATTGTTATTTAGGGAATTTATACATATCTTAAGACCAGTCTTGGACATGGTATGTGAAATTGGTATTCTAAGTGTATGCCATTGCATATGATTTTTCCTTCAATACATGTGTATGCTTATATGAAGCATCATAAATCATCTGTGGTGTGTAGTGTTTCGTTTTCAATGACATTGCAGGGATATCTGCAATCATGTTCCTCCTGTCTCTCTTTGCCTTTCCTCATAAACAAAACACACACACACACACACACACACACACACACACACACACACACACAAACACACAATACACATACAGTCCACTCAGTCCCTGGGTACACATGCTGCACATGTGTACCCAGGGACTACATTATCATGCACAGGTAAGGACACAAATGGACTCACACACAGATTCTCCTATAATATAAATATATTAAATTTAATACATGATTTGTCAGCAGGCATGCAAGCAGACAGTACAATTCGGCGTGTCTCAGATTCTACATACACATGCAATCCTGAGAATGACAGGTGTCCTGTTTGTGAAAGTTAACGCCTTTGTAAACAAAGTTGTTTTTTCTATATTTAGATCTGCACCGGTTCTGACATGGGATTGGCTGTCTATGTTTTGTTCCTATATTTCTCCTTATGTTGTCTGGCTCCCTGAGGTTGACTGCCATTAGCTAAGAGCTGCAGGATGAGGGGGGAGGGGGGTGGCAGGTATGGTTGGAGAGTGAGGGACATTATAATTATGATGATGGTGATGATCATGACTGTCATGATCATGATGGTGGCCCTCCGGTTAGTCCGTTTAAATGAAAGGGAAGGTCCACTAAGTGTAGAATATCTTTTGATGGAGATGAAAAGATGAAGAAGGAAGAAGGACTTCAAATAACAAAAGTTTAATTAGATATTCCTGGAAATCAAGGAAGTCCGGTGGGGTTGCCTGCTGAAAAAGATAATGTACATGATGTATAACTTTTTCAAAAAACTCTTTCAACAAAAGGTTGAAACTAGGCAGGAAAGTGTTAAAAATATTTTTACAATGATAGTGGTAAACTGGCTGGGGTTGCACCAGATGTGGAATTTATGATCCATAATTATAATAAGGAACCATATAATAACACAATAAAGAAATAAAATAATGCTTCAAAGTCTTACTACAATGGACAGTTTACAGTAAGAAAACTGACAACATGAATTGTTAAGTCCAATTGTATTTAATGAAGCAGATAAAACACACAATGTGCTACAAAACTAATAAAACAGATAAAATCCACATTATGCTACAGGACTAACCCTGTTCTATATGCATGCAACACAAATAATCGTGTCACTGAGTCTGGAGAATGAGATCTCTAATAACATATTCAAGACATTTTAATACATTTTTAAAGCCTTAAACTGTAATTTGAGCTATGATTTTAAAGTCAGATCAGGACACAGAAACTAGAAGAGGGTGGGGGTGGGTACCTAAACCATAATAGGCTGGAGAGAGGGGAAATTTGAGGATTTAGATGACAGGAAAGAGAGGTGAGTAAGAAATCTGTGTGGAAAAAAGGCAGTTGAAAGGAGGATCGGTGTGTGTGTGTGGGTGTGTGTGCGGACATGTGTGTAAGTTCATGTGAAGGATGCAAGTCTACGCCAAGAGGTCGTGGGTGCGGTGCGGTGGGACCGATCAGACCCAGACACCGGCGGGGGTGGGGGGGGGATTAACGTCTAACCATCTACCAGGAGAGAGCCTGCAGAGATGGATATCAGAGAGAGAGAGAGAGAGGTAGTGTGTGTGTGAGAGAGAGAGAGAGAGAGAGAGACAGAGAGAGAGAGAGAGAAAGGGAAACAGAACAGGGGGGAGGGATATTTTTACACGTGTTTTTCATAGTTGAATATTTAATTACACATAACAGAGAGACAGTGTGTATAAACATTGTATTGGCTATCTCAGGCACAGGTACGAGGCATCAAAGCCACAATATTATTCCTTATTTTCCTGTGTTGTTGTAACTTCTCCCCTCCCTTGCTCCCTCTCTTCCCACACCTCTGCTGCTTCAGCTGCTATTGAAGAAACTGACATCCCAGCAAAGATCCACATGGGCTTCTTTTAGCACATTCATATTGTAATCAGGCTACAGATTAGAATAGGAAAAAGGTGGTTTAACGCGAAGCCTGCCAGAGAGTAATGCACTCAATCAAAGAGATTTGTGTTAACCTCAGGAAACCTCAAAGACCAGAGAGCAGAAAATACTGAGTGGTTAAAAGTGAAAGTATCAGAGCTATCCTTTTAATTACTAAGTATTTTCAGTGAACCTGTCATATCCCTCGTTATCAGCCTTCATCAGTCCCCATCCAAAGCCTTATACTTCCGTTGTCATCTAGATCACAGTCTTTGTGATGTTATGGGGGAGAGGATGTAATGCCTTGCAAAAGGATGATTTTGCAGGATGTGAACTTGTGGCCTGCTGGTCAGTAAACCATCATCATCCTTCTCATGATGATCGTCCCTCTTTTCACTCTGATACGGTGTCTTCAAGCGTTGAACCTCCCTCCCTGCCTCCTCCCCCTCCACCTCACTTTAACCTCATCACCGCTTCATCTCCACTTTTTTCCTCCCTGATTCCATCGTCTCTTCACTCTCTGTCTTTCACCCTCATCATTATAATGTCCCCGCTCGGCGTGAGAGGGAAACAGGAAGGAACATTTAACCAATGACGGGCAACAATTAGAGCCGCTGACCTGCTGAGGTAATGTCCAACTCTGCCCTTGACCAGCTCCATGAACCGCACCGCAAACAAACAGCGAGGGGGGAGGGGGTGATATGAATGAATTAATGATTTTTCCCCCCTCCCCATAGAGTGTAGACGCACAGTAATGATGAATGATGATAACATTAGCCTCATATGAATGAATTAATGATTTTTTCCCCCCCTCCTCATAGAGTGTAGACACACAGTAAAGGAAGTATACTCACATACATTAACGTGTACACTCAGAGAATGTTGTAGAGCCACCAGCGTGCATTAGCGAGCCTGACAAAGCTCATTTAGATTTGCTGGTGATGAAAGGAGTACACAGCCCCATCCCACTGAGCTTTATGAAAACGTTGTGACAACGCAGAGTGATCCACTTAGGAGGTGCATAGTGCCCCTCAGGGGGTGGCAGCCTTCTCTGGTGGCACTTTTTGCTATTGTAGATGTGAGCAGTTCACTTAATGCTCCAGCCATGTCCCTCCATGTTCCTCAAGGCATGCATGGAGGGCTCCACACCGCACTGATGAAACAATGCAGCTAGAACTAGACAGCAAAGATGGCTGTGTTTGGGGTGCTTGCATTGTCATTGTGTAAGTGTGCATTTGTGTGTGTGTATGTGAGTGGGAATGCTGTGTGTTTGTCTAATTAATTATGTCTTCCTTTCTTCAGGCCTAAGGAGGTTTTTACCACTTTAAGGGAAAATATCCTCAAATAAACTATACCAGCACAATAAGTTTCTTTCTTTCCTTTCTGTTTTGTTTGTTCTTCCTTTTTCTGGGTCTCTGTTTATGTATTTCCCAGCTGTATCTGAATGAATGGGCAAGACTGTACAGAGTAGTGTATTTTGTCTATGCAATATGTGTGTCTTAAAACATGGTCCATCCGTCATTTTGGGATTTAGATGAGAAGATAAGCCAGTTATCTTAGCTTAGCATAACAACTGGAAACAGACATAAACAGCTATCCTGGCTCTGTCCATTTCTTTAATCCGTTCAAAAACCGAAGTTTAAAAATGACCTGTCATTTCCTGGAGTCTCCGCTGGTCGTCTGGAAACTGCTTCTGGCCAAGAAATAGTCTGGCACAAAACCACCCACCACAAAACAGTGAATTGTTGTTTTCACACTTCTTGTACGGATTACTGAAATCAAACGAGACTTTAACGTGTTAATTGATGAGCTTTAGAGGTGCTGGTAGGTGGATTTTGTTGCCTTTACCCTGCCTTTACCCTGTTTAAAGTCTATATGCCAAACTAAGCTGAGAGTGGTATCTACCTTATCATCTAACTCTCGCCATAAAAATCCAAAGTCTTTGTCTCTTCCTTCCAGAGAAGAGGAGAGTGAGATGTGTTCATCAAGGTTTCTGTGCGACACTTGTGTGCCAGGAGCCACAGCGGTCACAGGGGGTGCAGGGGCACAGATGGCAACGCAGGTGTAGAGATGCCACCACATCAAGCACAGTCATCAACTCCATCTAAACACACTTTGGTGTGCGTCCATTTCCACACACACTCACACACATTTTGCATTCCATCAGATGACTCGCAAGCTATGACTTTAAAATCCTTTGTTTTCATTTTCATTCTTTTCTTTGACACATTAAACACTGATTTTGAGAGTAAATGCATCTTTTATTGTAACATGTAACAATCCCCTCTGTCCTGCTTTACTTTCACATCCTCACTCTGGATGACAGCTTTCCCAGAGCAGAGATTTTTTCGAGTGTTTCTTTTCCAGCATATCACTTGTTTGTCATTTGAACTGGCAAGCATGGAGTAGTAAACAAAACAAGACAACTTGAATGATACCCCGAATTGGCGTCGCATGGGAGAAGTTAAAGTGGATGTTTGGAAAGTGACAGCTCTCCTGCTTGACACTTAAATGCTTTGCATTCTTCTTGGAGTACATATGTTTTTTTTTAAACAATGAAAGATGTTCAATGTCCCTGTTTTTGTCAAGGGTGTCTCTTGTACAAAAAACTTTTTTCAGTCTATACATTTATGCGTTTCCACCCATTCTTCATTCTTTTTAATCTACATAATTTGTAACAATTGATATGAAATTCCATTAGGTCTTCAAGTGGTAATACCTATAGAAGCTGCGTTGGTCTCATTTAACATATTCTTGACCCTTGACCGAGGTAATGAGCAAATGGAACCCTGTACAGTAATGTGTGTGTACTGATAGCAGTAACAGCATTTATAAACCACTGTACTGGATTAATTACCTAAAAGAGTGCTCTTCATGCTGAATTCCTAAGAGAACAGGGTGATTTGGTTCATAATGAGGCTTGCTCATTACAATGACACGTCCTCACGGCTCATCAGCCTGACTTTGAGAAGGCAAACTCAAATGTCGAGTCTGTAGCCTTAATTTAAGCTTTTATCAATATCAAATTAACAATAAAAGCACACTGACAACTATGAGGTCAGTAATTCACTGTGTATCTGTTTTTATTTATAACTTGTTTTCACAATTATCAGTGTGAGAAACAGAAACAAATTGATAACATAATATATTGTGTAAAGTGGCAATAGACCTTATACTTGACTTGATTAAACTGTATGTAAATGCCAAACTAATAGACAAAGACACCTGATACCATCAGTTCTCATCTTCAATATGTAATATTGCTAAGAAACTAGTAATAACATTCTTGGCAGAAAATGCTCCATGAGCATGCACGCATACTTTAACACCGTACCAACTGTACTGAAATATGCACTCATGCACCTTCATCAAAACTGGATTAAATGTCTGTCTGTGATTATAAGCGCTGAACACCCACAGAGAAGATTATGGTTTGTGGCCCATTAATGTTAAGAAGATATTCTCTTTTCTTTTCAGCCTCCGCCAGAGTCCATCTTTATCTTTGTACCACAATCTTTAAACTTCCCTTTTTTCTCCTTTCTCATCCATTTCCCCCTGTCACGCCTTTGCTCTTTGTAAATCTTTCGGTCTATACCCTATGTACAGTAGTGCGCAGTTATGGCTTTACTGTTGTGTCACATAGCAACTGCAGTAGGCGTTATACTGGAGTTCCACTGTGTGGAAATAATGGTTATATATCTAACAACCAGACAGAAAAACAGATACCTAATAAAGTCTTGCTGCAGTGTGGGTGTAGGTCAGCTGAGTAATATTACAAGTGAAAAGGTGCAGTCTGAAGATCTGTTTCAAAATAAGACGCAGACTATTTCTTGTCTTTATAGCCATAGCTATTTATCTAAAACATTACATTCACAGTGTTCTACTTTGAAAAGAATCAGAAATATTTAGTTAAAGCTGTTCTGTTCTCAGTAGGCCCAAAGAAAGTTAAAAAAGCTAGTTAAAATGCAATATCTACTGTAGCTCTACAACTGTTCAAGATATGATTTTCAATTCTTAATTAAGGAATTAAATTCAAATTCAACCTTCCAACTGACTTATATCGGTATCTGCTAGCCACTTCACGAAGTAAAACTTCGAAGCTCTGTTCCAGCGCTTTTCTTGAATAAGAATGATGCCTGTCAAGTGGCCAGCTATGAGAATGGACAGGGACAGAGGAGAGATTATAGTTGAAAAGTTGTAGAGATGATATTAGAAGACAGCATGGACAAATATCATGGAAAAGGGTCCAACATTTACAATGACATACAATACACACAATGCCAAGCAGGTAAGCCTTAAACCTGCAATAACTGTTAATTGTTAATTTTTGCAAATTATATAACGCAATTACTGAAATTAAAAATGGGCTTGTTACTCTAGCCGACTCTGAGACTACTTTTGTCATACCTGAAAAATAGTGGACAACTGCAGACAAACACAGCCTATTCCCGGTTATTCCCGGTTTATGATATAACATCACCCTGCTCCCCCCCTCTTACCCCCCTTCCCCCCTTCCCACACCCTCCTCCCTTTTCCATCTCCCCTCCAAGCCCATATTGATTCCTTCGATTGTGGCAGGTAATGACAGAGTGTTGTTTGCCATGAGATAATTGTCCCATCATTGGCGCTGTGATGAGTGCTCCACTCCCCCCTGCTTATTTATTTATTAATGATGTGATGTGTCACCTGCTCCATGCTCGAGAGAGAGCCAGGCAGGTTAAACAACTGCAGAGCCATTCCTCATTGATTAGCGGGTGTGGGGGTGGCGGGGCCGTGGAATGGAGGAGGAGTGCTTCAGGGTCAAAACGCGGCGCTCAGAAAACATATGTGTAATCAGTGGAATGGAAGACCGATTTACAGTGGATTGGGAGCAGGATCAACACCTCATGCTCACTAGGTTATTCCTGTAATAAAAGCATGGAATGGTTTTATTACTGTATTGATTGGAAGAATTGTGCTGCATTGACTAAGTGAGGACGAAGACACCAAACACCACACTTTTTTTCTTTCTGGGTAATGTGTTATTTTACCCAGTGGTGCTAATTGTTGTTTGGTTTTTAGTCAATCAAGACAAACTAGTTTAGGATTTCAAAGGTTTCTGGCGTATGGCAGCCAGGAGCCTGAATAAAGCAGAGCTATTTTCTTCCTGGTGGTTTATATGTGACATTAAGAACCATGGCTATGGCTTCATCTGCCTTAATCACAGGGATCAGACACTTTAGAGACTACTTCCACAGACCACTTACTAATGTAGTGACCGGTAAACTTAGGAGGAGAAACAATTTCATATGCATCTTGAAAAGACAGATGCATTTACAACTTTTAAACTTCTGGCTAGAATGTGTTTCGAATCACCTCCTGAGTTTAAGTTTTTTTTTTAAAAGACCCCACTGTCCAGTTTATTTAAAACAAAGTTTAGTGTGAACTGTGGCTTGAGATCAATCTGCAGTTTCTTTCTACATTGCAACAAGTACACAAATTTTCCAAAGTTACCCATTATTGCAATATTGTTTTAAACTCACCACAACTTTAACATTTTAGTGTTTTTGTTTATATGGGGGTGTTTTGATCCCATCTCTGGTTGAATGTTTCAAGCCTGTTTCACCTCTGACCACACCCAGGATCACTGATAGGTGTGGTTGGGTGTGGTCAGAAATGTTGCACCTGTAACCACACCCAACAGTGATGTCACCAGGTCCTTGAGTCCATCTGTATTTCACTGCAGCTAGGTGAAAAGTTAGGTCAGCAAAGACAAGATTTTCAGAGGGTGTTAAGTGTAGCATGATCAACCCTGATCCTAATGAACATTTCATTATTAATGAAAAGAATGAGACTTTTCTGAAAGCTGTAGTCATAAACCAGAGCTGTCCAGAAAACTGAAAAGCCTTCTCCAGCTACTCCTCTGTCCCATGACAATTTCTCAATTTACGGCGGGCCTGCAAAAACTCACGAAGCATGAACAAACTAAGCCAGTTTAGTAAATTACAACTTACCCTCCCTGACCATGCATAACACAACCTGACACCACCATCTTTTAAGGAACATCTCATGATCTCTGATCTTCATCAAGTGAAAACCAGAATCAAATGTATTAATCCATGTGTTACTTTAAGAAACACTATAAGAAGAGTGTATGATGTCATACAAAGTACGGATCACCATGTGTTCACCAAAACAATTCTTTCAGGACATTCATAATAATTTGGGACAGCATGTGTGATAATTTGGGATACACTTTCAGTAATGTAAGTCCTTGCTTGCCACTGTAATGACATATTGCGTATGAGTATTTTCAACTGATCTCTTGTTGTCTTAATCTTAATATTAATCAATTGAACATGCCAAAGGTTACTGGATGTTACATATTCACCTATTATGATGTGCTGAATAGCTAATGAAGCAGGAAATGTGAATCCGTATCTACACAACAATTAATTTATCATGGCTGGTAATAAGAGAAAATGTAAGTGAAATGCTGAATTCCACAGCCCTGAGAGCGTGTGTCTGCTCATCCACCTCCTCCTCTCCCCTCTGAGAGAAGAGGCAAGCAGGCAGACTAAAGACATTCAGGAGATACAAATATTGTATATGTACATCTAACTTGTGTGATGTTATTTTACTATTTAATTTACTGTTACAGATATAACCTATATATGGTGTGTCATCATAATAGCAGATGTCGTAACATATATAGGCCTACCATGTATGGCATTTAAGACATTTAAGAATTAAACTGTATTAATCCATCAGAAAGAATACAGATATGGTGTGAGGGAAGTGAAGTTTTGCACCTTGAACACAAACAACCCCGCCCCCTCTTACAGAAGACTTTAAGATCCTCCCCCCATCCTACCTGTGATACAAGAAGCTTTGACAGGACACCTCTCTCTGTCATACTGTGAATGCTGCATGACTTCTGCACAGAACACTACTGCAGTGGACAAAGAATATTACATGTCATTTTGGTTTGATTTAACCTTACTGAATGCCATACAGCAGGGACAGCATACAGGTACAAATTATAAAAGGCAGCTCTATATTTCAGAGATAATTATGAACTTCAGGCAATGTTTTTATTCACCCCTCTAAACATACACACACTCACAAATTGGATCTGTAGCATTTCAAATGCACTTCACTTAGAAATAGATTTTTATCAGTCTGTACTTTGGGATGGATGGCCATGAAATGAAGAAATTATCTAAAAGAGGCAACATTTCCCATCTGCTCCTCTGATATCTGAGAAACTGTTCATGTGGCAGCTCCTGCCATCAACCTTCCCTGATTAAAGCATTAAATATCCAGATACAACACACTTCTCTAATGTCCTTAGGCAAAGTACTGTACCTGACAGCTGTGAAGAAGTGATGACAGTTTCAGTTGGCACTGATTAGTGAACCGTTTTTTCCACTGTATGTCTGCTTTATTACTATAAATAACATACAGAAAATAGAATCCAGGGGAGACAAATAAATCTTAGAGTGGGTGTTTATCCTGAATCCATTGTCATATCAGAAGATACTCTATCTTTTGCTAAGCCTATTTCAAGTCCACTGAAATCATTCAGAGATGTTGACTAAGTTTCCCAATGGTGTGCTTTCTGTCTGGGGTTTTCCATTTTGCCACTGATCAGAGATCTTTATGGAGTGGTTTAGTTGAGGAGTTGGCTGTGCTGCTTCCTGCCCTGAGGTTGATCCAAGTGCAAGCTTTAGACATCAATATTTTTGTTATTTTGGGGAGAATGGGCAGGATGGTATTTGCAGCAGCAACAGTCAGACATTTTGGACATTGTAAATGTTAAATACAATTGTTAAAATTTAAAATGAAATATATTCCCAAAGCATAAATCTCTTTTGGGGACTGATAATACTGAGGAATGGAGATGAATTAGCAGGATGAAACAATCTAATGTCTATATGCTAATGTAATCAGGACACATTCATGCAAAAACATGTAGTATAATTTCCATACCAGGCATAACAATATAATTCATGTTGATAATTTTAACCTACACTGATCATATTAGGAGAATGATTTTGTAACATTTATATTTTCATTTATTATTTTAATTTGTTGGGATCAGCATTTTATTTTTTTGCATCTATTACTAGATATTAGATATTAGATATTATTATTAGATCTTTTTTGCCACACTAGTAGCGTGTCTCTAGGGATGGCAATGTCTGTCGGTTGGTCGGTCGGTCGGTCCACCATTTTGGTCCAGATTGAAATACGTCAACTGTCTCAACTGTCTCAGCATAGCTATTGGATGGATTTGGTCTCCAAAGGATGAAGCCTAATGACTATGGTGATCCTCTGATTTTTCCTCTAGTGCCACCATGAGGTTGATATTTCTCAGGAATCCTCAGGATGAATTGTAATAAATTTTGTTTGAATAGTACTAATTAGCAAATGTTAACATGCTGACATGCTAAACTAAGATGGGGAACATGATAAACATGCAAAATGTAAGAAATGAAACTTTAAGAACACTCACAGTCCATAACATTCACTCCTGCTCAGTGAGGTAAACTTCTCCACTGAAATGCCAAGCCTCTCTACCCATCTCAGCATAAGAAACAGTTTGAATTATAAGAAGAGAGGCTTTTCTGCTGTCAAGCAGCTCTCTGATTAGGGCCCTCTTCTCTCCGCTGATTGCTGGTGACAGAGTGGGTGAAAATATGCCTCCTGTCATAATAAGCGTTACTCCCTATCCTTAACACCAGATATGGTGGTAACATGGGAACAGCATATGAGCACAGATTCCGAATGTCTTGATTTTGAATCCTCCTTGTCAGAGGAAAGCTACAGATGATGCTGGCTGTCAAAGGGGTGGGTAAGGTATAATTTTGATGCACAAAACAGCACAACTCAGCAAAAACAGTACACAATATGAAAAAGTAAAATAGATAGAGTCAAATAAGATGCACCAACTGGCACTGTGCTTTTATTTTATAAATACAGTTTCTAAAATGGAGGCAGGAAAGGAATGTGTAGCAATTAGAATACTTATTTAAACTGCAGCCCACACTGAGGTCAAAGGTAAGAGGCTTAACAAATCAATGTCATTGGTTCACTTGGTCTAATTAAGCACAAAACATTTGTAATTTTCAATGACACCTAATATTGTATGACTCAAAAAAAGTTTAAAAAAGACTCTTAATTGCAGTTATATTACCAGTACCAATAAATTCAGCTGGTTTTGATGAATAATTTTAATCCTAAAGGAAAAAGAAATAGGGCATTGTAGGAGAACAGAATATGAAATAGTGCACTGTTTTCAACTTTAAAGAAATGCCGGATTTCTGGTTGACTTGAAATCTCTGATCATGTTTATCAGACACACTCTCACTGAGTTAATATAAAGCATAGTGGGGACCAAAGAGCTTAGCAGGGTATTGGCGAGAGAGCTTAAGTGTGTGTGTGAGTTTTAAAAGCACTTCTAATGTCACAGAGTGTATTAACCCTGTGAGGAGCTGATGATTGCAGATCATTTTAAAAACTAAAAGAAAAAGAATATAAGAATATTCAAGGATAGGAGGCTGAGAATTGTTTTTGAAAAAAAAAATGTATCTAACCACAAGCCATTTTTGGCACATCTCAGATTTCACCTCTTTCCAGTACATAGTAACGGAGTCGCGGAGTATCAAAAGCAGTCAGTTGTGAAGAGCTGTTTGGTATCATAGCTTGAGAGAGAGCCAAAGCCTTCAAGGCAAACTTACTCCCATGTGTACACACTTTCAGTCAAGCTACTGCCTGTAGAATCTGAAACTTGATGGTTTTGGTGAGCCCTTGAATAACATAGTGTTAGTATTTAACAACAACCCTAAAATAAGTCTATGAATCAGAATCAGAATCAGAAATACTTTATTGATCCCCGAGGGGAAACTCTTTTGTTACAGCTGCTCACTATCACATCAGTGTACACAGGAATAGAAGTTCTAAGCAAATCAAAATATAATACACTATAATACAGGCAAGATAAATTAAGTACAAATGTAGGGTATGACATGCATGCAGAGGAGATAAATCTGCCAAATGGAAACTAAATTATGGGACTGGCAGTCTTCTTCATGTTGTGGTTGAGGCTCCACTACCTGATGTCAATTTTTCCCAAACTTTGGGAAACAGGGAATAGATACACTAAAAACAAAATATTTAAATATTAAAGCGACTGCTATTGTATCAGTATTGTATGGTCAATATACCGTGACATGAAAATGTATTTGAGATTCATGTACTGAGGTAACTATTTCACACATACTGTAGGTTTAATGTTGTTAACCACTAGACTTGAAATGTTCTTTGGCGTAAACTATAATTCAAGTGTATATGAGCAAAAGGCTGTGGGTGCGTCGACAGGAAGCCTTGATCATATCAGACAAAATGACACAGGAATGGGAAAGGTTGAAAGCTTAATTTTATTCTCGCGCTCTCAAAGACACCACGGTGCTAATAAGAGAGAAAGGCCATTAAAATGTAATTTGGGCCTCGTGTTCTGTTTGAGCAATCTGAAGGAGTGTACAGATGAGCCGCTCATTCCCTGGCAGGGATGACGTGT
This sequence comes from Siniperca chuatsi, assembly GCF_020085105.1. NCBI lineage: Eukaryota > Metazoa > Chordata > Actinopteri > Centrarchiformes > Sinipercidae > Siniperca > Siniperca chuatsi. The sequence goes on along the minus strand of NC_058058.1, from coordinate 19,667,994 downwards.
ACAAGTGTGTAAGCGTGTGTACGTGAATGCGTGTCTGTGTCTGTGAGTAAGCGTGAAATATTGATTGCTGATGCCCATTTATTTTTTGGGGTCATCCTCCACTCATTGACCTCTGTGTAATTACCTTTGGGATGACTGGGAGTGTTATTTAAACTCATGACACTCTGATCTTGTTTACCTCCCCTCCATGTATTAGAATTGCAATAAATGAGCTAATAATAGACCCTAAACACCATTAGAAGGTAACACATTGAACATTTTCTCTCAATATGTCATTGTCAAATGCACTGCAACCACCTGTATTATGTTCTATGGCCCATTTGAGGCATTTTGTATTTCTTTTTTTCTCTCTCTGCCCACTTTCATGTATAACTTCTCATTTATCAACAAGGATTTTACTGAGAAGCAAGGCCAAGAACTCTCAAGTTTGATCAAATGAAAGCTTGAAGCCAATCATCTAAGCCGCTGTTTATAATTATGACAGTTACGTTTTAAATTATTAATTCCTTTTCCCATAGCATTAAAATGTGCCATCAGAACTAATCTCACATCAACGCTTCAATGAGTAAATCCTGAGTAAATGCAAGGAGAGCCTGCATAGAGCTTTTAAACTTGTTTACTCTTCCATTAATAATGATGTTTTTGCAAATAGATAATGTATAAATGAAACATTTGGAGCCTTTCAGGGAAATGCTGGCACCACTGTACTTCCTGCATATCTGTAGTCATATTCAGTTTAAGGTGAATGTGCATTAGAACTTGCTAGGTGAGAAAGGAAAAGACAGATCGTATGCACTCTTCACACTCACTGAGGGAATTTTTAGTCTGTGGAAACAAGACACATTTGGGATTGTTGGTTTTTGCTTTAAGTGATATACCTCAACTGAGGGAGCTGTGGTAGAGCACAGGTATCCAATGTGTCCCTACATTGTGTAACAGTCCCTCTGTGAGACCACAGAGTGACTAATAGATTTTGTTTTTTATGCATCCAGATACAAAGACGTGACATTTAGAGAATACTAATTGCTTTACCTTGTTTCTCATATTTAGCTGTTAAATTACACTATGTTATCATTAGCTCTGCCAGCCAATTGTAAATACCACAGACTGCATGCAAAACACTGGGTAGCCACTGATTTGCTGTTTAGATCAATTTAATTCAATTCAATTTAAGTCACGTTTCAGTAATCTAAACTATTAAGCACACAGCTCAAACCTGTGGTAGCAGTAATCTATTTATTGATTATCTTTTCATTGTATTAAAAGGACAAAGATGACAGACGGAATTAGCAGTGTGAACAGACTTTATTGTAGCTGACACATGGTGTCATATTTGAATCAATGATAAAAATCAATGTGCCAATGAGTGTGCAAGTTGTCATTCCAACCAAAGACTGAATCAAGAGCTTTTTCTTGCAGACGGCTAGTTAATCAGTTAAGTCATCTGAAGTACTGTTTAATATACAAACCTGCAATTCCATTTACGGAACACCTCACCAATTTTCAATCTAATTTTTATGTATTATTAGGATAGCATGTCTCTAACTTCAAAAATACTTTTAGATGGTCTAATTTTGCTGTTGTCCAATGAAAACCATGGATCTCCAAATTTTTTAAGGGATAGGTTCGCAATGTTTTTTTTTGTGTGTCTTAAAACAACAGTCAACATGTTTTGCTTGTTGTAATCATTCCTCTTATTCATACTGGCCATGAAGAAATTTCTTCCTAATGCGCTTTTAATGTAAGTGATGGGGGACAAAATCCACAGTCCTCATTCCCTGCAAAAACACATCCCAAAGTTTATCTGAGGCTAACATGACACTTCAGCAGTCTGAGTTGGCCAAATCAAGTCGATATATTTCAAAGTTTCTGTCTTTTTAGTACAAAATTCCTTCATTGCATGACTATCGCTCCACCACAGCTCAGCACATAAACACTATCCAGGGAAATCAAAGAGGGAATTTAATGCTAAAACGACTGTAACCTTGGAGGATATAATTGATTTGATTAACTCAGACTGATGACTTCAGTTAAACTTTGGAATATATTTTTGCACAGAATGATGACTGTGGATTTTGTCCCCCATCACGTACATTGGAAGCTCATTAGGAAGGAATCTTTTAATGGCCAGTATGAACAGAAGGAATGATTACAGCAAGCAAAACCAATGTTCATATAAGTACCTGACTATCGTTTTAAAACTTGAAACATTTTGAACCTATCCTTTAATGTTTCAGATAAACGTAAGCATTCCTTTACGGGTTGAGAAAATTTCCCTTAAAAGGTTAAAACATGCGAGAGTCAAGTGAATATATTTGAGCCAGAGGGCCATCCTATAGCAGTCTTTCAACAGCCATTCCCATGTCAACCAGTCTAGCCAGGTTGCAGCCCGGTCATCAGGCTACAATAACTCAGCAACTGAGACAATAAACACTCAGCTGCTTGGGAGCCAATAGAGCTGGGTGGTAGTAATTGGGAACCAGTTGTGACCAATATGAACCGAAAGCAAGTCACAATGCTGAGCTACATCCTTTTTGTCAGATTATCTTGCCAACACCAGTGAAAAGGGATTGCCAATAGTGATGAATTTGTTTATGCCAGCGTTAAAAAAAAACAACATTTTTTTGAAAATGCCAAAACCAACACTAAAGTTGTCCTACTAACAAATATTGTCTGCATAAAGAATACTGATACAGCTTCTGCCTCCACACTATAGAACTACATTGTCATCCAAAAATATTTTTTTTTTCAACTACTCTCAAACAGGTTCAAACTTGTTTAGCTCCAGATTTGTTTTCCTTGCAAAACAACACCTATTACGCAGGCTTTTACAAAGCAGGAGTGCAGGATTTTTGTATTAGTTAAAAGCCACATGATCTTTGACTTAGACTGAAGGGAGTACTGGAAAACAAAGGCTCCTTCTACAGAAAATGTATTTTATTTATTTTCAGAGCACTCAGCGGATGAGTTTTTAAAAACAGGCATTTTTCTCCCAGCAAGTACACAGGAGTACACGTACGCACATGGACACACATAAATATACAGTATGGACATGCACAAATGCAAAGTGCCTGTGGATGCGCACATGAATACAGATAGATAGGCACAATACAGACCAGCACCCTCTGTCTCAGTCACATACAGTGTCTCGTTGGGCTTTACAGGTTCCCAAGCTAATCCTGGCTCTCAAAGAAAAAACTCAACTCAACTTAAAAAGCCATAAAGCACACCTGCTCCAATTCAAAAGCATAAACAAGGAAATGTAGGTGCTGTATCGATTTGAAAGCAGAATTCCCACTGTTCAGAAGAATGGATCTGACGGAGTACATTCAAACACAGCAGAGCACGCTGTGAGTGAAAGCAAGAGTCTTCAGAGGGCAGGGCCACTTACAAACAGCTGCTTTGATTGCTTACTATGAAGAAAGAGCCTGCAGCCATTTCAGAGCAGCGAAATACATATTATGGACAGACTGATTCCTCACAGAGCAGAACATGCATTCAGCTATTGATGCCCACTGCCGTCTGTGATTTGTATTTCTGCTGAACATACCTGCACACACCATATGTGCCCATATGCTCCAGTTTCTTCCAAAAGCAAAGCAACTACATGAATGCATGAATAAATTCAAAAGGGGCAGACAGCTCGTGACAGCACCGCAGTCTCTTAGATGTATGCCTGCGCGCCCTTGGGTGCTGAGGAAGTGAGCAACGTGAGTTGGTGAAGCTTCACAAAAGGCATGTCCCCACCTAAGCTCACACACGTTTAATCGTGTCATATTACACTTTTTCAGAATTGCACCTGCGGGAACATTTTTTATCTGACAGGATATAGTGTCTTTGGCGATGTATTACATGTTCCATTTCACAATGTGCTTCATATTCCATATTGCACGTTCTCAGGCCCATATGCCTGCATGCTGTACACACAACAAGGTGATTGGAGATGGATATAAAGATTCGTAATTCATCTCTGGTGCTTTTGTTCCTGCTCTCTAAAAGCCAGAAGTTTTATATCATTTTCAAGACTTAAGTCATTTAGGCTAGTACTAAAGAACCATTTCACTATTTCATTATTGTGGGTACCTGCATAGAGGCAAAACATTTTCAAATTCACCCCCATGTCTCATAGAAAAGCTCACTAGATGCTGTTGAAGCAGATGAAATAAAATAGCGAACAGGTAGACTACTTTAACTATAAATTTCTTCAAGAAAAAGGGTTTTAAGAGTGAAAAGCCTCAAGGTCTCATATAGGAGAATCAATACATGACTCACAACAGTTTAGACCAGTGATATAGTGTATGCTATTAGTTTACATTATTCTTTAAACAGGCAAGGTAAGGTAAGTCATTTTGTATGTTGTATGTGTGCACGCCTGCACTAGCTTTTCAGCGCTGCCGCAGCACTCTCTCTTGATGGATGGTCATTTTCATCGGCTTGCTCACGCTTAATGAACCCTGCAGTTCATGTCTTAATTGAATGCTTTTTATGCTCTCATGTTCTGCACTCTCCTCCTCTCTATCCTTGAGTGCCATCATTGTCCTTCTCCCCCCCCCCCTCTTGTTTGTTTCTCTCCCGTCTCACACTTCTTATGAGGCCTCAGGGGCACATAAACAAACAATGACACACACAGAAACACACACCTACTCACATGCACACACATAACACTGAGGGGGAGATGGGAAAGGGAAAGGCCAGCAGAGTAGCAGAGTCCTTTTTGCAAACCAAAATGCTGACTTTTCTTTCATCTTGTTGCATCCTTTTCTGAGGAAAGCCCTTGAAAAGCATCAGCAAGTTCATGGTGGGGATCTGGTGCTGGAAATGCCAAGCTTTTTAAGGCACAGCCCTTATTAGGTAATATATAGTATTCAGTATTTCACTTGATTTCAGCACATATAGACCCCAAGACACAGCTTAGCCTCAGCACTTCACTGCAGTTATATTGCTGCACTGCTTTCTTTTTTCTTCTTTGCTCTTTTTTGTCCCTCTTTTTGTATTCTTTTCTATTAACATTTTTTTCTGCTGTTTCATATTCTTTCACAGCAGGTCAAACAGGGCTGTGAATCTTCCTCCTGCACATTACTGTATGTACATGGACATTCAAAATCACGAGTGGTGTCTTTGTCATATTACGAGTTTTTGAAAGTTCAGCGTAATTTACGATTTGTTTGACCATGAGAAATAATGTTAGTCTTCAGTTAATGTTCAAAGCGTTTGTTGCAAGTGAGTACAGCTGAAGACAATTTTCACTGCCAGGATGAACTGACTGGTGGGCTGTTAAGAATTGTGAGGGGGCAATGTAGCACTAGCAGAGCACTAAATAATTTTTTAATTCATGAATGATTCTCTGTCAAAATCAGCAGGGGGAGGCGTGTAGAAACAGCGCTCTCTCTCTCTCTCTCTCTCTCTCTCTCTCGTTGATTGTCCCTTCACTTTCGTGTCGCCTGCACACAACAAAAAGCATGGTTCTGAAACAACAGCAAAACGATAGGTACATGTATCTCGGTCAATAATTTAGTTTTTGCTATTTTTCTATAGATACATAAAGCTTAAACAGAGAGGGGCAAAAAATATATCTGAGGGGTCTAAGCCCCCTTAAGACCCCTTGTGGTGCCGGGCCCGATTCAAAGAGGCCTGATGATCACTGTGCTTGCCTCCATTAGGGGGGTATTGTGGAAAGAGTGGACTGTAGAAAAGATATTCAACCATTAGCAACTTTCTTTTTAAAAAGAAGAGAGATCTGAGGACACACCTAACAATCACTGCTGCACAATTCTGAAACTGTGCAAACCATTGTCAGTATCAACGAATGAGATGATAAATAAGTCCCCAAAAACACTGGTAATCACTGCCATGGTTTTGAGGCTCTAAATCATTCCTGTCTGCTTCCAGCATCTCATCAGCAACTTCTCCATCTTCGTGTCTCCATCATACAAATCAGTCAATTTGTCACTAGTCAACCACGCCACTGAACAAAGGCATTAGCTGTAATCATTTCAAAAAGGGACTGTTAATCCATGTATTCAATACAGGAGTTGTCATTTAACATACATCAACACATAATTGAAGTGATTATTATGCAATATGTATTCAGAAACAAAAATTAAAATTAGCAAAGAGCTTGTTACATGCTAACCAGCTGTGAGTGCCTCTGCAAATTACAGAGAGAGAGAGAGAGAGAGAGAGAGCTGCCATTATATCACAACTAGGTGCTCAAGTGACAGAAATATAAAGGTGAAAAATAATTTGGCCAGCGTATGCATTTTATCCAGCCAACACATTTCTGCACAAAGCCTTCATTAGGGCTTTTTCTTACAGTCTTAAATAAAAAAACCCATTAACACTGAAGAAGCCAAAGAAACTGTTATCAAACTTCTAATCTTGCAAAATAACACATCTTATTAACTAACTAACTTAAAATCAATCTTGTAACCAATTTTGTAAATTACTTACAGTATTTCTTTTTGAGTTTATATTACAAATAAATGGACAAAAAAAAAAAAAAAACCAGCAGTGAGAAATTGCCACAGCATGACCTGGCCTTGAAAAATGACTTGGCATTTCAGACAGACTAATAGACACTATTGTAGATTCTTACAGCCCTTTCAGACAGAAAAGTGGTTAAAATGATGTTAATGATGTTAGAAATGCCTTATTTTTAGCTCAGTGCCAGCTAATACTGCCCTTGGCAAGCCATCAGTTTGTTAGCTTGTACCCCTTTATACAGAAATCACTACCTCTTTTGTTGCTAAAAGTGTTATTGACAGTGATCATGTATTTTATTTGGTGTGAAGGAAATTTGTTTACCTATCTAACATTTAAAAGTACATTTGTATGTTGTGATACATGTACTGTAGCTCCTGATAACACACATCTTGAACAGCACTGGGGTCAACATACTGTACATGAAATCTGGTCATTTCGGATTGGCTTCACAGCGTAGTGTATCATGTCATGACAGCATGACGTGTGAATGTGTAAGAAAGCTGGCTTTTCACACAGCTGCAAAAACTGGCTTGAATCTGGACTGACCCCATCTTAGAGTTGCTTGTAGTCTGTGTGAAGAGGTGTTTTTGTGATATCAGCAGAAGATGCTTATCCTCCAGGCTAGCATAAAGGTTAAAAAGGTGGTTTTAGCATCTATTTTGGTTAATCAGTCCCACCAGGATCTCTTGGAGTGTTTTTGCAGTTATTGCAGCCAAATATGATTTAATTCCTAGCACTTTTTTATGGAAGAAATGATGGTGTGGTTAAAGCTTTTGTGTGTGTTATTTAGCAGTAAACTGTAGTGATGTTAAAAAAATACAAGTCAGTAATGGTGAAAAGTAACTAAGTACATTTACTCTGGTTTTGTACTTGTACATATAGGTACATTTTTGAGGTATCTGTACTTCACTTGAGTACTCCATTTTCTGCTACTTTATACCTCTACTCAATCACATCTCACAGGTAAATATTGTGCGTTTTACTTCACTGCATTTACCTGACAGCTATAGTCACTGGTTACTTTTCAGATTTTACAGACAAAACATATGAGCATGTCCTGATTTTACCTGAACTGGTTGTTTATTTTACTGTTTTACTGTATTTTATGTATTTTATTTCTTTATATTTCGTCATTCACTGTGGTATTTTATTTCTCTTGTTGTGAAGCACTTTGTACTTTGTTTTGATTAGTGCTTTATAAATAAAGCTTTATTATTATTATGTTTATAAAATATGACGCAATGTTAAAGATAAAACTACCCAGCTTTTTTATTGAAACTGTTGAAGCTCCACCTAGACCAAATTCAACATTAAAGTACCGTTTACATGTTAATGCATCAATAATAATAATGTTCTAATAATAAAATAATATAATACTGACATGAGCAATTCTGCATCATGAATACTTTTACTACTTATTTTAAGTACATACTGTTTTTAATACTTCTGCACTTTTACTGAAGTAAAGGATTTCAATATTTCTTCCACCAATGCAAGTCAGCAGGAAAAAAGTAGCAACTAAAAAATTATTCCTAACAATCTTAGTGCAGAAAGGTCAGATTAGCTCCATAAATCAAATAGTTATTTTTTTAGGTAATATGCGAGAGGTGGTCCAGTTCAGGCATAAGGTTACAGATGGTTTTCTGAGATTTTAAATGATGGACCATGTTGGGAGCTTGGGAGTAAGATAGCCTATGAAGTCAATTTAAGGAAAGTCCCTCAGGGTTATTTACAAGGTTGCACTGAAGGTGGTTTGTTGAGGTTAGGTTTGGTGGGCCTTTAACAGTAGTTTTAAATTTTATTATTTTTCCCCCCAAAAAAGTTCTATTAATGGTCAAATTTGCAAGCACTCTTTCCTTTTTTATTCCTATCACTATAAAAGGAACAGTTCAGACTTAAGAAGAGTGTGTGAAACTGCTTCAGTCACACCATTTCTTGTTGTTACCCAAATCAGCTGTACCTGGGCCAATATTATCAATTTGAACACCTGCCACGCTGGCGTCCCAAGTTGTGAGACAACAGCAGCTTTGTTGGTATTCAAATAGGAGTGTCAGCGTAATGAAATGGATATTGCCACGATGGAAGACAATTTGTCAGGCGCTTACTCAGAAAATACAGATTTTATTATGGAGATTGGTCCACAACCTGATTGGAACAATGAGGTCAATCGGAAAGTGTCAGACATTTGTTCTGCCAGTTACCAAAAGACTCTTGTAACTCAGATATCAGTTAACTTTTTCCTTAAAAACGTAGACATTACCATCTTTTGAAGTCATATTAACAGCAGGTCCTGACCAGATCACATAACCTCCTCTTCATGACAGGTGGTAATGATGCATATGAGACAAAAAAAAAAGATATGCAAAAGAACAGATTGAATTTCACAATAGATCATTGTCCGCCACACAATGAAGTCAGTTGGCTGTGTTAATCGACTGTCAGACATTATATCTCAGGTGACAACACAGACATCGCAGGCCTAAATTTAATGAAGCTTAGAGGGATGATGTATCAGCACTGTAGTAATTGCCCTGAGAGGGGCACTCTAATTAAAAAGCAAAAAGTTTAACTTTGATACGTCAAAACTGATCTGATTTTGATAAAACATTTGTTTGTTTCAGAGTTTCAAAACACCTGATGAGGGTGTTAAAAGTAAATATTACAAGTACATAAGTACACATTTCAGATAAATCTGGCCCGATTATAATAAATATTGAACAATAGAGGCCTTTAACAGTTCTTTAACTTTTCAAAAGTTACTCTGCTTGGTCAATTAATGGCATAAGATAAATGATGCATGATAAAAACAGAAGTTATTTGCATAATTGGAAGACAATATTCGAGCAATGGATTTCATGATTTTAACAACTTCTGCCTGATATTAAGGCCACAGAAGAAGATTGGTTAATTGCAACCGCTTGTCTCAATATCCATTTTGATTGGGTGTCAATCTGTCAGTATCAACCAAACTGATAATGTAGAGAGTGAGACAGATCCTTTGAGTTTGTGAGTATAGTTGGCAGGACTTTTAAACAACCTTCAATTTGAGCAAAGAAAAATCCACAAGCTAAAGATTCATATTCAACACATTCATGGGATTATTCCGAAAAGTGCCTGTGTTTAAAAGGATTTAAACAAAATATGCAAATAGCAGTGTAAAAGTTTGTTGAGGACAATAAGGCAGGGAAAGAATAGATTTCTTTGAAGTTGAATGATAAGTTGATACCTATCTAGGGGGACTAATAGCTTGGCCTATTCATTGTTTGGTTAAATCAGATTGTAGGATAGTAAAAAAAATGGCACAGGGGTAAAGAACTGTATTTGATAAAATTACTTAAATATAACTTTCTCAAAGGAATAGTCTGACATTAGAGAAATTTGCTTACTCGCTTTGTTGTCGAGCATTAGAGGATAAGATCAATACCACTCTCATAATTCTCCATTGAATATGGTATGGTCAGGAGATGTTAGCTTAGCATAAAAAAGGCTGGGACCATGGGGAAACAGCTAGCCTGCCTTTGTAAAAACGAGTTATAATGTGTTAGTAAGTGAACTTTAGAGGTGCTGGTTGGTGAGTTAGCTGTTTCCCCGGCTCCCAGTCTTTATGCTATAGTTAACTGTCTCCTGGTTGAAGCTTCATGTTTATCTTTCAGACATAAGTTGTGTCAATCTCCTCATCTAACTCTTGGCAAGAAAGCTAATAATAATTCCCAAAATGTCAAACTTGTTTTTTTAATTAGAGATAACTGCCATATTGGAGTATTTTCTATAAATTGGAATGACAATGATTTGCAAGTAGACAGTGTCTGTTGCATTTCCCTGAAATCTGTTTCAGCTTCATGTCTTCAATGTGCTAAAAGTAACATCACTTGTGCATCTGCCAGAGGGTTTTCTTTTTAAATGACAAAAAGGTTTAAGACAAATGTCAGATTTGCACCACATCTTCTGAAACTTTTACACCCAGCAACCTTTTCATATTTAGCAAAGAATTAGAAGATTATTTTATGACAAGACAGCATCATAAAAATACAGTACAGCAAGTCTGTGGCAGTGCAGAATAATTATATAAGGTTTCATAACAATTAACTGGCCTGTGTTCACATTCCAATATAAGATTGAGAGGTAAGAAGTAGACCTTTGCTTCTGAATTCCCACCCCCACACACCTCTCCCTCTCCTCCTCCTCCTCCAATATCAGTCTCTTCACATGAATAACAGTTGACAATTGAAATTTGAGGGCAGAGGGAGGAAGAGAAGCCGCAGTGTTTGAGCTTCTCTAATTTCAATCAAATGAGTCGAGATGAGCCCAACCTGCAGTTCAGCACTGGGCCCTCTTATGGATCAATGACCTCTGAGCCTTGATAATCTGTGGAATTGACTGGTTGCCTCATTGATCATTACTCCAGTGTTAACCAATCAATCATCTCTCCAGTAAACAAAGACGCCAAATAAAGGCATCTCCGGAGGTTTGCTCCCAGAGGAGACACGCGTGATGTGGAGAAAATATATAAACTGAAATCCCCTTTGGAAGAGAATATCAAATCATAAGAGTGCTTAATATTTCACTGACTTGATGAAATATGCAGTGTAGCCCAGAATGGAGGAAAAATGCAATGATTTGGATGCATTATGTATGAGAATGTCCGCTCACGAAAATGACTGCACTGTTGAATAATCGCCATTTCACTATCACCACAGCACAATGAGATTCTGTTATTACTACGCATCACTCAATTCATTTGGAAAGTGCATACAGTTTGCATTTTGTATTTAGGGCCTAACTTGTGTGTGCATATAGCATACAGATGCTCACTAATGAACTAAAGCACTGACTGGGATGTGTCCTTTGCCTCTGCCTGACTTGATGAATCTCACTGTGGTTCAGTCCCAGAGGAGCAATATATTACTCATAAAAGTTAATTAAAGCAAATGTTTATTAGGGGGGAAATAACAGAGGCTAGTGAAGTTTAATATTGTCCAGCAACATCTTCAGTAGAAACACAATCACTGCGTCACACTGGCTGTCGTCACACGTGGCTGTTTAGATGGGTTACCTCTGGCCTGAAAAACAGAAAGAGAGAGATTTGAGCGCACATGAAATTCAGTGTAATCTCTTTTACACACACAGATATAGAGTGTGATCTTCATAAGTAAATAGCCCCTCTCCTTTGTCTTTTGGAATTTCGAGTAAACTTTAAGGATCATTACATTCCACATTGACCAGGTGGCCACAGGAGACTGAACACATAAATATACAGTAGCTACCGCCTTATTTGATGTCATTTAACTGGCCTGGGCCCTGTTTCTCAAAAGCATCCTGACCACTGATGCTCACTGTTAAGTGACGTTTGATGTAAAATGAGAAATGATGTCGAAATTTCTAGAAATTTCTGATTCTGATTAAATTAGAAAATAAAAGAAATATTACACAAAAGAAATTAACTAAGCATTTGATTGGTGCAATTGAGCTGCCAGGTTCTCTCATTATTGTCTTCCCCTCTCACCTTCGTTCGCCGAATATATTAATCTCTTCTGGCTGAAATGCCATTTTTGCTATGTTTTCATTTTCCATATCATGGTACACATGTAATTTCCCACATGCTTATATGCTGTAGGTCTAATACAGATTGATGACACGAGACTCGTGAAACTCATGATTTGATTTGACATGACCTTTTTTCTTATATGTTTCCTCTTTAATAATAGTGTTGCAGTAGGACATAACGCACTAAAGGATCATTTCAAAGTTTGACTCAATCAGAAATCATCAAGACAGAGAAAGGCATGGTGCTCTTGTTTATGGGGTCCCTGTTGCTCTACCAACTGAGCAGGCTTTACACTCAGTACAGACCTGGCCTCACTGCCAGCAGACTTCTGAGTTGACCACTCTTAACCCTCAGTGGCAAGCAGCACGATAAAAGAGTGAAGACAGCTTGAAGTACAAAAGCATTACAACTCACTGTATCAAAAGCCACAGTCAAAAAATCACAGTCAGCAGTTGTTACAATTTATTTTTTGAAAATTTAAGTTTTCTATAAATAAAATGAGTAAAATTAATTAATCTTAACTAAAATCAATTATAGCCTGGATTTCTTCAAGGGTCTTTGTTTTAACTCTGATCATTTCCTCTGACCTGCAGACAGTAATGGTTTGTTAATAAGTAATAATTGGCTTGATATACTTCAACCCACAGATGCTGAATGTCAGAGTTCAGAGGCTGGAAACTTTATTCAGTGCTGCTTAATGTTTATTATTATTATTTCAGATAATATGTTTGTCAGGAAGTAAGTGAGATCGTATTCTTTTTTTCATTCTACATTTGACAAGATTTTTAAATCAGCAAGCACAATTTAACTACATATACTAGATGTGGTGACATTATTGCAAATAGATCTTGACACCCTACACACATTTCTAAGACATCCTGACACAAATACAAGTTAAGGAATGGCACACATGGTGTTCAGCGTTAAAGCCGCGCTGCTTCCAACGTGTTGATATTTGCACACAAATCTTTTGGACAGGAATTTAAAAAAGTAATTGCGTCAAAGCAGGAGGCTGGCTTTGCTAGGCACAGGCTCCAGTGTTGTATCCCCAGCACAGAGCTTAACTCTGAGTAGCACAAACAATGAAATAAACAATGAAATGCTCTAGGCTCAAACAAACAATTTTATCAAGTCAGTGTGCAGGGAGCAGTGTAATTTGATGTAGCATGTCTATCCTGGGCACGTCTTTTTAAAGGGACTGGTTTCCTAAAGTGCACTACTCAATGTTTTACAAGGGTGACTCCTCACTGCTTGATTTAAACTCTACATCTCCCACAGACCCAGATAAAAGAGCTGACTGTCTGGAGTTCCTGGAGATGTCTTGAGAATCCCAGTCAACTTTGAGAGGGCTTGGAAGGTGGTATTTTCTGTTTGACTTAATATAATCTTTACTTTTGCAGCTGCTATTTTCTACAGGTTTGATTACATGGTGTGTCACTCTGGGAATGCACATGGTTAGAGGCGCTATAGAAACGCACTTGAGATAGAATACGTGATTTTGGATACAAAAGCCACATTCAAACCCAGTAGTTTGTAAAAAAAAAAAAAAGTGTGGGTAAAAAAGCAACACATCCTAGAGCCATTCACACTGCCTCTTGAAAGGCATCAATGTATTCATGAGTTGTAGGGTGTGTATATTTGACCTAAATTATTAGGGAGATTCAAATATTTCACTGCAAATAACAGACACATTTAATAACCACAAGAGCTCCATGGAAACATAGAAAGTACTCAGTGCTTAAATGCTTTGGCAAACAGCAAATTGATTTTCCACCAGAAAGTTAAACACAACACAAAAACGCCTGGCTTTCAGCCACCTCCCTAAATATCATTCAGAGGCAGCTTCTTCCGAGCCTCATCTCAGCCCCCCTGAGCACCAGTATTTACATTTGTTATTTCCCAGTTTAGCCTCATTTGTATTTGCTCATTTATCATGGCTGTTTTGTTGGAAATATTTTTGTGTGTCCAAAGACTGGAATTCTATTCTTTGGAGGGATGGGGTCAGAATATGTGGATATTGTGCCATTTTGAAATGATCTAATTTGTGAGTCTTGCTTATGCTACAAGGATTAAACATTAGAAGCATCAGCAGATAAAGATATTTGTTTTGGAGCCTTAAGACATGGCTACTAGGCAATAAATGGAGGCAGATGTTACATTCCAAGGTGTAAAGGAGCAGTGGCTTCGTCTCAGATGAGATCCTTGATAGACAGGCGCTTCAGAGGCCTGCGTTCAGGCTGCCTTATTGGTGGTTACTGGTTTCACTTTCAAGGAGAATAAGTCATCACCATAAAAAGGATGCTTCAAACTGGCTTTTTCGCCTCTGTGTGTCAAAGACAAGAGAGACAATTTTCCTGAAGTAGCAATCAGAAGATCACTCGCGGCCTGCACAGTGTCCACAAGCAATCTTCTACCTATCTTGAATCAAGCGGTCCAAAAATGGAGCTCGACTGTACAATAACCAAGCCATAAACTACAAAGGGCTCTGCTCCCATCTTTGGTTTCTGAGATGAGTTGCTTCTGACTGCATCCTGCTGCTTTTCTTTTCTGTGCGTGTGTGTATATGTGTGTGCGCGATTAGGGGACTGAGATCTGCCTCATTGACATTCATGTATGCATTTGATGTCAAAGAGTCTAAATATTTAAGACACTAGAGGGCAAAGGGAAGAAATCTGGGAGCAATCACAAGATGCTGGATTACTGATTCATTGTCCTCACTGATCTCAGTTTGCACTGTAGTGTAGGTGCTTCATGCACTTGTGCACGCGTGCCTGTAGGAGTGATTAGCCAGGTGTGCATGCTTATGAGGGGATGGCTGGTGTGTGAGTATAGGCACGTGCATTTTCGTGTGTGACAGAGAGATCTCATAAATATGTACAGTATATCTCTGTATGCATGTGTTTGTGTGTGTGTGTGTGTGTGCGCGCGCTTAGGTCACTGAGTGTGTATGCGTCCACGTCACTCTGTGTGCTTGCATCGCTGTGCGCTGCTGTGTGCATGTTTGTGTCTTCGCTCACGTCGATGAAATTCAAATCTAAAATATCAAGGTGAGGATAACATTTGGATGCTATTTGAATGACAGGAAAATATTGGCCTGGCAGTGATATGCCTTTTATGCCATCACTTTGATGGTCAACAACAAAAAAATAATAAAATCCCTCTCTTTCTTGTTCTCACTTCCTCACAGACAAAAATCCCACACTGTTTTTCACAAGCGCTCTTGCCAAAACCCAACTCTATCCAACAAATACAGGCATCAGAAGCAGGGGTAGGCCTACATGGAAATCTCACCTTATTAACTCAACTAAACTATATATATATATTAAGAAAATGTTCAGGAGTTTCAGGACTCTATTTTTGGATAAACATTTTTGAGATATTTAGCTAAAGGTAATGGATAAATGTTGGAAATACTGAGTTAAAAGTAATGGATACACAGTTGAAATAGTTAAAAGCAAAGAATGAACAGTTCAAGTTAGCTAAAAGTAATGGATGAACAATTGAAATAGCTAAGAGTAATGGATAAACAATTCACGTTAGCTTAAAGTAATGAATAAACAGTTGAGGATAAATGGTTGAAATGTCCAGCTTCTGTCACTCCAAGTGGTATAGCACAAATGCAAACTTCAGCAAAGCAACCTATATCCAATGGTATGAAAAGATATTTCAAAATAAATTATATATACTGTAAAAATATCCCCTATTAGATTATAGTGTTAAATAACATCTAGTATATAATCCACTTATAACATATTTGGAACATGACGAGTAGGGTCGATGAAGAGGAACCACTGATAAACCAAGCCTCCTGCATGAACATTGCTGTTAGCAAACTTAAATATGTAGGAATAATATTCGACTTGCATGCTGTCTTTCAATGATGCATTTGTCGGTTATATCAGGCTAAAAATACACAAGCCACAAACGCAAAAATGCAGAGACACAAACGTGCACATGCTGTTGAGGGAAAAGACAGGAGGAAGAAGGTGTGAGGCAGATGTAAAGGCGGGTCACACGAGGTAAGCAGCACGTAAGAAAGGTGGCGGAAAAGAGAGAAGAGCATGAAGACTGAAAAGGAAGGGTCTAATGGCTGTAAAAAGCCATGTCCTTCTTTTCATTTTCTTTCTTTCCCCTGTGTTCCCAAAATGGCACTGCTGAACCATTAAATGCTGCAGCCCTCACCTCTCACCCTGCCTTGTGTCTGACACAGATCGGGTTGCGGCAGTTTGACACTGATAGTCACCCTCACTGTTTGTTGTGGAGTTCCGGTTATCAACTCCTGCTGCCGTCAGCCTCCATCCCACATGCTCACTGGAGGCACACAAAAGGAGACAGAGAGAGAATGGCATTTGAAATTCGGAGAAAATAGAGGGGCACAAAGAGACTGTTGATGAAAAGCACTGCGAAATTTAAGAGGGATTGAAAACGGTTGAACTATTTCATTTCAAAGACACTTTTTGTTCTCTGCCTTTGATGCAGCTGAAAAGAGCTTCACTTCATGATAGAAAACAGAATTGATTCCTAAAGTAAATTTTTCATGAAACATCCGGCTGCTGCAAATAATGCTACGAAAAAACTAACCTTCTATAAGAACACAATTGGACATTTGCCTCCCAGCCTATTTCTTTCTCCTTCATCTTTAAGTAGTAATCCATTTCATGTAAAAACAAGTACTTTTGCTTTCTTTTTTTGATTGATCTGTGTACTTTAAGTGATTCACCTATACCCAGTTTATGAAAGTTGAAAAGCCTTTTACATTTGTTGTAAATAAAAATCCTCTGGAAGTGATGTGCTTTACATTTTGGGTTTGCTTAGAGGAAAGAAAAGAGTTGGAATGAGCATCAACAACCCACGTGGCTAAGTTTGGTTTGCAGAAGGTTTACAGTGGAAATGGCTTTGCCAATGTGTGTCTCTGCGAAGCAGAAGATTACGTTCCTCAGATTTCCTTAATGTTGTCTTCACTGTCAACAATCCCAACTGGCATCAGAAACTTTGTTGGAGAAAACACAACTTTAGTGTGGACATCATCTGACCTTATCTACAAAGATGATTTTGACAGTATTAGCCCAACAAATCCTCCAGATTAAATGACAAAATATGTCATTTTGTAACTGCCACTAGCCCCACAGGTGAACTCTGGGAGATGGGAAAATATCACTACTAAGCTCCGAAATGTCACCAAATTCACAAAGAAATAGGCTTCACAATGTTTTTGGAACTGTATGCTGTGGTATTACGTTTTTAGAACTGGGCTAAATAGGCAGTGAGGTAAGGCCATTAGAAATCGTTGGCATTCAAGCTGTTTTGGTGACGAAGAAGAACAGATATGAGAGAAGAAGAATGAAGCAAATGAAACGATTGATAACACGATCTAAACAAGCCAAGCGTTGGTGCTTGAACCCAACTTTTTATCATGCAGACTCCAGTAACACTCTGCTTAAGATAAACCAAATCAGAGCATCAGATAAAGAAAGAGACTGTTTTGGAATAATCTATTATGCATCCCACCCCCTTCTCTTCCTCCTCGCCTACATGTTTTTTCTCATCTACCTCATCACTCTCTTTCGTGTGAAGAGGTGGGTGGAGGCGTTCCACATGACTGTGAGCTATATGCTGAGTTTTGCTGTGCTCCGTGCACCTCCATGCACCATGGGATGCATGTTTACTCATTTAGTATGTCAAGACATGTGGAGGAAAACTGTCACTCTCTCTCCTACTAAGTGATGACATGACAGGGGCCGTGTGATCCATGGAGTACCTGAGTGTTGCTATCCCATACGTAGCCCTTATTTATGGCAAATTAACAGCATCATTATTCCAAGTGTAGATGAGTATAGCAGCCAAAAATCCAACCATGTATTCCTGAGTTTAGCGTCTTGCAGCCACAAAACTGAAAGTCTCTCCAAAAGGATCTGCTCTTTTCCTTATTTACTTCTCTGTTGTTCCTCTCCCTCTCTTTTGATTCAACTAGGCAATGATGCCATGTAAGTTTAAAGAGCTTTGTTAAATATTAATAATGGGTTTCATCAACTCATATTTCTGCCTCACTAAGAAGAGAGGAGAGGAAAAAAGAAGACAGCGTGAAGCGCATGTGTCTTTTGAGCAGCTATTAGGCTATCTGTTTGAAGTTAACTGAGAAATCGGCCCCTCCGGCAACTGCCGCTCACCACACAAGGTGAATGAGGCCAGTGTTGGAGTTCTTTCTAAGTTTTATACCCACTTATCAGCTGTATGATGCATCACAAGCAGACACATACAGACACAGGCAACACTTAGCGCGAATATAGAAACAACCCACTGTGGATCAGCTTTTAACTCACAGTAATTACAAATTATGAATATAAATGACCATGGCTAGGGCACATTTTTTAGGATAGAGTCATAATTTAGAGAACAATCAGCATGCAGTGGCTTTGATGGTGGAGGCTACATGCAGATACACTCATACACACGCTGTGCTCTGCGGAAAATACGTTTTGTACTCACACACATTAATAAAAATAAAAATGGTGAGGTTTTTGCTGTGAATAAATGGCTTTATTTTAAATGACAGAAACGCATCAATAAAGACACAAAATGAGTGTCGTCTTTGTCCTTTTGGTTGCTAATAAGCCAACAACTGGAAAGTACGAGTAACAGTGGCAAAATCAGGATGGCTGTGATCACACAGGATGCATTTTTTACCTTTACTGTCACAGCTAACAATGGAGTGGGAAGTGTTATATCTATAGATGTAATATGGATATAGATGGGCGATGAGCACCCCAGTCTGATCACAGCCGTCTACAGCTGGAGACATGGTGAATACTGTGTTTCATCTTGGTGTTTTTTGCCTTTTATGAAAAAAACAAACAAACACCCCAATACAATAGAGGTGAATTGCCAAAAAGGTAATTTTGATTGTCATCCTCACAGCATCGTAAAAATGACTTTTAAATCATTGAATGGCAACATGTCTTTCCAAAAACAATGCATCTGTTACTCTGGATAATCCACAGACCTTTCTATGGAAAGTTTTCTTTTTTCCAGTTAGTTCCTATGAGCATAATACACAGATTTACATTCACCAGAAATCTCACAAATGGATAAATACACTGTGTGTTTTTGTAATTTGGGTGAGTGGACCCTTTAAACTTATGTATTTAGCTTTTAGCTTTTGTTTGCCAAATGTTGGAGAAGTTTGCATGGCCGTTTCTTTCACAGGCTGTACACACCAGACGCTTTTCTCATCGTGCGCCTCACACATATCTGAAAGAACAGATACATTTCCTTTTACATCAATACAGCTGTTTATACCGGCCATGTAACAGCTCACACAGCTTTCACACTTTATGCACGTAACTGCTACCAAAAGTCTATTTTCTTTAGACTTGCGCGCATAAGTATTTCCTTTTTTTTTGTATAGCTGTGAGCACTTCCAGATACACTTCCAATGCACAGCAGAACACTGAATGCATCCAGTGTAGAAGCTGTCGAAGATATGAAGCCATTGCTGTACTGCTGATGGGCCAATGTAGACACGGTGTTACTTATACAATATGAACTTATTTTTTCATTTTCATTTTCAATACTGTGCCCCTGTAACAGTACACATTATGTCTACACAATTTGCTCCGCTATTTTGGAATAGAGCAGCTGAGCTCTTTGCTTGACAGAATTGGACAGAACCACCAAAAAAGCATGGAGAAGAGCCTAGAACAGCCTAGTCTAACAATGTGTGAAGATGTGTACACAGCATGAGACATGTTCCACTCGGAAAGCTCGTGGCAGCACCCAAAAACGGCTTACATCCAAAACGTGACACTCAAATGATGGAGGAAACGTGCACAAGCAATTACCAAACCACAAAAAAAAAAAAAAAACAATAATGCTGCCTTCAAGAACCTCTTCACTGATCCTCCCCATACAGAATGTATAGTCTTAAAAGTAAAAAAAAATATGTATATATGAGGGTGGAGCAAAGCGGAAAGCCATCTGTTCTAAAGCTCTGCCATTTTGCATCACCTTGTGATGGTCATTGGACTTATTATTAAAGACAGCCTGCTTCCTTCTCAACTAGGACAGAACAGACACAACATGTGACAGCATGAAATTCACTGTGACACCACTAGCTGCCAGTGCCAACAAAGAAAAGGGGGGGGGAGTAAGTGTTGGGCTAAGGGAATAAAATATGATGGAGATGAAGGGTAAGGAGTGGGAGGAAAGATGAGGAATGATCCCTGATTGTGCTTGTCTTATGAGGAGCATCCATCAGGAGTGACACCCGGACAAATAAAACCCTTTTTTCCCCGTATTCAATTATATAGTGTGAGGCGAGTTTTTACACACGAATACACACACGTACACACACACGCAAAAAACAATGTACAAGTGTACATGCACATACTCACACATTAATACATGTAGAGACACGCACACACCCTCACATCTGAGTCACATGTGTGCAGCATATGCCATCTAATGTGACTTATATTTGGCATCATTCTCTCAGAAGATTGTTTAATCTCTATTGAGGAATATTTATTGCACAATGGCAGCACTTTTATATGTAATACAAGCTGACAGTTTCATGATATAAAATAAGAATCAATGGAGAACTGAGTCGCAGCTGCGGCGTGCATGCACAGACTCCCACGTAAATTACAGTTGGACGTAAATTCAGCAACGCAGATTAGAACTGGCTCCAAACTTCAGGGACAGGAGAAAATGAGATTGTTAGCGGCCTCACCTGTTGGAGAGGAAAGCGAGGATATCTGAATCCTGGAGGACAGTTGGCTCGATGTGCCTGGGCTCCATACTGCTTGAGGAAGAGAGGAGATTAAACAAGTGATTAGAAGAATATATACAAGTGATTGAAGGATGGAGAGAGAGAGAGAAAGGTGGAGAAAAAGACAGATAAAGAATATGCCTGAGGATGACAAAGACAGAATCAATGTGTAACTAGTTTTAAAGCCAAGAAAGTGTCAATGTAGGTCTGAGGTATTACTTCGCAGATAAACAGTCTCACCAGGTTGGGCAGCTTTGCCTTGGCAAACCGAATGAATAAGTAAAGAGATGAGTTCAGTGAACTGTCTGTGTGTAATATTTCAGACGTACAATGGAACTGGAGCACAAATGCAGCAATATTTTCAGGAAAACAATTTGGACAAATTGCTTTGGAGAGTTTCCAGAAAGAAAGGTAACAAAACACCTACACTGCAATATCACAGAAATGTCAATGGTGCTGAAAAGTTCTATAAAGTTGTCTTGTCACGACAGTATGGTGCACTACTCGACACTCTTGCTGTTATTAAAAAGTGCCATTTCTTGTATGGAACCATATTAAAGCTGAACTGAATTAAAAATGCATTTTTGCTTAGAAATCAGTATATATATCCTATATGTTTATTGTTAAACATTATTCACTGTTGCTTTGAACCATATGTGATTTGTAAACTCTCTACTCCATGACTGGTATCTCTGTGTAACCTACAGAATGAGGTCACAGGACCACCTGTTACTGTGAGTTTTGACGGTCTGATCATTTGCCATCACCATGTCTGGACCCCTTTGTATAATTTGTGTATAGGAGCTAGACAACTCACAGGTGTTGAAATAACATGAGTGAAAAGTAATGTCTACTGCAAATCAGCGCTACCATTAGCAAGTTAGGCTAACTAAGCTTCCACTTTCTGATTGGAATCTAGTCGGCCTAGTTTGCTAGTCAAGTGAAATAAAAAATTAACAGGATGATGGGTCCTCCCAAGGGGACAGACAGTTCAAATCCTTTAAACAGTACATAACCAACGTTACGTGGACGTTGAAAAAGAGGAAAAACCTGTCCTGTATCAGCGTATGTAGGTTTCACAGGACTACAACGTACTCCAGTCAGGTGTGCATCACGGAAGTTGACAGAGCCTTTCCAAGCAATACCGGCTTTCAGATGTCAGTCAACAGATGATCAAAAGTGACAGGAATTCAAATTTCAGTTCGACTTTAATATAGCAACAAATATCTCTTTATAGTTGTTAAAGCCCCTATGTGTAGGATTTGACATTTCTGAGTTTGGTAACTCCAACTTTTTTTTTTTTTTACAAACAAAAAATACGCTATCAGAATAATTTAAAAGATACTATAATCATGTACAAATTCTACAGATAGCAGCTTTAATAATTTTAACTTACTGCGGAGACCCTTTGAGCGCAGAGAGGCAAGGCAGTATAATGTAACCTGTGTGCCATATCAGATATTTGAAGAACCATTATAAAAACTAAGAGGAACCATTACCATTTTACACATGACCAATCACAGCAAGGACCAATTTTTATGTCCCTACAGGAATGATCTGGTTTATATAAGCAGTACCATAAACTACAGGGATTAGTCATGTCCATGACTACCAGAACTTTGTTCATTTAAAAAATGAAAAATAAACCAGTAGTTTGCGTGGCAGGAAACAATTTCTTCAGACTCATTACCCTGCTTAATGTACGGTATGTATTAACACACCATTATCATTAGAAAAAATGGTAAAGTTTAATTATTATTTTTAAATAATAATTGTAATTAATCATGGTTTATTATATGTTCTGATGGGCTGTACATTATATTAATCATAAAGTCATATTTCCACCTCAGAGATGAGCAAATTAGCTAATTAGAACAGAGATCCAACTGACAATTCCAGGGAAGAGGTAATTTATCATGATGCAAAGAAGTGCAATTATAAAAATAATAATGCTGCTTTGTCATTTGCATTTCGGCTGGAGAGTAAACTGTCTTGTGACGCCAGGCGCTCACTCATAGTCCTCCATCTTTGAGCATTTGGAAATGCCAAAGCGTGGGCAGGGGGTTTGATCCAAAACAGAGTGTGGACTGAAGAGTGAGCTCTGAAAGCCAAAAACCTCAACACTTGGCAAGTTATCTTTGCGTCATTAGTAATGCTCAACAAATCCCCACAAGTATATTATGGTCACTTGTGCTTTGGTGCAGTGAAAATCTTACTTATTGTATCCTTAACTGTTGCACCGGCTTCTAGTTTGTTTCTAAGTTGTTTTTTTTGACCTTAGAAATATTTTATGTGAAGCTCAGAGAGGTCTCAGGTATCTTCTCCCAGGGACTGAGGGGTTAACATCGGGGCAGGAAAAAAATCGAGGCTGGGAGCAGATTTCCTGATTATGAACAAACACAATGATTGGGCCCATAACCATGTCTGTGTCTCTCTTGCCCACCTCAAAACCAATCCATGGATCTCTTAGCTCTCTTTCCACTCCCATGAAAACAGTCACAGGAGGGACAACCGTCCCATATTCTTTAGGGACTTTGAAGTATTTTCCTTTAGAGCAGATGTCACAACACACATAACCTTATTTTGTTGCCTAGTTGCAAGATTTTTCAGCCTCCTTACTTTAAAGATTTTCTCAGATATACGTTCACATGCGCAGATTCCACACATTCGTGATCAAACGGACACGCTGCTAAAGGAACACTAAAGCTAAGGTGTGCACAAACGCATCTCCTGCATGAACATGTCGATTATGCAAACACACACAAAACAAAATAAGAAGCATCTTTTATGTGGTCAAAAGCAAAAATGCAAGACAATTTGATTAAGAAGTAGCCCTGACATCTTCGTGCTTAAGCTCTGATCATATTTCTTAATCTTTTTTTTCACACTTTGCGTTTCCGTCTCTTTTTCCGTTTCTCTGGCTCAATCACACACTGATATCAAATATACACACACGCCCACGTGAAATCATGCACACACACACACACACACACACACACACACACACACACACACACACACACACACAGACTTGAAGAAGCAAAAGGCCACCTGCCAGAGAATAACAACAGACCTGTGTAGCCTAGCAACAGCTCGGAGACAGGCTTATTAGTTCTGAGAAGAGAGAAGAATGCAAGAGGGAAAACTTTGGCCTATGTCTCTGCCTCTCACACACTTATACAAGCTGAAGGGCACACAGGCGCAAATGCACAAGCCACATTTCCACCAACCCTCCTCCTCTCACATCCCTTCAAACGTGCCTTGTTTCTGACAATCCCACATTTGCAACAGACCATCAATAAGGCTGCTAAACCAAACAATTTGGCTGCTCACTTCTTTTTCTCCGTCTGCCAAGAGTGGAACATTTTTTAATTGTCAATTTGTTGCTCTGTTTTTTAGTTTGGATGCTGTGGCACCCAACTGCCAGCCTAGGTATGCCAACTCCCCAACACAATAAAAAGGGCTTCACTTAATTGGTCTCTCTTAGAGGCAGTATCTAATATCTTGGATTTGATTACTGAGACAAAAGATGTTTAAATCGATGCTAAACAATGGTTGGGGTTGCTGAGTAAAAGGCTGGGAGAATAAAGCACTCAGAATTCAGAATGTGGGCATATACTGTACACCTTGGTTCTACCTGAGTGGCCTTGGTGTTTTTAAACCATCAACCATTCACAGCACATTCTCCTCTATACTCCTATGCTTGATAAAAAGCTATTTAGCTTCTCCTTATCTGATGTTTTCTTTCTTTCTCTGTTTTCCTTTAAAACTTTAATAACAGAATATTTAGGTTATGGTCAGCGTTAGAACAAGAACAGGTAGGTAGGTGCATGTGAGCCAGAGATTTTAAAATGTATCAGTGTCTGAAATAGTTCTCATAACTTTTTCACACTCTCTATAAACATGTACTTGCATCTCTGCATCAGCTGTTTTGCTGCCAAAAATAAAACTTTTATAATGTCTCTCTCCATCACCATCATGCACTTTACAATCTCTCTCTATCTCCCTCTCCCTTGCTCTCTTTCTCTCTCTCTTTCTCTTACTCAGGCTTGCCTCCTTGCATCTCATTTCTCAGCTGACACCAAGAGACCCCCACATTGCCACTTCCACCCAAGGGGAATGTGCATTGCAGCTTCAGTAATTATCCTGCTGGATTGGAAGTGCTGAGGCCAAAGGGCCAAACCTCAGAGTGCAGTAAGCCTTGCTGTCACTGTCACCACTGCACATGGTAAAATAAAGTGCAACCCAAATTTAAATAGGTCATAGACGGAAAGGGCAAAACAAGGAGAGATTGAGAAAGAGGAAAAGATGGAGATGTAAAAATATGATGTTCTGTTTTTACATGGAGAGAAGAAAATATTCTGCATACCTGCCACTGCAAACTCCCCTCTGAATGAAAACACAAACCCAAATAAAGCTTAAGAACAGCCGGAAAGTACACTGAAAGACCAGTTTTTTATCATTGGCCATTAGAGTACTTTTTCCAGAAAACACTGTCAGGGTTAAACTTCCAAAGCTCTCTCTAATAAACATGTGTGCTGTGTGTTCACAGTAATATTGGGAAACCAGAGACAGAGTGGTGGTGAATGAATTTTCAAAATACTCCACTTCCTCTTCCAAACTACCTATGCAAACTTTGCTTCATTCAGCAACCAGTTGTCTTTTCAAGGTTTCTGGATGGTTAGTAAGAGACCCCTATAAGGTAGTCCTTAAAAGAATAGGTCTGAAAAATGCTTATTCACTTTCTTGCTTGCAAGTTAGATGAGAAAGTTGAAACCACTCTCATGTCTGCACGCTCAACGTTTATCTAGAGCCAGTAGATGGTTAGCTTAGCTTAGCATAAAGACTGTCCAAAGGTAAAAAAAAAAAAAGAATCTGCCTACCAGCAGCTCTGAAGCTCATGAATGAACATATCTCGTTTTTTTATTATTTTTTTTTTTTACCTTACAACAAAGCCAGGTTAGCTGTTTCTCCCTGTTACCAGTCTATATGCTAAGCTAAGCTAAACATCTGCTGGTTATAGCTACATGTTGAGCATACAGACATACGAGCAGTAGCAATCTGACTCTTAGCAAGAAAACAAATAAATATGTTCCTCAAAATGTCTAACTATTCCTTTAATGTTTGGCATTTCAATATGTGCCCGATTTTAGAGATTATTGAGCCCCATACCCATTTTATATCTCCCAGCAACAAGCTGGATACAGTTAATGCTATGTGAGACTCATCATTGTTGAATGACGCAGAAGTAAAACCTTAATTGCAATAGCGTACATTATCACAAATTTGCATTGCTCATACAACACTTTGCAGTGCTCAGTCATATGTAGATGGATCTGGCAGTATTCTTGTTACTTGTAATTACATGTTTACACCTAGCTGCTAAGTTACAGGCTGTTTTAATAGACTGCATTTTAAGATGTTTTCCCAGCATCAGAAATTAAATGTCAAGAGTTTAAGTGGTCTTCAGGCTTGACTGAGTACATGTCAGAAAAATACAATTTTATCACTGTTCCGACTGCTCATTGTGATTGGCTGAGGGGTACTCTAATGTGTCAGTATCTCCCTGATATGTGCACTCTAAATACATGTCTGTAAGTACCACTTTGCCTTGTTAAACTTATTATTAAACATATTATGTTTGTTACAAAGTAATCAGAACCATCATTTTTCTACTAAGCAAAAATATTAAGTGTATGGACTCATTTGTTTTAATTTAATATTTGATAATGAACCCTAAACTGATACCCAGCCAGCACTTACCTAAATTAATGTTCCAAATGAATGGTTTACTTCACTTAAGAACAAAAACTGCATTCATTACAGTTTGTTGTTACTTTGTCAGTCACACTCACATTCACAGGTATTTCACACACGCACAGTTTGGCTTAGAGGACAGGTCCCATGCTCGCATAAATCAATGGGTGGGAGCACGAACACACCGAATCTCATGCCAATCCAACCACTAGTTTTTCAGATATATTGGTCACAGACAAACTAACAAATACCTCTGTGGAAGCAATGAAGATGTGGAAAATATCTATAATAAAATATACTTGGTGAATATACTGTATGTACCAGCCAGTACAGCAACAACATTTTATTATATATTTTAACACTACAAAAGTGTGATAAGTCTTTTTCTGTGGTGTCCCTATGGTTCAGTTACAGTAAAAATGGAAAGGGAGAGCTGTGGAGTGACTGCAGCTTTGTTGGACTGACAGCTGGGTTTGACAGATATTCCAGTGAGCCTCTGATCAGCTGTGAGTGGTGTGTAACTAAGCAATAATACAGGAGAAGAAGTGCTGTGATGGTGTGGGACATTGCAAAGTTACAGTCTACTGGAAAAGCAAATCCCCCCTTTAATTCCTGTGTTAAGATCTGAACTCTGAGGACTGTATGTGTCCCAGTATGTCTCCCTGTGCCTCCTTTTTGCTTTTGAGCTTCTGTGACCTGAACCTGCCTACCTTCCCATGTTGCCACTCTCCTGCACCCACATGACAGTATGCATAATCAGCAAACCATTTCACTTGGTAATCAGATAGATTTAGCCATTATGACTATTCAGATGTAGGCATTATCAAATTAAATACATGCATAGAATATACAAGAGGTAAAAATGCAATGTAATGCTGCACACATCGACTTAAAGATTCAAGTGTGTATTTGTTAATCAGTTTAAATCTCAATAATATATTCACCAGGTGGGTGGGAGGGTAACCAGGTCTAACAAACCGGTTTGGGTTGCGGGGTCGAGGGCCTTGACACATAGCAGTCACTGGTGGACTGGCTGCCTGATTGGAAGGAGTCGCTTTGTTAGCGAAGTTCTGAGCAGCAGAATACCTGGCTGTGAAAGGGAAAAAAAAGAATGATTTACAGAAAGAAAAGGATAAAGCCATGAGAAACAACGACGGAAGCATTTTGGGGGGGGGGGTACCTGCTTTAATACAGTCCTTTACAGTAGTTACTAGTTTGGAAAAATCTGACTGCTGACCCTGTCCAAGTGAATTCCCAGATTAATCTCTAATTGGCCACATGTTCATTTAAAAAAAGATACACTCTTTATTATTGGGATTATTACTCTGATGATACACAATGACATTTAAATTAAGTCCTATAGTCTGCCATTGAGGGTAAGTAGTTATCAGATTTTCACTCCAACACTGGGATTGAGAAGGTTTAAAAGCAAAGTTTGAACATTTTGCAGTCACAAATAGAATGTGGGTGTGGGAACTACTCAGTAAAGCCATATTTGACTTGCAACATCTTATTTGCGACGAAAATCAGGAGGATTTATGGAAAATATGATGTGATAATATACAGTATAACCTCTTCAATACATTTCTGTTGGATCTCTGCTTTAAAACTGACTAGATTACCTGTCTGTGTTGTTAAAAAGTCCCTTTATTATTTATATCAATATCAGACCTCCTCAAACTGTGCCAGAGATCTGTCAGTGTTCAGTGTTGAGCCTGATAAACAGATTAATTAATGTCACAAACAGTAACAATACCACTGGTCTGATATAGAGACCAGTCATCTCAAACCCAGCCTCATTTGCATCTGGTAAATATACCAAAATATCACACTTAATTTGA
The DNA here is from genome assembly GCF_020085105.1 of Siniperca chuatsi. Classification (NCBI taxonomy): domain Eukaryota; kingdom Metazoa; phylum Chordata; class Actinopteri; order Centrarchiformes; family Sinipercidae; genus Siniperca; species Siniperca chuatsi. The sequence goes on along the minus strand of NC_058058.1, from coordinate 19,639,601 downwards.
CAATGATATATTGATGTTTAAAAATGCTACGCACAGAATCTTTGGAGCACAATGCATAAAGGGCACGAGGACATGCTGTAGCCATCAGCTTAGTTAGTGTTGCAAAATAACTGCGCTCAACCGGCGATGATCATGATGAATTCTTTATGTGGCCCACCATGAACCATTATACCTATCCCCTGCACACACAACCCCCAACACACACACACACACACACACACACACACACACACACACACACACACACACACACACACACACACACTGGAAAAAGATGCCAAGGTATAAACTTACCTTTGGCTCTGTTAATGGTAACTATCTGCTGAAAGGTACAAGGTCTGGCTTTCTCCTGAGGGGCAGCTGCTTGCTTCATGCCCGCCTTGGCAGCACTAGCCCAGGACCTGGCATTAACACCCACGCCATCTGTACCCGCAACTGCAATATGCACAGTGAGGGGGCAAGGATTAGCACTATACCCATTTCACATGCACACTGTCTTGTCTGCCCTGTGTCATGTTAAGTGTGATTCAGAGGGTAAGCTTAATAGAATTGTGTTCTTATCCGCTGCAAAGGAATTTTCAGCAGTCCCCCCTCAGGTGATCAACAAAGTGTTATTGAATCAACAAGGCTATGCTATCAGAGGGTAAATTATATCATATCAGCACTGACTGCAAACTGCTGGAGGAGTGCCTGCAGTATGTATCACATATGCACATTTATTGAGCAGAGCAAAGCTGCATTCAGCTACAGTCGTGCACCTGTTAAGAAGCAGAGCACCTGACAGACGCAATGTTTGCATGTATGCATGCGTTTGTATGTGGGTGGGCGGGTGGACTTGTGAGGGATTACAAGTGGCACAGAGCACTGCCCCCTGATTGATAAGGTTGTTCTGTTTTGGCTTTGGCACAACTTCGGATCAAGAAGTTGGTCTCAAGTTCAGAAAAGTAAACAAAGAAGTCAAGCTAAGCCGTCTGCTATGTGGCAGGAACAAAAGGGGTTCATTAAATGAGTTTTTAAAATGGCTGAGGGGAAAGGGTAAAACTTTTGTGAGCTGGACAAAATTTGCACTCAGCAACTTCCGAGAGCCAGCGTTTCTGCCTGGGACAGGTGCTGCTACCTCTCTCCTGCCTTTAATTAGCCGAGTATGGTGTCATTAACATCAAAAATAGATTCTCGAACAGGGATGTTTGTGTGAATTTGTGCATTTGTAGCTCTAGAAGGTATTAAGAATTGCATAAAATTATATTAATGACAACCAGATTATTACCAGCTGATAGAAGGAGAGGCATACAAAGAGCACAGCTAGGCAGAGACACACAGCAGATTTATTACCTCTAGGAGGCAGCTGGTTGCTGGCCTTCAGTTCCTCACAGCTGATGCGTTGGCTGATTGAGCCAAATATTTGAAGGTCCAGCACAGATTTCTGATCTCCTGCACAGATGGAGGAGACCTTGTGGGGCACATTTTCCATCCTCCTCTGATGGGAAGCCCTACTCTCTTGGCGGCGGTTTGGTGAGTGAGTAAGCCCTCTTTTCCCTTCTGTCTTTTTGGTCTTGGGATTCCCATCACACAATACACCCAATGCTAAAGGTTTCTTTGGGGGTTGGAGAGCCGGGAAATCAGCCAGTAGGTCATAAGCCTCCTGCTGCATTGGGTCTGCTGATGGTGCACTGCTTTTCAAGTTTGCCTGAGGTGCTTCTGCTTTGCCTTGGACAGGAGCCTGTGCATGGGCAGTCACGCCACTCGCCAAAGTGACAGTGGGGATGTCATGTGGGTGGAATGAAAGGGGAATCTCCCACTGACCATGCATCTTCCCTGAGGCTGGAGGCTCCGTGGGACATGGTAGAATGCCAGCCTTGATAGTAGATAGTGGAGGAAAGTCCTTCTCTGTGCTAGAAGTTGGGGAATCCTGCTCGCCGTCAGAGCTTAATTCAACACATGAGTGTGGAATTTCATTTTCCTCTTCGCTGCAGTCATTGTTGTCACTTGCTGAGTCATCATTGCTGCTATCAGTGGCGCAAGTTCGCACACCAGGTAGAGTTACAACATCGTCATCATCACTAGAATTGCTGTCAGAACTGCTTCTTATATCATGCTCATCCTCACTTTCACATGTATCCCTAGGTAGTGTAGAAGGAAGAGGAGACTCTTCCTCATCCTGCAGGTGTGGGGTGTGGTCCTCAGTGGCAGAGCAGACGGGATCTGTCGCCAGAGGTTGAGGTTGAGGTGCAGAGCTCTGTGTCTCTCTTCTGCTGCTGGACTGGGGGACCCAAATCTTCTTAAGGGAACTTTCAACACTCCTTTGTTTATCTTCCGCATCTTTCTCCTGACAGGACAGTGAATTGTTAACACCAGAAAATATTGCTATCACTTAATTAGCAGGTTATTTTTGGCTTTAAAAGCAGAGGTTAAAACTAGACTACAGTAAACCAACACAGAAAACAACTTTAGCCTCCAAAGTCATCATGCTCACCAAATTTCTTTTCCCCTTTGCCTCCTCATTTTGTTTCATCTCTCCTTCCATCGCAGGGCTCGCTTCCCGTGCAGGCCTGGCAACATGGGGATGCCTGCGGCCCAAGAGATAAGGGCAAGGAAGGGTGAAGTCGGTGTGGTATTGTTGCTTGTCCTCCTCATTCTGTGTGCTCAGACCCAAATCATCTTTTTCTTTCTGCTGCTCCTCAGCCCTGGACAGGGAGGGAGAAAAAGACATGTGTGGGAGTGTGGCAGGGTTAACAAATCTTGTATACGTAACAGACCATCACATCAAAACTGACTACAAGGTTAACTTGCTCATGCAACGTTTGTTTCATAAAGAAAGTGAAATGTCTGATAGCGGTGTCACATCTCCAATATAGTCAGGCTTTTTTAGGAGTTTTAGAAGCAGGTGACATTTATTTTAGAATATAATCTCTGTGGTGATCACATAGTATAAAGAAAAGGTCACTTGTATCATGAACATACTTGAAACAGGTTTAATTGGAGGCACTGGGAGAGTTTTTCTGCTTTTTACACAATATTTTAGGATACAATAGTGTATTATTGTGCAAAATCACAATACCTCTGTTTATGTACATTGTTTTTATTTCACACTTGCTTTGGCAATGTAAATGTCTGTTTCCCATGCCAATAAAGCCCATTTGAATTTAACTGAATTGAATAGTACACCACTTGGTAAAATTAAACATTTGTTGGTAGTACATATCATTCTAACCTAACTGGTAAATACCTAATAGGTTAACCAGTTGATACTGTATACTGTAGTCACCATCATTTCATTACCAAATTTGCCTGGACTTTTAGTCGAACCCAACATTTTGCCTCAAAGAGTATGAATCATTGGGTCTGTATCTCCATCCTGTATGTGTGGTGCGGCACCCGCTTCAAAACATGACTTTTTAATGAGGCTACTCTTTAGTCACCAGCCTGTCGACTGTCGAGCCCTGATGCGGAACAGACGGTCCGGTGAGACCTGGGACACTTATGATAACGGAGACGTCATGGAAGCTCCGGGCGGCCGGTGAGCAGATGGTGTACATTAACATTATACAGTGGGTCTATGACTGCACAGCAGCCCACCTGATCTACACTTCAATGTTGAGATCTGGGTTAGAAATAGGAGCTCTTTCCCTTCTGACTTATCTGTTGACAATGTGGACACCTTTAAAAAGCAGCTCAAGACCCATTCCTTTAGACTTGCCTTTGTGTCATTTTTCTGTTTATTTCCATTGTATGGTGTTTTACGTCTGCATTTTGGTTGCCTTACTTCTCTTGTGAAGCACTGTGAAGTCTCTGCTCTTGAAAGGTGCTATAATAATAAAGTTATTTACTAAAGTTAATACTTACTTACTATATTAATGACTTAGTACCACTTATGACTGCAGACATGATGGATTATTGGAAAAATGAGAACGTATTGAGCATTTATTAATGGATTACCAGTATGTATAACTGCATTACTACAAAATACAGAGGATAAACACCAGCCAAAGGGATTTTTTCACAGCCTTGAAACTCAAAATGTTTTCTTATTAATGGCTTATATCGGATCTATAAAGCAATAATACATACAAACATTAATAAATCCATGTTTTACTACTTATAAACTCTTAATAAAGGGGGCTTTATCCACAATCATTGGACTATTTTAATTTTTCCTAATGTACACAGACACACTACACTGTATTCCTAGGAATACAATGAAAACATGGGATAATATACCAATGACAAAGTCTCTGTTTTCTACTTTTTGATATTAGAGTATGAACTAGCTTCCATAATCAGTTGTATTGAGTAGCTAGTCTACCACATTCCTGGAAAGGAAAATTACATGATATGTTACCACACTAAGAACAAAGTGATGCAGCTGCATGAGCATTATTTAGGCAGACTGTATAAGCCTGCACATTCATAGCATATATTAGACATGCTGTATTGTAAAGGCTATAAAAAAACTTTTTTTCAGTCAGTTGACTATAAAGTTACTTTCATAGACCCATTTTGAGACACATTCATTAATACATTACATCAGATGAAAGTTAAGTAATGTAATTGTCCGTGACTGACTAATGCCTACATTAAAGTACTGTAGGCCTCCTTCTGTGTTTTTTGTGTGGCCTATAATGGACATTAATGGTTCCTCGGCCTTACCGGTGACTTGTTTTGTTGTCTGGAACCGTGCAGTAGTTATTCTGCTGCCTCTGAGGGGAACTTTGACCTCTGCCAAGCTCATCCTTGGCCTCCTTTGCTCTTCTCCAGATGTTTTTGCAAACACGATCAAAGTTGTCATTCGGCACGTGTGTATGAATCCAGGTGGAGCGCGGAAAAGGCGCAAATGCACTCATGAACTGTTTTGGAGTTAATGGCATCCAAGGATCTTCTGGTAGCATCATTTTCTCTCTGTTGCTCACACGCATGTCCTTGTTAGACTTGTTACAGCGTTCAATTGCTTATTTTGAACCAGATCTTTTGAAAGGAAACACTACGGCGTGATCTTGGCAGGCTGTCATAGCAACCGGATTAAATTCGAGAATGATGATTCAGCGGTAGATTAGACCATTTCACTGTTTCAAACATTGTAAATCCGAGTTTATCCCTCCAGTTATTTCATGTCATTCTAGTGAATGAATGGGCATCCCGTGTAGCCTAGGCCTAGCCTACATATGTATCGCATGCCAACATGCTGGACTGTACATGCCCACACAAACTTCAAATTTATTGGACTTTCCTATAATTTACCACTGCAAATCATTCAGTAACTCACATTAGGCTATTTCCTGAGAACAGTGTGTCCCAGAACAACCTGATTTGGGGGGCAGGAGCAGCCTAGTGTTGGCAAAGTTTAATTTAATGTTGAGGGAAGCCTATTTATGATCTCCAACACATATGTAGGGTTGAAGGCCAACGCGTATTTCATTAGCCCGACTGTTTCCACGCACGGCGCATTGCGGAAAACGAATTATACCGGTCATATGCAAAAGTGGAAATGACATTCAAATTTACTGGCGAGGGTTCCAGCCCGTTAAGCATCAATTTCACGTTTAGTGAGCAGGAAGTGGACATCTCTGTTAAACTGGCGATGATTGGTCTTAATGGATGGAGAAAATGGCCTCATTGTGGGCCCCTAAATCTTAACAAATTGGAACAAGGGATTTAATCCTTCATATATTATTATTATTTAAATTAAATACAATTATTATTGTAGAGGAATATTGATTTATTATAAAAAAGAATAGCTTGTAGCTATAAAAGTCGGTTATTGACCTCACTCACTTACCTAATGAGTATACCTTAATCACTAGTGAAAGGAGTAAGTTAGATATATCTCAAAACGCTTTTGAAAATGTCTGCATCTGATATGACTGGAGAGGGTACTGTGAGAGAGAGAGAGAGAGAGAGAGAGAGAGAGAGAGAGAGAGAGAGAGAGAGAGAGAGAGACGCGCAGAGAAGGAGCAGGTCTGCAGTCTGAATCTTGGCGTCGCACAGACCCGAGACGAAGCTGCGGGCAAGCGCTGCGATACTGGGAATACATACGCAACATACTGCATATTTCTCTCTATACAATAAGATCACTGACCACACTCCAATGTTGGCTGAGAACTTCTAAAACGAGGCGGCATTTCTTGGATCCGGATAACCTCTGTGGCTACCCATCATTCGTCGTTCGTTTATCCGAATCTCGGTCTAGCGACGAGTTTAGACGTGGATTATCGGCACCGCAAATGTTGTCTTTAAATGGGGATAAATTAAAGAGAAGGAAAAATAAGTGCTGCGGGACAAACTGAAGGAGGGATCTCCTGGTTTTGACGTGAGTCTGGTAATAACAATTACATATGTGGAGCGGACGAGGGATTTTCGTGATTTTTTATGCGTTCGGGATAGATCAGTGACCACTTGAATCACGTCTCCCCTTTGGTTTGCCTTCCCTCCTTTCCCCCCTCTTTAGGTGTGAAATCTATCTTCTCACACAGAGACTCTGAACCCCTCGGTCCCCGCATGACATGGTTCAGTCCAGCTGCGAGATCCGAGCCTCCTCCATGCATTGGGATTTTTCTCAGCACCGACACCGAGTGAATCTCCCTTTTTTGACCATCTGAGAACTATCGTGCCTGCCAGACCAGAGAAAAGCCCTGCCATGACCGCCGCTTCAAACCGGGACGGAGCAACGGGACTTCCAAGGAGACCGGAATGCGCATGCAGGAAAGGGGACGGAATACGGATTTTTGCTCTAATGAAGGCGGGAGTGCAGGCGCATCATTGGAGCCGGGTGCTGTTCTTATATATGGGGCTACTGGCCGCCTCAGTAAAGGGTAAGTCCCCATCTCTACAGCTGAAGTCATGCAAAATGCAGCAGGCTTACCCCACTCCACCGCCCAGCCTCCCCGATCCCTGGCTGAATGCAAATCAGCAACACACACACTCACGCATCCTAAAGGTGCATTTAGGATCAACCTTGCTGTGATGTCGCTGTTAGCACCCAAAGTTATTAATAGAGGAGAGGTGGCTGGTTGGGTGGCTATTTTGGTGACACCAGAACCCTTACGAATTGCAACTGAGCTGCCTGTCTCTCCCTGACTCTGTTGATGCGTTTCATTAAAGGACTGTGTTGGGTGTTTTTTGAGGGAGTGGGTGGATTAAATGAGCTGTAGGGATGTTTAAATAAACACCTCGTGTGAATGTTGCTTCCTACAAAGGAGGTTTTTCAGGTAAAGAGAAACGTTAGTTAGGCATGGGGAAACCAGTTGAGGTGGTCAAGTAGTTGTTACGGTGTTGTTCAGAGTCCAGGGTGTGCGTGAGTGTGTGTGTGTGTATGTGTGTGTGTGTGTTTAGAGGGGGGTGTTCTTCTTTCTGACTGTTCCTTCTCAGTTTCCCAGCTCAGACCCCGTAAGATTCTCCACTCGCTCAAGTAAACATCACTGAACAACATTTTGTGTACAGTTTCTCTCTCTCTCTCTCTCTCTCTCTCTCTCTCTCTCTCTCTCTCTCTCTCTCTCTGTGTGTGTGTGTGTGTGGCAGCGTGCGCGCGTGTGTAGGGGGATAGGCCTAATTAACTGGCTGGGTTTTCTGTCCTTGATTAATTGCAAATGGAAATCTCGCAAACGGAGCTGGGCGTTCAACAGATTATCATTGCTATGAATTTACTTTCACGTCTTCGCAACCGAATGTGTTTCTGAAAGGAGAGACTCAGTTACAGGTCCATGATTTTTTTTTTTCTTTCCTTAGCCGTGGACATTCATTACAAAGGGCTGGTGGCATTATTTAGAGCCCAGGCTTTTCGGGGAAGAGCCGCAATGATTTTTGCCATCCCGAGCAGGTCCTTTGGCAAAGAAAGTCAACCGTTTAATCACTGTCTTGGCTCCACACCACAGAATGGGCACTATTTTTAGCAAAAGCCAAAAATACTGCCACGGCCACAATATGAATTTGACAGTGAGTCATGGCTCTGTGTTCGCCCACTCATACCTTTGGTTGGACAGCGCATAATCCACGAGTGAGTGGAAACTGGGCACATTTTCAGCATCACCAAAGCACAGCAGGGCCGTGTCGTCTCATACTGTAGAAGTGTGGTTTGAGCTTGAGCATTACTATTTTACAGAAACGTCACCCCTCGTGTCTCCCACCAAATAAGTCCCACTCGTCACCCACTTTTGATCAACCATGTGTCATCAACCACGCAGATGGTTGCGGTGAGATGTAGGTTTATCACAAGCACAGCTCAGTCCCAATGATACAGACAAATCTCTCTTGACTTTTCCCGCGGAGTAAATCTCATTGCGGCTATATTCGTTTGAAGCTTCTTGTTTTATTTGCGCCCAGGGAGCTTTTTATTGCCTACTCTCTTGCCGTTTGAGTCTACCTTTGGAACCAATAAAGCGACTCTAACTTATTGCACATATTTACGAAGAGCGGGGAATGGTAGACTATATATCTCCCCCTCCTGTAACAACGTTTACTTTAAACGGTGTCAATAAATATGTTTGAATATCACACGCCGGCGTTGAGGTGGTCTGGCGCTTCCCTCGGTGCTGCAGCCACCAGCAATTTCCCCATCCTCCCATTGAGCGGCACCAGAGCCTCACACTATGCTGAGAGGCGGAGCGGAGAGGGAAGAGAAGACCAGGGGTTAGGTGACATGTCTCTGCCCACATACTTTATCAAACCAAAGCAAGACTTGCCAATTAATGCCCAGCAGTGGCTGATACATGTATAATGTTGCATGTTGGCCAAATAAAAAGGCTCATTTCCACGCTATGTTTGATACGCATCACGTGTAGTGCTTTAATACTGTCTTCATTCGTCGGCCGGTCTTACTTTCAAACAATTTTCAGCCTCCCGTTTAATCCTATTATCGTTCCCCAAGGGCCACGCAGACAAAGATAGAGACGTGGGAGAGGTTTTTGACAAAGATATATTCAAGAGAGAGCAGTGCGCTGTCTCCCTGAGGTCAAAACCAGCTGTCCCAGTGGACTCGACGCTCAATAAACGGTAATCAACCTCTATTCATTTAAACGTACAGAGCAGAGGATGCAAAGGCCGGGTAGGGGAGGAAAGAGAAGGGACGGGTGGGGGAGGCAGATGAGGATGACGTGTCTTGCCTATTTGGTGCGTGTTTCGGCTCTCCACTCCAGCTCGGCCGGTGTTAGATCATTCGTCATCGGCGCATGAGACAGTCGCTCAGCGTGTCCATTTACACGCAAGATCACGCTTCGTCGTCCTCTCCTCTCAACCGCGCTCTCCTTTATATAAAGGCACCGCGTTGTGCTCATGATGCAACTTGCAGTAATATTATGAGGACTGAAGGGCTTGATGCCCCTTTCCGTTTTATCTTTTTTACTTCATGACATTTGCTTGTATTCGCACAGTCATAAGGTTCCTGAAGAAAGAGACAGGGCGAAAGTGTGTGCATGTGTGTGTGTGCGTGCGTGCGTGCGCTCACTGGAGTGTGTATGCGTTTCCAGACAATAACGCAGGGAGAAAAAAAAACCTTTGGTATGAAGTCGCTTTTGAAGTTCCACAAATCAAAAAATTACTAACATTTTAATTTTAAAGACCTTCAGGTACAAAAGGCCGCGGACCTTTATAATTGATGCAATTTTAATTGGGAACACCTATTGGGAAACAATACTATTATGATTTAGCAATGCATTTACTGAGATAAGAGAGGAGTCTATTAGTTTGAATAGACTTTTTCTTACTTAGACTTTTATTTAAATTTTTTTTTTTTTTTTTGGGGGGTGCACGCTCCAGTGACCCATGGGGATCCCCAAAACTCACTGTATGGTGACATTTTCAGCACCCTGGACAGCGCAGTGCCAGCTGAATTTGCCACTCAGCTGGTTCTCTTCAGCACCATGGACAGCTCCCCCAGCCAACAGCCTCAGCAGCAGCTGCTCCTCTGTGGAGGGCTAGCTGGCTCTATAAATTGGGATTTCTCCAATGTTTTCATGGCTTTGAACCCTCAGTTAGACACAGACTTCAGACCCCTATTTGACCAGATCATATAACAAGGTTTCTGCTGTTGGTTTTATACTGAATTTAGTAACTGTTCTACCTTCAGTCATATACATTATCTCATTGACATAGTATGTAGAGCTAAATTGATTAGTCTACTGAAAGAAAAAGCCAAATATGACCTAGTTCAAGCCTCTCAAATGTGAGGATTTGCTTTGATATTAAATGAAATAACCTCAGCCTGTTGGTTGGACAGAACAAGCAATTTGAAGATGTCAACTTGTGCTTCAGGAAATTGGGGATGGACATTTTTTCTGTCACTTTATAATCAAATGATTCATTGAGAAAATAACCGGCAGATTGATTGATAATGAAACTAATCATTAGATGCAGCCCTAGTATGTAGTTTAGTGTAGTGACATTCCTCATTTTTGCTGGGAACTGCTTAGGATCCTCACTCAAGGATCCATGTGGATGCCAAACCCCACATTGTAAACCACCATCATGGAGGCCCTGTATTGCCTATTTCATAACTGTTGGCTAAGATATGTGGAAACTAAACTGGAGTTGGTTTATTGGTCTTGTGAACACGCATGATCACATGGATGAAAATGTTGTGTTGACTTCCTGTAAATCCTTTAAACTTAGCAAACATAGAGTCCCATGTGTCTTATGTGTTTTCGTGATGAATAAATGGGCATCTCACTTCCCTTTTGTTTCTCACCTCTCTCCCACCTGTCTGCCTGCTACTCTCAATCTCAAATCCTCCACTACCTGCACGCTCTGTTGCTTCCTATCTCCCATCTGCTCTCTACATTCACCGTTGAGCAATAAAGGATGGAATGGGAGCTGAGAAACAGATGACATTATCTATTTACTCAAAACAGAAACGTCTAGAATGCAAAGTAGATGCGTATTGACGCGTTGTTGGCTTTCCTACTTGAGCAAAGAAGAAAGAACTGTGGAGTGGGAGAGAGAGAGGTGGTCAAGATAAAGATGGGATAATAAAGAGGTGGCACAGGGAGGGGGGAAAACAGCAGGACAGAAGTACTGCAAGGGAAACTAAGAGGCAGAGAGGGGAGACGACTGTTGGAGTATAAAGGGTGATAAGCTTACACCAGCTGAGAGATAATCTGGGCCCTATGTTTCTGTGCCTTTTGAGTGCTGGGTGATTTTCCTCTCTTTAGTAAATTATCTATTTGGAGGGCTCATTTTCTTATCAGGCATCAAGCAGACTGCTATTTCAACAACTAACAGCGTGTAAGTAAGCTTGTGGGCACGTGTGTGTGTTTGGATGAGTCTGTGAGTTGCCACCCCCATTCACTCTAGGATGATTAGACTAAAGTGTTGACAAGCAGGTCATTAGCTAGCTCAAAAAAGGGCCAATGAGAGATGGAATGTGTGTGTGTGTGTGTGTGTGTGTGTGTGGACATGGGTGCATATGAGCACATATGCAGCTTTCAGATGAGGCAAATGCTTCGTCCTCGTGAGCACCTTTCTTTCCCCACCCACCTGCTGATGTGTCACCCTGCTCCTCTCTCTGTCTTCCCCTTGTACCTTCTCCTTCTATCCTCCCTCCATCCATCCCGCCACCCCTCTTTCTTCCTCCATCCTCCTCTCTGGTGAATCACACTGTCATCTGTCTCCAGATGGCCAGAGCTCTGTCACTGTGCTCCGTCACACTGTTCACAGCCACACAGTCACTCTCACACACACACACACACACACACACACACACACACACACACACACACACACACACACACACACACACACACACACACACACACTCACTCACTAATTCATGCACACTCGCAGACTCACCCCCCAAAAAATATTCCTAAGTGCATGCATGCCGCCATTTGCCAGTGTACACAGCTTCATTGACTTTTACACACACTCACGTACACACACGCACACACACACACACACACACACACACACACACACACACACACACACACACACACAAACTGGACCATCAGAGCTTATGAACTTATAACCAGATTAAAGAGGCACTCAGTGATATGATGAAGAACATCCAATTCATTTTCATGGGCTACAATTCAATTGCTTCCTCTGCTATTTCATCTATTAAACACTCAGCAATGGTATTTGAGTTTGATAGTATTTCCACAGTAAAATAGTTTGCTTTCATTAAATATAAGCCATACACATATGCAAACTGAGGCATTTATATATCAGTGGGCTCTGGTTGTTAAGTCGATAGTTCAAATCTGACACAAGCAGAGAAAAACCTGGTGGAAAACAAATGAGAAACACTTGTTTCCTTCAAATATGACTCTCAGCATGTCCCTGAGCAAGGCGTTAGATTAATAAATGTATATTTGGCTGCTTCACTTATCCAGGGAATATAAATCAAGCACTATTGCTCTATTCTGGCAGTGCTTATGCATCACATTCACAACATACTCCTGTGCGCTCTTCTGTTAAACTACAGTCTTCTGCTGTTAGCATTTTAGCAGCTCATCTCCATTAAAGACACTGGATGGTGGATGGAGCTACAGCAAAGTGTATTGCTCAAGGACACATTATTCTTGATAAGAAAGTGGATTTAATTTTGCTTTTCCTACCCAAATATCCCAGTAGAAGACAAAAGAACAGCTTGGTTGCACTGGGCAGCTCCCAGATGTGAATATGTGCAACTACTGTAACAGCCGTGCAACTGCTGTGAGGCAAGACATGTCAGGAAAAGAACATACATGCTCAGGAAAATATATAAATAAATAAAAAATCCAGAGCTCACCCTGAGCCATGTATGGTAACAAAGCTATAACAAAGAAGTCTCAATCTTGATTCACATCCTCGTCTTCCTGTTATTATCAAACATGGGAATTTGCTTCAGCTACTGTAAATCTACCAGCTACAAAGTGAGAGACAGATGCCCTGTCTGTCTTGTATAGACACATAGCTCAGGCAGGGGTTTCTTTAGCATACTGGTTTACACTGTTCTTATCCGATATCAGTGATCCCAGAGATTGAAGATTAGATCCTGGGCAAGAGGTATCTTGTCCTTGTCTTGTTTCCTTTCCTGTACTGCTTCTCTCTCTATTCAACGTATAGGCAATCTGTCAGTGGTCTTTTTCTGGGAAAGAGGCAGAGTCATCATGTGGAGAGAGTCAGTGAATGTGTGTGAGTGTGTGTTTGTCTTGCATTCCTAAACTTTTATGGTCTAGTTTGAGTTTAGCATCGAAAGCATATTTACTTTCACTTATATCTTTTTAGGATTAATGTGGTGTGGCACTTGTGTATTGTAGTCAGTACTAATGGAAGATTAAGAGTCTGTGTTCAGTCATGTGTGCCTATCTGTGCATTCACAAGCATTTGTCATAACTTTGTACGATGGGAAAAAGGACACTACTGGTCTGGAATAAATTACTGTAATGGCCTGAATAAATACAATATTAAAAAAGTGGTGGTCCAGACGTTTACATATTCACAAAAGCTTTTGTTCTCATTTATTTGAGTGAGCAGTGGCTTTTGTGTTTCTGTTTCTTTAAAGCAATAGTCTGACATTTTGGGAAAGCTTAGCTTAACACAGAGACTGGAAACAGGGGGAAATAGATAGCGATGCTCTGTACAAAGGTAACAAAATCCACCTACCAACACCTCTAAATATCAGTAATTAACATGTTATATCTCATTAGTTTAATCTGCACAAAAACCTGTGGTGTAAAAAGGTTGAGCTGTGGTTTTACGGTAGATTTAGTGCGGGACTATTTTCATGGCAACAACAAGAATATTGATCTTTTCAGCTAACTCAACATGAGAGCCAATAAGCATATTTACCAAAATGTCTGACTAAGAGAATGTTGTAGGTTGTTTGTAGCCAAAATGTCACTAGGCCAGCAAGCTTCTATCTAAAGTCAGTCTAAAGTGTGTCTGCTGGAGTTAATCACCCTCAAAGTGTCCAATGTCAATGTAAATTTACGTGACTCCTGCACTCTTGTAATAAAGTGTTTTTTAAAGTGTCAAGTGTCCAAACCAGTTTAACCTAACGTTACAGCAGTTGTCAGCTGGCTCATGTTGTTGTTGATGTTTTGCTGCCAGAGAGAAAATAAATTCGTAATGAGCGGAAATGAGCAGAAAGTGTCTCCTGATGTCTTTACCACAGAAATGGACCAGACAGAATTATTTGTCAAGCAGTCAAGAAATACAGTGTCATAAAAAAGTCATGTTAGAAGATGACAAACCCAACAAGACATTCAGAAATGTTATCTCATATCTGGGCAATCTTTTATCTTATATTTGGGCTTAATTTATAAAGCCAACTACTCTGTTAATGATATTCAGGAACAAAGAGACAAATATTTATCATCTTTGTCTGAATTTTCATGCAAATTAGAGGGAACCTTGTGTCTGAAAATACATTAGGAAATATGATTTAATGTTATCAACTGTATTATCTTAACTAAATATCGTATAGACTTTGTTGCCAATCTGACACACTGCCAAAATGTGTTTGTCTCACCATCTTTATATTTGGAAAAAACAACAACATTGTTTTTAATTTACACATACATTTCCCATGCAAAAGTTCCCAATGTAATGCTTCCAGCAGTGTGGAAATGCAACATGTGGAGACAATAACTTCTTTCATTTAAAATATATTCTCATCCAGTTAAGAGTGATACATCTAGCCCATTAATAAGGATTGTGGTCTGCAGCTGACACTTGAGCCTTCCTGGGGTGCAGTTAGGATCTGAGTTGAAAGGTTAAAGTGTACTACAGTAAGTGAGGCTGACTGATCGTCTGCTGCTCATCTATCTCTCAGTGATGGACGGAATAGTCCTGCTGGGACTGGTCATGACCTGACCTTTGGATCGGTGCTTCCTCTCTGGTTTAATATACACTGCTCAGAGGGGATCAAATGTTCATGAATGCCCACTCACTAACGCACACATAGATCAAGAACATGTCCGGATGATCATCTCATACATTTAACACATCCATAATTGCATTACCCCACCTCCTGTTGATGCTATTGATTGCTTAAAGTCTACAAAGTGTAGTTTTCACTTATTTCTAGTGTAATGTAAGTGCATATACATGGCAGGATGTAACTAAGATTGGCTCCTCGGCAGAGATTCAGTCTAACATAACTCAAAGAATCCAGCTGTCAGATGTGAGCAGAGTGAAAATGAGGTGATAATAGACTTTCACTGTTTCACATATTAGTGTTGCACAATTAGGAAGAGAAGACTTAAATTATTTGAGGCATGTATGTGTGTATAAATGTGTGTGTGCATTTGGATGTGCTGTATGTGCGTGCCTGTGTGGTGGTGTGTGTATGCATGCGATTGCGAAGTGTTAGGGCTGACTCAAGCAATAATAAATAGTTGAGGAAAGGGATTTGTCTTCATATGTGTTCTCCTGTTTTCTTGTTGTCATAGGAATAACATACAGCTTCTTTGACAGGAGCAGTGAATGAGGCTCTTGGAACTGCACTTCTCTCCTCTTTTTTTTCAACTCATGAAGTAGAGGGGGAAGGTGGAACCCGATTTACAAATGTGCACAACCACCAAAACACACACACGGCAACCCAAAGGGATGATTGTGCAATTACCACCACCGTGCAGGGGAAGGACGGCCCCACTCATTTGGCAGACACTCCGTGAGCATGTGGCTATATTGTAGTTAGTCATTGTATTGCACAGTAGTTTGCTTAACAGGGAGAGTGTTTCCAGGTGAGGGAAAACCAGGGCAGAGAGAGAGAAATGGCCAGGGCTGAGTACTCGGAAGCAAGGCTGGTAAAATTCTATCCCAAATACAAATGTGTGCGCACACACGAACATAGAAACACACCGACACATTTCTCCCGGCATCTAGCCTCACTGTGTGTTGTGTGGGAGGCCCAATTGTATCAGCACTGAATAAACTCCCCCACAAAGACAGGGGTCTTTCTAAAAGGGAAGAACATCAACCGTAACATGCCTTTGACTCTGAATGGGCTATTTTCTATTGATCAGCTTGGTGCCTTGATATGTGGGTTGCTGAGGAGCTGTTTTGTTCACAGCAACACCAACTTACCATAGAGCTATTTAAATGTATTGAACTTGGTAAAATCATTTTGTGGTTTATGGGATGGGCTGAAATGGTGTGAAAATGTGTGTTTGGCTTTTTTTTTGGGTTGGGTGGCTGGGTTGCAGGTCCTTTTGGGATGATAATACTGCTGGTTAAATATGACCCAGCTGGAGGGAACTGCCCGGCCGCCCCCCCTTCTCTTCCTCTCTGTCTGAGAGAACACATGCTCCATTGTGCCTCTTTTGCCAGCCCAGATAACAGTCAGGAACATGTGCATGCACACATGCAAGTGAGCATTTCTACATGCACGCCTCTTCTCTTAGCATGCAGGCACTTTCTTTGATGCTTTAATCTTTGGCTGCATTTTTGCACGTGGGTGTTGTTTATTTTCTTACCAAACACATTTCACCCTCCAGCTCCATGTTGCTGTGACAGTGTGATTTTGTGTGTTTGCGAGTCTGTGTGTATTAACTATGTGTTGCCAAAGTCGTCAACAAATCCTCGAAAGAAATGCCAGAGCCTGATAAGTGACTGTCACAACTGGCGTCATTATCATGGTATAGACGCATGTGTTCCCTGATTTACAGCTGAGAGTATGTTATGTTGGCAAATGCATTCACGTATGTGTTTGCTTGAGCATCCTCTCTGTATGTGTTTACACAGATCACTGTTTTGCTTCACACATTCATGCGGCAGGAAGCCTTTCCAAGCTCTGAACGTGCACCGTTGGAAAAGCAAGCTCCATTTTTCTGCCCTTTTAAGGAAACAGCATTTAACATTCATCCCAGTGGAAACAACCTGTGAGGGGGGGGGCTAAGTGGGAGCAAGCCTATCGCAAGAGCCTTCCACTGCATTTGGCTTGTCTGTAATGGCAGGCGGTGTCGTACTGGCCCGGACATTAGCCTAATGTATGGAGGCGAGCGGGATCGCTGAGCTCACCCATTTCCATTTTAATGGCGGCCATCTAGAGGTTAATTCGGATATGATGCGGGCAAGGCGTGCATATGCGCTGACACGTCAAGAGACAAATAGTGGTGCTGAGAGGATCTATGGGGCGGAAGGTTTATCTTCCCACCAGGGACGCAGTTACTGGCACACACACACACACACACACACAAAACATTTGGTTGTTTGAAGTTTTCTCATAGGTTATATGTGATATTGGATAGCTTTGTTACTTGATAAACCCCAAGGGACGCACTTATTTAGTTGGAAATTATTCCATGTTTGCTCCAATGGGATGCTCATTTTGTATGGATATAGCCCCTGATAGACCGCATGTATGAAGATTTTATGGTTTCTCTTGAGAATAAGGAAAGAGCTAAACTCTTTATTTTAGCTATGTGTTGCGGGAGACTTGGAATAGGTAGTTCATGGTCCTATCTCAATTTAATGGGTGAGCACATGGTTCTTGTCAGGTTTCCTTAGCTATACTGTACATGTTTTGGCTACAAGTGGAACAAGTAATTTTCTGTTGAATTGATTTAATATTTCAATATTTTATGCCGCGCTAAGAAATATTGCAATTCCGAAGGACCTTTCTCAAACATCTAACAATAAGTTTCATTGTATTCATCATGCACAACATAAAAAGTAGGGCACTTCTATTATTGACTGCAAGAACAGGATGGTCTTTTGTCCAAAGGTAAACTTGAATGATAGATGGGAGACCAGATAGAGGCGGGAAGGGATAATGAGATGTGAGTCCAGAAAGGAGATTTGCAGTTTTGTATTGCAAGTATTGTTTGTGTTTTTATGGTATTATGTGAACGTGATGTTAACATTATGTTCGGCAAGATGAAATTTCCTCCCATTGAGGGTCACTATAGTCAGTGTAATTGCATCTAAGCTGAGGAGTGACATGCAGATATGTGACACTATACTCAACCAGCGTATAGGGATTACACTCATACATGTGCAGACAACTGATACCTCCATATGCAGACATGTGTGTGCACTTGTCTCACTTCACACAAACAAAAGACACACACACTGATGAAGCACCCCTCCAAATAGACCTCTAGGATTCGCTAACAGTGCAGATTAAGCACTATCTTGCTGTAAATGTCACACTATCTGTCTGTGACCTCAGCACTGAAGGGCAACAAGATGCAGAAAATAGGTAAAAAAAATCTATCCCCCTAAATAGTCTTCCTCCTCTTTCCAACTCATTTACTCCCATTGGCCGTTGCTCTTCCTCTCGCTGACCTTCTGACATGTTCTTTCTCGCAAACTTTCATTCCTCCCTGTCTTTGCCTTTCTGCTGCTATTTTTTATTCCCCCTAGTTTGTCCCTCATCTCACCTTTGCTTCTATTCTTCCTCACATCATATCTTCCAAATCCATTTTCTCTTATGTCCATACATTCAGTCAGCCAGTCAGTCTATTTTGTCTGTCTGCCCCGCTCGCCCTCGCTCTCTCGCTCTCCTTTGGTCTCTCCCTGTCTCCTTCCTCCGCTCTGAGGGGTTGCTGTCCTGCCAGAGTACAGCACAGTGACCAGCGATTCATCAAAGTGTCACAGCGTACTGCCGCAGCTCTGTATGCCCGCTACTAAACAACTGCCCTGGCAAAGCAAACAATAGCTCCTATACACAAACACGCACACACACACACACACACACACACACACACACACACACACACACACACACAGGTAGAACCTGGAGTGCTGCCCCAGCAAGGTCATACCTCTCCCTGTACACCCATTTGGCGGCGTGCACACCAGAGATGGTTAGTGCCAAGCGGATCCTGCCAGTGGCACAGTGGGCTAAGCAGTGGACAACATGTCTGTTGAACATCCACAGATATCAAGCATAGTTAACATTCCAGTACAAGCCAATGCAAATAGTTCCCACAGACATGCTGAGGGATAAAATACACTAACCACTAGAACAAGTTAGCAATTTTCCTAATTGCTGAACCAGCGTATTTGCTACTATTCCACATTCATAATGGTTCACCTGAACTTACACAACTTGGACAAAAACATGACCTAGCTGGGGTCTAGCCAGACTTAAACAGCATGGCCAGCAGTCTGTTTAAGGGGTCTTTATGGTGTGTCAGTGGGGTCAACTACAGGATGGGCTCTGCCCTACAGATTTACACTGAGGGGCTTCACAGTAGGTGACCTGCTCCCAGCAGCTAATTTCATAATGCACCCTGGGCGAGGCTTAAATAATTCAACCAAGCCCAGAGTGCAGGAGCTACTTAATCAAAGGCTCTGGGTTTTCAAAGAACAGAGAGAGTAGACTTACAGTCCCTCAGTTTACCTCAACCGCACTTGTATCATACGGTGGTAAACTATTTTGTGCGTAGTTGATCCAAGGAGAACAGGGATCAGTATGATTACACAGTGCAGCCAAATCTTCCCAGTTATTACTTAAGTGAAAATCAAACTTGATGATGTTGTAAATCTGTCTTTAATGCTCACAAAAGTACATTCTCAAGTGAAGTTTGATGTTTCTGTTTTTGTCCAGTTCAATTCTGCCCATCTATTTTTCAGCAAGGATAAAATGTTTCTGGCTGCAGCCAAAAAAGCAACCTCTCTAAAAGCACTATCTTGGTCTTTTATCCCAGATTGTGTGCGTCATTATCGATTTAAGAGTCGGTCACTTGGCACAGGTGCTCACACTTCAAAATAGCATTTGGTAGAGCTCTGGCAGACTCAGTAGAATTATTCTCTGTCATGAGTTTTTTTTGCTTCGATTAATTGTACCCATGAAACACGGAGCCTGCTTTCCCGCCTGGTTGATCACCTGTCATATATCAATATGCACTGTACAGCATGTTCCATCCCTTAATAACACATGCTCTCAGATGAAACACATTTATTCAGTTGCAAAACTTACTCCTCTGGTGTCGTCTTTCAGCTTTGTAGTGTTTTTATTTTAGCTGCCAATACTGAGGAGGGCTATTACACTCTAAACATGTTGATGTGCAAGAGGTTCACAGTTCACTCTGACCCCTATCAAGCTCTGCCGTCAGGCCGCTGTATCAGCCATTGATTGGCATTTGTCTGAAAGAGGTCTCGTAATGAATAGGAGATGATGAGGAGATTATTGACCAGGCTGTGTATAGGAAAATCACATAGGAAAGGAGGATTTGGAGGTTTTACCTGGATTAGTATTGACCTGATGGTGATTGGGAGGGTGGATGCTCACTTGCTGGGCCTATTTAAAGGTTTTAATGAAAAATCCTATGGCGAGAGCTCTTGCTCTGTTCTTCTCTCTAGTTACTGGTTAAAGATGAGGACTGAGAAAAGACATGAGGAAGTACACACTGTTATGCTGTTATTTTCAGCACTCTATACAGTATAAGATATGTTTAGTTACTGCCAATCTCATTTTACACAATTTTAATCATTTCATCGCCACCATTCATGGTAGATAGGTTCACTGTAACACATGCAGATCTCCACAGCAAACAAAAGAACTGAACTCTCAGTGCAACATTATACACCTAACTAAAGTGTATTCAAGTGGCCAGGGTTCAAGTGCACACACATTAGCATCTTTTGGAAGAGGTCAAGCGCATATAAAGCGTTGAAAAGTGACGGCTGAGAGTGGCCCCTGCCTGTTTTTCGATGAGACAGGCCCCGGGGAGTCAACAGTGGCATGATGGATATAGTGTGACTGGAGATGCTATTATCCTCCTGCTGCTTATGCCATCCAGACAGTCTGGATCTTTACCCCCCCCCCCCCACACACAAAAAAAATGTGTTGTGATACCGTTTTGCTGTGCTACCTGGAACAAAAAGCCAATATTGGTTTGTGTGCGTGTGTGTTTCAGCTAGTGTTTTTCTAGCAGCATCTCAGAATTCCTCAACACCCTGATGTGGCACGTAGCCCCTGAAATCTTAAACACTGGGCTCAATTATTGCTGTGAAAACAAATGTAGCATTCGCTCGTCTGGCTAACCAGGGATTATTCATGTCTGTGCTTAATTTTTTTTGTCATTTCTTTTCTTTTTCTCTCTGTGCTTTCTTTTTTAACGTTTATTTATTTATTTTTTATTGTGAGTAAGATGGAGGGGAATGAAAATTGCCCCACTTTTTTTCTTTTCTGTTGTCTTGTCTTCATGCTTGGTGCCTTATTACCTGTAAATCCCTGCTGGTTTTTCAGAAATGAGGCACGTTTCAGAGTGAAAATTTGGGCAGAACTTTAGCTTTGGGATTGTTCTACCATCAGAGCACACAAAGTAGCACTGACTCTGTATGTTTCACAAGCATTCAATAACAAGGGATACACATTGCCCCCAGAGGGATTTAACAAAGCAGCCTTCACTTTTACATGTTTCGAAGCTGCAATGCGTTAACTCAAGATTCTTGTTTTTTAATACCCTGTTTTAATGCGTTCAGGTAGTGTAGCTCATTCTGATGCATTGATTTATCCCAGGCATTTACACATGAGCATGGATATAAATGAACAAAACAAAAATAATATCTACTGCGAGTGTTGCATTGTTTGTGTTGTTGAATAATGTGGGTTATGCAGATAACAGATGTCCTCCAATTATACTCTCCTAATTATATTTTAATCAGGCGGCATTATGATTCAGGTTTGTGGCTGAAGCAAACAAAGGGAAAATACAGATAATTTGTATAAATAGCATGTATTTTTGCACAACATTCTAATTTAGTCCCTCTAAGAGGACATTTACTTATGCAGGTTCCTTTTATGTAACCATAACTTCACTTGTGGTAGGTTGCTTCTGAAAAAGGAAAATTAATTCGCAACATGTTGCATTCCTCCTTTCTTAGTTCAAAAGCAACTTATGAAAATTAACATTAACATTAACCTTTTTTGATTGGAGGAGATAACCATCACCATCTAAATATGTCTAAGATCAAATGAGTGTTATTAACTACAGGGTGATAGCCATACATGCACATACAGACACAAATTTGTACATCAACACTGAAAACACACACTGACAACATGTTTTTACTTACAAAATGTAAGTGCAATCACTCATCAGTCCACATTAGGGATTAATTACAACTAAATCCCTAACATTGATTAAAAGTCTCAGCTGTGCTCGGATCGGTCGAAGACAAGTCATTTAGCTTGGGGAATCAAAACACACACACACACACACTCATAGCCCACACTCCACACACGTCCACCCCAAGCTCAGTACTGATACATGGCAACACACACACGACTGAAATTTAAGATTGAAGGCAGTATGAGTGGCTGCCGACAAAAATGCAAGTTGAGTACAATTAATGTAGTACTCAAGTGTGCCTCTCTTTGTGTGTTTCCTCTCCCCTCCTGTCCCCACATCTTCTCTCCTCCAGCGATGTCATGTATTAACGTGGGAACCTATTACTAATAGGTTGAAAGGGCCAGTGAGTGAACAAGTGTGTGATGATGGAGGTGGGGAAAGCTAGGAGAGGGTGAGCCATTTAGCACTGCTGTATTAATGGCTTATGCTGCACGCTGTAGGTGATAATGGATGTTGAAGCATTTGGTGCAAACTGTTTGACTGTGGGTGCGCAGTTGTGTGTGTGTGTGTGGATTTGTATAATTTATTTTTTTTTTCTTAGATGTAGAGGAGTGTCTTTTATTTGGTTTAATGGTCTTTTAAAACTTTCTTCACTCTGCTAGCTGTTCTAAAATGCCTTACACCCCTTTAATAACTGCATATGTCTTTTTCTCTTTACAGCTCAGAACTGCAGTTACACACTACACAGTCCCAATGGGACGATAGAAAGCCCCGGCTACCCCTACGGTTATCCTAACTATGCCAATTGTACATGGGTGATTGTGGCGGCGGAGCACAACCGGATACAGCTGGTGTTTCAAGGCTTCGCCCTAGAGGAGGACTTTGACATCTTGTCTGTGTATGACGGGCCACCCAGCCCAGGGAACCTGCGGACAAGGTAAAGACGGCCTAATTTTTTAATGTGCATTTATGTGATGGTTTTTATTATGTCAAGGGTTTTATTTGACTTGAGTGCTGACACCAATTTTCATAATGTTGTCATGAAACCCATGGGAAACCCAATTTTTCAAAAATGTAGTCAACAATTTAACATTTGAAGGCTAGTTCTAATTTGCTAGTGAAAGGCAGTTAAAGGCATGCAGTATGTTACAATAAAAAATGTAAGACTGAGGAACATTTAAAGGATAATTCCAGTTTATTACAATATTTGTCATATATTCGTAGATATGGAAATCATTCCTATTGGTAATAATGACACTGTACCCAGCAAGTTAACCTCCCCAAATTCATTATTTTTGTCAGCCTACTTTGAAGGTAAGGAGACACTTTATTTTGAAGGTTTCAGTTGTATACCCTGCTGTGATTTGTATCTGGATTATTTCATCCTAGAGGGCGTTCTTTTTAATAATGATAGAAAAAACCCAAAAGAAGAGAGTCTAATGTATTGAAAAATATTATGTCTACACATTCATATAACTTTTTGTAGTACATGAAAGTTGTACTTAGTACTCGTGTTCCACAGGCGGAACAGTGGGGGGTAAAGGGCTGAGATCTGGGAACACTGTGATATCGCAAAAAAAAGGCAGAGAGGGTAAGAAACACGAGCGTTCAGACAATCAGACAGGTTTTAAACAAACCCCCAGGTTAGAAAAACTTATTTGGAAGAGAATATTAAGGTGAACATTATATATTATTTTTCAAACTGTTGTAAACATCCATCACACTTTACAGACCAACTTCCTGGTTCAACTTTGAACTATGCTTAACGAAGTAGAGCGTGCACGCAATGAGACCTTATTAGTGACATAAGGTTCACTCAATTGTGGTTTTATCTCCATTTAAAGTGGTAGCCAATCTGGCTAAACTCTTGTTTACTGCCTGTCTGTTTGTCCAACTTCTCATCTCTTACACCATCAGATTTTGTTGTAGTGATGTCACTGTTTTCCCAGATCTCAACAATTACTGCAGTGAGTACATTGTTAATATAACCAATTAAAAAGATGGCCAATACCATTCAATTAAGACCCAAGTTGTATTAAACTGAAAATGTCCTTTATAGAGCCATTTGGACTTAAAGGTGATGAAGGCAGTGGACTGGAAACTGGCAAAACTATACTCAAGACTATAATCAGTGATGCATTCAGAGGCAGTTGAAGCAGATCCTTTGGTGACTAATACAAGCCTGTGACTCTGTGGACACTATGACAGCATCCAAGGTTATTCACTGGGATTCTGGGCACATTTTGTGCTTCAGAGCTACTAGCAAAATGAAATGAAGCTCACTTGGGTGTGAAGACTCAAACAAACAATTTCTGAATCAACAGTCTCATCCTCCCATCAATGTAACAGCATCAGAATGGGCTGTATTATATTATATAATATTTTGCAAACTGAAATATTTGCTCTCTGGTTCGCATAGTTTCATGCTGTTTCAAGTTTACACATTTTCGACTAGTCGGGATTTTAGAAATAAATATTGTTAGGCTGAATTGCCATCTAAATAGCCAGACTTCTATTCATCTTAGCTGCAATTATAACATACAGCCACAGAGCTGGTGTTCACTGATGCATTTACGTATTTCAGGATATTATTGCTTGCAGTCTAATATCTGTCAGACCTTTTGGTAGTCCCTCACTTACAGGCTAAATTAATTAGTGACAATTTCTGCATCTGATCAGTTGAAGCTACACCAAAGCCGCTTTTAATTCCTGTCACCTTCTGCTACGAGCTTAGCCTCGCAAATAGTTTAAAGCATATGTTATGCAAGCCCTCTAGAGACAGATGAGAGAAATATTCTTAAGGGCTGTGTTGAGTCTCTGTCAGCCTCTCTGTTTCTCCCCGTCGATATCTCTCTCTCTCTCTCTCTCTCTCTCTCTCTCACCTCTTCTCTGCCCCCTCCCCTCCCTGCGTCTCTCATTCTGTGCCAGTGGTGCCTCCACTGCATCTCCCTGCAGAAAGCGAATGAAAGAGAGAAGAAAATCCATTATGGATTGGTGTTGCGCTGTTCTCCTCAGCCTTTCTCCTGTTTGGACCTCTGGGCTCTGTTGTATATTGATGCTCCAGCGGGATGGGGGGAAAGCGTTCCACTCTCTCTGTCTAAGCGCTTTGAAAATATGTGAGGGGAAAGAAAATGAATTTGAAAAAAACAAGGGAAAAGGGGGTGAGAAAAGAGAGAAAAATACAAAAAAAATGAGAGATGGAGAAGCAAGAGTTTTTAGGGAACACAGATCTCCTTTAGATTCTGCTTGTGTTGTCTTTGACCAGATTTCCTCTCTTTTCAAAAGAGGCATTTTGTAAAAGTGAGACTTTAAGCTTTATCTATGAGTGAGCTTGGAAAGACTGGAAATAGCGCAGAAGCAGCTCTCACCAGTCAACAGCAGTCAGTCAGGACATGCATGTATATTCACTCACAAACACCACCACCTACACCACACACACACACATACACACACACACACTCATAGGCACGCTTTCATACACAAAGATGCACGTCTGATAATTCAGCCCTCCCTTTGCTCTCATCTCCCGCTTGTGTCAAAAGTAATTTTCTTTCCATCGCTCTTGCTCCTCTTCCTCCAATTTCTTTCTACCTTCCCTCACTTCCTCCTCACCTATTTTTTTAATGTCTTATCTCTTCTGCCTGTTCTCCATTTTGTGTCCTGCATGCTGTGTTTGTTGAATTTGATCAGCCTTTTATGTATACCACACTATAGGTTGTTGAGCTTGGAATAT
Organism: Siniperca chuatsi; assembly: GCF_020085105.1. Taxonomy (NCBI): domain Eukaryota; kingdom Metazoa; phylum Chordata; class Actinopteri; order Centrarchiformes; family Sinipercidae; genus Siniperca; species Siniperca chuatsi. The sequence continues at coordinate 19,613,930 of NC_058058.1, read as the reverse complement.
TTCTTTTTATTTCAAGTAGTCATCAAAAATGACAAAAATTTTTAAAGCAGTTACTTTGCCTTAGATGTGTTTATTAATCCATTAATTTATTCACTGATGTCACAGCAAAGCCAAGAAAATTGTTGTTATCAGGAGAATGCTGGCTTACAAATCAGTTCAGCTATATATATATATGTGTTTGTGTTCCTAAGTATATATGCACCTTGGTGTGTGTTTTTGAGTGTGTGTACTCCTGCAGCAGTTGCTTTATGAGTCACAGTCACTTCTTAGGAAATGCATATATGAGTCAGTCTGTTGCTGCAGCACTTCATTAAACTGCTGATCCCATCTGACACCTGGGAACCAAAGAGAAAATTCGATGTACGTTTCAATTGTTTAAAATGGAAAAATCGAAGTATATGCAGTGATATATGCCCCAAATCGCAAGCACAAGCTGCTGTCAATATTTGATTGCTGTTTCAGAGAAGGTGTAGTGAAAAAGTGGTTAAATAAAGTGCATCTTGCGCCGTCAGTGTTGTGAAAGCTATCAGTTACTTCACACAGGGAGAGGTTGAACTGCAGCGAAATTAACCTCAAGGTGAAATCAGTTTTGCTGACTTGAGTAGTTCAACCGTTTATGTAAAAAATTATCCTATCCACCTGCTGGCTATATCATATAAAATGACTTTATTGAAACAACTTTAGCATGTTAATATATTTTCGTGTTTTGCAATTAAGTTCAGAAAATTTTTCTAATGGCCACAGTTTTGCAGCTTCCTGAGTCTGGATGTAAACCTAATAAACTTATCTAGATTATTCAGACGAAGGTGCACAGCAAATTGTAAATGCCCATACCACTGTTTTGCAGTGATTTTTTAGCATTCATTAATTGCAAATACTTGATGTAATAGTTTAGAAGTTTTAGAAGTGTTTCAGACGTTTGAAAGTGAATTTTAAAACTTTGGACAGAGCCAGGCTAGCTGTTTCCCTTCTTTATGCTAAGCTAGGCTAAGGAAGCAGTTGGTTTCCATCTATTTCAATACAGTATTAAAATCAACTTGCCATGACTCGATATTAGTTTAACATATGTCATCCTTCACAATTTTATCACCTTAATTTTATTCTTACACAGCTGCCATGCGGAAATGCAGCAAACAAAACCTGTTATGTAAAGTCTTCATGTTGAATGGTCTTTCTTGAGAGTCACTAAACCACAACCTTGTTAGCATAAGAGACCTTGAGATTCACACAATCCTTTTCACAATATCCATGTTATTGCTTATTGTTTGTCCACAGGGAATGGTTTTACAACAACACAGTTTATGAATGTGCTTTGCAGTGACCCTTAAATCTGTGATGAAGGAGTATGCTTGAATGCATTAGTTGCATGGACACTTTTCAAAGTGGTACAGCTGCATTACCACATGACAATGGCGCAACCTTTGAAAATGAAATGAAATGAAATTGTTACTGTGATGGATTCCCATCCACTGGATTGGAAAATTGTTAGTGTTAGCAATAGTTAATTACATTTTAATAATGCAGTAAAATGACCAGCTTAATGACTATCTGGTCATTTATCTGCAGTAAAATTATTGTTACTTGGTGTCCTGGGTTAAATGCAGTCTGTGGTATTGTAGCACAGTAGTCAGAGAGACCTTCCCATGGCTAAAGCAACAGCCAACGTGACCTTAAGTGAGACACTGAACCTCTACCAGCTCACTCACTGTCACTCTGTATGATAGCGCACATTTTTTACTTGTAAAAAGCAATCTTTTTTCACTTTTGTGTCACATTTCACCTTGTAACTGCCAATTGGGGAACACTGAGTACATTTCAGCAGAGGGAAAAGCTATTGGGGTGTGTGAAGGCATCTCTCTCCACATGCCGTCCTCTCAGTGATGGAGTGATGGAACGGCGGGACTTAAGGCCTGGCAGTCTGGCAGGGGCGGGGGAAGTGAGAGAGATAGGAGGAGGTGTGGAAGGGACAGATTTCCAGCCTGCGGGCTTGATAGGACCTAAATAAGGAGCACTAGTGCATGGTGCTGGGAGTGGCATTAACACTACAGTCAGCCCTCAGTGCTGTGAGGTTGGGGTGTCAAAATATGAGTTTGTGTGCGTGGAGGAGAAAAAGAGAGGCAGTGTATGTGTGCACAGACAATGCTTACAGAGGGGGATCTAGGCTAGTGTGCAGCCCATTCCAGCAAGCTGATTCAGTGTCAACAAAATCAAGGTTTATTGGAATACAGATTAAACGAACACCATACTCACAAACACACACAGTCAGACACACACTTTTAAGTACAGAGTGAATGGCAATGGGCTGGAAAACTGGTAGTCCTGTAAATTTTCAGACACATAAGGTTTCAGAGATGTTTCTGCTTTTTGGCAAGCACTTGAGAGCACATGCTCGTAGAGTATATGCATGAGAGGGAAAAAATATTATGCACGTGCTTTCACATTGCTTCTGCTTCTAGTTCAAAGTTTTGTTTTGAGCTACATAAATCTCCTATCTAAAAAACAGACCATGAAAGAAGACTGTAAAGAAATACTCCCAGATGTTGGCAAGATTGTCTGATTGGCCAGTTGATCCTTTAAGCAATACAAATACCGAAATACATGGTAGTCAATTAATTGATTAGTCGTTTGTCAAAAAGGTAGTCGACAATTTTGATTATTATTTTAGAAAATCAAGTGAAAATGCCAGACGTGATCTGGTTAAAGCTTCTGAAATGTGATGATTTGCTGATTTTCTCTGTTTTATATAATGTAAATTGATTGATTGATTTTGGACTGTTTATTGGACAAAACAAGCAATTTGAAAATTTCACCTTGGGTTCTGGGAAATTAAGATGGGAGGTTGTTCCTCATTTTCTATCATTTCATAGATTAAATGATTAATTCAATCTGCAATAACCATTTGGGGGCAGCAGAAACAAGTGAATATAACACTGTCATATTCACCTTTTAAGTTGATATGGCAATCACGTTAGTAAAAGTTGCTTATTTACACATCCAGCGGATATGGAGCAACATTAGTATTCAGTTGGAGTTGTGTTTGTGTCCTCCTAATAAATGTAAGTACATATATTCACTGTCCATGTAGTTTTCCTCTTCCCCAAATCCTGAGTGAAAAATATCTGGCTGTTTTGCTCCACTATGCTTTTTTGCCAAGAAAACAACTTCCTGTTGCATCCGAAAATGACACTAATGAGATCGATGAGACTAAACCAGACAGTAAAGTTGCAGGCTGGAAAACCAGAACAGTGAGCTGAAAGATGCTGAAAAAGCTCATGTGATAATTCTCTGTGCGCTCAACACAAGTGACACCTTTCACATTACACATAATCATTTGATCCATTGTCAATATAAAAAAATATTGATTATAGCTGCTTTGAAAATAATTAAAAAAATCACCTGATTAATCATGTTAAATATTGTTAGATGCAGCTGAACACCCAAATCATGTGTCCACGGGTACTTTACGGCAGTATTCCTTGATAAAACTGCAGTTACACTAACACACAGTAACAAAAAACTGTAACAGGTTTTTTTTTTATTATATTGTGGATCCACTGCATTATTTTTATATTTCATCATATTTCTTTTAAATGATACCAGCTGCTTACATAAAAAGAGATGGTTGTGTATTATTTAATATTTTATAACTCTTGTATTTAGCTTTAGAGCAGCTATAATTTCTTATTTTATCACTTCTAAATTGAGTTCATGCTAGTCACTTATAAGAGATTATTATACAGTACAGTAGTGAATGCTAGCATGGCACATCGACACTTGTGTTAATTCAATCTCCTGTCTCTCCCAGCATTTGGTGTGTTAGTGTGCCTCCATGAACTTGTACAGTGTTAGTCAATGAGTCAAGCATGTAAGGAGCCAATGTATGCGGGTCAGGGTGAGAGTGAGTGACGTACAACGGCACTTCCTGCCTGAACAGTTGCCATGGCAGTAATTCTTCAGTGAAGGCCTTGGCTATCAATCTCTCACAACACATACTTTGGAAAATGACTCCAGAATGTGAACACTGTGGTGAACATGTGTTCAATGTGTGTTTGCGTACACACGTTTCTTCTTTGTCTGTTTATCCCGAGTTACACATGCTTATATGTTGTGTTATGTTAACATGCTGTGTGACATCCATGCAAGTAGTACATATCCAAATGGGGAGGAGTGTTTGACTCTGTGTGTGTGTGTGTGTGTGTGTGTGTGTGTGTGTGTGTGTAAGAAATATGGCTTCAGGGCTGCATGGTTTTATTTGTTTGTGGTGATCATGATTGAGCATCTTATTCAACAGCATCCACACATGCATGCCCTCTATGTAGATAGATTTTTTTCATACACATCCCCTTACATGTACGAGCACACACATTGACACAACCACACACGCACGCACACACTGTAGGATTTATGGTAAGAGTCTGGGCTGTTAATGGAGAGACTGCCACTTATCAACGCCAGCTTTAACGACAGTCTGCTAAAAACAGGAGGAAGAGTGATAGTTTGTTTTTCATCATCTCGTGCTTGGAAAAAGTGAAACGATGTTGGGATTTATGACATCTGCTCACCTGTGAGGCAGAATTATTAGGCCCTGTAACCCCAGATTAGAGAAATAATCAACTAGATGGCTGTGAGGTTATATCTTACACCTTGTGTATCACTCATTGTGTGTATTGCTATTGACATTCTACCATCCCAAGGCCTATCAATGTTCTTAACAGGATACACTTCAGCAGCAGCATGAAATGAAATGTTTTCCTGCCGAGATAAAAGATTAAATATGCAGTGTATCCTTCAAAAAGATGTGTCATCATCAGCCCTTCTGTGCTTGGGGTCACAATCATTCGAGTCGAAGGAATGTATCACATTTTTGGAAAGCCAGCCTGTTGAGCCATTTAAACCCTCAGGGACGAAAACATAATCACTAAAAATAGAAATATTATTATGCCCATGTAGTGATCCCTGCTCACATTTTAGCCAATATGTGTTCTCAAAATATAAAGTACATATTATACCTTTTGCCTTGTGCAGCCCCAGTTCATAAAATATAAATGCAAACCTTTTTTTATTAAATTGAATAATCTTAATTGATGTCACAGCAGTTCTATGCAAGAAATTGGTAAAATTTCTAAAAATGATGTGATATAATGTTGTGTGTACTACTAAGGACTGATTTAGTTAGAAAGTGACTAGCTCTGGGTAGCACAGCAGCAGAGGCTTGTGATTGCTTCCCGTGCCAGCAGATGAATATGCTCATGTGAAATATCTCCTAAATTAGACTTGGCCAGATCAGATATATTCAGTTAATAATGAAAATGATGTGATCTACAGGTCATATAATTCAAAATTTAGCGACTTTATACAGCCAAAGTTAATCATTTTTTACTTTGGATAATGCTTGTATCACTCAACACATGGTCATCTTTGCCAGTTAGTCCTGCATACAAAAACCTAATGAGCACAAGTTGATCTGCAATATTTCTCTTTAAATGTTTATAGTCATGTTTTTTTAAACTTGACAGGTTCATACAGTATTTAATGTACAGAGCAATAGCACATACTATGACAGGAACTAAGACAAAGCCAAGAATTGCATGACATAAATTGATAAACACTCCCTAACAAAGGGATGGTGGGAGGCAGATGAAATGCTTTTCTCACTGCAGGGAATTCATTTTGTTGATTTGCATGAAAACTTATGCAAATCACGTCAGTCACAATTTTCCAATTACAACACCTAAGGCACAGTACAACTCATGAGTGCGCTTTAACGTTGTGGAAGCGAAAAGGCAGACTGGGAAACAGGCTTGTCACAGATTTTTTCACTGCTTGCATGGCCTCTCTTTGTTTCCAGTCATTTTGGATTGATCAAGTTGTAATAAAGAAGCATTTATAATTTTCAATAATTAATAATTGCTATTTCAAAATAATGCACTTCCCAAAAATTCTCTGCAGCCTTAAACATTTGAAAAATGACAGTGATAAGAGCTGTTCAGTATGGAGATGTAACGTATTCCTTTATTTTATATGTTATATTTCAAAATAATATGAGATGTTCTGCCATTTGTTGTCATGTGTGTTTTTAATCATGCCTTTCTTTGAAAAGTAACTGAACTATCTGATGGTCTGATAATGGAAAAAGATACAACCTGTTCGTTGCTTTACACGGGTTTTTGCAACATCCAAATTTAACGTAATTATACCTGCAAGCAGCGATTCCAGGAGAAAAGGAAAAACACATCAAGCAGAGCACACAACACACAGGTACAATGACGACTCGTCTACCTGCTGAGCAATTTCAGTCATGATTGGCGGAACAATGCAGACTTGCAGCCCACCTCCTGTTTGTGTCTTCACTGCCAAATTTGTCACAGCCAAATATGGTGAAATAAATGACATGAGTCTACTAACTAAACTGCAGAAATATCCAAGCTATTCACTCAACACTGTAACACTGCAATCACTGCCATCAAAGCACTTGAAGATTTCCCGCTCACCTTTGGATTTGAGCCTGCCAAGCTAGGATCAAATGTGAGATGTGAATGCTCTATTGAAGTTAGGATAAATGGAACCTACACAAATGTAAATTATGTCACCAGTGTCTTTGTTTTTTTAACCACTTAAACCACAATTTTCACACATTTGAAGTATGTGTTAGCATCTTCAAATGGAATGGCCAAAGTTTAAGATTAGCTTCTTCAAGTCCTTTTTTTATATATATATATATATATATATATATATATATATATATATATATATATATATATATATATATATATATATATATATAGAGAGAGAGAGAGAGAGAGAGAGAGAGAGAGAGAGAGAGAATTTGAAGTATATATATATATATATATATATATATATATATATATATATATATATATATATATATATATGTACTTCAAATTCTCTCTCATACTCACAATAGAGTAAAGGCAGTTATTTTCACATATAGACTTTGAAGAAGAAAATACTATCAAACTCAAACTCAAAATGGTGGCCAAATTTACTTGCTGACATTGACAAGACTATATTTGTTGGACTTGTCTTCACAAGCAAAAGAGCAAAAGAGCTTACTAAGAGTTCCTTGCCAAAATGTGAATTGACATGTCGGCCCTGCTGTGATTGTTTTATATGTGATATAATTTCTCTGATCTCAATCAAAGTACCAGTTTTCCAAAAACATTTGTGTTGTAACTCTTGCTTCATAAAAATAAAAATAAAAAGAAAAAAACAACAGAAAGACAGCCAACAAAAACAATATGGTGACATAGAACCTTTGGTATTTTCCCCCTTAACCACACGTCCAAAAACAGAGGAAATACATTCCCTTTAGCTGTAATCTATGAGAATGTGATGCACAGACGTTCTCCTTGTGCACCATTTGTTTCCTGGCTTAGGCAAATCCCTGTCATATTTTTCCAGCCTGTGTTGATTTAGCAGTTTTTTCCTCCTGCAGTCACATTTTTCTTCCTTGATTTCACCCTTTCCTTTTGTTTTGTTCTGTTCATCCCTGGGAGACACAGAGCGTAGCAGTCTAATTAGTTATCCAAACACCTTGTGAAATGTGATAATGGATAAAGCACGCATATTGTTCACACACACATGCGCATATGTACACACTAGCCTTGCTGTGTCAAAAGGATTTGCCTGGCATGTAATTAGACACTTGTTGCATGTGACCAGTTGCACTTATTACGCTTATTTAGTTGTTGGAAAGGTGAAGGTTAACACTCCATACTCTGCTGTAAACATACTGTCATCGATCATAAATGATTTGAATAAGTCTATAGAAATTACAGACAGTTCAGTGCAGAGATGTTGAGGACTAAAATAGAACAGATTAATCCGGCGGTATATACCAAAAAAGACACATAATTAAGAGATGTTGAGATCTACAGGCAGAGATGGGCTAAAGAAGAGATCGTCCACAGTATACAGAAACAAGACAAATGGCATATGAGTAAATCAGAGCCTACAGTTAATTCTAGATCAGTAACAGTGCTGTACATCAGTAACGCACACACACACAAACACACCGCTGCCGTCCTCCTCCTCCTCCTCCTCCTCTCTTTTTTCCCTCGCTGTCTCCTTCCCTCTGCTGCCCTTTGATCATCATTGCCACAGGAATGAAAGAAGCGCGACGGGTAGAAAGTAAATAGCATTGGTTGGGCGCTCCATCGGTCACTGTGTCCCTGTTAGCCCTGCTGGCTAATCAGATCTTTTGCCCAACCTTGTTGTGGAGTTTATTAGTGGCATCCCTCTGCGGAGCGAGGGAGAAACTGAAGATCACAGCAAGAGGGGGAGAGAGAGTGAGAGAGAGAGATAGCAGTACAAATGATGACATTTTGAATATTCAGAGCTTCATGCAATGTCTTTGGAAGAAACCACAATGGCTTAGACTTTAGCATTGTAGTGGAGGTATGCATCACTGCACATATATGCAAACATGCTCCTTATCCATAGCCATTTTATGAACAGTCAATGCCTTACACCCTACCTGACCAAAAGTATGTGGACACCTGGATATTACATATGTGCTTTATATGTGATTGTTGAACATCTCATTCCAAAACAATGGGCATTAATATGTTGGAAAGACTTCACCCAAACTGTTATTGCATTTTGTATGCTGTAGCATTTAGAGTTCCCCTTTTTGGAACTGAAAAACTAGCCCTTGGTCCTAGACCTTTAAACCCCTGCCCAGTGAATAAATCTGAGATGATTTATTCACTGATTCAAATAGGTCTGGTGGTGTGCCCACTGATGGCTGTTTCCTCCAGATGGAACAAAAATCGACCAATTAGAGCATTGTAGGCATTACTAACTAGCTACCTAGCTCAACCATTAACAACAGCAATGGAAAAATGACAACAAAAATAGTGACAAGCGTGGATGAGACTGATGTAGCTATATGGGTTGTTGTAAGTTGATGTACAAAGTCTTAAACCAGCATTTTTCTTAGATCATTATGAAAAACGTTAACTGCTCCTAGCAACCGCTACCACGGCTTCCATATCGTCTGAAAGTGATGTGGGCAGGATGGGTACGTCACTCACTATTGATTGGTTAGGGCAAAAGCAACATGAACACAATGAGAGGCTGAATGAATGAGGTGAAACAAAATGGCACTTCAGTCTGACTATCCGGCTAATGAAAAACATTAGGGGACAGGGGCGTCCACATCATTTTTGGATCTATACAGTAGTACAGAAGCGGGCAGTGGGAGAGGATGAGTCACAGACAGAGAGAGAAAGATACAGTTTCCAAGGAAAAGCCTCAGTTGGTAAAAGAAGGATTGGGTGTGTGCTAAGTGGCAAGTGGCTGCATTTGCTTAAATAACACATCCTTTTAATCTGAGAGATTCTGGGAAAGGCAACATTGCACTAAGCCGTTACCCAAGTGTACATTAGGGTTTTGTTTGTTTGTATGTTTTATCACTTCCATCATGCCACATTCCTCGCACCACTCCACTTACCCTCTGTCTATTATGCTTTAAAATATACTTGTAAGGCTGACTCATCGACACATTATTTGATCTTCTTTGTGCTATGTGTTATATAACCTGTTTATTTAGGCACAACTGGACAGTCACACTTCTACTGTTGCTAGTGTTATTTTAACATAGATGAGTCTTTACACAACAACTATGATTACTACTACAGCTATCAATAGTAGCAAAATAATGATCATCATTCATTCATTTGTGCAGCACACAAAAAACTATTGCCAATCACCCTCTAACCATTATAAATAGATAATAGACATAAGTATAAAAATGTAAGGTAATAGTAAATGCAGGATAGCTGTATAATGTTTGTGGTCATTCTCTTATGTCTGTCCTTTTTCTCTCCTTGAACATTTACTACATCCTAGTGTGTCATCGTTGACATACAGAGGACCATCTCTTTGGAACAATCCACTTCCATCTCTACAATCTACATCTGCATTATCAGTATTCTAAAAACATCTGAAAAGGACTCTTATTGGCTAAGATTTATAACAGTTCATGGATTTCATTGTAATGCATCTCAACTTGTAAACATGAACTTCTATGTAAAATGCACACTCCTATCAATTTGTATTAGTGCTTAGTCTTGAAACTTTGATGAATTACGCAATCTTTGTTTCTTTCTTTAAGTATGACTATTGATATTTAGCCTATATAGGAAGAGGTATTTTCATAAGCCATTTTTGGCTTCCAACCTCTCCTGCACAATGTTTAAACTTATTTTGATATTCTTACTGTCTGTCTTCTTTTAAATATATGTGCAAATAAACTAAACTAAACTAATAACTGCTCTATATACTCATGCACACACATACACACAAACACACACACAGACCTGCACACCGGTACAAGCGAGTAAACAACAACATTTCTCATGGCTACCACTTAGCTTTGTCACTTTCCTAGGGGCGAGAGTGGCACGACATTGAATTAGTTTTATTTTATCCCTAATTGTTTTCTGCCCGAGGATTATTGCAAAGCGATTTGTGCGGACCAGGGGGAAACACAGTGGACGTATGGACGTCACCTTGTTTCATTTGTCAGCCTTGATTTGTTTGCTGTAAGAGTAATTGACTTATGTCTCTACAAAGGGGAACAAATGAACAAAGAATGCAGTTCTTTTTTTACTTCCTTACCTTTACTGTCAGAGCCTTTATGTTGTTTATGTGCGGATGCTTTATTGAGGCTTCCAATTGTGAAGCTTTTTATGGCATATGTCATGTCCATAAATGCATATCTGCCGCATAACAAGCAATGTTGTGAAGGCTTGAATAAGTATTTAAATACTTATTCAAGCACTATGCATGAACTTTTGCACTACTGCACTTTGCACTTTTGCATTACTGGCTAAATATTCTGTATGTGATCTTAAACAAGAGGGTTTGTGCAGCCCTCTGTGTTGCCTCACAGGTATCTCTGGTGTTGAGCAGATGCAGATTGCATCAGAGCAATGTAATACAGTGCAGATAGCCTGAAGATAAACCAGTCACATCACTCACTCACTCACTGACCAGCCGATACTCCAGGAGAAGTAAAGTTGAGGGTGCCTGTGTGTGTGTGTGTGTGTAAGCTCCATACTTACTCTAACCCTTAGGTATAATTAGATTTAAGAAACAGATATCATTTAAGACTATGGAGCACTTTTCTCTTGTAAAGCCATTGGTGCAGTGCTCCACTCACACATGCTTTAATTTAGCTGGTGATGAATTTAGCTGTTCTGCACAGCAAATCAGTCCTGTGTTGCCACCCGTGTCTTTTTATGGCCCAAAAATGGACACAGCTGATGAGATTTATTCTATCACTCTTCTGACACTGTAAATTATTCACTTGTTTTCATCATTGCATTGGTTCTCTCTCACCCTTATTTCTGTCTCTACTCAGAAGTTCAACCCCCCCTCCCCTCTCCCACACACTTCTATTTAGCTGTTCTTATTTTCTCTGGAGTACTTCCTCTGTTCAAATCTCTTCAAGTCACTGCTAATATTTTCTCCTCCCACTCCTACCTTCTTTCTCCTCTCACCTTCACCTCCTCTTCCACTCTGCTTTTTCCCTTATATCAGCCTCTCTCCCTCACCATCTCTCTCTCTCTCCCTCTCTCTGTCTAGAGACACTGGTTTGTTAATGACTTCACTGCGGTTTGTCTCTCAGTTGGCGCTGACTGCGGTTGATTATCTCACCATCAGCATTCAGCGTCAGAGACATCTGAGAGTGTACAAATACCTTGTGATGTCACGCACGTATGAATATTAACAAGCAACTGCATGCTACAGCCTGTCTTTCTTCACGAGACAGAAAGAAGGAATTAGCCCACTCTATTCAAAATGTCAGTCTTGTTTGAAATATTGATGGGCTGTGGGATCTGTGGGAAAGTGTGTATGAGATTTACAAATTGTTGCTGCCTCCAGCTAGGTTCACCTTGGTTGTGGAGCTCCATGATTTCTGGACAATGTGATGTGATGATGAACAGCCAAAACTAGCAGAAATGTTAAAAGAAATGAGAAAAGTGGCACACTATAAAGTTTTACAGCAAACATGATGGAGGTTGCAATGTCTTCTTCCCCTGCATACCTGTTAACCACAGTGATTACAGGTAACACATTTGCAGGCTTTCATATTGAATAACAGGAATTTAAACTGAAATTGAGAGCTCTTAAGGCTAACCATAAAACTCTATCAAGGCCAGATCACGCCCTTGGGCATAGTGACGTTTTAGCCTACATTACAGCTTACCCAACAAAAAACGGATAAGAAGGCTGATAGAAATACAGTCTAATTGCTTGTGAAATTCTTCCTGTTAGCTGGAGGAATCAAATCATGTGCGTGGGAATGGAGTGCCATTTTAACCTCCACTAGGCTTCACGGTCAGCTATTTTCCCTGTAAGTAGAACCAGTGATGAGTCATGCGCAGACACACACACACAAACACTGAACAGCAAGGGTTTGAAATGCGAGGGTGATTTTCTTTAATGTTTCTATCTTTTTAAAAACAACAACAAGAAAAGGAGCGATATTTTTAACAATGGAAGAGCTGGAACTAGAACCATTCATCTGTGTGTGTGTGTGTGTGTGTGTGTGTGTGTGTGTGTTGCAATGGCTGTGGCAGTAGTTCTCAGCATTGCTGTTAGTGTGATAGGCAGTGGAGTTAGAGCTTACAAAGCACAACAGAGCATCAGCCCCTGTCCTTGCCACTGACAAGTTATAGCTGCACAGGGTCTCGTATAGAAAGGGTACACACACATACTCACACAAATCACATAAAAATACACACATAGTTCACTCTGCACTTCAACTCCCTTTCTCCCCGTCTCTCTCTTACCACCCATCATTTATTGGCTAATGTCTCCCTTCTACTCAGCCATCAAAATCTTGCTGCTGTATCTATTTTTCTTTTTTCTTCCTTCCTTCTGGGGGAAAATCAGCTGTATCAGCACTGTGCTTACCTTCCACCCTGAGAAACATACACACCCACCCACACACATACACACACACACACACACACACACACACACACACACACATTGACTGAGTGAATAAGATTAAAGGACAAATGACCTGATTTAGTCTCTGTCTGTTTACAGCCGTAAACATGCATATATTTGGGAGGTAGATCACACACACGCGGGAAAATGTTCAGATGAATAAAACTGCATGTGCGCGTGTGTGAGCATGAATCCCTGAATAGATGTAGAGCCTAATGAAGGAATTTCTCACCATGACTCATCCTCACTCAACTCAGGCTCATGGTTGGAGTTTTTACATTCCCACGTACTGATGAGTTTCTCTCACCTCCTTACTTTTCATATTCTGCCCTCCCTCAACCTGCTCTTCAACATTGCCATCTCCTCATTACAGTATCTCCACTCTTTTCCCATACAGCCATCTCTCTGCACATATACTGTCTCCCTCTCTGTCTGTCTCTCCCTCTCTTGTTCCCATGGGCAGTGGTGGGATAATTGGAAGCAGAAGTTCTTCATTGAGAAGATGCTGAGGCCAGTCAGGTGGAAAGCCCTCTTAATAGACCTCTGCTCTCTCCATGCACACACACACACACACATGCGCTTATGCAAACACTTACACACACAAACAGCATATACTGTTCAGTGTGGATGCAGCCATGCACACATATTCCTATTCTCCTCCTCAGAGGCACTCATTTCTGAGATTATTCAACTTTCCATACAGTAGAAACAGCCAATGATTTCCCATAACTGTGCTATTTTTTTTAACTTCTCTATCTTTCCCTTTCTCTCTTCTACTGTCCCTTACCCTCTTTCATCCTCCCTCCATCAATTTATCACTCACTTGAGACACCTGTGCTGCAAATCCATTCTTTTGTATCGCTCAGTCGCAATCATATCTTGCATCTTTTCCTTGATAACAGACAATCCCCCAGCTGGCTTTTTGACAATACCAGCTGCACGCCTCAGATTGCCACAGCCCATATCACATTGCAATACTTAATCTCCCTTTGCATGTGAAGCCAGTTTCTGTGTTTGTTTTCTGATGGTATCCATTTTGTTTTCTCTTAGCCTGATAAAATGATTCGGGGCCGTACCTGGCTTATGCCAGATGATCACGGTTTGGATGCGGCAAGAAACCCACTGTGTTTGTAGACCCTCGCCCTTTTGGCCCCTCCATCATTCTCTCTATCACCCCCCCCTCTGCAGTGCGCTGCTGAACCAAGATGGCAGCCTTCCAACTCAATTTGCGGTCAGCGAAGGGGCTATTTGCATGAACATGTGTCCCATCGTTTAGCTGATATCCCACCGTGACAATTTCACAGAGAGGAGTGAAATCATGCATATATTAAAGTCGTCTTCCCTTTTTGGCTCAATTCATCTTTCCCACACTGGTGTTTTGCAATTTTTCCCCACAATGTGGTACTTAAGGATTAAGTGAAACACTGAGGCCTCTCTTAACACTGAGAGATAAAAGTGAGGGGTGTAATAGATTGTAAAGAGTGGGATACACATGCAGTGAGAGAGTGCGTGTGGGAACTTAAAATGAAAATTAAAGTGGCTCTTGGGAAGGGAAATTTGTAAAAAGTAAGGTGAACAACATTGTCCTTTATTAGAATCTGTAAATCAGGGATCTATTGCGCGTACACACTCACACACACATTCATGTCTATGTACAAATGAATCAACCTGTGGTGACGGGCAACAAATGAACAGTGGACACCTGTTTTTTAGTATATGCGTGTGTATGTGAGTACTGCCAGTATGTGGGTGGCAAACATGTTAAATGGATTTTAATAGCCGAACCTGGTAAAGCTGCTGCTGAAAGCTGGTCCTAATAAGACAAGGCTCATTACTCAAAACTATATTACTTGTTTCCAACATAATTTTAGTGGATTGCTTATTAGTCCCTCAGAGGTTTTAGTTGCCACACTACTCGTTACAGGACTTTATTAAACATTTCCAAACATAAGACGGTGTAGTCCCTCATTCGTCCAGAAGTGTTCTAGCTTAAATTTCTGAGTTCCCGGTCAGAAATTAAGCTACTCCCTTCCCGGTCCATTTTTCACAATTGAGAATGACTTCCGGATGGGAGCCAAAACGTCTTGATTCTGAAAACAGTGTCCAGATGACTACGACTGAAACCTTTTCTACGATCTCCAAACAGTGATTCTGTCTGCTCTTACCTTGGAAAATAAAGATAACTTGACTATGATTTGACTGGGTTATACTAGAATGTTAAGGGAATCAAAAAGCATAAGATCTAGGGTATTCTTATCATTTTGATCAGTAAAATCAAAATAACTAATATATAACGGAGACTAGTAACTTTAAAAGTTTGATATATTGGGACGTACAATAATTAAAGACAACTATAGATTTTTTATTTTATAATTGAAAACAGCACATGTATGCTATGTATCAATTCAAACTCACATCATGCAGTGTGCCTTTGTGCAACCAGAGGGCACCAAACCATTATCCATGACCACCCCTGATTAATAACTGATCCAGTCTCAGTAATTGTTCTAAAAAATTACAAACTACTGTATGGTAGCTAAGTCAGGTGTGAAAGCCCCAGAGACCCTGATTCAGAGGTAATAAAGTTAAATTATTGAGGTGACATGCATAGCTAAATGTATCATTAGGAGATACCGGCCACTGCTACCTAGCTAGTAGCCCCGTTTGGTCTACCACGCAGTGAATGAGATAGGCTAGTTGCAATGCAAACTGGGCTACCTATCCTTAGCTAGCGGGTTAACTTAGCTAAAACTGTACAGTTACAGAGCTAGAGCTAGCTAGGTAAGCTTCATGCTACATTTAGGTGGAATTATGGTTTTGACGTTATCTTTCATTTAAATTTCAGTGTCAAATCATTATACATTTTTTTCTTTCGCAAAACTATCAAGAAGTCTCAAATAATGAAACATAAACAGAGGGAAGGTTAGGTGTGGGGGATATTATTTTTGGACAATTCAACTTCATCTTGTTTGTTTAACTGTTGTTGATCATTAACATTGAAAAAAATGTGTACTTAGTACACACTGCTGGAAAAGCAATTAAATCACTTTAGCATTCTATAGGCCTAAATTGCAAATATGATATTTGTCACCAGTTTTATCAGTTCTAGGTTAGGGCAGCACACAAAATCCCAGTGAAACAAGAATCATATGCCCATGTTTATTGAGCAACTCCGAATCACTCCTTGAAATGATGCCAAAAGTTTGATTAGGAATAGTCCCACCTCAAAGCAGCACTGGAGGGTTATTTATGAAGTTCTCCTTTGAGGGTGAATCAAAGTTTTACACACACTCTGAACCATAAAATGAAATTATCTTAGTTTATTGTACTATTTGTTGCAGGAAAGACAAGATTAAACTGAAATTAGCATTACTTGTATGACAAGAGACTAACACACTAGTAAAGGCTAAAAATATGATCATACTAAACTGCTAAAAATGATTTAAATGACCTTTTCTTTTTAAATGTCTTATACTAGTTGAGTTAAATCTAGTGATAGTCAATACCCCATTTTATCTTTGTGTCTACTGTGTAAGAAGTCCTATTAAATGAGCATGTGCCTTGGCTACAATAATTTAGGCAATGTTTTGGCACTGCCTTTGGTCTGGGGGAGTCTGTGCGTCATGTGCACCTGGGCCACTTGGCCACAACATCAAAGATCATGCATGCATAATCAGTATGTGTTGATACTGTGGTATGGATTAATTTAGTATGTGTCCTAAACTGTGCTTGGAACAATAATATTATGTGATGTTATGTGACACTGACAAATCCAAGAAAACTACTACATTGCATAAAATGTTTTATTTTACATTCCTATTTATAATTAAGCAATTATTGAATAACGGTGTTATTGGATCTTTAAGGTGCAGTAATCACAGCTGTGATGTCCCAAATATTTACTGCTTTACAGCTGTATGTTCCTGTTTTCTACCAAGTGAAATTGCAAAAACTTTCTACAGAGTGGCTGCAGTGTTGTGGATTGACCAATTACATCCAGGACAAAAGACAAATGTTTCTCCTATCATTGTACCACTGCTGGGAACCCCTTACAGGTTGGAACAGCTCTGCTGTTCTCCTAAATCTTAGAAGAGATAAGATAATTCCAAGGTAAAGAAAGTTGCTAAAATATTTTTTCTCCCATATCTAAAAGTAGGATCAAATATGTGTCACTTGGATCATTTTGGGTAAATTGGGACCAATTTCATACTCATTAAAGTTACATCCAACGTGAAAAGAAAATCGAGTACTTAAAGGGCCTATTCACCACAAAATCAAAAATACATATTTTTCCTCTTACTTGTAGTGCTATTTATCCATCTGAATTGTCTTAGCGTGAGATTTGGCGATATCGGCTGTAGAGATGTCTGCCTTCTCTCAAATATAATGGAACTATATGGCACTTGGCTTGTAGTGCTCAAAGCAGCGAAAATACATTTGAAAAACTCAACAGCAATGTCTCTTTACAGAAATCATGACCCGGTTACTCAAGATAATCTACAGACCTTGTTGTGAGCAGTTTCATGTAGGAACTATTTTCTTCCTACCAAACTACACCCGTCAACCATATCACAGCGCAGAAGGAAGCGTGCATCTACTAATCTAGCCTAATATTCTAACTTATAGTTTAATATTGCTAGCTCACGTAGCACCACTAAGCTAGCTAATGTTACAGCTTAGCCGAGGAGGATGCCATTAATATTTACATCCTGCGCTGTCACAAGCACGAGCCTCTCAAGCCTCTGAGTAGATGCACGCTTCCTTCTGCCCAGTGATACGGTTGAACTGTCCCTTTAAGACAACTTTAGACTGAGACATGGTGAAATGGACACTAAAGGTGTAAATTGCAGCATATTTTCTGTTCCAGTTGAATTGCACAAAAAAGTACTGGTTGGCTGTTAGAAATGGTTGTTGACTCAGAGTCCGACAATTTTATGTTTGGTGTCTGTTCAACTGTTTGTTCATTCCCACACTGGCTGCTGTTTTCCTAATTTACTGCGAATACATGATTGCAGTTACTCTGTCTTCGCTGATGGAGAGAAATCTGTTGAGGGTTTCTGTCCTGTTAAGGTCTGGGCATTTTAATAATTTGTGGATGATTCAGAGCCTCGTTATACAAAAAGTTATCCTTGAATGCCTGAGGGAACAGCTGGCTTGATGGAAGTGGGCTTTGTACCTGACCTTGCAACCAACTGTGATGTTGATTGGATCTTTTTTTTTGTCTGACCGTTATTGTCCTTCTGTCCATTTATTCTCAGGTTAACGGGGTTCCAGCTGCCTTCACCCATTGTGAGTACAGGCTCCAGGCTCACACTGTGGCTACTATCTGACTACGCCGTCAGTGGGCAGGGATTTAAAGCAGTCTATGAAGGTAACGCAACTTCCATGTTACTTGTTTTTGAGCCATAGGAAAAATGATCATGTTACAGCATAAATGTGGATGTGATTAATTTAAACTCAATCTCAAAGTACTTGTGCAATAAGCCACATAAGTCACTACTGAGATTTGTGACTGTTTGACTCATCTTCAAGTCAAATCTTCCTTAATTCATTTCTACATCATTGCTCTCATTCCAGTAATTTATGCCAATAATTTAATATTGTGGGCTCATTCTTTTAGTGTTTCATAGCTGAATGGGAAAAGGCTTCAGTGCTACTGAGCAAAATCTCTCATACATCCTAACAAAAGGAAGAAAACAAAGTGAGAAGGAGAGAATATGGTGTATACTATAACTCATATTATGGTAGAAAATTAGCAGTGTGCACTGAACTGTATTGTATCATCAGACGGTTCAATTTAAAGCCATTCTGTCCAGCTAGGTTATCATTTCTCCCTTCCCAGGACAGGACTGGGACCTTTATCATGGTGACGTGGAATGCTTTATGACCCATAGCGGGATGATATTAATGATGGCACTCCTCAAACCCACGCAGGAGGAAAGGCGAGCTTAGGGAGGGGAAGGAAATACAAGCAGGTGACTAATTAGGCTAATTCCCTGACAAGAGTTTGTCAGTCTTTTTGAGATATTGTGAATGTAGGGATGTGGCTCGATGAAGCAACATCAAGCGACTCGGGAGGCCTAAGACCACATTGCGTGACTAGATAAAACCAAAGACAAAAGAGCGAAGAGACTGTTTGTTAACTCCACTGGGAGGCAATTGGGGCGTCGTGCCTTTCTTTCTCACTAGTGGAAACAAAACTGTCAGACTTGTCTAGCTTCTGACCTTGGATGATGTAATTGTCTCTTCCTGCAAATATGTTTGTGGAAACTTAAAAAAACAACAAGGTAACTATAGTCATTTAACACTATAAATTATTCATTTTTGTAGTTTGAACACTTTTACTACTTGAGTTACTACTTTCTCGTTCTTTTTTTGTACTGCATGCAGTCATACACTCACATGCAGACACTCTACAGTCTATGGCACACACATACATCAATAAAGCTAAGTGAATAGTGTGAATCTTGTGGTGACTTTGGTACCAGGGAGACGAAGCCATAATTACCTGTCATCCACCTCTCATGACACTGGCGAGACAAACTGCAATGACCCATGTCATATGGGAAAAGAGAGAGGCCCTGCTGTGCTGAAATGGTGTTGCCCTGTAGGTTGGAGCGAATGTTAATTGGAGAGTGAGAAATACAGGAGATATGCAAAGCACAGCATCAGGTCACTGTAACTGAATGGATGGAAGACAACCCACAGTTGGCCTTTATTGCACAGCATATGCACACATACTGTATGTATCATAGCACTCTATTCCTTATTCCTCAGATAAAGTGAAACTGCATCCCTTCTCTGCTTCCCTTCATTCTGTTCTGTTATATTCTATTCTCCTCGTCCTTTGAACCTCTTTGGCAATTTCCTCATGGCACACGTGGGTTCTTTGACTTCTCTGTGCCACCAAAATCCTACTAGGGCTCCCTGGCACAAAAGCCAGAGATAATGAACCTCCACCCCGTGGCTAGACCTGTTTTTATCTGGTAACTAATTAAAATTAACACAAGGCTTAACATCAGCTGGATGGTGTGAGCAGCCTAGGTAAACAAACCACAAAAACAAAAAAATCCATTCTGTGTATGTTCCATGCTGGTCAAAGCAAATACTGAATATGTTTCAAAAGAAATATGCCACTCTAGCCATTTTCTGTGACATGTGTAATGCCTGAAACATTAAGTTAAGAAATAAAAGGAGATTTAAAGTTTTAATTTAAAATTTGCCCATTTGTTAATTTCCACAATAGACCTTTTCTTCTTCTTTGTATTTTTTGGCAGCCTCACACCTGCTGTCGGCTGGTGGTAATGTGAAGTTTAAAATTAACTTTTTTGCTATTGAACTACCCAGGAACCCGAGAAACAACAGTAAGATGTCACAGAAGCTGACACACTGCTTTGTGCTGCTTTGTATAAAGTCGGTTTGACCAGACGCTACTGGCACTGAGCCACTGGTCTGCTTTGATTTGATTAGTTCACAGTTAGAAATAGTGCATAGTGGTCAGCAGGGAACAAATTTCAGAACAGGCAACGAACAATGGTTGTACATAATCAGAGAGCTCACTGTGTATCATCTCAGGAAGTTACCAGTATCTGGTGTTTGTCGGGTGATAATTTTATTATTATTATTTTATTTACCCCTTCAATATCTTCTCACAGATAGAGTTCCATGTAGCTCAAGCTCTGCTTGTCAGATTACACTGTTCTCATTTGGCTTTCTCTGTCTGGACAATTGTTATTTATTTATGCAGTTTGTTTCACTCCATTTGAGCCAAAGGTACTCATAAACAAATAACTTAGCTCTTAACTGGTCTTTTTCCTCGTCTCTTACTAAAGGACCAGGTTATATCATAACCAGTCTGTCACATGACGCATTTATTTGTGTGCATCTTTGTAATTTCCATAATTTCCCATTTTAATGCTATTTGATGGCAAATACTCTTAGCTGTCATTATTTGTTCTTTTTCCCCACACAAAACGGTGCAGGGGCAAGTGGAGTGTGTTATGTTTACCTCAGGGAAAGTAAACTTGTGAATAATGTACTTTAAAGTAAAGAATGCCAGCTGTGTGTCGGTGAGCATTACCAGAATGCAGCTTGCTTGCGTCACAGCTACAATTATGGGTTTTTACTGGAACAAGTTTGAAATTTAGGCTATTTTAGTTAAGACAAAAGATTGTTGAAATTGCTCTCGCTCCGTTTGTTTTATGCTTCTGCTTAACCACTGTCCTATCTTTAGCTGTTGTTGTGCCTGCTCATTAGATATGACCCACTGCCAAGCCAAATATGACAACTGTTGTTCTTGGCTGTGTAGAATAGAGTGGTTGTACTTGGCTGTTGTTGGAGGGGATCAGTGCATCTCTGATTATGTTTTTGTGCACGTATGTGCATACATTTGTCTGTGTGCCTTAGTATGTCTCTGTGTAGGTGCCACTGAGCATGTGTGTGTGGCTTTTACTCACTGGATGTCCTTCCATTTTCTCAAATGGGATAAATGTCTTTTTTTCTTAACCTGATTGGCCAGATTTTGGCAGTAAAACCTCAGTATTCTACAGCCTCTTTTTATTAAGACTGTGCTTACCATCCACCATTTTGGTGCGAGCCCATCTCCTCTATATTAGATATCTGTTCTGTTTCAGCCCACACTGCAATAAGCCTAAGTGCTGCACAGTCCATCTCCCCAACACACTGCGTAATGGCCGAGACCACTCTGGAATCTCTCCCCTCTCATCACTATGGCAACCACCAGACTCCTTTTTTCCGTCTTATTCTTCTCTTTCTCTTCTCCATCTCTGCAAAGTCTTTATTCATGTTTAATCTTTAGCTACAGAGAAGGAGGCTAACGGAGGCAAAGGGAATTAGGAACATTTGCTGAGCTTCTGGAAGTATCTACTGGGAATAGAAGAGAACTCTTATTTCTTCATGTCTTACTGCATTCCTTGCGCTCCACCATTGCCTGTTTTCTATCGGTTTTCTCTCCTTTCTCTGCTCTACCTTGAATCTCAACCTCCACGGCTCCCATATTTTGTTGCCTCCTCCCTAATGTTATCGCTCTCTTTCTTGCCGTGATGATTATTCACTCATGTGTCGCCAAGTTTCTCTTCCATCTGTGTCTTAGTTGCATATTCAGTGTGCCTCCCAACTGGGTCAGCTGAAGAAAAAAAAAAACAGCCAGCCCTGCCGCACGACTCAAGCAGTCTGCCTCCTCAGCATTAAGTCACTGCAGGTGTCTGAAATAGGAAAAAAAAGACAAGCACACAATATTTAGTAATTTAGTATATATTTTTTAAAACCAGTCTTGCTTGTATTCACATCTCCAACTTTAAATGAATTACTTATTGTATGTCTAAGATCTGCATCTGAGTCTAATGTGGATTATAAGTTAATTTGAACAACATAATAGTAGTACTGCATTATGAAGAGGGGGGCTTCAAAAAGAAAAATCTAAATAAAATGGGAATCAATCAATTAATGGATATATGAAGGGTTTGGTGTAACAATAAGCCACCATAAGCAATTGCATTTTTTCTGAAAGTGAGTAAAGGAGCAGCAGAGGGAGTCCTTCCAGCAACACAGCCTTCTCCTGCATCCATCAGAGCTGATCTACAATAGTGTCTCTATCTACTCCCCTCAACCACCCCCACTCGCCTCTCTCCCTCCTTCCTATTAGCATGAGAGAGAGGAAGGTGGGGGCCGAGTAGATGAGGGTGATGAGAAAGCAGTGAAGCATGAGTGTGTCTAATGCCTAATTGAAAAATGAGGCTCGTCCCCTTAAGTTGGGGACTTGGCCGAATGAATGTGCGGTGACAAAGGCGAAAGAAGAGTACAGTCCTGGATCAAATCCTACAATCCCAATGTTCTATTTTCCCTCCACAGGGACTAATACACATTTTACTCAGGGGTATATGTTTGTGTGTTTGTGTCTATAATTTAAAGGGAGAGGTTGAAGGGCTTTTATAACCTGCTGAGCACCTAAGAGATACTTTCCTTGGATGTTGTTGCTGCTCATTGTGGTAAAATTGGCTTTGATTAGGAAAGATGCACAAAAGTAATTGTTTTCCAACGAGCAATTTACATTGATTGTTTGAATGATTTTGATTGCATATTCAGCATCATTCAGCAGCCATATTATATTCCTGTCTTTTCTCTATTGACGTATACTGCCTTCTCGCAATATTAGCAATGCAGTCTGCTTTTTAGAGGTTCTCATTTGGCTACAAACAATGCAGTCCATGATCAAATGTGACTAGTAGCCTCCAACATGAAGTAATCATCATTGTACAAGAAGAAAACAAAAACACTTAAAGAACATGCCTATAACACATGTAAACAAATTACCATAATAAGTCAAAAAGGTTATCAGGCCAGCTGTAAATTACTCTTTTATTGTTTTTAGTAATGTGTACACACGTGTGTGCTTTTAAACAAGAATAAGGCCATTACACATACAGTTTGCATGGACGCGTAATTCCATTGTCCTATGTCTCTGTAGCTGTTATGGAGCTCTTGCACTGTTAGTAAGCATTAGTTTAAGGTGAGCTTGGTGCTTTTAGAGGTTTAGCACACAGTTGAGGGTTGTTGTTATGTTATTGAAGATTAAGTTCTGTCAGCGAAGATGATGTTACTTTAATGTGGATAAATCAAAGAAACACACTTAATAATAGGTTGTGTAATGTTATAAGTTTGGACCAAAATAGAATACTGGTCTCAGTTTTTCATGTGTGTTTTTAAATGACTATACTGGGAAGTTTTTGGGACAATTGAGGAACTAAGGGGCCAATACCATAAAACTCTTTTAAATGTCTAATTACACAGTGTTTTTTCACACTTACATTACAGTAGCCGCAATGGACACTATGAATGATTTACAAGTACAAATCTGAGATAATAAATTTGATCCTTATACAGTACCTCAGCTAAACCATGTTTCAACTTAAAGGCACAATGTCTTTCTAAACTTACCTTACACTCATGACAGTAAAAAACAAAGCAATAGGTCTCATACGTCCATTGGGTGAATTTTGTGATGGGTTACATTTCATGCATTCAGTGTATTTTGTGGCGTTAAGCTTATCTTTTATACAGAAACCCATGCTACTCAAAGCAGCCTCTCTGATGGCCTTGCGTTTCACCTAGCTTCAATTTGCCTTAAATATCTCATGAGAGCTTGCTGACATTGGGTTTGATGGTTTTAATAGAGAATAATTGAGATTAGACTTAAACTTGATTAATTTAAACATTGCTTTATTACTGCTTAGTACTGGAATTTGTGCAAACAGAGGTGTGACTCTATATTAAATAAATCGAAATAGGTGTACCATGCAACTGTTTTTAATGTAGTTTTCCTCAGTACAGTACAGTTTTCATGGTAAATAAATTACCTGAATATGGTGTGCGAGTGTGCTCTGGCAGAAGGTCAGGCACCGGAGAAGGGCATGGTCCCTTTAAATGTCAACATGGTTTCAAGCTGCTGGCAGTCGCATCAGGGATGGAGTTTGTTAAAATGCACTGCAAATACTGTGGAATAGATACTGTGGAACATAATTTATAATAGAGTAAATATGGTCAGAAGGCATCTCCAACAAGCTTTGATATCTTTTACACCCCAAACACTGCTGACTGTAGTTCTTATAAGTGTATGCATGCACATATGCACAGCAGTCTTTCCTCAGCTATGAAAACAAGGAGGCTGGTGCTACTATGTTTGCATGCTAATCACTTTTTCTCTCTTCCACGTTCTGTCTCTTTTTCACACCTTGTAGCAAGATTTTAAAACTGAGGTTTGGTTTTTCCCTTCTGCTTGAATGTTTAATAAAATGATAATATTAGGTTTTTGTTTTTTTTTAGGTAGGTATGGCTTATTGCCATGTTGTGCTGTCGTGACAACTCAAGCTCTAATTTATGCTGAGAGTCTAAAAGGGATTCATGAAAGGGGCAGGAAAGAAATATTTTTCATATCAGCATTGACATGAAATGAATCCCAAAATAAATATTTTATTCTTAATTTCACTGCCTATCGGCTGATTATTTAAAAGCTCTACGTATGTCTCAGTAACCACTGCTCTCTGATGCACTTTAACAGAACAGAAGTGAACACATTTAGCTGAACCCAACACAACTAACACATGCCTTTTTAACACAGTAATACTCACTGCATGTATATGCGTCTTTCAATAACTGCAACTTTGACCCTTTGTTTCTTCAGAGTTTTGTTCACACACATCCCTGTTTACTTGGCCATCTGATGTGAAAAAAGCTTGTTTTAAAAGATTGTCTTCTCTCCTCATTTTTCCAGGGATGATCAAAAGTATGCTTTTTGTAGATTACAAAAGTTTGATTAGACTCAATTATGATGATTGGAAAAACTAGTAAGTCACATATTTCAAATGACTGTAAATATCCTTTGGCCTTTGAGTTTGTTAGTTTACTGACTAACCTGCAAGGTGTTTGTGCAAACCAAGATAAAGGTGCAGATACATGGTTAAGGAGTTTCAAGAAGATTAAATTTTTGTTTACTGATGTCTGCTCTCCCACAAGTAGTGACTCACCGCTGTTATTTCCATGAAACCATATGGGTGAAATCCTCACCTGGACTTTCTGAATACAAATTTGTGTATGTGTGTTTTCCTGTGTGCAATTGTATGTCCTCAGTGACTAACCAGGTCCAGAACATCTTGATCCTGTATTTAGCTGCTTTTATACAATGCAAAACCCAGGCCTTGTGAAGTATTTTCATCATCTCCCTACAGATTCTTTTTAGAGAATTCATTCAACAGTGAAACCTTGCAAGCCTTCTATTAAGCCTTCTAGCAAGACAGTATTTGGTTTGCAATTTCATCCATAAGCATATGTAAACCTGATGCCAGTATTATTTATTTCTCTGAGCCTTTGCTTCATGTTGTTATGGTTATCTATAAAACGCCAGCTTCAGTAAAACGTTTGAACTTGAAATGTTACTGAAGTTGCTGTAATTGATTGCAAAGTGCATCACAGTTTTTTTCAGGAAAGCCAAAGCTAATTCAGTCATTTTTGGAAACAATAGCCTGGTGACTCTGGTGGGACTGTTAATTACACACCTGCCTTCACAACAACATAATGCCTTTCTAATTTTGTCATAGAGACTCCAGGTCCAATGTAGTTGCTACACAAATCAAAACCTCCTCCTAGAAATTGGTTCCTTTATGTATATTGGATGTATTTGTTCACGTGGTGCTGCTTTTGCTCCAGGGAGAACACCACAGTGACAGGCAGATATACTGTATGTGGAAGAAGCCAGGAACAAGTGCTTCCTATTTAGAATGGGGTTCAAGAGCCTGAACTTAGTTATTGTTAAATGGAAGCCCAGCTATTATGGGTTGTAATTTTACTGAATGTATTTACTAATTTTCTTGTAAAATGTGGGCTGTCTGGCACGTCCGGGTAAGCAGAGCTTCCACTCTGGCAGATTGTAGCTGTTATTAGTGTCTGGCATGGGAATCGGCCGCCAGCGTGTCTGACCGTTAAATGCTTCTGACACTTAATTAATGGCCGATTGTTGTGTGGCAGTTTTCCGTCAGCCTAATGAAGACTGTTTCGGCTCGCACCCACACCCACGCACACACACTTACATAAACACACTACTATGTCTGGTAAGCACACTGACTTTCATAAACACACACTGTAAATCAATATTCCAATGCACCAGAAACATTCAGACAACTCTCAAGAAATGTTGATGGATTTTTACCCATAGTGCATAAGTATTTTAAGCCTGTTTTTCATCTTTACTACTAAATCAGTGAATTGCTTTTTTTAATAATTTAGGATAATTATGAGAAAAAGAATATTTTCTGGCTTTATTTCTCTGTATCTCGTATTCTCCATATAGACAGTTAAATGTTTTTGACTTCTGAACAATCTAAATTATTTGTGCACTCGTCAGAATAGTGAGTGAATTCAAACACCAGCTCCTTAGACTTAGGTCAAGTGTAATCATGCATTATGTTGTTCTTAACTTTAAATGACTGGTGTGGTTCGGTTAGGAGAGTGATGTTGTTGAAATCCTTCCAGCTGTCTCTTTCCCTGCTTCACATTATGTTAATATTTGATACTGAATCCCACATCTGAGCCTTTTTGGAATTATTTTTCATATTTTCTTTAGTCCTTTTCTCTCTTTTTATAGAACTGACATGAGCTAAGAGAGCTCTTCACAGTTCCCATTGCCACGCAAGTTATTGCCAGGCACGTCTGCTCTGCACAACACTGCAAGACACACTCATTTTTTTGGGTCTCTACCCTCATTCCTTCTTGCCCTCTATTTATTTTCTGGGTGAATGGGCGGCAAGACATGGTCTGGTCTGTGGTCAGGACAAGTTGTTGTTTTGCTCACTAGATAAGGGCTGGAAAACAACACTCCCACACTATAGTTGCACACACACACACAGACACATCTGCACAAAAGACATCCAAGTGCACCCATTCACACAAGAGGACACAGGAGTGCACACTCAAACATAGCATGATGCATCCGCTGCGTGTGGAGCATGTACAGAAAGGTCATCTTTCCCCGTGAACCCGTTGCTTTGGGGTGAGTTTGTTTGCAGTGCCTCACAGCAGCCCAAGAAGTGTGTGCACATGTCTATCTATACCACCAGTTCTCAATAACTGCCTGCGTGGGCAACTACACATGTATTTCTCACCAGGGATAAGAACTTGTAAGGCTGTGTGTATACATCATAAAATTAAGGGGTTTTTTTATACTGTCCTCCAAGAGCTTCTCTTGTAACAAACAGATGATGTAAATATGCCTTTTTTAGATTACTTCTCTTTGCGCCTTTCAGCAGACATCTGCATCCAGTAATACATAACTGAATATAATGTAATGTACATTATATTCAGTGGGATCAAAATGTGTGCATAGCCAATGTACTATTTGCTGCAATTTTATTTATAATTTTATATAGGCTGCTGTACAGGTCCACTTAACTATGTGTATTCATCTGGGAATAAAATTTGAGCGCTGTCATTTTGGCAATTGCTTGTATTACTACTTGTATACTTTATTGTATTTTCTGTATTTATTAGTTTTATACATTTTAATCTCTGTATGTCAACACTTTAATCAATCATCAATAAATTCAATAATTCAAATCAATCCATGAAAATAAGTGAGCTCATATTTAAAGGAGACTATTAAACAACATTCCCACCCGTGTTTCTGACACAGTTCAAGTTTGGAAAAGATGCAGCCCCTCTGGAAATGTGACACTGTAGTTTGGGGATGTTTGACCGAGTGCCTGGAGCAAGCAGCATGTGTGTATGTATGTGTGTCTCTTGCCTGTGTGAGAGTGCGTATGTGTGTGACTTTGCAAAGGGCTGAACACATGTTGGTGGATTGCAGCAGAGGAAGCCTGTCCCACTGTGGGGAAGCAACTGAGGTGTGAGCAGTGTGACAATGGCACAAAGTGACAGACGGACTGAGGCGAATACTAGGGCCGTGGTCGGGATGTGTTGGCAGTGTTGTGTATCTGTTTGTGTGTGCGAGGGTGCTTGGTAGCGTACATTTCTGTACTACACATACATACAAGGTAGTCTGTTGTGCAGTCAGGAAAGGTGAACATTGAGGTGTTTCTCGCATGTCTGTCTTTATTGTGGCTTCTGGGAAAGGCCCTCTGCTCCCTGCTGTTTCCACATTGACAGACTACGCTGACAGGGCCTACCCTCACTGCATCCTAACAAAGAGAGAGTGAGGTAGACAAGGGGAAGACCCAGGAAAAGAGACATCAACTGGTGGAGATGCATTAGCCACTGAAAGAACTGACAGGGAGATAAATTGAAAGGTGGAGGGTATGGAAAGGGTGAAGAGGAAAAATAGGAATAGAAAAATAGAAGGAAAAAAGGATACGATGATTGAAGTGTGAGAAATAGAAAGACAAGGATGACTCACAGCTGTGAGGTAATGGATGAAGCTATGAGATAATCTTCTTGCTCCACCCTGTTGGAGAGTCATCATCACGAAAAGCAGGTCAGATGAACACAAGGAACGCCACACGGCACATTTGCTGCACCGTTACTCATCCACAGCGCTCACCCTTCTCCGCAGCCATGCATTTTTTAGTCAGTGAGCTCATCGCCCCAAAAAGGACCAGGAACCTGCTTTCACTTCTCCCCTGACATAGCACTTCGTTATTGGGTTTTGACTGCATAAAATGTCACCCAAAACACTTCATCCCCTTTACCTGTTTTGTTTGACTTCTCCAAAAGGTTGCTAGTGTTGTTATTCCTCCACTGTTAATGTGTGGTACCAGTCTGGCACACTAATTCTGCCACTTTATGAAACTGTGTAATTAAGCGCCTCAGTTGGCCTCTTGTAAATGTCATCTGCTCAGCCCTCTGGATCGTAGACTTTGATGTAATTAATTCCAGCCTGAGATCACCCCCATCAGCCAGCTTGCTGTAAGTAAGGGTGATAGTTCACCTTTTGAAACTGTGCCCCCTTTTTGGTGAGGGGTATTAGGATAAATCCAGTTATATGTACGTTGTGTGCAGTAACTGCAATAACAGTAAGTGAGTTTGTCATCGAAATAACATGTTTTTTCAACTTATTAGCTCTGTCTTTGTTGGTTTGAACTTTAAATCTAGGTCGCCATGAATTGTTTTTGACTAGTTTGACCATAACAATAATGATATAATCTTTTGGGGTTTTTCTTTTGCTTGATGATGGAATCAGCCTGATGATTTCTCAGTCTCTGTGGAAATACGCTACTTTGGCTAGTGTTTAATGTTTAACTTGTGGTACCACAAAAAGCCAATCAAATAGAAAGGAAAAAAGTCAAACAATGTCACAATTTATAGTGGAAAAGCAGAAATGCTTGTTGTGTGTGTATTTTGTGTTTGATTTTGTGTGTTCCTGCCATAGGCATGTAGTTCATTGTCTCTTTTCTTGACTTTCCAGTCACATTGGAAAACAGCAATCCACAGGCTGCTCCTTTTTAGCCAGCAGCCACTGATTTTTCCAGCTGAAAAGACAACTGTCATTGATGGATTTTATCAGCTGTTGCTTATTCACGATAGTCTCTGTGTTGGCCACACTACAAAATTAGAATATTTGTTGCTGTCTACTAAATGTAGCCTACTCTGATGTCTGGACCATTTATGTCTGAAACTTACTTCTACTTCTCTCTCTTTTTTTATACTTCCATTCTTACTCTTTTGCTCCATCTGTCTTGCCCTCCCTAACAGTAATTGTTATCCTTCTCTCCCGGCCTCTATCTCTCATCAGGATTAGTCTCCTTTGCTTGTTAGCGTGCTAGCTCTTTTCTCCCTCATTCCCACATTTGTCTCTCCGTACAATCCCTGTTTTGTGTGGATTATTGCCTGCATTGTCCTCGGATTAGGGTGTCATTGTTTCTGAGCTGGGATGAGGTAGGAACGTGCTTCTGAATATGTGTGATGCGTGTGTGTACAGTACGTTTGAATATGTATCCGCATTTGAGACCAAGGTGATGAATCTCCATTTGTACGTGGGGCTTTTTTCTTTTACAACATGCAAGCTGCACAACGTTGAAAGCTTTGTAGTGCCTGACCGAAAGCTCTGTGACTTATGTGCTCTTTTCTTGTTTATCTAATTGGCATTTGTCTTCTTCACTGCCAAGTGTCGATGCAAGAGTATGCACTAGTTGTAAGCACTATGGTTGAAAAAAAGCTTGGAACTTGGAGCAAATTAGTGTCCACTTATGCTTGGGTCATTGAAGGCCAGACTGGCAGGGAAGGGAGCCCTTGAGGATGTGAGGAAGGGGGGTATGTTCTGGGATTGTCATATATTTCATGGTCAGTCACTCATCACAGATAGAGAGAGAGCAACAAAACTATTAAAGGAGGTATCTGTATTGATCACATAGCAGGGGTTCTGCGTTAGCTCGGTGTGACAGAGACACTCAGCAGGTGGGAGGAAGAGGAGGTCTGCGGCCATGCTGTGATTATCAAAATGCACAAGAAATTCCAGGCAATACCATATCAGACTTCTCATCTATTGTTTGTAACGGTATGGTATTTACTGGCTTATTTACTCTTTTCTCTTGCAGGTAAATTGACAGTTTATTGATCCAGAAAATGTTCAGCTGTTGGAGTTAAAAAGTTATTCAGAAAGACAGTAAATAATCATCCTATCTTTTGTGTCGGATATTTGGTGCAGTCTTTTGGTTCCCCTCAATTGCTTCTTCCCAATTAGTTTGATTGGAATTAAACTTTTAACAACGTAAAGTGTATTTACTGAAGACTGCAGTATAAGCGACTTCAATAAACCCACATTTATCATTAAGCAGCTGTGTAATCTAATTCATCATTAAGATTGCCTTGCATGCATGTTACCATCCTTGATGAAATACCCAGTGACGGTTATGAACAGTAACCAGTGCATTCTTTCTCATTGCTTTAATTGATATCAACCAAGCGGCTCCTTCTTGGCTGCTGTGTTTAATCATTTCTCTGTTTACTAGGCTGCTCCACTGCGCAGCAATTCGTCAGGCCGGACTTATCGATCAGCCATTGCCAATTCCCTCCACTCATCCCTTTCAGACCTTATCAACTGTTGAGCATTTACTTGTTAGCCCCTTAAATGTTAAAGGTCAAATTTAGTAGTACATTTGTTCTGGGAAGCGAAGAGTCTTGGATTTAAAAATGTCATCAAAAGAATCTATACTATCAGTGGGAAAATTGTATTGATTTACTGTGAATGTTAGTATACACATATGTTTGACGTCATGATTACTGACTAGATACAGGATTGCTGTTTGTTCTGTAGTGGACTGTGAATAATTCAGTCCATTCTGCGATAAATCGCAGTGCTGAATTACACATGACGCAGACACATAAAGGAAACAAAAATGCGGCCACACAGAGTTTTACACACACACAACTACACACACAGAAGCACTGAATAATATAATTTCCTCAACACAATCACATGGGTCAGCTGTGTTTGTTCTACTTCTTCTTCAGTTATAGAGAATCAATGTTTGCTGTACTCAGTTGCATTTCCTCTGTTTTGACGCTGACAGCGGAGAAACAGCCCGAGCCATTTGAGGTTGATTTACTGGTGGGAAGAGAGACAACCGGGAGGTGTCATGGAGAAATAAACCTTCCTCCACAGACTGCTTGGAAGTAGACAAATATCTTCACGAGTCACACAGAAACTGGGCTTTTCGCTGATTTGCATTTATCCTTGTGTTGATTTTTGTCCCTCTCTGAGTCAGTGTGTTTCACTGTCTGCCTCTGTGTGTGCCTCACAAGCTCTTGCTCAAGCTCACGGTGCAAACACGCCGTCACTGAAGCATGAAGTGAAGGCACACCTGTTTGTTTTGTGTTTGTCTCTTACCCATCATTTGGCATTGCTACGTGCTCTATTTGAGGCCTTAATTCACAGTTGCTATTCAGTGTAATGAGGCAAAGACTGGGAACAAGCCAAGGTGTTGTGTCAAAGGGAACATTTTTGGGCAAGCCATCTTTGTAAGAGTGGCTTGGAAGCAAAATTGTCATCTTTTGTGTGAGTTAAGAGTGGAATTCTGCTTAGTTTCCTTTTATATTCTGTGTATATATATACTCTGCATGGGTGTGTAGCTCCTGAACAGTGTTTTTTGAGTGACAACGAGGTGATCATAAGGTTTTTTTATGGGCTTTACTTCACCTCCAAATGCTACTTGATTTAGCTGCAGCACAGAGCTTTCTTTACACATTCCCAGAATGGTATGTGTATGGATTTTCAGCACTGTTCGTTTTCATCGGATATTGGTGGGTCTAATCTTTCCTTCTAGACCAAATGTATTGGTGTCTGTTACCAAATAACTGTTTTTCTTTGTGATCCTTATGTTGACAGGAAACATAAAGGATGAAGCAAACATTGACTATAGAATGGTACATCCCCAGGGAACTATACCCCTACAGTAGGTCTGGAATCAAAAGAAGAGACTAGCTTGGGGAATGCGGGGTGGGATTTGAAAGGAACAGGAAAGCAGTAATACCAGGAGACTTCTCCTTTCGAGTCACCTGGATTAATTTGGGGCTGGAGGGAGTAAAGGAAGAAAAGTAACACTATAGAGTATGTAGATACGATGATTACATATATATGCATATATTATACAATATGCATCTTACAGAAAACGCCTGAATTGAAGTATAGTATATACAAAAGGATGACATATCCAAATGTCGGGGGGAATTAAGAGGTTAAATAGAGTAGAGGAGGACGTGTTCTGATAATTTATCATATTGCGAT
The DNA here is from genome assembly GCF_020085105.1 of Siniperca chuatsi. Classification (NCBI taxonomy): domain Eukaryota; kingdom Metazoa; phylum Chordata; class Actinopteri; order Centrarchiformes; family Sinipercidae; genus Siniperca; species Siniperca chuatsi. Next base: position 19,580,698 of record NC_058058.1, on the reverse strand, counting down.
GATAATAGTGGGTCAGAAGGGAAGGATGACTCATCCTATTTAACTACAGTTCAATAATTGGACAAATGTAACCTATTATAGTAGTACAAAAGATTTAAATGTGGTAGGCTCGCTGATGATTGCAAGTTTGATGAGAGAGGCTGCTTTAGACATGCAACAGATGATCTAAATGGAACAAGTCAAGCCACTTATAATACAGGTAGAAGAGTCCATTCAAATTGTAAATCCTCTCACATGGGGTGTGCCATATCATATCGTTCACGATAATACCGGTATCATTTTTAATATGATAAAAAAAAAATGATATTGTGATAATGGCAACATTCCGACTTGTTGACTTAATGACGTTGTACTGTTATGCACAGCAACAACAAGCATGGCTGAAAGCGAAAGTACCATTGCTACCGGCTCCACGGTGGAGGAGTTGGTTCCAAAAAGGGGAGCTACTTCAGTAGTGGAAGTGGTTTGGTTACAAAAGATAAAGCAGTGTTTCCCCCACACACAGTAGACTTTACTTGGTCGGGCCGCCCAGGTATATTAAAGGTGCCCTCCACGATCGATTAACTAGTGGACAACCTCCCCTCTCTCTACCCCTACCCTGCGGTCTACTGACAATCCCACATGTTCTGCAGAGAAACACAGAGAGAGAGAGAGAGAGTCTCCTACTTATGCCGTTGTTTAGTAAAAGTACACCTGTTGGTGCTGATGTCATTCGGTACCGCGGTGGTTTTGATCGTTTCGACAGGTGACGTCATTAACAACAAGCCTCCTCCACATGCGGCTCACCAAGCTGCTGTGAAGACGGACTTGCAGGTCCAAAACGCGAGTTGTGTTTTTTGGGCGACTTTTTAAAACATACTGCTGACGAAGAAAGTCAATACATACAGGGAGAAAGAGAAACAGAAAGAGGCGAGGAGGGGCAAGCGTGTGTGTGTTGGGAAAAGAGAAGGTGAGCAGAGTTTGTGAGTAAACACTACAATGATGTGGAGGATGTATTATAAATGTATTATATATATAATATTTTCAATAGACAAATATATAATATATATATATATATTTCATATTTTTCTGGATTTTTGTCATATCTTCAAGAATATCGTTATCGTAGAAACACCCTCAAATACTGTGATATTATTTTAGGGCCACCCCTACTCTCAGAAACTATGGTAATATCAACAAATTGTTTCTTAGAGGTCGTTCACAACTCGTGATCCTTTGCTAATTTGTCTCTTGTTATTTTCTCATATGGTAGCAATGGCAAGTGAAGCTCCTACTCTATTAAAAATAAACTGTAATGCATTGCCAGCTGTCATGCAGGCAGATCAGGCACTTGGTCTAAAAAAAATGCAAGCATAAGAAAAAAGAACGGCAGGATGATTTAACTGGTAAAGCGGAGCGTACAGACTAAAGGCAGTGTGTGAGTTAGAGTTGAGACAAAAACAGAACTGCATGGAGTAAAAAGGCTTCACTTGTGCACAAGATACTCGCTCCATAGGACTTATATACTTCCATTGACCTTTTGTCCATGAAGGCCTTTATTAGAATGTGAGCCATTGTATTCTTTGAATGATCTGTATGATTAATACATTTATATTGATAATATATCCACAGCTTATATGTAGTGAAGAGGTACCAGTCTTTACCAGATCTTTGGAACCGAGCACTTAGCCAGTCAGAGCCAATAATAGCAAGCAGACAATATTTTATAGAGTTCAGTTGAAGTCAAACTGAAATCACATTTAGTCATCCCTTTTTGTAGTAAAAAATAATGTAGACATGTTTTTTCAATGCATTATTAGTTTTTTTTTTATTAAAAGGTAGAAAAAAGTTATTTGGGTAAATATCAGAAATGCTCTATTTAATCTTAGCTGGCTGGAGGGGCGTGTCAGTGTCTGTATTTGATTGACAGCAGTTGGCAGGCTGCTAGAGTGCCGGTGTTACACCGTAGGGAAGGAGAGACAGAGTAAACAAACTTGCGTTGTAGCCTACATGTCGTACAGACAGCGTGTTGTTAGTGGTACTGAAGAGTAAGCACTACACCAGCATCTAACTGGACCCAAGTGACCTTTTGCAGGACATGCTGTTCAATGTGCTGCAGCTAATTAGCTATCTAGCTTGCAAACTGATGTTAGCAGTGCACTTTTTCTCAGTGAATGTTTGTTTGGTCGCTTGTTCAACAAGCAAAGGTGTGGGACAAGACGTGTTCATGTTTGTTCGTTAGATAAGAAGGAGACTTTAGCAGGAAAGCTAATGTGGCTTGTTGTTCAGAGTCTGTGGCTCTTGTGTTGTGTAGCAGGCTGCTGTCTGGCTCAGTGTTACCATCTGCTCTATTGATGACAGAACGCTGACGTTAGTGCTTTACGCAAGATTTGATATGCTGTGTGAAGTAAGATCTATGTAAACGGCTACTGGAGCAGCATTCCGTCAGATTAATGCAAAACTAGGGGGCGCCATCATGAAATCAACAAATATAAAATATAAATTTCTTCCTTTTGGTTTCTGTTGTTTGTTTTTTCAAAGGAGACAACAGGAGAGGTGATGTACGAAGCAGATATTAATGGTGTAGGAGCCAAAAAATGTCCAATTTAATTTCTGTTGGACTTTTTTTCCCCAGTGAAGTCCCAGGCTTGTGAATAATAAAAACTACTGGATCCTATACAATTTTTTCTGCCCTGCCATTTTGTAACAAATAACAACATGAAAAGTTGAGTTTACCATCACCAGTATATAAAATTCATAATAAACGTTATAAACCAGTAGAGATGATAAACTGTCTCTGCTGTGATTACGAGGTGGTTGTTAGCCACATGATTTGCTAACATGTGTGCATGTTTGCAAGTTGTCAATTTTTACACAATGCTATTATCTATAATTCCTTGCTCCTCAAGGCCTGACCAGTAAAATTATTGTTGGGCCTCACAGGCTTTGTTGCACTCCTCAGACTGACCTGGATTTCCCTCAGGTTAAGCCTTTATCTGTGGTGGTTGCCCCCATGGGTGGTGGAGGTGTAGGGGCCTGCAAACTACATTGAGCATCGGGAGTCAATTCCATTTTTCAGCAAAATTGCACATAATTCAATAAAATAATGATGTGCATATTAAAACTCCATTTTGGGAGATGTTTCAGTCAATCTGCTCTTTCAGCTGCATTTTTGGCTTCACAAACATATCTGTCAAATGTTGTTTTACCTGCCAGTGTTTGGCTGACTCTGGAGTTTGGATTTTTGTGACTGAGCATGTCACGTACTTCTTACTTATCTTATTTACTTAATTATCTGTCAAATTAGCAACAATAGCAACTAACATTGTCTTTTGCTTAATTATGATCGTCATGTCTGGAGAACCTATTTCGTTTTGCGTCTGTACTATACAGGAGATCAGATGTCAGTGGATTGGGCTCAAAGAGATATTATTTGCCTACAAAGTTTCAAGTGTGGTGAATCTGGGATTCCCTTGCCTTTCACCATAGCAGATGACAGGGAAGAGCGAGAGAGAAAGAAAGGGAGAAATGTAGGGGAAAAGCCAAGGTTAAATAAAGGTATTGATTAATCTTTCAAATGCGCCTTTGCTTCATCAAGCCATCGCTGCTCTATTGTCTGCCCAAGCCAGATAGCTAAACTGATGGAAAACTAAAGTGAATTGAAGGAGACATGGTTAATGGGATGTCAATCTGAATTGGCATTTGACCTGTTGACCGGAAAAGGTGAGGGATGCTTCTATAGAATTGGTGGGATGATATTTTCTCTTATATGTATGTTATGAAAGCTTTTGCTCCATATCCTTGTCATGTGATGTATGAAATGACTGAGTATAAACATGTCGACACAGGTTGGAAGACGACTTGGACAGTAATGAGTATATGATCAAGAGTACTGCACATTTTGGAGAATTTCCAGGTTTACTGCATCTAAGAAAAGAGGTGCGTTTGTTTTCTCATAATCCCCACAAACCTGCACGTTTACGCATCAACACTTCCCCTTGCACAAAGTCCTCTCTGGTGGGCCTTTACTGTTTCCAAGGCAACCTGCAGAGCGGGGGAGAGAAGATTGGCTGAGGGGAGGGCAAATCAAGACAAAATACAGGAAAACAAGACAGCAGGGTAGAAGGCATCTAGCTTTTGACCTACCAGCAGGACCTAAGGATGCCGATGTTGGCCTGACTGTACATCACACTTTGGTTTAGAACAGGATGGTTGACAACTTCTAGTCAGATTGCCGTGAAATTTGGTATGGATATTCATTTTCCCCAGAGGATGAATGCTAATGTTTTTGGTGACCCTGACCTTTCCTTTAGGATCACTCTCGGGCGAAAATGTTCACTTCAGTAAAAACCCCAGCACATTCTTGAAAATGAACTAGGGATGCACTGAACCAAATTTAGTCTCCAACACTAATTCCGAAGATGATATCAAGCACTGATTGATACAAATGCTCTTCCCCCAAATCTAAAATATGCAAACCTCACTGCATGGAACCGATTGAGATCAATTTTCTATGTGTAATGTAACTGGCAAGCAGCCACACGTCACTTCGGTGCTATAATTGGAGAATTTTATGCACCAACATTCCTTTAGCACATTTTAATTACCTTGTTATATGAAATTGTGTAAATTGTAATTACCTTGCTACGCTCTTTATATTAAATTATTCTCTCTCTAATATAGTGTTTGATAGACATTTTTTATTTTTATTGATTTGTTATTATATTGTAGATGACTGTTTGCAATGTACAGCGTAAGGCAGAATCTACTGTATTAGTGCACCATCGTTATCATGGACGACACACTGCAATAGCAGAGTGTCACTAGCCATCAGCTGACCCAGTAATAAATTGAAAGCTATTAAGTAATGATGTAATCTTCTTGATTTTGGATAAATGTGTCTGTGTGTACCTGTGTACTTGAGCTTGCAGGTGTGACCACAGGATTTCTGTGATTTTTGTTTGAAAGAGTAATGTCAGTGAAGAGGTAAGCCTGAAAAGCCAGGGGGATTTCGATGCTTCAAACAGGACAGAGTCAAGGCTGTACACAGATGTGTTGATCTCTCTTCCCAGCTCCCCCAGCCCCGTCTCTCATCTGTCTTCTGGCTTTCCTCAGGCTCCTTGATCCCTCTTAGTTTAGTCTCATATATAGTAAATGGCTACTGAATGGCACATTATTACGTTTTGCAGACATTGTCGGCAGCCATGAATTCTGTATGAGCTCCCTTTCACACCTCAGTGCCTCCCACACAGCAACTGGCCCTTTTACTGCACCTGCTGTTGTGTGTTTGGGAAATGGGGATATGTAGAGTTCATTCCAGTCTGTGATTGTGTGCTTTGTGTGTGTATGTTTGATTATATCGTAGAAAAGGTTTCAGTCGTAGTCATCTGGACACTGTTTTCAGAATCAAGACGTTTGGCTCCCATCCGGAAGTCATTCACAATTGAAAATGACTTCCGGATGGGAGCCGAAACGTCTTGATTCTGAAAACAGTGTCCAGATGACTACGACTGAAACCTTTTCTACGATAGAACACTCCTGGACGAATGAGGGACTACATCGTCTTATGTTTGATTATGTGTGTACAGAGGTTCAAACCCTTATTCTCACTCCAGAATTTCGCTTGTTGTCAAGTTAGAGAAGCTTTATTCGCAGCTAAGCTCAAAATCAGACAGGGCAGCTAGATCTCTAACCCCAAACCATTCAGACAGCGTCACGCAGTGCAACATTAACCATTACCCGCACACACAGATACACATACACCTTTACACACACAAACACACTCAAATGTGATTACACTCGGCAACTTTGATAAGGGTTTTCCCCTGCCTCTCTAAATCTAAGGTGGCTGGGCTAAGTGTTTGTTTGCTGCCCCTGCCTTAAAATCTGAGTTTAGAAAATAAGTATTACAGGAAAGTAGTGCTGCAGAGAACACAGCACAGTAATTAATTTATAACTTGTGATAAAAATATGATAAGGCAAATTTAGTGCATGTCATTCTTGGGAGGATTCCAAGTATTGGAGCTCTGTCTTTTATAGTCTCAAAAACCATGCCGCACAGCACTTATCCTTCCTCCTCTGTCTAAAAGGAGTTGTTGTTTACTGCCAGATAGGGCTGAAACGATTCCTTGAATAACTCGATTACTAAAAATCATTGATTCAAAATCTTTTGCATCAAAGCTTCATTTAATCTATATAACTATATACAGCACACTGTGTTTTGCACGGTTGATTATTACTATCACACTTACACTGTGTAAGTGTGATAGTCACAGATGGTTCAGAGAGTCTTTTGCGTACTACTACGCTTCCAGTCCACAGAGCGGACCCGACACAAGGTATATGAAGGCTTGTAAAGAATGTAGGCTACGTTAATTATGGCTATATGTAATGGCTAGTTTACAACGTAAATCAATGTGGTGGCTAGTTATTCAAGTCAATTTATTTATATAGCGCCAGTTCATAACAGAAGTTATCTCATTGCACTTTTCCTATAGAGCAGATCTAGTCCGTACTGTTTATAATATTATTTACAGAGACCCAACAACAACAACAGGCAGAAACCTCGGGCAGAACCAAACTCAATGGTGGGTGGCCATTCGCCACTGCCGTGTTAGGTTTTGAGAGAGAGAGAGAGTGAGAGATGTCCCTAAGTTAGCCTAAGTTACCTCCAAATGCCACAAAGACAGTAAAACAGTAAAAGCTTACGTTATGCCTGAGCTGTAGTTAGGCTGAAACAAAAGGTGTTTGAAAATTGTTTTCTTTAAAACCCAGAATCTAATATGGCACTTAAATGCACTACATAGGTTTAGTTTTGACAGATATTATTGTATGCAATTTAAGCAATAAAAAATTAGATTTTTCTAAAAAGGAAACTAATTAGTTGTTCATTTGAATAGACCTATCTTATTTCCTTTTGCATATTTACTATTGCTCTTTAATAAAGCAGAAGTATTTCTCATCTGATTACTCGATTAATCTATGACAGGGAATGAATAATCGATAGAATACTCGATTACTAAAATAATTGATAGCAGCAGCCCTACTGCCAGACTTCTTGAAAATAGTAAACTTTTATTTCACTTAGAGGTTAAATAGGGACAGACACACTGTGACAACAATGAGGCACAGGAAGACCACAATTCCCCATGCACACACTTTTTCTCCTTCAACCACACACACGGCATGAACACACAAATACAAATGTACAGAAGCAATGTTTCACTGCTACAATCTTAGACTTGCAACTAATATTTCAGTTTTTATTCAGATAGGACAACAAAGATCTACCTTCTTCATCTACCTTACCACTGAGCCCTAATATTTCACTTTTAACCAGTAAAATTATTTGATTGACATGGGGAATTTCTATTTTTTTTAAACCGACCTGTCCAAAAGAACTGGTAGTTTGTTTAAGTGTAAGTGTACTGTATATAAAATGTTCACATTCTGAATAGTTATTCCATCAATCAGGAATACTGTTTGCTAGCAAACACGAATGTGAACAATGCAGGTTTCAAACTTATGGCTTTGCAAATGTTTTATGAGGAAGAAAAGGCATTCATCACATTTGCTAGACCTCAAGGTCACACACAGTGTGTTTTGGTGCTTACCAATGAATGTAAACATAACAGGGAACTTTTCACTAACATAAGTCTTACATATATTGAGTTAAGTTCTTTGTTAGCAGATTTTTACGTACTGTATAATGCACATAATTCACTTACACACACTCACCAGGATACTGTCTATTTCTTGGATGGAGAGTTAATTTCTGCATTCCTCAGCCTCTCTAACCAGAAGTGATGTGAGTTGTCAGCTTTTGTCCAACCCATGTGTAGGGAACAGGAGGCATTGATTGAATTGCTGCTTGACAAAGCAGAAACTGCTTATTGAGCTAATGCACCTACGTGTTGGGATCGATCTCGCAATGTCACTTCCAAATGCATAGCAGGAAGACAGAGAGAAAGGGAAGAGGCACAGGAAAGAGAATGAAAAGAGGGAGGAAATCAGAAAAAAGATGGAAAAGAGTGATGTGACAGTGTTTCCCACAGGTTGAGAATTTACTCGTGGTGGTGGGTGGCGTGGTGTGTGACGGCACGGCGTGTCCTCCAGCTAGTGTAACAGGCTTAAGGCTGCTAACATCAATTTATTCTTGGTTCAGATGCCCGGCCACACCAACACAGTGAGAAGGATACAGATATGTGTATAAAAATAACTTATTTTTATAAGTCTCTTTTAAAATACATGTGATTTCATAAATAAATCCTTTTAAAAAGAGAACAGAAGAATAAAACAATATCCTATCAATCAGTCTAGGGAAGGGAAATTCACACAAGGAGAAGTAGATTTTGGAATACCAAATAGTCCAGTCCAGTCAAGTCTTAATATAACTCACGATTTTCCTTTGCACCTGAGCACCAGCAGAGGGGACCTGCTTCACCAGGACTCTTGATGCTCTCGATGCGATGTGGCCGCCACAGTGCAGTCCGATCGTGGAAGTCCAGCACTGGGAATTCCGTGTAGCCAGTCCGCCGCTGTCAGAGGAGAACAATAAAATCAGTGCTCAGCCTGCCTTGTGGCCCGGGCAAATTCAAAAGAATTCCTAGCACTATCACTTTACTTTAGACAATGTTATACATGCCCATCAATAAATGCTGATGTCACCCTCTGCGTCCAGCACCCTCGATACAAAGAACAGCAGGACTCAAGATACACCCAACTATCTCAACTCATGGAGGACTTGACACAGCAGAAGTCTGGAGGTCAGCTTCACCAAGGAAAGAGGACTCACACCATCAAATCACACCATTAAATATTATACAAAGTTAACAATATAAAATTTACCATAAATAACACTGCTTAATCAAGCACATTTGCAATTCAGATTTTACCTACCTAGTAGAGCCTATATATGGGAAACAATGTGTGAGATGTACTGAGATGAAAACAAAGGTGGGTACATAAATACCTACAGAGAGGTAAAGGCAAACATTCAATCTGTAGTTAACTAGGTTGAAGTTAAACTCCAGCAACTCACACAAAAATGTGAGTAAGTGTATGGTCATCTTGTCTTTTGGTGTCCTGCTTTCTTCTGTTGGAAACTAATTTGGAGCCAGGTGCTGCAGAATGTAGCTCCTTGATGACAGTGCTGTTTCTCCCAACATCCCTGTAACTGTTTATTCCTTACCATCTATCCATCGGCCTCTTTCTCTCTTACTTCAAAATATGAGTCAGTCTTACTCACTATCCCACACAATCATCCTCCCCCCGGTTGTTTTGTCTGTTTAAACAAAGATGGAACACTGAAGAAAACATTTCTTGCCCGAAACATGCATTTTATACTGCACCTCCACGATACATTTCACAAATATTTATGTGTAAATACACTTCCTGTTGTGTTACACTGTCAGTCATGCAACTTCTGCAGCTCTTTGATAACTGGCAGACAGAGTGATGTTGAATCAACTGTATTGAGACAGGTTTGTCTCCCCCACTGCCATCTCCACATGTTTTTTTTGTATCTCACACACATTCTCTCTTTGTCTTTAATTCTTCTCTTTCTTGCCCTTTCCCTAACCTCAGCATACTCAGTCTTCATAACTTAAGAGACACAATAAACCAATCTGAACACATAGCGGAAATCCATTTTTTCAATCCTTCTCCTATCTCACAGTCACCATTTGCAGCAACTATATCCATCTATCTATTAAAAATGGAAACACTTCCTAAGAAGAATCCTCTTACTACAAAATTCATGATCTTTTTATTTTACAGCATAAGCTTTTTTAAAGAACCATTTTGTGACAAATGGGTTTTACAGTATGCACAAGTATATAACTATTCCCTTTTCCTGAGAAAGAGAGAGTGACAAATTGAGGAACAGGCTTGAAGACACCCAGGAAGAGAGAGCATCAGTCTTATTAGGGTCAAAGGTCATCACACACGAGATGTTCTTCATACCATCTCCTTCTGAAATGTCCTTTGTCCCAGTCACCAGGAATGAGAGGTTATGAAGAGAAAAGGGAAGGAATAAAGGAATGTAAGCAGATGATATAAGGGACGGATGGTGTGATGGATGGCAGGGCTCCTTGCTTTCAGCGATTCTGTGTGCGTGTGTGTGCACATGGTTTGTGCGCACTCGAGCATGCTCGTATGCTTCTACTGTTAGCCAGTGTGTGCCATAGAGATGGATGCGTTGATGGACGAGGAGCATCCTTTGCCATTTCAGCAGAGGAAGTGCTTAAAGCATCCGGGCCCCAGGGACGGGCCATGTCACAGTAACCCATCGTAGTGACTTATGGACCTGCCATGACAAACACCCAAGGGCTGCTGTTGTGGGTTTGGGTATGGGGGGTTGCTATATAATAGTCCATGTGACAACAGAAGCCAGACCCCCTAGAATGAACGCACCTCTGTTCTGAAACAGAAACCACTAAGTGCTGCTAAGTTTTCCCATGAAGGCTGTAAAGCTCTTAGAATAATTCGAGAAATAATTCTGTTGTATGTATGAAAGTGTGTGCAAGTGAGGAAATGAATGGAGATTAATGTGAAGTTGCCTCGCAAATATTTAAAATTGTTTTCTCATTATTTCTCTCAAAGTCCTTGGTGTGTGTGTGTTTTTTTATGGCTTTCTTCCTCTCCATCTCTCTTTTTCATACTCTCTCTGTTTAGGATTTAGCCTGCAGGAATAAATGGAATAGATTGTGATAAATGAGTTTAAAGCACACAGTGCAAAAAAAAAAAAAAAAAAGGCTTGTTGTTGTTTATACACTGCTGCCTTGGTTTTCGTGTTTTTGGCTATATAGATACTCAGAAAGACTCTCCTGCTTTTTTCTACATAAAGAAAGACATTAACTTTGCATGAATTTTGTCTGCTACAAAATGCTACCACTATCAAATCAGCTTGGAAGGGGAAATAATTGTCGGAAAAGAGCAGGGGGAAAAAACAACTTAATTTTCAGCTGTATTGTGCACTTTGAGTGTCGCTGCCTCGATGCACTATATCAAATACTGTCGATGTTTTTTACTCTTGTTGTTTATTGGTGACAGGTAAATTCATAATGTGGGAATAACGAGCATATGGATTCTCAGACAGGTTAAAAAAGTATTTGCCACTTCAGTGCTCCAGGCATAGCCCTGTTCTGGGGATTGCACCAGTAACGGCACTTTTAGACTTAATTTACTGCCCAAACTAATAACCTGCAATGGAGAGTGTGATGAGAAAATCACTTACATACACGCACATACACACACACACACACACTCACACTCACATATACAGTACATGCATGCCCAAACTTGCACATCTACACTCTGACAGTGCTGTGCCCTCAATCAGTTCTAATGCAATGAAATCAGTCATCCTGTTCATCTCTCCCTCTCTTTCTCTCTATCTCGCACACATACACATACTTTTCCTCTGTCATTCTAACAGCCTTGCATACACCTCATTTTTTACACATCTGTCATCTTCAGTTTTTTTCCACCCTAAAAAAAAGCAGACATTTTGACTTGTCATAGCAGGAAAAGCACAGGTGTGAATAATAACATTAATGATGGCTCCTTTCCATTTAGGCGTGCCAGTAATCCATGCAAGGAAGCCAACACGTACAATATCAGGACCCTGGCACTGACACAGCAAAATGGAATGCAGCCAGTTTTAATGTTGTTAGTTACACCTGTGGATGAAAAGTCAAAATGTCTGCTGTGAGAAAGTTATCTATTCCTGTACCTCACTCCAGCCTCCACCCTGCTAGCCTTCCATTTTATCCCTGTTTATCCTCCTCCCCCTCAATCTCTAAAATGTTGCTCAGACTCAAACTTTTCTGACACAAGCCTTACATGGACATGGCCACAGGGGTGAAGCAGTTACCTGCATACCACCAGGGCCCCCTGTGGCCATGCTGCAGCACTGAAGCCCCAGTCCTGGTGGTTAATGTGCTAATCAGACTTGTCCTTGTGTATATGCTAATCTGGTAGTGATGGAGGGGAAGCTGTAATAACATGGCCTTGGCTGGTCAAAATAGAGGCTATCAGAGTCATCAGAGTGTAGGATTAAGCCAGAGGGACAGTACCCAAGTACTAACCAGGTACTTTAAACGGTAAATCAGTACTGAATATTTTAAGGAAGAATCCTTGATGTCTGAGCAGGTGTTCTACCTTCAACAGATGATGGAAAACACCTGCTGTGAAATCACTGATTGGGATGTAGCTAGAAGTGCAACATGCAGCTGCAGTCTTCTGCCCTAAGTGAGTCATTGCTGAATTTACCCTTTAAGAGCCTCTTCAGAAAAGCAGGGAAATGTTGTGGGTGACAACAAGGATTTGGCTGATATGTTTTGTTGTTGGCCAACAAATACTGAATTTCTAGATTGAGGCTACATTGTGCTTGTATATTTTAGGTTGGATATCCATGGAAAACAAGCTAGCATTGGACTGTGTTAGCCATTTAGAACATTTCTGACTTTTTAATCAAAAATGAATTTAAAGGAAGACATTCATAAATGCAGAATGCATATTTTTTTTATAGTGAGAATTAACAAAAGTCCATTACCCCCAGAATCCCTGTACACACACAAACACAAATTTTAATACTTGTACAAACAGTCTAATTTTGAAATAACAAACATCATATACATACTGGGTAAGAGAAACTTTTTTCATACATTTGTTATTTTATTAGTTTGTATTGTGTCAGGCAATAATGCCTTTTCCAAATATGGGGAAGAAAATTGTGTATTGGTGAGACAGCGGTACACTGCCTTTTGTTGTTGACATCTCTGTCATCTGTAAAGCCTTCACCACCCCATCTATGGACATAGACTGCCAAATATGAACAGGAATAGTCACAGATAGTGTCACTCCACTCTTACACTGTCTCAGCTTCACAGCTAAGGTAACCTTTGTGAGGGGTAACCACACACCCACATTAGAAATCAAGAACTTAGAGGTCATGTTTGTTGTCTGATGGACTGGACACAAACTGTTTGCAGTCTGTTTATTTACTAGCCAGTTAATTCCACAGCTCAAGCTCTGTGGAATGCACTGTTGGGTGAAATGATTGATCCGTCCTTGTTAGACCTTGTTGTAAGGAAGTTTTAGCGTACCGGTTCAGGAAGGGGAAAAATGAAAACAAAGAGAACAAAAAGACCTTTTTTTAAAAAAAACTTTAAATTAAGTCTACATAAAAGCATTTTTGTGTGTGACACATACGAAAATAAAAAGATTAAAAAAGACTATTGCATTAGACAGTATTTTAACAAGAAAAAGACAATTCCATGCATCCCAACATGTCATTTAGTCTTGAGTCTTACTTAACCTTATTTATCTTAAAACTGGACTGAATAAGGGGCTAGTTTTTTTGTTAAGATAATCATTTTGCGGTGCAGTCAAAATAAGTTGATTGCTTTTGAAATGTTATAATCTTTTGTAATAAATTATGAAGCTGGAGACATCCGATAGGGAAGCAAGTGTGCATTGAGTGTGATGTTGAGGTGCCAGTAAGCTGTGTTGCTGTATAGGAGCCATTCTGTCCTCTGCGGAGTTGAGCCCAGTCCCTGTGGAGAGGCTGAGTTTCATCCAAAGTCCAGCACATGCTCTGGCCGGCTCCCTCACTGTGTGGGAGTGTGTGACTGGGACTGTAAGCTGGATGACAGAGTACACGTGTGTGTCTGTGTGTGTATGTAATGGATGTTTGATCATGGCACTTTTATTCATACTCTGAGGATTTATTGTTTGAGATGCAGCAAGATCAAAACCATCTACCCACTGCACACCTATATAATTTGTAGCCAATGTACTATATGCCTAGCTGTTCTACTGTATGTCATCAAGGGGAACAGAAGCTACAATCATGTGTTTTTTATGGCAAGACTGAAGCAAGAGGTCCATGAGCAAGAGGTTGGCTGAACTTCCTTTGAACTTGAATTGCATAATAACACACAATTAGACAAGGTTCTGTCAATACTGGGCTCACTTATTTGCATGCGAATACATGGTCAACATGGCATTCATGAGTGAGTGAGTAACTACAAAGGTAAAAAAAAAAAAAGGAAAATGTATATCTATTTCAGTGGATATACAGTGTTATATATGTTACATGGTTACAGTCATGGTACTTTTCTTCATGGTACTACCCTGAACTGTCATAGCATAGCCAGGAAAATACACACATTGCTTGGGTCAGATATGTTGTCATGAACAGATGGCTGTGTGTGTGTGTGTGTGTGTCATTATCTTTCACCAGACTCTTCTTGTACTTTTCCCTCATTTTCTGGCTCTTGTCAGTACTAACATGACACAGTGCCACAGACTTTACCACAAACTGCCTCATTGACTGCCCGTTCTCTCCACCTCTCTCCCCAGCTCTGCCCAGCTACACTTGTGGTAATCCTGGACAGCTACTCAATGGCCACCAGCAGGGGTCCACGTTCAACATTGGGGACAAAATCCGCTACAGCTGCAGCCCGGGCTATGTGCTGGAGGGTCACACCACCCTGTCCTGCCTTGCCACTTCAGCGGGGACTGCTGCCTGGGATTTCCCCCTTCCGTACTGCAGAGGTATGTAGGAAGGATAGTGGAAAACTGTTTATCATAACAGGTCTTTAGGCTACATCTTGAAGTCGTTTTTTCCACAAAGTAAATGTTTTAATCAAATCTAATTTAAGTTGCTTCATAAGAAAATTTTAGACCACAAGGGCTGACAGCCAGCTCAGAGATATGCCACAGATAATCAAATTTAGTTTGATAAATATTTGCTAAAATGACTAACAATATTTAAAAATAGATTAATCACAAAAATAAAACATTTGGTGAAATCATAGGAAGGTTATTTTAGCATCAACTGTAAAACTGTAAAGATGACAAGTCTAAGTTATACCAAATGACAATGGAATGGCTGGGCCAAGTGTCCTAAGGAACATGCACATACACTAGGAAGTCCTTCCATGTTTAAAAACAAACACATTAAAGTCAACATGATATTTTATCCATTTACTTATTGAAAACCTTAAAAATCAGTGTTATAGATGACACCATTGAGCTTGTTTTTGAAGTGAAGTGCAATCAACTTTGCCTATATAGTCTATTATTCAACAATTGATAAAACCCATCCTCAAGCCCACACACACACACATATATTTACACATGCCTCCACATGACCTGACAAGGTTTTCTGTGGTTATACTGATATCTTATTTACCATGACAGGACCTCATGTGTTAGCTCCCAGTCAGGTGCTTGTGCCAGTTGTCCTTCCCTCACAGTTAGCAAGCACCCCTGCGGCAGCGACACCTGCCAGTGTGTGTTGTCTGACCCAACATGACACAGTTCTTGAAAATAGTTCACTGTAGGCAAATGCGATGCTATTGTACATAATTTTGCAGGATTTCGCTTTGCATAAAAGTGAATTCTTACACAACTGAAATGCATCCACATGTCAGAAACATTTTGAGTTTGTTTGTATGTCCATTTGCTGTGCCCATGTGGCCAACGGTTTGTGTCAGTGTGCCTGCTGAGCAGAGTGCTGAGACACTGTGCCATCTGCATCCAGGCCGGGAGTCAGGAAGCCCACATAGGAGCACACATGGCTGGGCACCACGCTCCAGCACAGTCCCCACCGATCCACCCGATGACATGTAGACACATGCCTGTACTCCTCATCTAAATGCAAAATGATTATGTATGCATTTCGTAATCTGTTCTTACATTGTATGTAAGAAACTGTCAACAACTCTGTCATGTCCGATTCCCTCTGTCCTTTCTCCATAATTCACTAACAATTTGCTGTTCAGACCCAAACTCAGCTCTTTCATTCTCCTCCTCCATGTCCACCCAGACTCCTTCATGATAAAGAAAAGATTGCTCATTCACTTAAGGATGTGATTATGCAACCATTTCAGCAGAAATTACACACCAACAAGTTTTAGAAACTGGCAATTTCCCGTGTGATTAATTGAGGTCTCTCAGTGCCACATGAAAGTCAATGTGTACACCTGAGTGCTCCTTCATAATGCACAAGTGTATTGTTAATGTGACTCCAATTATAGAACCTGCCCATATGTGTAAGAGCAGAACTCAGGCTGTACTTTGGGAGCGGGGGAGAACATTTTGGCACAGTCACCATTCTGGACTCAGAAGAGGGCAAACGTGCCAGAACTGTGGGGCCATAGATGATAGCCAGCCATTGATGGCACAGATAATGTTTTACATTTCCTGTTTTATGCTCATCAATTTGTTCTCTTAGCTATGATTGCACAAACTATGTCACTTATCATCAGTACACTTGATTTAACATCACTCTTTTATTTAGTTTCTGATACTCTCTCTTAACCCCAATCTGCTCACAGTCTACACCATCAGTCTTTTCTCTGCTCTTTCACAATTATACCTCCCTTTTTTGCTGCAGCATATCTCTCCAGAAAAAAGCATACTACTGACAAGTTCTAAATGTTACTGCTTATACCTAGAGCATCACACACACACACACACACACACACACACACACACACACACACACACACACACACACACACACATCTATTTATCTTTGGTGTGTGCACATGCTTTATTCTACCTATTACAAAAGCACTCTGATTTGTAGTAGTGTTGTGTCACATTGAGTTGTACCATTTCAAATCCCAGAAATACTTTTCTAGCTTTTGCTGTGTGCATGTTTGGTGTATTTAAATGTGTTTTTTGGTGCACATTAGACATTAATGTTTTTATAGCTTGCATGCCTTGCCTATGCTTCCCCATATCTTGGTTATCATGATTCAGGGGAATCGAAGCAGCGCCTTACACTTTAGGGAAAACCATGACATCCTAAGTTACAGCCTGAAAATATGTTCAGCCGTGGGAAGAATCCTGACATCTACAATTCACTGATGGAAAAAAATTAATAAGCTTCTGCACACCTCACACATTGAGGTGTTCAGTTTTCCGGTTTCATTCAGTCCATGGTATAGCCATTTTTAGTTATCCGTTGTTGTAGAGCGCTTGCATCTGCCAGTGGTAGCCACAAAAAGGAGAGAGCGACAGAGAGAGTCAAGGTGAAGGGGAGAGTGTGGAGTCAGAGACTTCCCTTCAAGTGTGAAGAAACCATCTTGTGTGGAATATCAATGCACTTCCTCATCTTTTCTTCTGTCTGCTGTCTACTTCCTGTCACTCCCACTGCAACAATCACCTGTCACCCCTCTCGCCATCTCTCTCTTTCCTCATTGTCCACCCTCCCTCTGCACTTTCTCTCACCCATCCCTGCTTGTCACCTGTCATCCTCTTCATCCCCTTCTTCTTGCACTTCTGTCGTGGTTTTCCTCCTATTCAAGTTCACACCTCACAAGTTTCCGCTCGTCCGTACACTCCCTTGCCCTCCCTCAGGGGGGTTGCCGTGGTGACAGGTAGGATGGATGATAGACAGGGCCCGGCACCTCTGAGCTCCTCCTCCCCTCTTTGGAACACCACACACATCTAACTGGCCACCCACTAATGAATCCCACACCACCCCGACACAGACGCGCACACATAGACACACATAATTTCACGAACAATAATACTGTGGAAGTGTCATTAAAAACTTCTTTTGATGTGTCCCCTCTGTTCACCAGTACACACTGTACATGTATACAGACAATATTTAAAGCCTGTATTTCCACAAATTCAGCAAAGGAATTGCAGTTCAGACATCACATGATACTGTATTTTTCAAATTGGATATAATGAACATATCCAAAGCTGGGCAGGGGAATTATCCTGGCAACACAGTAAATGCATGCTTTATTATTTAATGGTCTCCTTAAAGCAGTCTGAGGAGGGAACTGATGCTTTGATTAACACAAATCTGAATTAATCAGAATTTAATCACTCCCCCCCCTACATTGCATTTGGTTGCATCACAGGCTCTACCCTGCTCTCTGCTAACTATAAAAGCACTGGAGGGCATTTTCAAATCCTATGACTGGTGTCTCTCTGGCCTATGGCAAAAGTTGCAGACAAAGGAACAATATGCTGTAACTCATTGCACATTTTCATGCTCCTGAATTTAAAAATCTGCACTTTTGCTCGTGGCAAAAAGATAATTTGCGGCCAGAAGAAATAACTAAATCATTTCTTTTTTTTTTTTAAATGCTAAAATGCACACAAGGTTCCTGACAAAACTTCCCCTCAAAGTTACCACTAAGTTAAGCCTATGTAACATAGTTTGGGGGATTTTTCCCGCTGAATCATTACATCTGCCTCATCAGTATTATCAGTATGTCATCCCGATATTTTCTCAAGGTGGTTTAGCAGCTTGATGATAATTGAGCTTAATCGGTATCCAATTAGTTTATTCTTTTTGCTATTTTATACATTTAGGTAATGCCTGTGTTGGTCCATATTAGCCACAGAAATGGATCAGACAGCAACCAAGTGTAAGAATGACATTTTAGAAAATGGCAAGTCCTTTAAAATGCTGTCAGTGAAAAACTTTCTCCAGACCTAAAACTGACGGCTTCCAAGAGCTTGACTGGACAGAATGTCAGTATGTGAGTGCTTCCTGTCTTTAAAAGGTGTGTTCATATAATCAGTGCTGCCTTTCATTTGGGCCACTATGGTACTGATCCTGAAAAAGCTTATAATAATCAGTTAGAATTTTAATGGCTGCTTATGGGTCAAACCTGACCTTTAGTTGCAGTTACGCTGCAGTTTGTGTTTATTAACCTTTTACTACGTAGCCTCTCCTACTGTTTCAATTTGTCTGTACGTCTGTGATCATCTTTGTTTATATTCCCCTGTTTTACTGAGCCTTTCACAACTTTCTCTCTCCTGTGTTCCCTGCAGCGGATGATGGGTGTGGCGGGACACTGCGGGGCCAGAGTGGGGTGATCACCACTCCCAATTACCCAGCTGAATACAACAACAACGCTGACTGCACCTGGACTGTGCTGGCTGAGCCAGGAGACACCATTGCCCTGGTTTTCTCTGACTTTCAGCTGGAAGACGACTATGACCTACTGGAGGTCAGCGGCACTGAGGGCTCTTCACAGTGGTGAGTAGTCAGCCTGCAGCATTTTGTCTGGAGAGTGAACTGAGCTAGGGACAGGAAGGGAAGGGGAGTCCACTGATGTGCCACCTGCCCACAGGCACTTTTGCAGATGAAGGAATGAGCTGGTTGAAGTATGGTTGGAAGTGGATGGGTGTTGGGTAGGTCCATTGGGACGTAGCCAGTTTAGGGTGACTGTGTCTACACCATAGCTGTCTGAGATGTTTCTGGGGAATAACAGAGGAACAGGAATGAATTCAAACATCAGGGTTATCAAAAATTGAGTGCTACTGGTAGTATTGTTAAAATTTCTAAAATAAATGGAGGGATTTAATTGATTATTTGAAAAGTATTTATTTAATATGCAGTTCATAACTTGTAATTTGAACACTCGATCTTCACACACTCTCACTGATTCTCTCAATTACTCAGTCTCACACAAACACACATGCTCTGCTCTACTGATGAAGAGGTAGGATATCCTGGTGTCAATGTGGGTCTCTCACCATCTGTGGCAGCTCCTCCTCTCTCTGACAACTCTCTCAGCTCAGGAAGTAATTAGTGAGCTCGATTACCACTGCCAGCCGTATAGTGTTGTTTCACCCACACTCACACGCACTCAAACACACACACAGTAGAGCCCATATGGGCACAAATGGACACGTGCACATAAGTATTCACACTTTCAGCCAGACTTCCATATATTTGTGCTGGCACTCTAAGAACTTGTACAAACAGATGTACTCTTTCACACTCTTTCTCCCTCCCTCACTCAGTTACCACTCAAGGCTAATATTAGCATGAAAAATATACATGGGTTGAATCCAGTTGGATGGATGCACCTGGAAAATCTACTGCACTTTCTTAAATTGAATATAAAAATGCAGGTTTAGTTTCAGGATCATGTAGAGACAGGCAGTTCTGATAAACGAGAAGACAGAGGCTTTGAAGTTACAGCCACAGGCAGTTGACAGGAAGGGACAAGGGGTAGCACTGCCTGAGCTATTAACTACTTGAAACACAGACACACACAGAGAAAGACAGAGGGATAGAAGACTCTTGATAGACGAAGCAGGTTCAGAAAGAATATATGAGAAGTCATCTTAGAGTGAGATGGCCCCTGGAAACTTGTGTCAGTTTCACTCATTCACTCAGTACTTAAGCATAAACACTTCCCAAGAAGAACTTGATTGACTCTGAGCGGTCTTAAAACTAAAAATTGTGCCTCGTAGCCTGATATTAAAGTCTCTTTGAATCTCTGCTTGGCCAACTGAGAGTTGATCGCTTCCCAGACTACCACAGACAGCAGCCTGACTATGCTTCTTTTGCACATTTTACGATGTCATCAGCTTCTTGTCCCAGACTTTGATTTGCTCTCTGTTGTCGTGTGGGGCGCCCAAATCTCTACTGAGTGTGTCATCTTTGTGGCAATTGTTGCCGAGTTGTGCACCTGCGGCATGGCTACACTGTCTTCAAGAGCAAGGGAAAACAGTGGGAAGAAAGTGACTAGAAAAGGGGGAGAAGGGCTATTGGCAAGCGATATAGAGTGCAAGTCACAGTTGATCATGCACATTGCAAGGAGAAGGCAGCACAAGGGACAGAGGACACGGTGCAGACATGCTGGCTTGCCTCTATTGTTTCATTTTTTTTCTTGTCTTGCTGCCTTGGGTTTTACACACACAGTGTTGACTTCAAAAGTGTTGGCTGTTTGCTACAAAACATAAAAACTGACTAGGCTATTTTCAACACAATAACTTTGTCTCTGAGGCATCTAAGTAGTTGGGTATCTATAATTTTAGAGTTAGCAAGGAGGGGTAAGGACAGACAAAGTGGGTGACAGGAGAGAAGTGGAGGGCAGGACCTTTTGGAGACGAGGATGGACGTGGAAGTGAGGAACTACATAGTTGGGTAGAAGGGTTTGCAATTTCCCAGCTGGTGGCCAATTAGAGAGGTCAGGTGGAGCGATATGATGGTACTGACCTAAAGCATACATCCTTTCAGTGAATGGCTCAGTAAGCCCTCTACTCAGTAGGGCTGAGTGATTGTGCGCTCTCTTTCTCTCTCATCATATCATTGGACTGGTACGTGATTTAATCACACTGGTTTGTACAGGGATAAGTTATGGTTAAGTTTAAAGTGCTGTTTCTCTTTTTCAGGTCTGCTATTAACTGTGAATTAAGTTTCACAATCCAATTCAGGATCAAACTCTTGTCTCATTAAGCTGATTGTACAAGGAAGCATGCATTACTTTCTATCACGATTCTCATTTCAAATTCTTTATTCATTACGTGGCCTGACCAAATGGCAAGAATGGAAGTTTTAGTGTAAAAACACTAAAAAAAAAAAAAAAAAAAAAAAAAAAAAAAAAAAAAAAAAAAAAAGGGGGTTCCAGACAGACCTGACAGACAGGTTGAGTGGTCCAATAGGAGCAGAGAGGACAGGGATCAGGGTCAAATCCATGCTTCCCTGATCGATCCACAACAGTTCAAACAAAAGCAGGTCAAGTTTGCATGCTCCCTGTTGTATTGTTGTGTGTGTGTTTCTGTGTCTGTGTGTGTGTTATGAGAGGAAGAGAATGAACCAGAATAAACACCATCAAGAACATCACCCCTTTGCATATGTGAATGTAATCTTGCTCACTTACATTCTTGTTTACCGTACCAACCAGTGCATTGATTGGCGGCCCTGCAGTTAGCATTCTGAAGAGGCAGCAGAAGAAGACAGCCTTGAAGACTGACTTCAGGAGCTGAGATGTGCATGTGGATTGAATGTGGCAGTGGGAAGGGCTGGTAAAAATGGCAACTGCATTCCACCTCCACGCGGCGTTACCCTGACAGGACTTCTTCTCTGTTGCTTGCCCAGGGGAACACATTACTCTGCCATTACACTGTTTGCATCCACATTGATTTTCTTTCCCATCACCATCCACTTCGAGGCAATGTAAATAACGCCTGACGCTCGCCAATTGCCAGATGCTCATTCGCCCGCTTGCTACTAAGTGGAACTCACAGCTATTTGACTTGTAATTTTCTTTGGCACTCAATTGTTTTTCAAAGCACCATAATACATTTTCATCTACCAGTAGTGCTCCCTTGAGATGTTGAAAGTAACTCCCGCAGCACCTTGGATACTGTTAATAGTATAAAGTGCCTGAATCTGGAGTTGAAAACACTCTGAATATTGGCATTACGCCCTTGATTCTACAAAAAAATGTCATTTGAAAAAAAATGCCATATCACAGTTCAGTGATCACACCATTTTACAGAAAGTGTTCCCAAACAAAACTTATATCTTCATTTTCCGTTCTGGTAACTTTTGCCAACTCTTTTTCCCATGAGCGTTATCTTTACTTCTTTTTTTTTTGTCATGCATCCATTGCTGTCAACACAAAGCTCCCTGGGTAAATGCAACTGATTTCTTCCTGTTAGGAGATCTGAGAGCCCAATGAGTTTTGATCCTTCTAGGTAGCCTTCCATCCTCTCTCTTTTAACCCTATACCTTATGGACTTTAGACACTGACATTTAGCTAGCATATGGATTATCCCTGCAGTGCTGTTATGTGTCAGCTTGTCCCAGCCCGTGGAGGGACTGAGACAGAAAGAGATAAAGAGTTGTTGGAGGAGAGTACAGAACACTGGATATATATTGATTGGCTGTTAGGTTGACTCACCTGAGAGTGAGTGAATGGTCTTCGGAACAGCTTTTTAAGTCCAGGGGCTGTTTTCTTTAGTTTCCGATGGGAGTTACAGCAATATGAGTTGTTGTAAAATATGTTTCATTTTTGTGGAGATAAATGCCTGAACTTTTGTTTTTTTTGTTTTCAAAGAGATTGGTAAAGTTTTTTCATGTTGGGGCTCATGAGATTTAAGTTTGGGTTTACTGCAGCTCAGATTTAGTCATAAATTATATATATATATATATATATATATATATATATATATATATATATATATGATCCATTGCCAGATTTGTGTGCATTGGTGTGTATGTATGCATACAACCATGAAAGTGTGTTTATATTTACACTTGTATGTAAATGTTTTTGTGTGCATGCCAACTGCTGTTCACCATGGTAACACACTCGTCCTAGTGGGACTCCACAGTAGCATCCATCATGTCAAGCTATTGGCTGCCAGATGTACTCTCCTTTTTAAGTATTTCCTGTAATAAAAAAGTCACAGTGAGAGTGTGTATGGAAGTCAGTGATTGTGCAACATATCCTCTGACCATTGTTTGCCTGGCAGCACAAGAATAGGTGGTTGGCCACCTGTGATCCCCGTAGTCCCCTGCTTGAAAAGATAATTTATTGTACATTTGGGCACTAAGGCAGTTATTACAGAGTGAATACAGAGTATTGGCAGCGTATGCAGGGGCACTTTGCATAGATGTGTTTTTTTAAATGGATAATGTGTAATGGTGGAGTGGGTGTATGTTCTCTGTGTGAATGTTGAATACATTTTTTTATCCATTGCTGTGGCCTGTTTCTCACAACACAGACTGGTGAAGTAAAGGAAATGTTTCGCTTTGGAGCTTTACTGGTTATTCACCACAACATCACTAGTCTAGTCACGTCTAGGAGGGTCTGAATCTAGCGTTTCTCTGCCCGTCTCTCTTTATCTTTCTCAGTCAGTCTCTCTCTCCCTGGGTGTCATAAAACCTCTGAGTGGATAGTTTGGTCTGATTGCCTAATGAAAGTCTGTAGTCTTTCATCATACATTCTATAGTCATCAACTGTAAGTGGTGCTCTCATCATAAAACCCACGTATAAGTCATCCAAAACAAAAGTAAACTAAGGATAATGAATAGCGTGCTTTGCGTTCAGTAAAGTTTTTCAGGTTCCAGAGTCTGAGACACAGCCCAAGGTATTCGTGCAGTGCATGTCAGAAGATTTGCTTTTGATTTGTGCATTCACAAACAGTGGTTACTGTTGACTCATGTATTCCCCTAACTTTGCATGTCTGTTGCAATGGGGATGATGTGCATTTCTAAAAGCCCACAATACATCTCTAAACTTTACAATGGAGGAAGCTTACGCAGAGATAAACATTGGTTTAGATGGAAATGTCTCATGGTTGATGTGAGGGATGGTAATGAAGCCCTGATGCACGTCAAGGATCATCACGTCAAAGACAAAAAAAAAAAAAGAAGAGCCCCCAATCGTGCTGGGAGGTGTTATATATCCCAGCCGCATCTATCACATCCTCTTGCTCGATCTAGATCCCTGTCTGTTTCTATGTCTTACACATTCTTTCTCTGTCTACCACCACAGACTCTCTAGACTCATCTACTACTTTACCTTTCACTATTCTCTGCCCTGCTGATGACTTTCAGACCTGCAGCTGTTCTTGCTAAAGTTATTAAAAGGTGAATTGTACAGACTCCATAATTCTGTTTTTGAATCTATGGGAGTTGGACATAGTGTAAATGTGATGCCTACTTTTGCACACTCATGGAGGTTTTCAAGAGGTGTTTACTAGCATTGTTTTTCTTTAATCCAAGTGGAGACTCTGTACTTGTGCAGATGTTTATGATAGCTAAACCTAAATAAATTATTATTTTTTGGATTTTTATCTTTCAAAGTGGACATACAATAGAGCTCTTTACACCATTGTAGATTTGCACCTTTATCCACCAATATGGAAGGCACTCAAGGCAGTGATTCATTATGTCTCCTGATTTTCCATCAAATCTACAGGTTTAGTGATTAATGTGTTGTGGTATTACCCAGTGTGTTGGGTTTCCTGCTGGATGGATATAATGGGTTTAATCTCTATAAACAGGAATCTGCATATGAATGCAGAATCTGAAGGCAAGGGACAAGATTTTGATATCTGAGGTTTTCCGGTTTCCATTTGTAGTCTGAGTAGTATTGATGTTTGATCGTGCTTTGGTTGCATGCTGGTAAACAGTCTGTGAGCAAAAGAGGGAGAACGCACTGATCGAAATTCAATCTCAGAACCCATCGGTTATCACCTGACGACGATTAAGCTTTTTATCAATCTTGGAATCCTAGAGATTAGCTTTTTATTAGCTTTTTTAAAATGTAACTGCATTCAAATCATTGTCAGGCGATAGCCGATGGGTTCCGAGATAGCTAATTGGACTGTAAACAATGACCAGCGCACGGAAGAGAAAGTCTTGGTCCGGATATCCGTTATCCGGATATCTTCTGGCTACACCGGAAGCCCCAAAACATTGGCCGTTGCCCCCAGTGGCTAAATCATCATCAGATGATAGCCGATGGGTTCCAACTTTTGAATTGCTTGCTACCAATTTAAATTTAAATTTGCCCAATAGTTATCAAGATATATTTCCAAAGGTCAGCTCTGCTGTCTTTTTTCCCCATTCTTCACTTCTTTTTTCTGCAGTGTCAGCTTTATACATCTAAAACCATAGTTTGGCTTATCGGCCTGTGCTTGACCAGTGGATCATTAGCTGTCTTTGCCAGTCTCTCCACCATGGCCCCTCAAAGTCTGTTTGTCTGAGTCAGGATTTATTAACAGCAGCACTTGGTTGGGGACTCAATCTGCAACGTGCCATCCATCAAAACTTCAGTTATGAGAACTTTGCGCCACCCACCAAGAAATGCTCCGGTGGAACATTATCTCCAACACCTGGTGCCGTGCTGCAGATTGGCTCACCCCAGCACACTTTGTTACTCCCTCTGTCACATTGCTCAGGCTAAGAGCTGGAGAGGAGAGGGGATTTTTGTACAGAGAGCAAGGTTAGCGAAAATGGGCCAAAGCTTTCCCATGTATTCTATCAACCTTCCAGGCTTGCTTGTGTGTGTGTGTGTGTTTTTTTTTTTTCTCAAGGTAAAGCCTGTTTCAGTTATATTGTCAAAATTACACTACAGCAAATGAAAAAGGGAAGGCATTCTATTCTTCATCATTACATATCAATAATTGTCAATGATCTTCTGTGTTATGTTAAAAAACAGCAGTGCAACAATTTACGAGGCAATATTTAGTCTAACCTATAAAGCATCCCCCCGAGGCAAGCAACCTGGATAGCTGTGTGTCTGTGTAAGCATGTCCAGCCATGTGTTACCTCACCCGCCATCCCAGTGAGACCAGAGAACACGAGGTTAGAGGTAATGGCCCAGATCATGGTGCCCTGACTGGGTGTCCCTTTAGTTGTGTTTACTAAGCACTGCACCATTGGGATCCAATCTGTCGCTTTTAACAGTCCCACAGATGCACTAATGGCTTATGATTTGTACACAGAGACATATTTGAAGTTATGCACATTGGTGCCCTGGGCCTTCAAATGGATTGGAAGACTTTTTTTAGATACATTATGTCATTTATGCACAAAAGATTTTTTTCATCATGTCCTCATGGGATTACTTTGATACTAAAGTAATGTCCATGTCTCAGTAGCTGTACTGTAGTGCATTTAGAAAATATAGACAATTAGAAAATATATTTGTTAATAATCCTCAAAAGTGTTTTTGCTGGTTTTCTCTTGATGTATAATCCCCAAAACTCTTAATTTTACCCTTTTAGGATAGGAGCATGGGGTCTGTTTGTCCTCTTTACTTAACAGTGTTGTCTTTCATCCTACTTATAATATTTGATTAATTATATTCAGAGAGGAGTTGTGGAACTGTTGATCCAAGTCCAAGGATCAACCACAATCAATCTCTTGTTCCCTGTGTCTTTCATCATCTGTTACTTTTGTGAAAACAGTAGTTATACACTCGTGTTTTTTTTCTACAGCTTTCACTGATGCTTCATTTCACTGCTCGCTTTGATCCCTTAATTCACTTCCTGGGTCAAGTGCTGCTAACCTAAAGAATGATGGCTTGCTTCAGAGGCTTTTTGTTATGGTGTGATCAAAAGAGAATAGTGGCTGTATGGAAATTGATTTTGAGTGCCTTGCTTGGTCAACATCACTGTTTCCTGCCAGATTTGTATACCTTTAACCTTGACCTCCCTCAATCTTTCTTTGAGAGTGTGATTGGGGCGACAGACTAAGCTTCACAGGAGTGTGAGGGACGTCACGCCAGTCGATTAATCAATCACAGTAATTAACCGAGATAGACCAAAAGGAAGAGGGAGGGCTGAGAGGAGAGGCTTAGAAGAAAAGCAACATTGAAATCAGTTGGCCAAAAGCACAGTGCACTCAGTGGTCTGTTGTAGAGGACACTGGGTACTGCAATTAGATTTTAAAAGCAGGGCAGTGAGAACAAGTACACACAGCCCTTTAATGCCAAGTCATTGCATTGCATCTGATTGTGTAATGCTGTGTGTGCGCACACACAGGTTCTACTGCACTGCAACAATGTCCAACAGGTCCTTTAAAGTAGTCCAGTATCCAGTCTGAAATTCGGGATTTATGTCCTGTGGTAGAATAAAACCCTTCAATTGACCAGAGGGCAGCAGTTAGCTCCTTTTTGTAGGGTGTTAGCTAGGCATGACAGTCTAGTATGGCATGGGTCTTCCTTAAGACCTGCCTATTTTACTGGCCACATGACAAACACTGATCATCATAAGTGAAATTATCTCAATACATTACATATATACATTACATATTTTTGTTTTAATTAAAACAAAATATATAGACAAAAACTACACAATGATATTTAAGGTGGATCTTTGTTTGCAGTGTGGGCATGCTGCAGTAACAGCAGAACATCTTGTCCCTGAGCATTCCCTGAGTGGACGGAGATGTCACTGTCTGATCTGGGTCACTGCTCAACCACAACACATCGCTAGTCCCTGTCTCTAACCTCCCCTTTTCACAGAACAACTTGCAAATATAAGAAGAAAGAGCACAAACACACGCACACATCACATACGTAGCCTCTGCTGCAAAAAACAACCTTCTTGACTAGCAATTTAACGTGACAACATCAGCCAAGGGCGTCAGATAATTCGCCTTCATTCCAATGCAAATTGGCTTGCTTTTGTTGAATCAAGCACCATTGTGTTGATACTAGTGGAGTGATCTGCTGTTTGTAGACAATGCCACTTGTTTCTACTAAATCCCTGAAACAAGTAAAACTGCATTGGAAACCAGAAGAAGCAACTCAAACCCACTGGCAGAACGAAAGACTCTTAGTCTGATTTTTAAAATTAAAAACCTGAATATTCATTTGCAGTGGCATATAGCCAGCGATACAGTCAAGTTTCAACCCTGTTTCTTTAGTCTTAATGGCTGACTCATTCCAGACTCCTGGAAACATATAGACAGGGCTGAGTCATTCTCACCTTTGAGGACAAACGTTGCCTTGTACGTGTACATGTGTAATGACAATAAAGTTGAATCGAATCGAATCTAAACAAATTTCCCTGTATTTTAGGATTGGAAAGCTCACATTTGTGGCTAGTAAAGATGGATCAGGAGAGAAGAAGGAGCAAACTTGCAAGGTGAAATAAAGCAAGGACGTGCTTGCTGGTTTGGAGTGTAATATATCTTAATCTTCTTTGGGACAGCAGGACAGGTGGCGTGTGTGTGTGTATGTGTGAGTTTGTACAGTCAGTATGTATTCACTTCTTATCTGGTGCTACCTTGAATGCATTTGTGTGTGTTAAGAGTGGCGGTGAAATACCCCTCCTCTTCCCATTCATCAGACAGAGGTGTCTTTTTTTTGCATGAGGTGACACTAGGCCAACCTGAATATATTTACAGAGGAACCTTTATGAACTCTGGTGAACGTGCCTTGACCGGCAATTACAAGCCACACAGCAGCATGCCTCCATAAACACTCTTCTCAACTGCATCAATAAAAGTAGGGAGGCAAAGGGTGACAGGCAATGTCTGCCCTCACCATAAAAAGCCTTAGCTGCACTGTCGAACATATAGAAGGACAGTCACTGTCTTGATTTTAAAACTGTTTTAGGCAGAAATTCATGTTAATAACTTTGCATATTATATGGAGCCCCTGAAGTCCTGAGATATTTTATTTCTTTATCCTGTGCAGACAAGATAATAACTTGTGTGCACAAATTATTTCCTAGTATGCATGCAATTAATATATTGTTTGATATTAGTTATCTTTTGCGCACAAGATATTTTTTTTTCAGGGGGCTCTGTGATATTGTAATAATTGCACTGTGTTAATACATTATAACTATGTATGGCACGAATGTCTTACATACTATCTTATCTTGAGTACAATATATGTCAAGTTATTAAATTTTTCACGAAAAAATGCCACAAGCCATAATAATAACCTGCAATAACCACAGAATTTAATAACTTGTAAAAAATATTACATTGTTTTTTTTTTAATTATTATTATATTTTTCTTTTTGAATAACCAACTATACTCATTGCAGACATGTCTGTTGCTTCTTCAGGGGTTAAGTCAAAGCTAAAGTGATATGGTGGTTATGTGATCCATTAGACCCCCTCTGTAAGTGGGTTTTTGCTTGGTAGAGATTTTTGGAGAGTGCTAGAGAGGTGTCAGCATCATATTGATCCCACAGCACTGCAATCTTTCTTAATCCCACTTTCCCCACAGACAGAATGAGACAGAAGCAAAGACAGAGAGACAGGCAAAACAAAGTTTTTTCTTGACAAAGCTCAAACACAATAGCTCTGTGGTGACAGGACACCAAAGTGTACTTTTAAACTATTAACAAATTGTTGGTTTCTTGTAATTGTAGTAATCGAAAATGCTAAGTTTATTCTACTGTGGATTTCATGGAGTTGCTAGGTATTGACATTTAAATGATGAAATGATTAAGTGGGCGCGCGCACACACACACACACACACTCTCATATACACCAAATGTGCAGTTCATTCTATCATACCTTGTAGCACAGGCTATCAGCGTCACCCTCTACCAACATGTGCACCTCATATACCACTAACACTGCATCCTTCTGTCTATTTCGACACTGAGGCCGCCTGCTTTCCACCGTTCCTGTTTTTTAATTAGATGGTCTGATTAGAGAACATTGACGCGGGGGGGGGATTAAAATATGGATTAGTCTGGTCTGGAGCTCATGCAGATAGAATTAACGGCTAGTGCTGCCTGGCTCTATCACTTGCAGATCGGTGTTGCTAATATCACAGTGTTATTAGCTTCACTATCCTCCCCAACTGCGTGATAACGGAGGATTACGGAAGGTGCTGTGGCCAGTGAACCAGGAAAAAACAGTGTGATTTGTCTTAGCATGACTAATTAGTGTGCTATTGCATGGATGATATGGATCAGCTGATCATTTGACAGAAGGCCAGCTTTGGAGGCTATGCTGTAGCTCAATACAGAAATACATGTATAAACACGCAGAGTTGTTGCTGTCTTGTGCATATGCATAAATAAATAGACACAGGCATTAAATTAGATTGTTTACTTGGTTAGTATGGTAGGGGAAGCAGAGTGGTCATGTCTGCAGGCCTGGGTCCAAACAATGCCCTGTAGGGATGTTTCCCCTCTCTGTTTGTTCACACTGTTCTGTCATGTTAATTACTGTTGCTGACGTGCCCTGGGTCTAGGATACTGCATAATGGGGTGCTTTGTTTGATCTCTTGGTTTGTATGTGTGCAGGCTGTTAGCATGTATTATATGTTTAACTCTCAACACATTGCTCTTTCATTTTTTCCCCATGTAAACATATGAATCCTGTTTTCTAGAAATGATTTGAGATTGAATGTGTGAGTAACACGGAGGATATTTCACTATAATTCTGTGCTGCTGTTCTCAAGTTAGATTTTTAAATTTCTTATTTTAACCTTGATGATGGAATCGCCTTAATAGCTACAACAGATACACAATGTATTTCATGTAGGCCAAGGATTTCTCTGTGAAATATTATTGGCTGATTTTTGTGGGTAAAAAGCGCTGTTGTGAAATTACTGGGTCAGCATAAATTAGTTTTTGTCCTCTTTGAAGAAACTTTGTTTCCTTTAAATGGCTATGAATTTGTGTGCCTTCTCTGATAAGAAGTAGTATTTTATTTGAAGAATATGTTTCTAGATAACCTTTGACTCAGAGAGCTGTGTTCCCTCTGTCTCTTTTTTTGCCCCTTTTTGTTTTTCTTGCCTTTGCTTACACACTTGATCCTGTTAGTAGAGCTTTAATTTTGAAGGATATTTTATGTTTTCTATCAGAGGTGAAGAAAAGGCGGTTTTACCCCTTTAATGTGCTATAAATAGTACCATCAGAGCAAGGCAGATAAATAGTGTTGCTGAGGGATTATTCTGCCTTTCTACTCTTGGTGTGGAAGCCATGGGGAGGGAATGGGAGGATTGGCTATAGGCTACACCAAAGCTAATATATTTAGTTCCTCTGTAGCATCCTTCCTTTTTTCATACAGTACACTGACACAGTCTTTCTTTGGATTTTCCCTCCTCTAGATCTATTCTTTCCCAGTTCATTACAGCATATACCATTCTCATCTTGGTGTTTCATCTTTTCGCCATCCTTCATAACAATGCTTCCCCTGGCAGCACACACTTCCTCTAGGATCCTTAATTGGCCTGCTGTAAGCCATTCTATTGTATTTATTCCTTCATTAATACTTATAAAAGCTGTATAAATTGTGGCTTCCACTATACCTACTGCCATGCTGCTCTCAGGTTTCTTGGCTACTGTCCCCTTGGTCTACCATATAAAATATACAAAAAAAATCACAAATGTATACATTTGTGATTTTATTTTGAAATATTATTAATCTTGAAGTGTAACGTTTTCAAAACTTACCAAGGTCTAAATTTTAAATACAATACATGTAATGGCAATTATATGTGAATATTTTGCAGTGTTCTTCTCTCACTCCTTTCATTCCATCTTTTTGTGCTTTTGCCCCTGTGACATGTTCTTGGTTCCAACCCTTGGCCTGGTTAGGGCTCAGAAAGCCCCACAGCAGATTAGCTCAGGCTTTAGCTGTGGTCCTGACATCAAAGGTGTAAGGAGAGAGGGGGGAAACAGCAGAGGAGCAGAGACACAGGACAGAAAACACTGGCACCAATATGAAAGGGGTGAGAGGAGGACACTGAACAAGGCTGAGCAAGAGATGTGGAGGATGAAGAGCCACAGAAACAGGAGGGCAGTTGGATCTGAGAGACTGTTACACATTAGTAAAAAGCAAGGAGACGGGATAGAGAGGAAGTGAATTAATGGGTACAGGGTATTCAGGTCAGACCAAGGTCAAATAGTGTTTGTGCAGATACATTTCATTTCTTATTTTACCCTTTATACTGTAGCTGCCATATCAGATAGATTTTCCTCATCTAATACCGCAAGAGACTTTTAGACAATTACAAGAATGTAACAGAAAGTTGGTTTAGACTTGGTTTAAACTTTTCTTTTACCATCTTACCCTAGTATTGCCTCACAGTGAACCCTAACAATTGTGTACTGCAAGCAGATTCAACGCAGAGTTTATTAATTATTAACATTAAAAAAAAAGGTCTTGTAGGGTATACACAGTAAAATATAAATACTAAATGTGCATTACTCCCCAGAGCCAAGCAATTGATGTTCCTTGTCAGAATTAAACTGGATTAGAGATGATCAAACATTAGTGATCCCATGGGTAAATCTGATCATTATAGCTGGCAAGACATATATGATGATTTAGTAAATATAAAATACATATTTACAGGTTAACATATACCTAGTATTTGCACCAGATACTATGTAGCTCACTTAACCTAAACTGGAGGTAACCTTACTAACTTTATTGAAATATATTGTATATTTTGCCCAAGCTCTCACTTTGTTTAGAAATAATCACTGTATACTGTCATCTAAAGGAAATGTAAACCTCTTCAATGTCAAGATAGCTTTAATTTATTTGGCCCCTACTAACATATGGTAAGCCTGTAAGATCACACAGGCACTAATTGAGCTTCCATTATGTCTAGTCCCAGCAAGCAGCATGCACCAAACATTGGGAAGATCTCTTTCTTATGTGTTTGTATCCCTTTGTTAGATAAATTAAAACCATTGCATGTATTTATGTAGTTTGTTTTTGTGTCCCTTTAAAGAACGAGTTAGATGCTAAAAGCTTCCACCAAGCACCAATTGCATACTCCTGCAAAGTTTGATTTTATTAGTCACGTATTCCAATCGTTTTATTGATTTCTTTACTAAAACAAAAGATTTAACAACATGAAAGGTTAAATAATTGTTAAAGAAAAAGAAAGTAATAGCTGTTTATATAAAGTAAGCTAACTTTAACCCTTTATTATAAGCTAATGCTGTTATCAGATGCTGTTTCAACAGCTCCAAATTTAATTTGGATCATCTGAATTTCACTCACTCAGTCATTTGCCTTGCCATTTACCAGTAGTTGTCACTGAATACGGGTAGTGGATGAAAGTCACTCATAGCATTCACCTTTCCCTGAGGAAGCCTTTCCTCTGCCAACCAGGCTTGTGTTCGCAGAAGTGGTGAATTTGAGGCTAATTATTAAGCACACACTGCTGCTCAGGGAGCTCTGTGGCAGATCCCAAGACAGCTGAAGTGTGAACATAAAGTCACATACACACATGCATGCACTCCTGCACACACCTACACACACAAGAGGTATATTTTTAGTGGGAAGATATTTGGGTGCTCATGGGCAGGGCAGTAAAGTCACACCATTTGTTTAACTGTAGCTAATTGAGTCCAGTGGGATTGTTTGTTGTTACTGACTTTTCTTTATGAGCAAAGAAAGGGTGGAGGAAGAAATACACAACTTTACTTGTACATGCATACATCTTATGTAATGTTGTTCACAGCCCCAGTCTGTTTCCACTTTCTCTCTCCATTCCAATCCACATGAAATATACAGTACTTCTATTGTTCCACATCTATTTGCTGCTCCCTTTTACTAACAGGCATTCTATCTATGGTGGTTAATGGTCTGAACTGAGTATTACTTCTTGGATGTCATATCATTTAGAGATGCAACATCAGTTATTGTTTAGTCAGTGCAGAGATTCATGTTTTGCTCTGAGTGATAAACAGTAGAAATATAGTGGAATAACTAGCAAGTAATTGCAATTCCTGTGTCTTCAAAGAAAGTATTTCCTATTCCCAACCTTCCTTTCCCACTCATAGAAGCACTTTTAGTGTGAAGTTGCAGGCAGAATCCATGTTCTTTTCAGGCAATAACTTTGATAACTTCTAGAGGTCCTGTAGGAATAGAACTTAACCTTGACTCAAATTAACCAGAAAAGATTGAAAAAAAAAGTTTAAATTATCTGTAAATATTTTACTTCACACATGTTTTCTGCCCAAAAGACACATTTCCCCCATGGTTTTGTTTTTCCCTGGAACTGTGAAATAACTGTAACACATGTGGGTTGAGTCTCAATTTAAGGGACTGTCAATACAATAGCATGAACAGAAGTAACTACTGTATCTTGTTCCTTCACCCTCAAGTGAAGTTGTCCTGGCCACATTGTCCATTTGACTGCAATATTTGCCTTTTATACCAAGGAAGAGAGGTGGGAAATGCATTTGTCAAAAGCAAAGTGTTAACGCAATGGTCATTGTTAATTATCTTCTGGTGACTTTGACCTGTTTCACTACAGGATAGCAGAGTCAGGCCAGGCACTACCTAAGGGCCTTGTCCCTCTTACTCAGGATAGCAACATTACAGTACTTTACCCTGTGTGGCTGTGTTACCGCAGGCTCTCTCTGTCAGGGAAAGACTGATGCTGATTGACAGCTAACACAAGGTCTCCGTCACAGCAACTGTAATCACATTCACCATGGAAAGGCTGAGGCATACTCAGTCTTTGATGCCCTGATGGCCTAGAGGTATCAAATACATGAAAGATATTTTTTACCATAATGCAGTCTTGATATAAGGGAGCTCAAGTAGATGCTGAACTGTGTACTGGATGTTTCTATGAATGTCTGCTGCAGTGTTTGCCTAGCTGCTTCTGCAATTTTCCAATATGATTTTCTCTGATCTTGTTTTTAAATGACCCATGGACTTGCCACACACTAATGAATTAGAAATGATGATTAATATACAGTGCAGAGAGTTTCCTCTGCATTACTCATACAGTATAAAGTATATATAAATATAAAGTATGAGTAGAAATGTTTGTTAGTTATCATGCTGCTATACATTACTGTTTTGCCTCTGATTCTAAAGTGATGAAAGTGATTTGGTTTTATTCATTTTATTTACTGAATTATACAGTGAATACTGATTTAGTTCCTGTCAAAGCCACTCCATCCACACATCGCCACCTCCGCAACCTATTCGATTCCTCTTAAGTGCTTCCTGCTTGGGCGTCCAATATTAATGAGAGAGAAATTAACGACAGTGCCACCATTGTGCTGCCATTAGGCTACTCCTGTCCCAATTAACTGATGTTACTACTGTCATTCTCGTTATGGTGCCTTACCATATTTTAATTTTTAATTTGAAATGAATATCAATTATTGTGCACTTTCAGTGGAGCTTTTTTGAGAGAGGTAAATTGTTTGCTTGTTTAGCAGATAAGTGCTGTGACGACTAGGTGTAGTCTAGGTGATGAGAATGGAAGTTGAGTGATGATGTACACAGCAGGCAGACAGCTGTCACCAAACACCAGCGCAAACAACTACAGTTGTACCTGTGCATGCATGTAAATGTCTGCATCTTTGGATACGTGATGTATGTGTATACATACAGTATACAATAGGGCAATGTGTTTGTGTACATAAATAGACCAGTAACAATGGATTTTGTGGCTTTAAACAGGATGATAAGAGTGAAGGACAGACTTAATACAGAGGTCTGGCAGATTTGACTCACTTCGAGGCACCTAGCGTGATTCTGCGTCTGTTTGTCTGTGTGTGCATTCGTGTTACATGTAAATATCACTTTGCGTTGTAAAAGGCAGCTGAACAGCAGCATTCACCACTATCTGCTATAGAAATTATGATTTATGGCTGCCTAAGGTTTCTAGGTAATGTTAGTCCAACCAAGGTTAGACATGTGTTCTTTATTTTCATGAGGACATTCTTATGAAAGCATTTATTATTCAGTGTAATTTTATGGAGCCAAGGATCTGCTTCAAAAACCTGGTGATTTATTTTATTCGTTCGAGTGTTTTGCAAAACTAAAAAACTAAGAATGGTGAAACTGGAAACACAGTTTTTACACATTTTATACCTAACAGAATAATTGACGGATTTTAAGTTATTATTTATTTTCTTTGTCAAGCTTTGTCAAAAGTACTATGAGAGCTGTATTGTGAATTGTAACAAATGGTGTAATCATTGCACCCCTTGTAGGCAAATTATTTGATTGAAGAAAGTTGGATATGTTGTATACACACCCTTCTGCCTGATGCGTGAGTGTTCAGACACAAGTGTTGCTGAGGGCCACTGAAGGTTGTTGTGGGTTGCTCAGAATAATGAAGCAGCTCCCTTCTATATTTGAACAGCTGCTCTTATTACACTCTTCACTGTCTTTGCTATTTCCACCCAGAATGGCATAGACTTTGTTCTGGTGTTACAGAAACGAAAAACCCAACTTTATTCCCTCCAGTGTTTTTCTCCACTCTTCTACCTCTCACTTCACTCATTCTCCTCCATCCCTTGTTCTTGCCTGACTTGCTCACTTCCAGCTGGCAGACATGCTGCTGATTAATGTGTTCATAATAACCACAGAGACAGAGAAAGGTGATTAATACTAGTCATTTAACATAGTTAGAACCTCCACTGTGAGTGTTTGTCTGAGTGTGTGTCTCTTGAGTATGTTTGTGTGCCTTCCTGGCCCAGGTTTGTGTGTGCTGATGTTCGTGTGATTGTGTGTGTGCGCATACTGTACTGTACATGTCAAAAGAATGATTTATGTATTTCCACTCTAATGACTCTAGGGTAATTATTGTGAAATGATGGCATGTTTACACCTTTTTGAGTGTCATTGTATCAGTGGCTTGTAACCCGTGGATGGAGATGGAATTCAAGGTTGAACAGGCAATGCTTAATATCATTGCCTTTTTAAAATGTCCTCTTGGATTGACAGCGATCTCCTCTCAATTGACAAATCCTTTGGGAAGAGAATAGCACTTGTAGGTTGTCAGAATCCTGGGCTCACTCTCTGCTGTATGTCTATATATTGGCCTACAGTATATTATTATGAAAGAATCTCCAGGGTTTTGCAGTCTAGTCAGTGGCCACCCAGCCTAATGACATGGGCTTTTAAGGCTTCATTAATCCACACAGTGAGGGAATGAGGATGGGGATGATGTGTCTGCCCACATACTGCAACCACTGCAATGTCCTCCATAGACCCAGATTTTATATATATCCTACATTAGGGTGTAACTTTGTCAGTGACAGTGAAAGAGCATTATGTTTCCCTCTGAGATTGGCTAAAAGTAGGGGCATGCAGCATAAAAGCACATAGACACATGTACAGTGCGCGTACACACATGTGTGTATACACAGACACACACACTCATGCATTGTAATTATCATTATCATCTTTATCATCATCATCAGCGTACCAAACCAGTGAAAAATTTGCCTTATTAAAAATCTGAAACAAGCCCAGAGTAAAAATAGCACAAGGGATGCCGTCAGTGTTTTCTCCCATGTACAGTTTTCTACTATTAACAGTAGTTTTAAATAGAATTGATGACAGTTGGGGACATCGATAATTGTTTTTCAAGTGACCCACTGTTTAGCAAATAAGTAGAATTTTCTTTCCAGCACCATTATTGAAGAAAACATTAATTAAGAAAGATCAATGAGGTATTTAGTTTTCCTTCTTTTTGTAGTTTGTGAAACAACTGTTGATGGTTGCAGCATAAAAGAGCATTCTGATATCACACATACAGTATATGTATATACTGTATTATGCGTATTTCATTATCATATTTTTGGTTTTTACCTTGCATAAACTCTTTATGTTTACCTCTTCAAAGTGGTACCTCTAATGTATGGTCAATTGTCTTAAATCACTACAAGTTTGAAACTGAGCTGCAATTGCAGTAGTTTCTGTCCAAGGTAAATATCTTTTCTTTTTTGTCATGAGACTGGTGACGATGGATAATGTAAACAAGCAACTGAGATGGCTGAGAGGCAGAGTGACCCACAGTCAAAGTTTTACATCTGAATTCTGTGCAGGCAATTACTGTTAACTCATACAAAGCTATATTTAACCAGTCAAGCACAGCAAAAACAACTGTAATAAAGCCAGTACTGACTTACTCCATAGTGTTATACATGCACAGTAACCTTTTATGGTTGTTGTTTAGTACTGTTTTTGTTCCACATATCTGTGCTCGTTATCTAAAAGACATGAAAGTAAAGCCTCTTTATAGTTTAGCTGTACAACATAACTGTTCTGATTTACACACCATCTGAGACAAACAGTAATGGCATTAGGGTATGACTAACTGTGTGTAACTCTGTTACATTAGATAACACACACACATTCACACATACACACGGTATATAGTGTATACAGTTACATTTCCTTGCTATATATATGTATATATATATATATATATATATATATATATATATATATATATATATATATATATATATATATATATATATATATATATATATATATGATGTATATAAACTACTTAACGGGTGCTTTCTATCATCTGTATCATAACACACACCTACAGTGAGCAGAGGCAGTGGATATATCATGGCTAAGGTGAGGGGGGTAGGCGTGGTGAAAGGTCAGCACTGACTCAGGAGGAAGCAGATGGAGAGACCTCTTTTAATTGGATGGTGGTTTTTACGACAAATCGGTCACGGTCATGGGTGATGTATAAAAGATAGCTCTTCTCCTCTCTTCTCTTCTACCTCAAAGTGTTTCCCATCCTTTCTCTTCCCACTTTACTTGATTGATGACTTTAATATTTACCTGCAATCTCCTTCTCTCAACAATGGGCAGGGCAATAAAAGAAAATAAAGCAGAAACACATGAAATAGATTAATACCTTCTAAAGCTGAATAAAGTATATAACCATAAAAGACTATATGAGTGCACGTTATCTCCCTGGAATGGTTTTAGATTGGAAGACCATTAAAGGCTAATGGAAGAAGAGATCAGGCTCTATGAGCTAGGGTGCATATCTCCGCTCGTTGCTGCATAATGGAAGATAACTTGGCCCACTTCCACTTTGCCCAGATAACTTGGCTTAATTCTACCTGGCCTGTTTGAAGTTTAGTGTAACACGTGGAAGGAGGATCAAAGATTGCTTTGAACAGATTGAGAGACACACCCACAAGCTCAAATTGAGCTGATGAGACTTGAGAGTGGGTATACATAATTTTGTGTTTTTTTTAATTTTTCTAATGATATTAAATGATAACTAAGCCACAATGATAAATTATAGTTTTGTTACATTTCTTTAAACATCTGGACTTTTGTGTCTGCACATATCCCTTTTTATGCATCCGTATATGTGCGAATGTTTGTTTATGTTTGTAGATTTGAACAAATGCGTGCCTGCCTGCATTCAGGTATGAATCTGTGTATACACCTTAATCAGTTTTCTCAGCTTGACTTAAGGAGATATCAAGAGGCTGTCATCAAAGCTCATCTCTCACAATAGTTGTTTGAATATTTTCATTCCACCATCCCTCTTTTAGCAGTGCCAGCCATTTGAATTTGTGATTTGCATTTTCTGTTAGACTGATCAAACTTTAACAATATGTCCCCTAACTGTCTGCAAGCGTATGTACTTCTTACCCTAAATCGTCTACAGCCCCTAAATGTAGGACATAACAGGCATGCTGTTGACTGCCATTTCATTTCTCATCCTTGTCTTTCCTTTCTTCGGATTCTTGTGTTTGAGAAAGAGAAAGACAAAGCAGATAATACTGAATCTGGCATCCATTTGCATTGCATATTGTCCCAAAAGTGTGCATGGAGCAGCAGAGTAAGACACAGGGAGGAATTACAGAGAGTGATGGCAAAAGACAGAGAACAAACGCTAATCTCTAAAAAATGAACTGTGAAAGCCAGACAAAAGGCCAGCGAACACAACGGTGGAATAAAGGCCTTCTCTATCTTTTTTGCATCCCATACTTCAGTTCATGCATTAGGAAGAATCTTTGAATGGGTTCACAATAGAATGGCTTTGTCAGCGACCCTCAAACTAATTAAAAGAAAACAAATACATGGAGCTCCTGAGAAAAAAGTACTGTGGGTGGACAGCAGGAGGGCCAATGCGGAACAAGAGGCACTGAAAGTAGAGGTTGTGGTTGAGTTTTGGCAGCTCTTGGTGCCTGGATGACTCATTCCTATGTACTCTGGAAGCTACTCATCTCTTGCCTGTTTCTTCCTTCCTCTCTTCCGCCCACCATGAAGCCATCTTTCTCCCACATTTGTCATTCTCCTGTGGAAATCTCAAAGCTTGTATCTATCCTCACAACCTTCAAGTCAGATGCTACTAGATGAGAAAAAAAAAATTGAAAAACAAACTGGAGTCCTATACTTTATCAAGACATACAGAAAGAGAGATGCACTGTAATATGGTCAGACATTGAGTGATCAATTCTATAGGATGAGATGAAAGAGGGGAGCAACTGGGACACCAGATGTCAATCCACTATCCCTTTCCAGCTTGTCTGAGTGGCTCATTACAACATGCAGGAGACAGCCAAACATGTGGCTTAACAATCAGGATAGGAAAATCACTTTTACTTTACAAGTTCAGGCAATCAGCCTCTTCAGCTCAAGCTTTGAGTTTAAATTAGCATTATTACAAAAGTGGGAGGGGACACTACAAATTAGAAAATGATGGAGAATAGGGTTGGCCCAATGAACGTTGCCATCGTCCAATGCTGACTTTTACCCAGCACCTGGGAAGCAAGACACAGGAATGTATTTGGTACTGAGGAGCTGCAGCATTTATTCATGGGCAAACTGTAACCTACACTGTACATTTACTGCTACTAGACAACTTCACTGCTAACCTTTCCCTCTGCTCCGATCGCCAACACCTGTCTGCTCTGAGTGCAGTCACCGTCACTCTCTCTCTCGCTCACCCACACACTCACTACGCACTGCCCTGTTCCTTAAAGAAGCCACGCTACTCTTTTAACAAAGAAGGAAAAGTAAAGCAACAACTGTGTCATCATCTATCGCGATGTTTCACTGTGGACATTGTCATATGCCAGTTTGGTAGACATCGCCCAACCCTAATGGAGAAAGATTCCTCTAAAACAGTTTAAGCTTTAGAGGCTGTTAGCATCACGCTGACATGAAAAATTTACCGATTAATAATTTCATTGTCCATCTGAAAGACCAGCACGTGAAGAATTGACTTTTATGAGCTCAGTTTCAGTTTTGCCTCAAGGCCAAAGTAATACACTAAGTAAGACCTGTAGATTGAATTTGCTTGTGCATTTTCGGTCATTGTGGCTTTGCTACATGATCAATACAGAGTAACATTAAGATCTACAATTTGTCTTCATGGCTGTGTTGAATGATCATGCTAATGTAGAAGGCTTTTACTTCACAGATCTTGGCTTTGACACCTCACTGTATTCTGTCTATTGGCTCATTTCCCTAATGGGACCCAGCCAATAAACTGGATTTGCAAAGGTGCGAGTTGAGTGGTTATTTCATATGTGGCAAAATCATTGGTCAGAAATGTTGCCATTCATTTTCATGGTATTTATTCATTTCATTTCTTCAAGCTCAAAGCTTGAGGTGTCTGTATAGTAAGCAGGTGTTTGTAAAAAAACAAACATTTTTTTCTGAAACAATCGTAAGCACAAACCCATGACAGAAACATACATGTGTGGTGACTAGACACAATTGTGATGCAGACACAGTACAGCACAAAAAGAGGAAAAGAGGCTGAGAAGAATGATCAGCTTCAAATCAAATCAACTCCTCTCATCCGGTTTAAAAGCAGTCAACATGCAGACAGCCTAATGGGCTGG
Organism: Siniperca chuatsi; assembly: GCF_020085105.1. Classification (NCBI taxonomy): domain Eukaryota; kingdom Metazoa; phylum Chordata; class Actinopteri; order Centrarchiformes; family Sinipercidae; genus Siniperca; species Siniperca chuatsi. The sequence continues at coordinate 19,538,875 of NC_058058.1, read as the reverse complement.
ATGAAGCCAACTTCTCAGTTGCAAGGCACAAATATACACCTCAAATATGTCTCCAAGAGGAGATAATGTATCTTTTTAAGTTGGATTTACATTTCTAGATATACTGCAATTCCTGACCATGGGTAATGATGCATACATTGAAAAAAAAGTATAATCTAAAGACTGACTACAACTACATTGCCTAGTAAAATAAAATGTTTTTCATTTTAACTGTTACGCATGACCTGTGTGCAGTAATGCACAGTGCATCCCTCAAATTAGAGACAACAAAAGGACATACACATTCCCTCTCCTGCATTATAGCATCAGGGATTTAATCAACAAAAAGGGAAAGAACATTATACATCTTACAGACTATTGTGGATAACATAAGAATAAGCCATCCAATCAGTCTTCAATTCATTTTAAAATGTATATTGATAATCATTTAAATGTGCACTGGACAAATTTTTATATAAAAATAAAAAACTCACAATTCAACATACATGAAAATGTCTTAAATGCATTTGGAGAGGTCACCTTGTGCCCTACACCAATGAAAGCTGCATAAATTGCTTTATATGTGCTTGCTTTAGTGATTAGAATTGGTCTGAGTAGGTGGTAATGTAAGCACGGTTTCTTGCCAAAAGTGTTCAGAAACTGCACTGCACCACCTGATCTGCATAATCGCAACCTCAGTTGCTCTACTCCACCCACCTTGGTGCAAGGGGGAGCATTTGGATCCTGGAACAGGTGCACACAAAAAAAAAAAATGGACGCTACAAAAATGACATTGCATCCATGTTGGTGCTATGGACAACTTAGTGCTGGCACAAAATAGAGTTTTAGTCTTATTTATTTCTGTTCAGAGAGCCTCTTCAGAGTCCATCTGAAAAGATGCCAAAAAAAGCAGTGCAGTGGGAATTGAGGAATCACTGATAACTAACAATAGTAAAATATAAGAAGACCATTACAGGAGATGTAAGAGCTAAAATCGTTGTATATTGGAGTGGGTGATTTAGAGTAAAACTGAAGTGTGTGGATAGTAGCCACTGAATCCAAAAATGATGTACAAGTATTGGTGGTGGTGGATGTTTTTTTCCCCAAGCACTTTGGTGTGGTCAAAATGTCTCCCTATCATGAATCCTCTGCTAGTCTATTTTCTCACACTTATTCTCTGCTTATTTAAGCAGACTGTTGTGTAAGGATTAGTGTATGGTGTTAAGTAAAAAGGGAAGAAAAGAATAACCATTTGAATTCCTCACAAATAGCCCTTCAAAATAAACGTAGATGGATTTTAATGGTTGTTAATACTTTGTATATTTTCCCACTTAGTTAATTAGCTTGCTTTATACTTTATGTTAACCTTTATGTACTGTACTACCCTTTAATACGTGGGAGCCTTGGGGCTTATTGTTTTAAAGGGAAAATTCTGACTATGCACTATTCAGTGCCTCCATTATAAAAAAGTGCACAGGAGCAGATTGTATAGCAACGTAGGCTTATATGCCATTTAGTTTTATGAATGCCAGTAAGTTGCTGTTACTAATGGGCTCCTGTTAAATCATGCATGCATTTAATGACCACATGAACCGCAAAAATAATAAAAAATGATGCATGTATTTGACATTTCCTGAAACCAAGAGCAGTCACTTGAGGTAAGTATATGTACAAGTGGTACATCATCAGAATTAAGTTATATTGTACAATTTATCCATACAAGGAAAACACTATCACATTGTAAATTCTATAATTAGTGCAAAAAGAAATATACTTGTCATCAACAAAGAAACATTATGGATAGTTTGGGATCCAACGGACAAGACTGATTAAAGTGTCAGGTGTAAAATGAACAGTGCCCAATAACCTTGAACAAGAAAAGATGATTCTTAAGTGCTTTATTGTGCATATATGATTGTTAATCTGGTAAGGATATGCTAGCATCTGACATTAAATTCTCTTTAATTTCTTTTGAAACATGTTCACACAGGCACATACTGTGCATGGGCATGCAATCACATACATACATAAACAAATAAATACAAACAGATGCATGCAAACACCTACAGAGGCTTCTCTCCTAACATACAGTAGGTATTTCAGGATGCTCTTGAATCAAGGGAATACAATGTGTCTGCTGTGTTTGGGGGATTTGACAGTGTTGCCAGGTTCAATATCATTAGCATGGTTTCACCTGTCTCCTTGCATACTGCGTCATCTCAAACTCACTCTGAAAAACTCAGCTCATGCACACAAACCACAAGGGGGTAGAGAGACAGATAGGGAGAAGGAGTGAGAGAGAGAAATTGTCCAGCGAAACATAGATGTCCATCTTAAACTCTTGACAGTTGATCTGATATTGAATCTTCAGTTTTTATGTATGTCTAATGTTATTACGAATGAAAAAAGCTGCAGGTAGGATAAAATAATTTCACTTGCTTAGATTGCAAACAAATATTTCTTATATTAAGATGTTAACAGTTGTTTTAAAGGAATAGTTCGACATTTTGGGTAATACACAAACATGTTTTCTTGCCAAGAGTTAGATGAGAAATTTGATACCTCCAGCAACAGCCAGCAGCCGGTTTGCTTAGCTTAGCATAATGACTGGAAATGGGGAAGCAGCTAGCCTGGCTCTTGCCAATGGTAACAAAATCTGCCTACTAGCACCTCTAAAGCTAACCAAATTGACATGCTATATCTTGTCTGTATATCTTGTCCACACAATAAACTGAAGGGTTAAAACAAGTTGTGGTTTTACAGGGAGTTATGACTATTTCTTGGCTGGGCGCAGTGACTTCCTGGAGTCTTGTTATCACCACGAGGTTGCCAGGCAACCAGCAGAAGCCTCCAGAACCACATCTTGTCGATTCTATATTTCAATCTCACAGGCAATGCTTGTTAGTGAGATAAATCATTCATTGTTGAAATGTATTGTTGATTTTGGGTTCTTTGGAGGAAGCGGCAAAGCAATTTCACTGAAGCTTCAGTTTGCAGTGCTTGTATTGCAGCCATTGGCACTGGCCTGGTTCTGTGTGTCATTGTGGCCTATACTTTGATGTTTTACAAAAGCCATTTGCTTTTGAACAGTCATAGAGCATGGCTTGCTAGGTGGGGGAGAAAGGTAACTAGTTGAACATTGGAAGTGCTTCTGTCAGAATCATTCATTGAGCTTTGATGGTAGTGGGAGGTAGGATTTTCGAATCACACATAGTAAATACAGTGACAGTATGTTTCAACCTTGAGAATGATTTGTTAAAAATAATACTCACTATGATTTCTTTCATTCCCTTAACTTTTGTGTTCACTAACTGCTTCTCTACCTGGCTTTTCTTCGTCACACTGTGATGGTCGCTGTGTCTTTCTCACCTATTTCCTCAAGCCTCCTGTAGAAGAGAAGGGTGATGTCCCTGTAATCGGCCCTAGGATATTATTGGCATTCGTTTATTGTTGTGTTTGATAGATCTACAGGGAGGGCTCAATTATCACTGCCGCTTTTAAGAGTGACCTTGGAAACTCATTTGTTTTTCTCCCGTTAACCACAGATCCAATACCGCTCACAGACGATTACACCCATTGAGAAGTGCACACATATTGTTTTGAGTTGTGTGTTTTGATTGATGGTGTGTACATTTGTGTGTTTGTGTATTAGGGTGCGTGTGTGTCTTCAGCAACCGTCCTTGGTGATGATGGCTACAGAAATTGAACAGAAAGGAAGAAATGGAGAGAATAGCCCCTAGTTTGACAATGTCTGTATTTGTCTTTTGCTTTATCTTAGTCAAACAAGCAATTTGTGCCTGTGTGGGTCATTTTGATGAAGGCAAACATTCAATAATCTAAGCCATTAGGCTCTGTATGGTTTCCTCATCAGTGTTGTTCCACAGTCCATTCGATAGCAGTTAGTTCTGTCCTATTGTTTTGTTCACTTTGACTTTGCCTACATCCACCTTGACTTCTTGAACAAGAGTAATAAATCACACTGACGCTGAGATCAATTGCCGAACAAGTGGCACTAAATTCTTTACTTCCATGTATTGAGCTGCTTGAGTTTATATTTCTGCCTCATTTCGTCTGCTTGTCTGTGTGCTTTTTTGGCTGCCATCAAAATATCTCACATTTTTCCAACAGTGGAAAGGTAGTGTTGCAAGAAGCAGATTCACTTTTTTATACAGATACACTCAGAATAGCTTTGGTGGATGAATTATTGGGGTCCCAATTACCCAATTTTGGGTAACTTTTTTTGGAGAATGCAACTTTAAATGCCTTTGGCATAAAATGTACTTTATGTTATCTTATGAAATGATTACAGTGTACAATCTCACAGATTGTGACTGAACCAAATTAAAGCAAAACAAAAGCCATGATGTCCTTGAAGGCATCAGTGTGAGTTATGGGTAAAGTATTTGGTCTTAAGTTGATCACAGTCACTCCTAACAGCTTTACTTTTGTACAGTATATTCTAACTTTCATATAGGTTGTAATTATTGCAATACACGTCAACCTTATAAATGAACTGTTATATTTATCAGCACCATCCAGAACTCTTGCTGACCAAACTTAAACCTGTTCTTCACCTGACAGTCTTCCTCTACACACCACTCTCACAGTTACTGTGACAGATCTTCACCATGACCCAAACTATGCTGATGTCCCTGACAGACATGACACATTGATGTGAATATCGTGGCCTTGTAAGGAAAATCAATTCACACTTATTCAGCTTGAGACTTGTTGGTGTGGCTACTATACATTTCTCTTTAGTGCAAGGCATGAAACAGCATGGCAGAGTAACCAATACGGTTAGTTTTAATTTGCATTGGTATTAAAATTGGAAGAGTACATCCTCAATCAAAGCACTATTGCCCTCATATTTTCCTGTCTTTGAAAAAGAGATCTGAGTCAGGACTGAGGAGGAAATGTGTGTTTGATGATTGAATGTGGATAGAAAGATTGTGGCAGTTGTACCTATAGAGTTATCCCAAAGCTTGAGGTGGGTTTTAACATGTACTGTATTTACACTGTTTACTGTTTAAAATTACTTAAACATGAAAAGTGTATTTGCAGGATTCTTCAAGATAGGCTTGAAGAAATTATTTAAAAATGAAGGGGAAAAAAAGAAGAGAAAGGGAGCCAAGATGAAGGACCGTGCGTTGTTCTTCCCAAAAGGACATTTCTTTCAGTCATTGTCCATATTATATGTTCTGTGAGGGCAGAAAATGAGTTGTGCGAAGAAGAAGAAAGGAATCCCTCAGAAGATTTAACAAGGCTTTCTGATGGGGCCAGAGGTCTGCCCATGAATAATACATGAGGGCTGAGAGAGGAGGAAGAACAGACATTTTGGCTCTGTCGGACCAGGGAGTTTCAGGGAAAAGTAGGCATGCTGGCTCTGATGGGTCTGCAGTTTTATTGGCTTGGCTGGTGGAGGTTTCAACCTCCTCTACAATGCCTTGTTTTTGCACTCAGAGCTTCAGTCCAGTGCAGCACAGACCCATGAGACATAACTGCCCCAAAGGCATCTCTTAACACTTTGGCCTTAACTTATTGTGTAAGGTTGATGGTTTTTACTGCCTGGGTGGTTGTTATTTGAAGAAATGGCTGAACAGTGTTGAGGGTTCTATGTTGTTTAGAGCAGGGGGCTCTGGTGGTTCATTTAAACCCCCGGTGTGTGTCTGGTCTCGGTTACATCTGAAGGTCACAGCTACAGCTCCACTGCCAGCGCTTTAATACTGCCATTGTGGACTTAAGGGTCTTCCACACTGATTAGTTTTGCCTCAGGATGTGGCGTGTATGTGTGTATGTATGTGAAATTGTGTGTTAGGGAGAATGATAGAGAGAGAGATGGAGAGAATTTATTGATAGCTGCATGCATGTTTGTAACTGTGAATGTTTGCTGGTGGTAATGTCTGCTTGTGTGTGTGCCTGCATGTATATCTGGATAGGCTGGGCTGTGCTGTAATTCACATTAAATCCTCATTAAAATGCTGAAAGTTTTGGCTTTAAAGTCACTGTGACCCCCGGTCTGCTGTAAGGACCAGTACCTGCATACTGAGCAGACGTCTGATTGATCTGCCTAAGTAGCTACATTTAACAGGGACGTTCTTCGCCCAGAATGAGCCATCTCCCCATCGCACACATGCAAACACCCACATATGAACGCATATATAGTCATTAGATGCTCACAATGAATTCATGCGCTGAACGGGGATGTAAAGCGTTTGATCCCAATGTGGAGCTAGTCACCTTTGACACTTAAACTCCGCCCATTAATGATTATGCACAGAGTAATTTGACACCTTGCCCCTTGAACAGAAAACAGATGACATAGAATGATGAATATACAGCAAAAAAGAGACCCATTCCACTGGGAAGGGTTGCTGAATTGCCTGATGATGACGACCTTGGTTCAAAATCCTGAAAGGCATTAACAATTTAATGAGTCACATCAGTATGGAAAGTACCTCTGTGGTAGTGTTATGTAAATGGGTTTAGACTGGTCTTGCGTATTCCTAAGACCCTCAATCATATTATGACAGTGAAAAGACAAGTCTAAGCAACAGGGATTTGCAAATCTTACTATAGATATCAGGAAATCGGATGTTGCCTTTAAAGTTGTGTAACCATTAACTTTTATGAATGTTGATGACATGCAAAACCTAGATGTTTTTGAGAGAGCTGTGTGTCAGTGTGTGTGGTTCACAGCTCAGTCCACTCAGAAGAACACCACTGGCTGCCTCCATCACCTTGCCCAAAATGCATTTCTTGGACAATCATCAAAAGTCTGACTCAGACTGAGGAGCTGTGGGGCCCTGGAAATGGAAACTGATTTAGCACTGCACTCTCAAGACAATTCCGCATAAAATCTAATATGGTCGGCCAGACAGAGAGAGAGTGAGAGGGTGAGGTGAAAAGGAACTATAGAAGTAGCCACAACACCCTTCAGGAGACCTCCATCAGCCAGCTCATGACTTTTTCTGTTGCTCCCCATGGTCACTTTCAGCCTAAAACCTTCATGTTTTCAGCAAAAATGGGGTGGGCAGTGAAATGCGAAAGGCAGTGGTGACATTGGGTCAAAATGATATTTATGTTGTCTGTTCAGCCCTCATCCCATATTTATGAATCGCAGGATCCTTAATGGCATACCCATCAGTTCCTTATCCTTTGCTACTTCTGAAGTTTATAAGAATCTTAAGTCAGTCTTTAGCTTGCTTGTTGCATGTTAATGAAAGTTGATTTCAGCTCAAATTGCCCTTTAATTCAAACAGACATTTTCATTTGTCTTTATGTTGTAAAGGGGAGTAACTCAACACAACTGAACAGAGCAGTTTGCATTAAAATCTTGGCACTAGTGTTTGGAGGCCTTTGTGTTTGCGTGTGGGTTGTGGGGATCATATACTGTAATTAATTGGTGTAAGATTTAGTTCCCAGGATTTTGAGCTGTCTCAGGACCTTAGAGCCAGAGGTGATTCTGGCAATCTCTGTCCTAGTAGTACCACTCTAAGCGCACATGTGCCAGACACTACATGAGCTCCCTCAATGCTTCATCTTTCCTCTTCTCTTAAGTGATAAAGCATCTCCTGAGGCATGCCAACTCACTTTATCAGTTTTGCACTTGCTGTTGTAAATCAAGGCCAGTGTCGTAGGACATGGCTTCACATTTCCGCCTTATTTTCATTACAACATGCAACCTCCAGGCCACATTGAAATGAAGGAAAAAAATAATAATCTGATCAGATAAATAACTTAATAATGCCCATGTTTGAAAATATATAAAAAAAGAACAGAGAATGCCAATAACGACTGATGTGGAATATTTATATTGTTTTCTTGGTTTACTTTTTTGCTATCATGGTATTATGCTTTAGATAAAGGGCCAGTGAAGGAAATCAACAACCAAGAGTTTAACAATTAATGAATTGTTCATTCAGTGAATGAATGAACAATTAATAATGCAGCGACCTGTCCTGTTGGAAATCATGTTATGGCATATTAAGAGGCGAGTATATACTATATGTTTGATTTTCTACAGTTTTTACAGTTTTGATAATATCTAAAGCCATTTAATTTGCTTTGAAAACCCAGTGTAGGGTTGATCTCTCCGGGTTAAAATCATTTGGTGCAGTTCTTTTTGAATTATCAGAAGCAGCAAAAGTGGTCTGTGTAGAGCAAATCGATATTTGCCAGCTGCTTATATAGCTGGATAGTGCAGTACAAAAATCTTGGTTCAAAATATGCCCCAGAAGATACTGAATTTGACAATGTTGCTTGATCAAATGGGTTTGGGGCGTGTACATACAACACACATGTTGCACGCTGAGTGTGATCAACACTCACCTTTACACACACACACCTTCACACTCTCTAAACACACACCCTTTTCATCAAGGCCTCTGTTTAGTATTAAAAGGAACTCCATCGCCTGGGTAGGAAATTGGGTCAACCCCAACTGTGCTCCTGACCTTGAACTTAACCTTTCGTCACTTCAACACAACTGTTGGATTAGTGAAAGCTTGCTTCAATGGAAATCTCTTAACCGAGGGTGGAGGTCATTGGCAACACTGACTTAAAAGTGAGGGGATGACGGCCAGACCAGCTACATGTTAAAAGCAGCAGTGGGAGACAGGAAGAACATTGAAGTTTCATAAGTGACATACTAATCTTTTCTACCCTCTGCTCCACTTTCCTGCTTGCCGTGTGGCAGAAAAAGCCTAATCACTGACATTTTGATCTGCCATTTCTCTTTCTCATTTTCTCATTGTCTAATTTCTCCCTTGCACTTTGTCCTGCCTTTTCTTTTCAAATTTTTTCTCTCCCTCCGACTCTTCAGGTTACTTCAGCTTCAGCTGAACTTTGTGAGGCTGTGGCCTTCTGTCTACATCCACAGCTCTACAGTGCTGTCAGTCACATATCCCCATCAAATACCCTCACTAGATTAAATAACTCTTTCTAGTAGATCCCTGTCTTTTTTGGTTTGAGCTGTATGCTTAAAGCTGTTTTATTCTTTTGTCCTTGTGGCATCAGTACACAACAATGTTTTTTTGCATTCAAAGTAGAGTAGTTATTAGCTTGCAAAATATGTCTCATATCTCTTTTCCAGTCTCTGTCAGGTTTATGTAATTATTTAATCAAATTTTCACTTAGCTTTGTTTTTTGCTTTTTTTCCTATGCCTGTTTTTTTCCCCCAGTGGTATTAATGAGAGCTGGTTGGAGGTGTTGGGGAGATGATGTGGACATAGTTGGAGAAATGTAATTTACAGATGAGGAATTGGAATTTACGCACACGCTTGTGCAAATGTGTGCCTAAGCATATAGGTGTACACACTGTATGTGAGTGTATGTGAGTGTATGTGAGCGTGTGCATGCGCTTGTGTTAATGTGTCTCAAGATAAAACATGATGTGTTCCCAAATGACTTTGGCTTTAACAACTGAAGAAGTGCCTGGTAAGCAACAGCCCTCATTACCATACAGATCAGGAAGCACTATAAGTGTTTCTGAAGAATAATTAACTATTGCTTTTTCAAAACAATAAAAGGAGTGTTCTTTCTCTGCAAATGCCAATGCTGGCCTTCCCAGGTCTTATTTTTTATTGGGCCACAGTTTGGTTAAGAGTCGTTAACATTACAGTTCTCCTTGAGTACCAGACCCTCCCTTTAATAGATCATAAAGGTCAAGCATTTTAACATCTCTAAGTCATGGCCACATTAATTTTGAAACATTAGTATAATTACCATAAACAAACAAGACAATCGCCTCTACAATATATTGTCTGCCATTGGGCTTGACTTTATTGGAAATCTGATGGATTGCATTTTTGCTTTATGGCACAAAATAGAAGCACAAGCAAGCACAATCCTCTCTTAAGATGGCGTTTGAATAAGGGATGATAGAGAAAGAGACGGACTAATTTTCTGAGTCCATGCACTAAGGAAGTGTGTTAGCACTTAGACCGATGCTACAGATGCTAGCCTTTAACTTCATTCATTTATCAGTGTACAGGATATGCTAAATATTACTGCAGTGTGCAATCTGCTACCTTCGCATTTGCATGTTAAAACAGTCACATGCTTACATGCTAATATTCTACGGCACTCTCTGTGTCTTTGTCTCCAGGTTCACCGGCCCCAACCTTCCCTCACCCATCATTAGCAGCAAGAATTGGCTTCGACTGCACTTTACCTCTGATGGCAACCACAAGTTGAGAGGTTTCAGCGCCCAGTACCAAGGTAAGATAAAGAAAGGTTTTGATATTTTCAAAGGATTTAATTTACCACCATTAGACCAAATTCTCAACTATCTTGTGTGCCAGGTATAACTCTGTACAGATCAGCATAATTGCAATAATTGCTGGATTTCCGTGATATTTGATTCTTGGTCAATTCTGATATTTATGGTGACCCACTGAACTTTTCTCTGGTTTCAAAATCAGAATATAGTTTCCACTTTTACTCAAGAAATAACAAGAATCTAGTCACTGACAGCCCTGAAATGGAACACATCTACTCCTCAGAGGTTGAACTCTCACCAATCAATATATCTCATAATCTAAGAGGCAGATTACCATGAAATTTGCTGAGCACATTCCTGCTCCTAAGGGAATGAAGTGTGACCTTAGTGAGACCCCAGTGTCATTTATTTTGCACCACTGTCAAGACAGAACTGAACAGGAAAACCATCAATAGGTTATCAAGTATAATAAAGAAAAAAATCAGCTAGGTAGACTGACATAATTCATTGTGTTTCTTGTGCAAGAGAGTTTACATTTCCTTAAATGATCATGATCCACCTTATTTCAAGATGTTGCCTGTTTTGAAACTGTACTGGCAGCAAGGGGAATTATTTCACTATTTTGGCAGAATAGATGCGATTGCTTTCAGGAAAACAAGATTTGCAGACTCATTATTAGAGTGCCACACAATTAGTACAAACACACATGCATGCACACACATGCTCTCACACACACGCACACACACACACACACACACACACACACACATATATGAACAAAATCCTGTCTCTCCCGTGCATCCATTTCCCATCCCATTACTCTTGGAGGTTCAGGGGTCAGCTTTAAGAAGGCATGAGCAAAAAAGGTGATCTCTAAGGATCTCACCTCCAGCCACCCGCTGGAAATCTTAGAGACAATGGGATAAGAGAAAGAAGAGAGAGAAAAAAGAAGGAAAGAGAGAGAGAGAGATGAAGAATACGGAAAAGAAAATGTGGTGAGCCTATGGGTTTACAGGTTTAATGTTAGATAAATATGTTTAGAAGATCAGAGAGAAATGGGAGACTAATACTTTAATTAGATTAAACACTGACTCAATCACTTTCATCCCCCACCCCCCACTAGCAGCATGTTAGAGTGATGAAATGACTGTTGATTCAATATCTTCTTATCCATTTATTTTATTTCCTTCTTCAGTGTCCTTCATTTTATGTGGCACAGGAAACAGCCCCACCCCACCAAACCATGCACCTAATAGCTTAGTTGCCTTACCAGTAACATGATGATATCTTCTTTTCCTCCTTTTCTAATCAGGGTAACACATCTGAAAAGAGCTTCTTTACAAGTAAAGTTCCATTGTCAGGAACCGTCAGAGTAATTAAGTAGGATGAGTGTGAAGGGGTGCACAGACGATGCCGATGGTGTTTTTGAAATTGATGAATAAATATGCATTTAGATGAGCCTCTTACTTTGCTATGATGGCTTTGTTTTTTATGTTCTCTGCAGTTATCATGAAACTCAATGATTTAAACCTCATCTTTTTATTGTATATAAATTAGTGGTTTAGCTCCTCATATACCCTGCCCTCTAATCCTAATAATCTAATAATAATACGACGGTGTAGTCCCTCATTCGTCCAGGAGTGTTCTATCGTAGAAAAGGTTTCAGTCGTAGTCATCTGGACACTGTTTTCAGAATCAATGAATGACAAAGAATGACTTCCGGATGACTGAAACCTTTTCTACGATATCTAAAAATAATGTTATTCCCTGCACCCTTCTATCCACAAGATTGGACATTGTTGAGCTCTCTTCTTCTATCTAAATTAAATTTATAACTTCTAACATTTATAACGTTGAACTAAGATTAAACATAGGTATTTTGTAGATTCTTTAAAGTTTGCTTTTATTGTAAAAAGTTCAGTCATTTTCGTATTTGGGCAGGACTTTTGTTTAATTGCTTTGTCAAAACTGCTGTGAACATGAGCTGGAGTGGGTGTGGGCAATGGTGTATGGTACAGTATATATTATATACTGTGTTTGCTGCAGACATTTAGGCATTGCTGAAATGTGTGGGTGTCATTATTGTACCTTCTGCTGCCTTATATGTCTCTCTGTTCTGTTTTCCTCCTACAGTGAAGAAGATGACTGAGCTTAAGTCTCGAGGTGTAAAGATGTTGCCTAGCAAAGACAACCACCACAAGATATCAGTGTGTAAGTTACAAACCGTAACTGTCAACAGAGTTTTGCAAATAAACTGGTCTGAAATGAAAAGTTTCACTCAACCATATCCTTGAAAAGATTAATTTGAAGAAAACTTCAATATTCAAGTACGGACTGAGATTTACCTGGCACAGTGTGACAAAATGGAGGCCACCTCTAATTTGGCATCTTCATGAGAAAGCAAGCAATATTTCTTTTGCCTGAGAGTAGTTTCTATAGATGTACTATAAATTATTTGACTGGAAATGTTTAAATCTGAAATCAAATGTAGCTCTTAACAGTCTTGGGTAAAAACCCTGGCAATAGCATCAGATGTCCACTTGCCACCAGTGCAACTTTTTTTCTCACCGCACTGCAGACTGACACCAGTGGCTATCATGGCATGAGTCTGCAGTGCTGTTAATGGCTAAAGTATTTTGCTCAAGGATAGCAGCTGGTATAGCTGCAGTAGGAAATGTACTTAAAGTAAAGTAAAGTAAAATGACTCAAGGCTCAGTACAAGAAAAAACAACCTTGACAGTGAATACACCTGTGAATTCCATCAATCTTTAAACATGGAACAACTGTTGCCTCCACAACTTGTATGTCTGTCTACTAGAGAAGATGCCAGTCAGTCCTTTTCAGCTTTTAACCTGTCTCAACTCTTGTTCGAAGTCATTTAAAAGTTTGTTCCTCTACTCCTTGGCCACAGAATGGGGTGAATGCTGACTGTTGTAAGAGGTACAGACACAGAGGACGCACACTCTGTGCTAGAGATGCAGTTCTAATAGCAAATGGACAGCAGTAATTGCATTGGTTTCTTTTTTCGCCATGGCAGTCTTCCTTGCCCTTGTTCTGTCTCACCCTCTGTCTGAGTTCACTGTTCATTATCCCATTCAGCTTTATTTGAACATCTGTAACATTAACAACTTGACAGCCATGAGTCACCTGACAAGAGTGACTACTAGAGTGACAGTGAGATGGATGTTGAAGGGTTTAAGATCAACCTGTTGAACAAAAAAGAGGTGCATTAATGATAATCCTGCCTCAAGGCCATTTACAATTCATTTTATCCACTTCTACCTCCCACTTCATCTTTTGCTTTTAATCGTAATGTCTCTCAGAAAATCATTATTTTTCTTCCTTCCTTTTATTAGCATTTATTTAATGCTTTTTATTTTCACTTTACCTTCTTCCACTTTGCTGTCTTCTACATTTTGTGACTGCCTGTGACAACTAATGGAGAGAGAGGCACATTTTGAAGTGAAAATAATAGTTAATTACTGAGATTTTTTTTCCCTTACACTGTAAAATTAATTAAAACTAAGAACATCTTCTGTTGGACCTCAACAATTGATTGGTCTGTATAAATGTATCAACATTTCAGCTTGTAGCATGCAAAAATGTCATATTGGTGTTTGATAAATAAAAGGTCCCTCAAATGACAGTACTTGTAAATCATCACTCCCAATCCTACCCCCAACAACTGAATTGCTAGGCTGGATTTCTGTCACTACATCACTGATTGCTGCTATAATCAAATAGTGATTTTGCATTGAATTCTTTAAAATCTAATCTTAAGATGTTTGCATCAAATATAGAGGTCAATCAAAATGCAGTATCTCCTATAAAGATGTGAGTAAGCCTCACAGTCACATATTACTGAGTTAGTCAACATTGTCTTTTTCTTCTTTATGTTGAACAGTAAGTTTTAAATTCATTGCTGTCTTGCCTCACACTGGGACACCAGCCAATGAGCAGGTGTCGCATTGCTTTGGCCCTGCGGACCTTTGACCCCTCCCAGTCAGTCAGATGGGTTCTCCTGGTTGGCCAAGTTTATTTGACCCCTTCTGGCACTTTAACTTCCACTGTTTTGCACCCAGTGACATGATTGAACAGAGCACCGCCAGGAATGTGCACTGGGATAAGATGTACTTGGTAAGAAATGATAATGCAGTGCAAATATCAAGCACTTCTCGTGTGACAATAAGAAAAGGCTACGGCAGCTGTTACCACTCATCACCCTATTTATCTTTAAATGTGTTTGTAATGATAAAGTGGCATTAAAGTGACTAGCAGAAAGCAAACAACATACAAACCCATAACTATGAGCCTTAATAAACTTAATCTTCTTTTTATGTTCGTATGGGAAACATGTTTATAAAGATTTTCACATATACATCTAGCCAAACTAGAGCAATAAGGGCAACTCGTGTGGTGTCCTGCCACCAGTCAAATGGAAGTCCAGTATTTCCTCTTGCTAAAGTCGAGGTGTGGTTAGAGGGCTGTCTTCATTAACCATTTTCACGCTGGTAAGATAGGTGCACTACAACCAGTTTGTAAAAATGTGAATCAGGACCTGCCCAAATTATTTTTATAGGCATGTTCATATGTATGTACATTGTCTTTAATGCAGCAAAATGGAACATTTTCAGAATAAACTATTTTGTTTAGACTTTCTTTTGTTGAACAATCTATACTTTATAAAACTTTTTCACTCTGTCTTTTCCCTTTAGTGTCTCAGATGGGTGTAGCGCAGGGACACAACATGTGTCCAGACCCAGGGATCCCAGATCGAGGAAAAAGAAAAGGCTCAGACTTCAGGTAAAAGCAAGCAAAGAATGATTTCAGGAGCAATTAATTAAGTGGCAAATGTAACTGAATAGATAAAAGATTCCTGAACAAAAACAGGGTGATTGACACAATGGGAATGGTAGACATTAAGTTTTGTTTAGAAAAGATGGTTATCAGGTTTCTAAGACCTCACATTCCTTTGAGACAAGTGATGATCCTATTAGGCTGTATTAGCTATGTAATTTGACCATAACTATATTGGCTTGAGATATACAGTATATATGCATATGGCTTGTGAAAAAAAGTCAAGGCAATTTCTGTCTGTACTTTGTTGCAGCTATTGTTTACAGTAGTCTCATTCTTAATTGTTTTATGTGACTTTTCAGTTCTTCAAGTTAAGTAACTTCAACCTTCAACGCAAGGCTGTCAATTTTCAAATTTAATCATCAAGGCCTAATTAACTTGTGTAAGTGGTATGAGAGTGCTCTGTGACAGTTTGCTGTTAAGATTTTGTTCCTACATTTAATGTAGTACTTTGTTGTGAGTTCAGTTGTCTTGTGTTAAAATTTAATAATATCAGAGTTTTAATTAGTTCTACTTTCAATGTCTCTTGGATGTAGTCATTTTTTAATTTAGTAAATGTTTAAAATGAACTATACTAATAAAGGGACAACTTTCATTAGTCAATGAATTTCAGAATGTCAGGAATACACAGTATTGGAATTGTGCGTTTTAAAATTCAGTCCCAAATATATCTCTCAGTTCACAATTGATGATTTTAACTTTGTTCGAGTTGAGTTTTAATCAACAGTGAGCTGGGAGGACATTTTGGAATATGGGGACACTATATAACTGCTATAACAAAATCAGGGACTGCATCTTGAAATGTGCTCCAGCATACAGCACATTCTCCAATGTCATGCCCCATAAAGCCACTGCAACCAAACCAGATAGAGAAATGTGTACACTAAAACAAATACCTTACCATTTGAGCCACTGCACACTAATAGGCTGCTCTGGGAGATGGTGATATTACCGGTGGGATTATGGAGTTTCATTTCTGTCAGAGCTGTTGTCTCTATCAGTGGTCAACTGTAACACAGACAAATGGGTTACATCTGCCTCCCACAGTGCAGCACTTTTGGAAATCACAGCCGGGAAGTCAAACATAATTTCCCCCCCCCGTAAATGTTTTTTTCTCTTAACCTTACTTCATCTGCACTCCCACTGCTAAATAGGGATTTTTACAGGAAAGGTGAATATTGATGTGTTTTCCCTGTATGCAATTTAACTACAGGCGAGGAGCTACAGTGCATTTCTCCTGTGACGAGGGTTATGAACTGCAGGGCTCAAAGAGCATCAGTTGTCTCAGAGTGACAGACAGCTATGTAGGCTGGAGTGATGATCGGCCCATCTGCAGAGGTAAGGACTGACGTGTGGGTTGTCCATCTATGCACATGTGTAATGGAGGTAGTCCTGATGTGACCTCCATTTATATTTCCATACTCAGGTGACTGGAGTCTTCTTTTCTCTATGTTATTGTTTCAGTATTCACCATTTTATTGTGACTGGCCTGACTTTGACCTCTTTTGCTTCCTGCTGTTTAGCCATGCTGGCATAGTGCTGCCCATCAGTCATATCTTCCTCACTTCTGACCATTTTGTGACAGACAGGAAGAGCAGTCAGGCTCCCTGTACGGAAATGCTGATGCTTATGTGCTCTCAGTTGCAGTTTTCAGCCTCAGTGAATTGTATTAATCAGAGTGGATTTGATTTTTGACTTTTTCTTTTGGTAGTGTAATTGGTTTAATTGATGGGTATCTGACTTGTGAAGTGTATTCATTGGAGCAGGACATATTAATATTTAACTTTAACTTGGTGGTAGTGTTCCCTTAGAGCTTAAAAGTAAAAAAATCCTAAACCTAATACCCAAAAATTCCAATTAATAAGGCACGTTCAGCAAACTGGTCCTTACTTTAGTATTTCAATTTAGTAGGTAGATCTCCAACTACAAAATGTATAGCATGTATAGTGGGGATTATTTTTGGCTTCAATTCAAAACTTGAATTGAAACCAAAAAGACTTCTTGTTGTCAGTACTAATCTAAAAGCACTCAATACGGGAAGAGAAAAATAGTCAAATAAGGTATCTTTGATCAGTGCAAGGCTTCATGTTTGCAATGACTTATGTAGCTCAGGTTGGTGAAAGCAAAAAATGAGCCATGGTATTTTTAACTATGCTGTGTGTTCCACCACCAGAAGCAAAGTATTGTAAAGGAAAGAGTCAAGTTGGTATTTGACACAAGCCAAAACAAAAAGCCTCTTTCTAGTTATTCCTCCTTAACGTTCCTTGGCTTTACAGGGCTTTATAATGAGTTTCAGCTCATTTTTTAGTCTGCTCTGCAACTTTACTGTTTTTGTTCAATGTCGCCGCTCTCCTAGCATCGTATTTGGCTGCAACAGTGAATATTAGACTTACATTCACCAGATGACCAGAAACACAACTCAAAGTGAAAGATAATGCTGCTTTGTAACTGCTGGATATGTAAATAAGCAACTGTTTGCTAACAAGTTTGCCATATCAACTTAAATGCTGATGCTATGTCAATGTTGTGTTCACAACTTGTTTCAGCTGCCCCCAATTGGCCAAAAAGATAATTTATTGCAGATTATTTGTTTCATTACTGCAAAAGGGCTCTGTAATTACAGAGTGTTGCATGATAACTCAAAGTTTGAAGTAATTAAGCCAAACAATTCTGCAACAATTCTGAGACTGAGATGTTTATAAGTCACAATATCAGAAAGTGCTTTAACAGAGCAGCTCATATGAAATTGTCTTTGAGGTAAATGGCAGAGTAAATATTATTGGACCTGTACAGTTTTTGTAATTTTCATTCAAATAGACATACCAATAGGGGGAGTTTTCATCCACATTTACCCAGTAGGAAGATTTGTGTCAGCACTTTTTGTACCAGTTTCCCCATTAGGGCTTTTGAACACCGTAATCTTTGACAGATTTGTCTAAATCTGGCATCCCCTTTCTTTCTTTTGTCTCGGACTGATCCAATTATACCAAAATTAAATTACAGCACTAAGGAGAGGGGCCCATGAACTCAGAGGAGTTATATGGGTGGGGGGGATTGATAGTGCTTCGTCTCGTCTAAGCTACTGTTAGTCACCTGCATTTCAGAAAATCATTTTGGTATTTTGTGACACCAAACACAGTGATGAAGGCCTTTTACTGACGCTTTTATCTTCTGTACTTCTTTGAACTAAAAAAATAACAAAAAAGTGATTTTTATGTTTTATGTAAAGAAACATTCAAGATTGACGTAACATCCACAATAATGTCAGTGAAATTGCCCTTTAAGAATATCACATTCCATCATCCTCACTTAACCTTTGGTACTGTGCCTTTGTTCTGCCTCAATGAAGATTAAAGATCATCCAGAAATAATTGAAGATCTGTATCCTAATATAGCATTAGTCATCATTAAATTGAACCAAACTATCATTAGCACAGGAAAAAACTTCATATCTGGCTGCAAATTAATTCTCCTGACGTGAAATTCACAGTTCCCTTTTCGTTCATACTTTCTTTCTGGTTGCATCAAGCTGCTGCCGTTCTTCTTCGCCGTGAACTGTTATTGCTAGGTGACCTGTTGCACCTTCATGTCTGTCATCAAACACACAGGGTGGAGTGTATTGGGCACGATGATCCCCATGATAAAAATAAATAGGAGGGGATGTGATAGCTTCAGTGAACTTCCTCTTTGCTGTATTATTTTCATTAAGGTCACCCTCACTGTCAGCACAACTCAAATTAATTACTTCATTCTCCCCTTAACTTTGCCAAAGTTCTTTTTACATTTAAATAGGGGTGATTTGGTGGGAGAGGGGTGGAGCATGGAGCCACAGAGTGGGGCTTGAACACCCAAAGGACCTCTTTTATACGTAACTCATTAAAGTCTGGGTAGCTGGTTCAGGCCTTTTCAAATACTTTCAGGTTATCCCCCACATATGTACACACGTACACACTTACTTCCCTTAAAGTAGTCATTAGAAATTCTGCTTCGAAGGAGTGTTTAACAGTTTTGCCATGCAGACACCCTCGGGCCTCAATAAAAAAGTCACATTGTCCTTTAAAACTTGGTTTGCTAACTGCTCACCTACTCTTTTCAATGAGAATATCAAGGTGTGATACTCGATTTGTGTTTTGTTACTTTTTTTGTTTCCCATATATAAGCTACACTTGGGCAGTACCCAGCTAAATTAATAGCTGCCCAAATGTATTTTAACAATGGCAGAGGATCATTAAGATGTTAATGACTAATGTCATCTACTTTGTTTTATTGTTATAATAAATCAGCCTAACAATGTTAGCCAAAAAAAACCCCAATATCAACTCACCGGTATATTTTACACCTGTGGAGAAACTGTGATTTATGGGTTTGATTGAATCTTTCATTAGTTTATTTTTTCATGGTGCCACACTAAATTGGCAAGTCAAGTGTTTAGCGGGTGCACAGAGGTTGATTTTGTTTAGATGGCTCTTTGTCTTCTTTATAATATGAGGGTGGTTTAAAAAAGGACAAGTTATAATTGCTAAGCACTTGCCAAACAGCTTCAGCTTCCAAAAGCGATGCTTGCTTGCAGTTCAGTCTGGAACACTGAAGGAACCTCAAGTTAAACAAATGCGTTTTGAATTGTTATGCAGTTGCATTTCGCAGTTCTGCTCTTTAGGATGCCATCCATGTCGCTTGGCAAAGGTTGAGTTGAGAGTTTTGAACCTACCATCAAGATTTTTTTGTACAGAATACAGAAAACACAAATAAAATATTGGTTATACATAATGCACAAGGTAAGCAATACAATTGCAAGTATGAGTAATAAGAAACCTTAACAGGTGGAGGCTGAGACCTTTGAGGGGATGAATTGGTACAACTTGCAGCCAAACAGCATCATGACTTGTGGATGTAACATGCAATCCAGGAGAGGCTCTGACGCATGCTACGTCTTTTGTGGTTTATATATGAAAAAGTGTGCGTTTGAACTGTCACTGACCAAACATTTGCCTCTCTCTGTGTCTTCCCTTATAGCACCAATGTGCGGAGGTCAGTTGAGAGGACCCAGTGGTGTCATCACATCTCCAAACTACCCAGTCCAGTATGACAACAATGCTAACTGCACTTGGGTCATCACAGCCACAGACATGTCTAAGGTAAAAGTCATTAAACATGGGATTTAAGCATCAGTGCAGTGCTAATTTAGCTTTGCTACTGTAGTCGCCTGTTTCCAGCAGTGTGTTAAGTGGTTTGTTTGGCTGCCAGCGAACTGAAAGCAGTTGACTGGTATGTTTGCACCAGTTAGAGAGGAACTCTCGAGGAAGCTCTTCTCTGACACACATCACTCATTTTACACTTTTGATGATTGCTACAGGACATTTTGGGGGCTGTTGAACACACCATGTGATAGAAGCTCTCTAGAAAATGTGAGAGATAAAGAAAATTAAGGGGGGGGGGGGGTATGGGCACTGGAACTGAGCCAACAGAAGACAAAGAGAGTTGTTAGAAACCCCTGTGTTGAGGGAGAGAAGAAAAGAGTAAAAACGGACAGAAGAGTAATGGAGAGCTTTTGAGAGCATGCTCGGAGGATATCATGAAAGTGTCATAACCACTCTGTTCAGACCATTGACTTTGGAGTTGTGTTCAAGGCCACCCAGCTGCTTTCCTGCCAGATCCTTCTTTGAACTCAAACAAAATGGTTTTACAAATCTGTTCTCCTATTCCACTGTGCTGAGTGAAGGAGAGGCTACGTGAGGTGAGAGGCAAGGCAGAGTCAGATACAATGCACACCCACCTAACCCACCCTTTGCTTGCTTGCGTACAAACACACGCACATAGACACCCTGGGGTATACCCGGCGGGCAGCCTGCTGAAACAGACAACGGTACTTTGGGCTGTCTCTCGCTCTGTGTCTGGTCCAGATGAAGATGGAGTGAGGCTGCTCTTTCTGTTCAGAGATGTAATGGGCTTCTATTCCTGCCTGTGCGCATAGGCCCAGCCAGAGGAGACATTAGGTCAGGCAGGAGACTGATGCGAAACTGCAAAGGGAGGTGGGTAGGACGTGACACAGCTCTTCTAGACCTAAATGCAACATCATGACTAATGTGGGTTCTTGTCAAGTGTTGCTATTTCATAATGTCCTGAAGGTGCTAAATGCAGCTGTTGTTAGTTGACAATATTTTAAGTGTCTATCTGTCAGTGTCAGGGTCACTGGGGTCTCTGTTCTGAAACAACCAAAATGTCAGACATGCCATCAGAGATTGCAAACAATATAAAGTGTGTATATGGTTGCTGCGCTTTTTTCCCTTTTCTGTTCATTCCTTCCCACTCTGTGCCTCACCTGTTGGCTGGCAGATGGGAGATGAGTTTGTGGTATGAAACTCTATTTATCGAGTGATCTGACCTATTTTGCATACACACCATCCATCTCTTCTCTCCACCTTGGCAATTTTCATTAGGCACTGGGTTTAACATAGGACAGAATGCAATTTGCATTTATATAAGCTTTTTCATTAGGCCTGGCTCTCTCAGTCCTCTGAAAACATTAAGAATTTGGCAGAAATCAGTGGCAGCCAATTTAAAATAGGAGACAAAGACAGTCCTTGCTTTGCTTTTTATTTATTTATATTTTAGTCTCCCATGTTACCCTGCTTTTTTGTCATTATTTATCAAGATTTTGCATGATAATAATCAAACCTTATTTGTTTATCTGTCTTTATTAGTGTCGCCCCTCGCTTCTTTCAGCTAGGATACACTTATTGTTTTTCCTACCTTGCTACACCTTCTCTCCCACACCTGCAGCATAGAAATTAGATGAAATGAAAATTTTTATGTCACCTTTATGATGCATATATTCACCTTGTGGACAACCTCAAGTCCCCTGCCACATCTCCTGATGCGCTTAACATCATTGTAAGTCGGGCTAAGTAGGCCACAAAGGAATCTGCAACCTGCTGATTTGATGAGCAATGAGAAGGGGTCATGCAGATCGTCTGGCAGGCAATCACATATTTGATTAGTGAGAGAGAGTTCATAATCACCAGACTGTAAGTCAGATGTAGCGAAATATACACACACTGTCACATATACATCGACAGAACTCTGGTCTTACCAAGCTGAAAATTTACAAAAACAGGATATACAAGTTGTGATTGGATGAATGAAGACTCATGAAGGTATGTGAATATTTTCCAAAAACAAACAATAAAAGATAGACGTTTTTACATGCAATATACACAGCTGTTACATACTGTATGTGTGAATGGAATTGTGCCAGACCAATATTCAAAAGAGATTGATAGATAATAGATGGAAGGACAAAGGGATGGACTGTCACAGATGGTAAGGGGTCTCTACTCTGCACCTGGTGTCAGGAGCATTCAAGCATCTGTCGTTTACGGTTGTCTTGGGGATGTCCCCGCTGTTGTCCAGGTGATCAAGCTGACATTTGAAGATTTTGACCTGGAGCGAGGCTATGACACCTTGACGGTGGGAGACGGCGAGGTGGTAGGAGACCAGAAGACCATCTTCCATGTGTGAGTGACTCCTTCGACCTTTATCTTTTTGCCTTTAATCTTCTCTTCCCTGTGTTCTCTAAATTCTTCTGGCTTTTACTCCGCACCATCGTCTCTTGCAGTCATTTTCATTTTTGCTACTCGTGTTCCATGTAATCATATTCTGTGTTTTGCTTTCTCTTTCCTCTTCACCTTTCTGCTTTTTGGCACACGTGCCTTTTCTCCTCCTCCACTTCCCTGCAGCCAGCAGCACCTCTCTCTCTTCCCTTTACCCTCCAGCCCTTTTCTCTCTCGTGTACTGTTTCTCTTTAATTTCATCACCACCTGATGCAGAAGTGCATGAAAAATAGATGCTACACCACATTGTCAATCATCACTCTTTTCGACGTTAAAAACAAGATCACAGCCATGTGGTGCAGCACTGCAAACTGCATATTGATGTCTCCTAATGGAGTTTGTGCTAGCAGATGCTCCATAACAATTCACAGGATGTTGTTATTAATTGTGCTGAAATTTACCACCTTAATAAAGTTTTTATAGATCAATTTTTATGCAAGGCTGCCTCGTCCGGGTGGGTACTGGGAGGAGGTTGGAGGTAAATGAGGGAAAGGTTTGTGGAGGAGGGAAGATCTTCCTCACTTTAATATTTCTGTGTACTTAAAAATACTTGCACAACACACAAACACTGAAAATTACCTAATCTATTCAATTAAGGCTGTCATTGAGATCGGCTGCGCTCTTGCACACAAACAAACTAGAACAATTTAGGACCTGAGAATATCCTGCAGCTATCAGCACAGTTTAACTTAAGACTATATTTTTTGTGAATCAGTGGTGCAGGCAAGCATGTGCAGGGTGTAGGGAATTATTTTTTTGGAACTTTAAGGTCAGAGGCATGTAACCCTACAGCAGCACAGTCATAAATGTGGTGGTTAATAGGTAGTCAGTTCCAACCAATCAATTTTCCTTCACTTGAAAGACACTGTGCACTGACAGTTTGATAATGGAAGAGAACAATTTGGTGTGAATCTGCCACAAACGTTTTCCCACAGGGAAATTATGTCCTTGTGTGGCAAGAACATAATTGTCATGAGCAGATAGACTGCCTTAAACAAGCCACCAATAAAGATAAAGTTTTAGACAGTGATTAGCTTGCAGGTAAATTATAACACACTCACTGAATTTGTCAGGGTGGATGTTAGATGACAATTCTTCATATCACAGAAAGTAGTAAGAAAGTTAAAAGAACAATATTGGGTCGTATTCAGCTTAATGGAATTCTATTGGTCAATGCTATTGTTATTGTGCTATTGGTCAGGCAACATATCATCTGAAAAATGGGTTGCTAAGCTTTTAGTTTTAGTAATGCATTCAGTATAAGAAAAGAGGAATACAATGGTCTAATCTGGTGCACTCTGGTGCTTCTTTGGACACACTACATATTACATCTTTCCTCCCACATATGCATGGAGAAGTTCACAGAAACTCACCAAATTACCAAAAGGCGGCAGAAAAGGACAAAAACATGGACCTAACTTATCCAGACACTACTTCCTTACTACTCCCACCAACCTCCATGTGCCGTCACTAAAATTAGAACCCATAATCACTTACTCTGCAGCTACACACTTCCTAATTAGAGTTGGGTGGAATTACTATTCAAATAGGATTAAATTATGTCTGTGGCACTGACTGATCTTCCCTTCATTTCCCACTTTCTTGTCCCCAACTGTTTTGAATAAAAGGGTTAGGATAAAAAAAAGGCTTCTCAGACTGAAATTGCCTGCAACAGTTTTAGAGCACTTTTCTTTGATGAGAAGAGTCAGATAATTTAATATATAACTTCAGGTGTTGTTTTTGCTGCTTGCATTAAAGTTTTTTAACGATGCAGTGGAAACAGGGCCTTTGGCTATCAAAGTGACACCAAATTCACTGAAGTAAGTGCAAACACTGCTTATAATAATTGAAACAACTGATCCAGGTTTCACAATTGACACACCTTGCAGTCATACTATATGTAGCACAAACATAAAGTATATTCAAGACAATCTTAGAAGAAATTTCTGTTTAAGAAGCCTACCCTCTTGTCTCTTTTTGTAGCCTGTCTGGTACCACCACTCCAGACCTTGTGGTTAGCACCAGTCACCAGATGTGGCTCAATTTCAAAACAGATGACACCAGTGGCTCCCTGGGCTTCAAGGTGTCCTATGAAGGTAAGGATGATTTACACATTCTGGTTGTCAGTCAGTGGGATGTGCTGGCTTGCTGGCTGCATAAAAAAAAAGTAATTCTTTCTTTGACAGCCTCACATAGAATTAAATGTCTTTTTCGGTCATGTACCCTTGTGCATTGTGACTCACTGCTCAAAGCTGACATCATGGACTCTGACAGAACACATGTTGCTTCAGTTGACTGTAAAATGATTGTCCTTCCCTGCATTCATCATCCTGAGTTTAGTTTGAAAAACATAAGGGTTAGAGATGCTCATCTAAGACTTTTGCTTAATAGCGACATAACGAAATGGCATGGAGCTTGCTGCCATGTGAGTGCCTATCTACGAATTACAGCGAGATTACAAAGCCATTAAATGAAACACATACTGTACCAAGGACTCAGTCTAGGCAAGGACTATCAGTGAATGAAGCTCCAAATTGCCTTTTAGTTTAATAATTTGTGACATATTTGATGCCTTGAACGCTAATGAGGCAGGACAGTAAAGGCACTTATTTTGGTAAAATAAATTGGTCAAAAACAGTCAGCGGGCCATCCATGCAGCCTCCTGCAGATAGCTGATGTCCTATAGCCTAATCCCAGTGTGTATTTGTGCGTGTGTGGGTGCATGCAAGTGTGAGCTTTAAAAAAAATGGGAATTAATATTTGTATGTGCCTGCATGCATGTGCGAAGACGAGAGACAAAAAGGAGCGACAGTGTGCGTTTGTGAATCTGTATGTTTGTGTTCTGTTTGTCTGTGTGTGAGTATGGGGAGTTTGCCAGAGTTCTTCATCTAGATAAGTCTGCTGTTTGCCTCTCAGAAGCACAGCGAGTCTTCTCCCTTGCCCACAGATGCTTATTTTTCATCAGTAAAAATAACAGAGAAAGTGGAGCAGTATGCTGAACCAAAGTGTAATTAAAACAATGAGTTCTACTTAATGAAGGAGAAGAAACGCTTTGAACCACTTCACCTCCCAGATTGGAGCACCCAAAATCTAATTTGCATTCTCAATTACTTGTATTTTAAGCCTGATCATCAAGTGTAATTGCAAACACAGTCATACCAGTACACACACTCCCACCTTACTCATGCATTTGAGTGTGGGTTGCACACACTCTGCAGTGGCCTCAATCTTTCAACTGAAATTTTAATGCTTCAAACAAAATAAGTGTTAATGCACATGTGTAGGTCTAAACCCAACCACATTAGTACTTTGTACTGAGAATGAGCATATATAATTTGAAACATTTGGATTAATTTACACCCATATGCAAACACATTCACCTACAGGACTGTAGCTAACATTGAGGACACAGAGGTCATGTTCTTTGTATTTTTTCCACAGTATGAGTGGGGTTTTTAAAGTCAGTTCAGACTGCAGAGTGTAAAGAGTTTATGTTGGAAAGTAACCAAGAATGAAACCATCTGTTGACAAAATATTATTGTCAGGGCTTGAATAGGGCTGGTACCCACTGATAAGATTTGCTGGTACTTTAAATTTTTGCTTATCTGCACAGTTACTATATTGCCATGTGCTCATAAAATAAGGTCCACATGTTGTAGATACTTCACATCTAAGGCTTTGATTTGGTGCTGGAAATGTGGGCCTGTAAAGCCCATTGACACATTGTATGCAATATTTTAAAAATTGGTAAACTTGACTATTAAAGTCCTTTTGTCCTTTTAGGCCTTAGGAGATTGCAGTGTAGTTGTTGACAGTAATGTGAGTCTGAGTCCCATTATAATGCTTGGATTACTCTGGGATGTCAAACAGACAGGGACAACAAATATGCCATTACATCTCTTCCCTTATTCATGAGAATCAAATGCTGTTTCATTTACTCCTGCCTGCTCTCTTATACATACAGAGACACACACACATGCATTCACAAACACATGTATAACAACAGACATACACAGTCCATGAAACACATGTACACACCAATGTACAGCACACACTTCAAAGGGCTCTTATTTATTGCCTCCAAGTTCTAATTGTAGTGATCCATGAGGCAGAGAGGCCATACTTGAGAAAAGCACTGCAAGGAGTTTGAGTTCTTCAGTGAGTCTGCTACAGTGACAAACAAATGATTGTATGATTGTGTGTGTGTGCTTTTATGCATTTGCATATGTATGTATGTATGTATTTTTGTGTCTTATAGCTGGCTTTGTTTATTTCCCTTTAATTCTCTCTCAGGCTCACCTCAAAACTCGCATTCAGCATTCTCCCTTTTAAAGGTGACTTACACGTACGATCAATGAGTTGTCTTGTGAATGAGACTGCCTCAGGACAGCCATACATCCAAACAGCAGTGAGCTCTAAATATGTGTTCTAAATGATGATCATCATTAGGGCTGAGTATGGATTTATACCCAGCATCACCCCTGGTGCGGTTTAAAATCGTATTAGGCCCTGCCATCATTTCCTGGATGGATGAGCTTATTCGCTCTCTTTGTTCCCCCATCCGGATGCCTCGATAGGATGCCTCAGCATTCCCATCTGCAGTCTGCAACCTCGGAAAAGTAGAAAGAAGAGTGAGTGAAAGAAAGAGGGATGCATAAATCTTGCGATAATGAAATCGGCGTATGTGGTTTTAAGGAAGAAGGGTGGTCATGGAGGTGTGTGTGTGTACCTGAAAGTGCTCACGTCAGCTTCCAACACAAGTGAGAACATTTGTCACACAGTAAGAGGAGGGATACATTTGCAGGGGGAGAGAGGGGGATAGAGAGATAGATGAGAGAGAGGTTTGCAACATTAGTGAGGAACATTTTGGGAGGATAAAGAGACAGTAAAGATTACTAAGTGGCAAACGAAATTATATTAAAACTAAATGCATGACGAGACAGTAGGAAAATCATGTTGATTTTGATGTCATGAAGTGTAGAAGCTAGTCTGTCTTGTCAGCCCAAAATGAACTCTTCAGTTATTCATTGCTAACATCCATTCAGTTATATCCATTCAGTCTTAGCCCAGGCGCCAGACAGGGAGAATGTCTTTGAATGCACAATTTCAACAAAACCAGGAACTACTGAAGTACTGACCAAACCCACAACACTCCACCACACCACAGCTGCGGAAGGTATCTGGTTTCTCACTCCAAATCTGGTTGAAACACAAGATCTAATGCTACACTGACTCAAAACAAGCAACCTGAACATTTTTTCTCTTTATTGTCCAAGTGTTTCTCCCTCATCTTGCCCTTGTCAAGTGTGTCTGACCAAAATCTGAACTGTAAATTCACTGATGCACTACCACCTTGGCATACATCAGCTGAGCCAGCACATATGCTATTTCATCAATAGAACATGCTTGCAGATTGAGTCAGGAACAAAAAAATATATAAAGTAGCTTCAAGAGTATCAAACAAGTGATGAAAATTGGCATAAGACTGAGCAGTGGGAAGTAACAAAAACTAGATCTATTTCTAACAGACATTGGATCTATTTTCAGTAACATTCCAAACAAGCTAACAGGATGCAAGAGGTAAATAAGATATTGTTATAATGCATTTTTAACTAGGATTTAGGCTAACTATTCCTTCCTAGTTCATGCCTTTTAAGAAAAGCAAGGCTAAAGAAATCTTGGACCGATCACTGCACTGACCACACAGAGATTAAATCGATATTGATCCTTTCATCTAACTCTGGTTAGATGAAAATGTCAGTGTTCCTGTAATAAGTGGTGGAAAAAAGTACATCCTATTCTGCATGTAATGTGCACTTTGTTATTTTCCACATGTTGAGAATTTATTTTCCTAGTCCACCCTGAGGGAGCTCCAACATCCAACAGATCAGAGTTGGCTGCAGAACAGCATTGTACAGAATGATTAGGGAATTCATTTTTTCCTGTCTGTATGAGTGCACATGAATGCACTGTTTTTGCAGGCTTCCACAGTCAGTAAAAGAAAAAAAAGAAATAAAAGAAATAAATTGGGTTTGGGTGGGCTGTCCTGGGACATTTGTCCTGTCACAATATGGAGTCAGACAAGAACCAGTACCATTCAGTAACTCTATGTTAATAAGCTGAACCCACATTTGCCTGAAACTGGAATTTCAGAGAAACAGCACTATTTGGTTTGTTTTGATTTAGTGTGAGTGTGTAATATCACTTATATCACAACTATGTAGTTGTATGTTGTTAATATCTGCTGGAGGCTTCAACTAGGAATAACCTTGAGTTGAGATGTCTCATTTTCTCTGCCCTCCATCTCCAGGAATATTGGAGAAAATGTGCTACAGAGCCACCATGGTTGTCCATGATGCTAAACAATACTATTTTTTTTTAAATTCAAGATAATATGCAGATTAAAAAGAGAACAGACAATCAGGTGTTAATTAAATTGTGACCTTTAAATTTATATCTCTACTATGATTCCAGGTAACAGAAGCAGGTCTTTATTTGTATAACCCGCATTCATGTTCCTCCGCTTGAAATAATTATTTATTACAAATGTCAGTTTATACTGAATATTCTTATTTTTACCTACACAGAAATTGACCAAGGCAGCTGCGGAGATCCTGGAATCCCATCTTATGGCAAACGGGAGGGGACAGGTTTTCGTCACGGGGACAGGCTCTACTTTGAGTGTCTGCCTGCCTTTGAGCTGGTGGGGAAAAAGAACATCACCTGTCAGAAGAACAACCAGTGGTCGGCGAAGAAACCCAGCTGCGTTTGTAAGTTCTTGGATGCCTTATATTATTCAGATTCTACATACACCATGTGCACACACTCACCTGGGTGCATAAATATGTATGTTTGTGCAGATGAGGGCAGGGAGGGCTGCGTAATAAATGGTCAGATTATCCCTACAGTTTGCCTAGCAGAGGCTGTGGATTTTGAAACAATAGGAGCACTTATTAGATAATTAACGCCATGAAAAACAAACACAGAGAGTGAGAGAGTTAGAGGATGAGGGGAAAAGGAAAAGAGAGCTGACCATGCAGATAATACCCACTGTTGTATATGATATGATAATAGGGTGGACAACAAGCTGCATTATCTAGATAAACATCACTGAGCTGAATGACAGGGGGGCTGCTGGCACAAGAGTCAATTTACCACATAACACTGGTAAACGTTGTTTATTTAGTTACCATTTAACAAACAATTTTAGTCATGTAGACACAATGCAGTATTCTTGTCTTTATCATTGAAGTTGATAATGTTATGTGTTGGTATTATGTTATTATGCGCTTTTTGAAATGTAGAGTTGTTCATTGCCTACTTGTTTGTTTGCATGTGCATTCGATATTAGGAATATTTATTAATATCCCTTATTTATTCAAGTGAAGACAGTATTTGTGCTTTTTTCAAAATTACACTAATTTAAACTGACTGATCCTAAACCTCACCAACCCTTAGTTACTGTTGCTTCCGTGGGCAACTTACTGACAACAATTAGGTCGGAGCACATTATGTTTAGCCGCCTACTGCAGTGTATACAATAGCTAATAGTGTTTAAGGAAAAATGGAAGAATGAAGTTATAAACAAATCACACATGGATGCAGAACTAAGTGTAAACCTGAGACAACCTGCCACAAGTCATTACCATATGAGTGCAGAAGGTAGAAGGGAGGAGCCCTGTCATATCTCAATTGAGAATAATTTTATATTTATAAGGTATTGACTGCAAATTATGGTAGTTGTATTCTTTACTTTAGAACAGTCATCCACACTTGTTACCAGATTGACTATTTAAAGCCCCTGTGCATATTTAAATATCTGTCTAATGTGCATTTGTGAAAGACAGTAGTGTTTTGTGTAAGTGACTAAGACTCAAGTTATCTTACATATCCCCCCCACGACCTTTCCATGTTTCTTCATTAACTTTGAGCTGAAGTATCCTTAGCTGGTGTGCTGATGTTGAGCTTGCAATAGTTTTTAATGAAACATCCCCTGACAATCAATAGATCCCAGCACCTGGAAGCTAGACCAATTAGCAAAGTAAGGAGAGTGGTCCAGATGACAACATAAAATTCAGAAACTATTTAAACTAGGTGGTGTAGTTATAATGTGAAGCCTGACTCTGCCTTTTTATGGCCTATTTCTCAACTCAAATTTCTTTTAATATTTTTATAATGGATATTTGAGAAATTTGACAACATCTCCAGAACCGCTGCGTTGTTTCAGAAATGAGAGCAAGAACCCATGACAGCCCAGGAGTGGTCTGTTTGTCTCATCAGATGTAGATATCTCAGTGAAGGAGAGCACTGTCAGTGCTGCCATTTTCATATGACTCCTTACCCAAGAATAATCCTATTTAGCCTTGCCAGACCACCATGAACAAAGCAGAAATGTGGGCTGGCTTTGCAAGGAAGGCTACATCTGCCCAGTAACATCAGGGTATTGTGCTGTTGTCCTCTAAGCACATCCATTGAAGCAACTGGGATCAAGTGACAGCCTTGACAGCAGTCAGGGAGGGAAATGAGATAATTTTTAATTTTCATTGTCAACACATTACTTTTAGCTCGACATTGATTGGAAACAATGATTTTTCTGGTTGCATATTGTCAACATTTTTGATGCTAAGGCTTCCTCTATCCACATTTCATTCCACAGGAGTGAATTACTTAAATAAGATATTGTTTCGAGTGGGTTCCACCGCTCAAATAATAAATAGTGGATTAATATATAATAAACAGATTTGCCAAAATTACCCACAAACACTTTTTTGTTATATGATGTTATTGGCAACTTTCATTACATTCAGACATATTTCCTTTTCATTACTTTCATTTCCAGTGAGCCCATTGTAAGCCTAACGTTACTGTCATTGTATACCTATATAGTATGTGCTTTTGCTACAAGACAACACATTGGTGGTTATACTGATGTCTTTTGAAAAATAACTTCCTCCCTGATCTGTTAGACATCTACAATATGTGGGATGTGAGGTGGATTTATACAGGTTTAATAAAATGTATCACACCTTATTTTCTTGTAGTCATACTCATTTTATGTTACTTTGTTTTATTTCTTCTTCTCTCCCTTTCTTTCTGCCTATTTCTCTTTATCACTCCTATAGTTTCCTGTTTCTTCAACTTTACCACTCCATCCGGGGTGCTACTGTCTCCCAACTACCCTCAGGAGTATGGCAACAATATGCACTGTGTGTGGCTGATCATCACCAACCCCGAGAGCCGAATCAATCTGGCCTTCAACGACCTCAGCATGGAGAAACAGTTTGACTTCCTCTCGATCAAGGACGGGGGAAAGGTAGTGTTGAATTATAAGCTGTTGTCCTCAGTTACTTTGAATAGCTCTTTGTGCAACTTCATCTATTGACCTGTCTATCATGTCATTGTGCATCTCAGTAGGAGAAGCAGCCTGTGCAATTATGTGTACGAGCTAAACAACCTGTCTGCCAGTATCACTGGACTGTCTAGTCATTTTATCTGTCTACTTCCCAGTAGGAGCTGTTTACTTTCCCTTTTTAGTTTATGATACCTTTGGTCTTATCAGAAAATCTGTTTTTGTCAGGCTGAGTCTCCTATCCTGGGTACCTTTTCCGGTGACGTCCTGCCTCCTTCTATAACAACTAGTGCCCATGTGGCCCGACTGGAGTTCCTGACTGACCACACCTACACAGACAGAGGCTTTAACATCACATTTACAAGTAAGTATTGAATGTTACTTCAAAGGAGATAAAGGGAAGTCTTTAAAGCTTATCACAAAAGCCCGCCCTGACTGGATGTTCTGTATTCTAGATTGTTTGTGCACGTGTACAGTATGTCTCACTGTGCGTGTGTGTGGGTGTGCATGCACTACAGTAGGCCTTATGAATCATCTGCCATATCTATGTGCCTGTCTCCCACAGACTGCATAAACTCTTCCACCCATCAGCAACACATTCCTCACACGCACAGTCGCATAGAGAAATGACAAAAACCCTTTCTTTATTGTCTAAATAGAGACTTGACATCTAAATAAAACCCAAACAAAGATGCAGCATCCTTACCTGACAGATACATTGCGGCAGTCCTCATTATATTCTATTCTGGGTAGCTGCTGACTTCTGAGGAAATTCCAGATGGGTTTTATACTCTGACGCAGTACACATTGGCTGCATGCTGATAAACCCATTTCATGGATATACTGTACCGTGAGGGTTTGGCAGCCGGATTTCTGCATTCATTGCATATGCACTATTGTGTAATGAGCCTGATCTTTGCATTCGTCCACATCCCAAAATAAATATCTCCGTACAGAGTGTCTAACCCTAACCCTATAAAAACACAAAGCTATTTCATAGGTAGTTAAGGTGCCGTTGGGAGGTTTGTCTCAATAAGACTTGGCACTAAAATTAGTTGCAGTGACTCACTTTAATGCAAGCATTAAAATGCTATTTTTACTTTTACAGTTTGTTGCTTTCAAATGCTCTAGTTTGTACTTCTCACCCTGTGTTTACCACAGTATGATATAGGCATTCATCTACTTGAGAGAATTTATCATTGATATTTGTAGTAGCAGTTAGTCAGGAAGATAGTTGTGTTATTTATTGTGTCATGAACATACAAGTGCCCAGCATAAATGGACGTATAAACCACATAAGACACTAAAAATACAGTGGTGAAACATTTGTCAGACAAGTTTTTAATATCACATTACATTGTAAAGAAAGAACTTTGTCTTCTGTCCAAAGCTCGACAAATAAAATGTTTTTGATAGTCATCCAACCAGAAAAACTAATCAGAAATGAAGGACATTTTACTAAAACGTGTAGCCCTTAAATCATCATATAATGAACAATCTCATCTAAACCTGTCTGCTTCTATAACTAATGGTAGTGTACCTGAACTTAACTGTGCACATAGAGATGTCCCTGACTTTTGGTTAACTTCTGCTTTACTAAGGGCTCTACTCTAGTCATTTTTCATGAGTCTCCCTTCAGGCTTTTCAAAAGCTAGATCATCTCAAATTTATGTCTGGAGGTTCCTATCCCATAATAATTATTCAAGTAGTTATATTAGTATTATTATTATTATTGTAACTGTAGAAGTTAGGCCTAATAATAAATGAGGTATGACACACACATTAGTTTTCAGGGGCTATACTTTATACCTGCTGTGTAGCCGCTATGTAGCCATGACTTTTGACGCTAGACTATTTAGACAAAATCTTTAACACAGTATTAGTGATTTACTAACATAATTTTTTATTTGATCCAGTACGCTGTGGGGCTGATATTTAAAATTACAGTATACTCAGAAGACTAAACCTGTATTCTGCTTCTAGTTCTTAAAACTATTTATGCTGTAGCTAAAATAACATATCTCAGCCTACCCAGAATGCTTTTGGGCCCTGGCTGTAGCTCATTTGCAGACACGTCATCAACCCCACCCAGGTGCCTCTGTAAAGCCACAATGTGGACAATACATGACGACTAATGCATTAATTAGCAAGTTAGATGAATAAATAAATAACCAATGCGACGTGGTGAATGAATGTCAAGAGCAGTTAATTGAAGATGACGGTTAGTTCCTGAGAACAGTGTCATCTAACTACAGGACTGTTTTTAGGGGGTTGTTAGGCTGAGCGGACAACTTCCATCATTCATGTTAATTAAGGACATGCCAAACTATATTGAGGGAATTTTTGGCACGTTAATAAATAAGATGATCGTGATGGATGAGGTGTTGCTTGTACTCTGTTTGGGTCCATTGGATACAGAAGAGGGATTCATCAACACCAACACGTGTCACCTACCCACGCATGTGTACAAGAGTGAGAGCGGGAGAGTAAGTGATAGAGATAGTGGCGCAGGTGATGTATTTGTTTACATGCCTTGTTCCAGGGTTATGCCTCATCTTGTGTGATTGCGTTTCTTCGTGGCCTTTCTAACTACTAAGTTATATTGGCCTGATAGAGTTAGAAGTTTTGAGGATGTATGAAAACAATTTTCCCTGCTTGTTTACTCCACCTATCATTCAGCAGTGTCACCTGGAGCTGATGATCTGCATACAGTGTGGTTTCCCACCCTCTGGAATCACTGCAGCAGAGTGAATCAATGTGACTCACTAAGTGAAACAAATTTCTGGCATTGCTAAATGCTGACAGTAGAAAAACAAGTTTTGTCAAAAAACTAGGGTAATTATTTTAGAATATCCATGAAAATTAGCATCTTTGCACAGAAAATGCAATATGTAACAAGGATTAATACCAGCAGAGTCACAGGTGATCGATTTTTTTCTTGTGTTTTCAATAAGACGACACTTTGTCTCTCCATTTCTTTTAAAACATTTTATCAAACAAAATGTTTTTAGGAATTATGGAAGCCTTTTGCCTTACATTTTGTGATTTTATGTTGTGTGACTGAGGGGAGTAATTAGTGACTTTTATTGTTATTTTTCTTCCCTTCAAAAACATTAAACACTATACCCTCACACCTATGTCTGCTCCTTCACACTAACCCCATCTCCTCTCTGCATTTCCAACAGCATTTCGCCACAACGAGTGTCCAGACCCGGGTGTGCCAGTTAATGGGAAGCGTTTTGGTGAGAACCTTCAGCTGGGCAGTTCCATCTCATTCCTGTGTGAGGAGGGCTTCGTTAAGACACACGGCTCGCAAACCATCTCTTGCATTCTCAAGGATGGCAACGTGGTCTGGGATAATGCAGTTCCCCGCTGTGAAGGTGAGTTAGGGAGTTGTTAACCTTTGTGATAGCCATCTTACAGCAGGTGTTTGGAGGTTTGTTATCTATCCTGAACATTTTAGCTACCCTGCAACAAATATTTTTTTCATCAGCTGGCATGAGATTAACCTCTTGCTGGGGACATGTATAGGTGTATGAAAAATAACATCCTCAGATTTACTGACACAGTTTTTAATATTAGTTGTAAATATTAACAAAACGAGTGGGATTTATTCCATATTTGTTATCCAATTTCACACACAGTTTTGTTTGAGCTGGCATAGTTAGCTGTGTGGCTCAGAAAAATCCAGGTATCACAGTATCAGAGTAAATATGCAGAGGAAGTCATTAAGAGGAAGATGTGCATATCTTTTCTCCTGAAAGCATTTGTCCCGTGGTCTAGCACCTCATTAGCTAGGTACCCACTTTGTTATAGCTTATATACAGCTATTATAAACTGATGAAATGGGAGTATGTTTGTTTTAATGTGCACTATAGCTAGTAATGCAGCACCACTGCATGTCAGGGTTGTAAAGAGATTCTTCCACACAGCCAAATACTGAAAGGACTGGTGTTGATAAAAGGGAAATCTAAAGATGGATTTGCTGCTTCTTGTGGGTTGCATTAATTAAATGTATTTTACAATTGATGCAGATATAATTAATCAATATCAATAATATCATAAATTATAATGTTAGGGATCACTAACATCTGACTAAATTGTGGTGATTGCTGGTGATGATACAGAATCTTTGTTCTTTCAAGTATCTGATGCTGCAGACATGCTGCGCTTACAGATTGCTGACCCATCCATTTACCTCTCTCTGACTCAGTATTCAATAAACTATTTCCAGAAAACCAGAAAAGGCCAATATAGCTAGCAAAGCTAAAATAAAGCTGTGCGTGAACCAGCTGAAGTTCTTGAACACCAGCAGAGTAGCATATCAAGCACAGACATGACTAGGACTGTAAGGTGCCTAATCAGGTTCACTATTCATGATATGATAGAAACCATCATTAAACCATGTCACTTTCCCCTGTGTGCTACAGCAGCTTTGTATTCCTCTGAGACCATCTATCATACCCCTGCGTTTGTAGCGTAATGCGTTTTATAGATGTCCTTCAGTATGCTGAGTTGGCTGATTAAATCATTCCACTTCAAAGGAAGTGAGGAGCTGGCACTGTAACTAAGCCCTCCACTGTGCCTGTGTTTTCGGGTTAAGGATAGGCAGTTAAAGAGATGCACAGCAAAGTGAGCAGCAACAAAGATAAGGGTATGGGAGAGGGGCTGATGTGCTCAAGTGTCTTTTGTGCTACCGATCAAAGATGTTCCATTTTCTCTCTTTGATGGGGATGGCAGCAGCACCTTTGTAGGAGGGGTTTGATGACAAATTTAAAGACAACAGCATAGGGGAGGAAACATATGAATACACATGGATGCATAACACATGCCCTTGCACAAGTATGCACACAGACACGCGTACAATAACAGGAGTGTTGCTCGGAGAAATGGTTAAACTTGAAGTGAGCCGTCACCAATTTACATCAGATAGACCCTGGCAGTAAAAGAAATGAGTTGAGCCCAGCTGATGCATGAGATCATCTATGGACACTGGCATACATCAGCTAGGAAAGACATGCATAATTCAATCCCTATCTGCTCTTTCTCTCTCTCCATTTTGTCTATCTCCGTTAGCCCCATGTGGAGGGGATCTGAAGGCTCCCAGCGGGATCATCCTCTCCCCTGGCTGGCCAGAACTCTATAAGGAGGCCCTTAACTGTGAATGGATCATTGAGGCTCCTCCAGGCTACCCCATCAAGATCATCTTCGACAAGTGAGTCACCCAGATAGCAACTGCTGTCACGTCACAGTTTTTTTTCCCTTCTTTTTCCCTCACAGCAAGCTTGGATTTGTCTTGCTTCTTGCACAATTTCAACATGTGCCCACATTTATTTCTCTGCTTTCCATCACTTTCTTTAATCTCTTCCTCTGTCTTCCCTTTCTGGTGATAATGCAGTAGATCTAACGCACATCAACATACACTGCTGACTAGGCCAACACCATGTTTTATTTTGCTCATAAGTGCGCATTTGATCCTTTTATTTGATACCCTCCTCCCTGAAGAGCCACAGATATCCTTACAGTTTATACACACACCTACACACAAATACACACAGACACACAAAGAAACTGTGCTAGACCTGAACGTTTGTAAGTGTACATGCGTCTATAATGCATATGTAAGTGGAGATGGTCTGTCAAGATGAACTGGAGAGATGGGAGAGGAGGTAATTTGTCCTGATGTTGAGAGAGAGAGAGAGAGAGAGAGAGAGAGAGAGAGAGAGGAATACAGTCGTAGGATCAAACGTTAGCTCATCCTTGTGAGCCCATCTCATCCTCGTCCCTGCCACAATAGCACGCCATGTACAATGAATACAACATGATTGTTTGTTGCTCTTTAATTTTTATGTAACATCAATAAAATATCACAAACCGCTTCATTTAGATGACATGGTCCTGAAACTAAGCAATTTATTCATGGCTTTGAAGATGAAGCGTCTCTGGCAACAAAGGCGGCAACACACGAGCATGCACACACACACACACACACACACACACACACACGTACATGCTAATAATAATAATAACTTTGGTTTATATAGAGCTTTTCAAGGGACCCAAAATGCTTTACACAAATGGGATAATGTTAAAGACCATAGGCCTGAGTGAGTAGGCGAGTTTGAAGAGGTTTTTAAAGATGGCCAGAGAAGGAACGTTGCGGATCCCTGATGGGAGAGAGTTCCAAAGGGTGGGGGCTGCAACGCTGAAGGCTCTGTCCCCAAAAGTCCACAGTCTGGTGTGGGGGATGGAGAGCA
The DNA here is from genome assembly GCF_020085105.1 of Siniperca chuatsi. Classification (NCBI taxonomy): domain Eukaryota; kingdom Metazoa; phylum Chordata; class Actinopteri; order Centrarchiformes; family Sinipercidae; genus Siniperca; species Siniperca chuatsi. The sequence goes on along the minus strand of NC_058058.1, from coordinate 19,500,601 downwards.
GACCCTTGTCTGTGGACCGCAGATTCCGGGGCCTCATTTATAGGTGAGGAGGAGAATTTTATAGGAGATGCAGGACTTGATCGGTACCAATGAAGGTGAATAAGGGCGGGGGTGATGTGCTGCCAGGGCTTGGTGCAAGTCAGAGCCCTAGCAGCTGAGTTCTGCACGCACTGGAGCCTGTCCAGGGCTTTGCTGGGTACACCGAATGGGACACCATCACAATAATCCAGACTGGAGGTGATGAAGGCATGGATGAGGGTTTCTGCCACAGAGTCAGAGTGAAGGCAGGAGTCTGGAGATGTTCTTGATGTGGTAAAAGGCAGATTTAGTGATGAGTTTGATGTGTGACTGCAATGAGAGGTTAGAGTCCAGAATACAGAGATGCAGTGTGGCAAATGTCTCTAAAACTCAACATGTGCAAATTGGAAATAATTTAATTCATTGTTTAAAAGCTAAATATTCTGAGCTGACATAAAGTGTTGTTTAAATGACTGTCCATCTAACTGAAATAGTTTCACTCAAGCATCAATCTCTTTTCTGCTGTTGGCATGGAATGCAATTTATAGGATTTTAATTGAGGCCAAATGTTGAAAACATATTAATCTTTTTTTTTATCTCCACACTGGTTTTCAGGTAGTCTTATAATTGGCTGATTAGTAGATTTCCTTATTAATTCTGAATTTCACTTAGTGTTGCCCATTTGCCCAAAAGCAGATTAACTCGCTTGAGGGCCCCAGGGCAAAAATGAGCCGTAGGCCCCACATTGTGTAGGCCCGGCCCCACTGTGTCCCTCTGTAAGATAGATAATAATGAAGTTCATTCTTATTTTAGTTGATATTCAGATTGAGTGATATATTCACAAACATATTAAAAAAAAAAAAAAAAAACTGACATACAATATGTGACCATCAGGGGCCTCTTAGGGTCTGGGGCCCCAGGGCAGTTGCTCATTTTGTCTGGTCGGTAGTCCAGCCTTGCATCCGCCATGCTGTAAACCTGACTCAGCACTGAAGCTGATGAGAATTACCCATGAAACTTATACTAGCTAACTAAGTGTATATTTTATGTGAGGACTTTTCCTTTTTATGTGAAGCATAAAAAGCCTTGTTCAACTTATTTTTCCGTCCTCAGGTTCCGTACAGAGGTCAACTATGATGTCCTTGAGGTGCGTGATGGACGTTTTCCCTCTTCACCTCTAATTGGTAGTTACCAGGGCACCCAGGTTCCCCAGTTCCTCATCAGCACCTCCAACTTCATTTTTCTTCTCTTCTCCACTGACAAGAGCCACTCTGACATCGGCTTCCGCATACGTTACGAAAGTAAGAACTTGATAACACAAAGTCAGACTTCACCCAAAGATACCGGATAGATATACTGTAAAGGAAGGGCTCATTTACCCATGCTTCATAGACCCTAATAGAAATGAATCCATTAAAATACAGGCAGACCAAATTAGAGACAACAGCCATAAGTCTTGTTCACTGTACTAGTAAAAGCTATTCAGTCTTGGTTGTAAATACAATCTCTGCAGGCTCTCAATTTCACCATGAAGACATTCTTATTATAACACCTATAATTAGAAAGTAAATGGGGTGAAATTATTCTGTCAGATATCCCTGAGTTGACACACATTGCCATGCTCAAAATTCCATATACACTGTCACATCCGTGCACACACACACACACACACACACACACACACACACACACACACACACACACACACACACACACACACACACACACACACTAGTCTTCACTCATGCTGTAAATTCAACACATAAGACAGTCCTATCCTCATTTCTACCTGTGTGGCTCACACTGGTAACCTTATGCACTTTCTCTGTGGTAAATCTCTGCAAAGCTTCAATAATTCACTATGAGCACTACTTAGGCAGAAACTATTTAAGGTGAAGCGGAAAAGAGTGATGAAGCTTCTCATTGGTTTATTCCTGTTGAAAAAGTATGTTCAAGTAAATTATTTATCAGGATTGCTTTGGGAAAACAAACTGCCTTTTAACATTTCTTGACCTCCACTTGAACTATTGAAAACAAGATATAATCCTAATTACACTGCAAACAGGTAGAGTTTCAGTAGATGTGTCTCTGTGTCTTTGATCATGTGCTGCTTGTCCTTATTTTTTCATTTTTTTTTGTCCCCTTCCTCTCTAGCCCTGCAGTTACAGTCGGATCACTGCGTGGACCCTGGTATACCTGTCAACGGACAGCGACACGGCAATGACTTCTATGTGGGCGCTTTGGTGACATTTAGCTGTGAGGCAGGGTACACACTTAGTGACACAGAGCCATTAGAATGTGAACCCAATTTTCAGTGGAGCCGCCCCCTGCCTAGCTGTGATGGTATGTTCCATAATATTGACCTAGAAATTATTAGTCTCCTGCCAGATTTCCTCCTATTCATAAATGAATTAAAGCTAAATTCATTGTTGTATGTTGTTCCAGATGAAACATGAGAAATCGTTTTGAGTGCTTTGCTTCATATTGCATCACATTTAAATTGCTATGTATATCTCAGTTATTATAAAATCCATATAAGATGAAAAAGTTTCTTTCAACAACTCTTATTTTAGACTTTAAAAGTTTCTGCCTCATTTCATCATAAATGTTTTATATGTACGGTGGTGAGCTTACCCTTTGATGTTTCCCTTTTTTCTCATCTGTAAATGCTTTCATATTTAAGGACAGTATTGATTTCTGGCCACTCTGTATTGATATTGATGATACCACTCTCTCCTTTTTATGCTTTCTTGAAGGGCATCTCTTGTAAAATGCATTTTACCGCATTGTAAAAAGACAAGTTTTGCCATTTTTTGGGGAAATTTTATTTCTGTCTTCGTCCACTTTGTTTTGCCCTCTCTGATTTTGCCTCTCCTGTCATTTCTCTCCTTCATCTGTTTCCCACTGTTCCATTCACCTTGTGTCGCCAGCATTGTGCGGAGGTTATATCCAGGGCAACTTGGGTACCATCCTGTCACCTGGCTTCCCAGACTTTTACCCGCACAACCTGAACTGCACATGGATAATCGAGACCTCCCATGGCAAAGGTTAGCAGAGAAATTCCGTGTCAACACATGCAGCAGTCAAATTCAATTTCCCTTACAATGTCATTTCCTCTTACTGAGTGGCCTTTTTATTTTGCCGAACAAGCTGTCTCTGTAAGACTGGAGTGCTGAGAGGCTGGCCTAGGGCTACGGCGCCACGGGACGACTCTCCAGTCATGTCACCTTTAGTAGAGCGCTCACATCAAATTGACACAGCCTTATTTGCAGATGCTCTCTCTGCGTGGGTGTAATGTCTTTGATAAGTAGTAGGGGAGGAAGACAGGGAATTGATGCTGCATTATGAAACTGAGACTCCAACCTGCCTCCAGTGAATACAAAGTTAGTCATGTAATTAGATTTTTTCCATACTTAACTGAAAATTCCAACTTGTAGGAATGTTTTTTGAACATATATAATATTTGGAAAACTGAGACTTACAATTTATTTATGCAAAGGTCAAAAATAAAAAAAAACAATATAAACAACAACACATTTTAGCAATGGATCTTTCTCCCCCTTATTCAGGTGTCCAGTTCACCTTCCACACTTTCCACCTTGAGAGCCCTCACGACCATTTGTTGGTGACTGAGAACGGCAGCTTCTCTCAGCCCCTGTGGAGACTGACGGGCTCCACACTGCCTCCGCCTCTCAGTGCAGGACTGTTTGGAAACTACACGGCTCAGATCCGTTTCCTCTCTGACTTCTCTGTTTCCTACGAGGGATTCAACATCACTTTCTCAGGTAAGAATGGATGTAGTCATTCTAAATACTAAAAGAGGGAAAGAGGGATACCTTAAAGTGCCTGTCGCTTTACTGAGCCATGCTAATCACTTAGAAGAGACTGAGACACAGGGGATGGGTCTGTTTCAATAGGTTATTGACACAAACAGCTATGCTTACTTAGGAGGAGGCCACCATAGACAAGGAGCAAATAATTATTAAGTATGTGTCCTAGACATATGAAATTACAGCCACTTGAGAGTGAATAATGAATGGTTAACATCAAGAGAATGGATTAATTCTAAAAATTAGCACAAATGGCCCTTTACTTACTGAATGCATCATTTCACCTCTTTTTGTTCTCACAGCATCCCTTGATTTGGACCCCAAGACATAGTAAAAAAGAATATCAAAAATCTAATAGACTATCACTGGCAGTTTGAAATACCAAATACCACCAAAATATTTAGCTTTACAGAAACGATGAAAAGCTATGCCTGAACGGATGGAGGCCTACATACTGAGATGTATTACTTTGAATGGCCCCTAAATGACAGTGTTATGTTGTTTAAATGTGAAAGGAATTTGAGTACATTCGATTAATTTAAGCCCGGTTTACCTTCCTGTTTATCAGTGTGGAAAATGTCTCAACCTTTCAAAGCATGACGGAATTCTCAATCAGTTCAATTTACACTTTCACACATTTAAACATTGCAAGACATGGTATTAACTGCGATGTTATCTTATAGAAGAAAAAAAAAAACAGACCACAACAAAAACACATACCACAGTTAACCCAGTATTTTTATGTACTAAAGCATCTCTGAACATTACATACATTTATAGCTTTTCTTGTTATTCTTCCTCTGTTTTTCCAGAGTATGATTTGGAGCCATGCGAGGATCCTGGAATCCCACCCTACAGTACCAGAAAAGGCCTGCAGTACGGAGTGGGTGACGCCCTCATCTTCTCCTGTTTCCCGGGTTACCGACTAGAGGGTCCGGCGAGGGTGATTTGCTTAGGGGGCAGGAGGCGGGTGTGGAGCTCCCCTCTGCCAAGGTGTGTTGGTAGGTGGTCACATGCTTTATTTTGGCTTTTGTCACTCCCCCTCTATCCTCACAATGCCTGTTGCCACACTAGCCCTTTCACATACACCCACCCATTAAGAAATGTAAAAAACTGTCAGTGACATTGGAAGACGAGGCATTTCCCTTTCAATTCTCCTCATTATCATCTCTCCATCCACCCACGTTTTGTCTCTTCATTGGATAGCTTCCCAGAAACAGCCTTTTTGACTTTGTCCAAATAATATAGAGCAACACCTCTATTGAGGATGACATTAAAGAGCTAAAATATGCTAATTATTGATGTTGCTCATTGCTAATGACTGGGAAACATGATGAGTCAAACTGCAAAGATTAAGGTCAGTAGGTTGATTCTATGATGCACCAAACCTTAAGAGCCGCATTAGTGTGTTGATATGAAAAAGAATTGTGCCCTAATGGTCCTAATGAAAGCACAGAACATGACATTGATTAACCTATTAATGTTAGTCCTTAGCATGGCTCTTTTCAGTATATTCAAAGCACTGTTAAACAGTAACTGCATATGGGAAACAACTGTGAACTGCTTGAATTACGTCATAGGAGTATTTTTTACCACTTGCACATTTTTTTGGTTTCTAAACTTAGAAAGTAATTTGTAAGCATTAAGATTTTGACACTCTATTTGAAACCAGTAATTGGAGTTTAATAAGTACAAATTGGTGAAGTCACATTTATTTTCTTTACCCACACCAATAATATCGGATTTATTTCTAAATGTTTGTTTTGAGTGTTTAGGCATGTGTAAAGTAGGTCAAGCAATTTCCTTATAAAAATGGATTAACATTTACTTGACTGCCTCTTTTGCTCCTGTTCTCATTACATATTTATCTGTAGGAATAAAGATGCTAGTTTGTAGTTTCTTTTTTTGCCTCTCAATAAATCCAAATCTTTAAAGGTTGACAGTGATGATTTTTCACACTTCTGGAAATCATAGTCAGCCTTATTTTAAAAACTTGATACTTCTCCAAATATCTCTCAGACAGTCCCATAACCTCACCTCATCATACTTCACTGCATTCATGAAGTTAAAACTCTGGGTACATTTGTGGTCATTTAAATTCTGGAAGCAATTTTTTCTGTAGAAAACTTTACCCCACCTTTTTTTTTTTTCACTGTTTCCCTGATGTGATTCAGAAAAGGCAATTTTCAAATGGAGTTGAAATTGCTGTTAATCATATTCAGATTGCATTGTGATTATGATGATGTGCCACTCAACATTCAGGTATAGTCACTGACCATATTCCTCTCCCCATCAGCTCTCCCATCTCCCTATGCATGACAGCATGAATAAATGCACTCTGAGTTTCAAGCATATAGCGATTGACATGTCCTCTGCTCTCTCCAACATCACCACCTTCTCCCTTCCTCTCTCCTACCCTCTCTCTCCCTGTCTCTCTGCTCCCTCTCTTTTTCTCTAGCTGAATGCGGCTCATCCGTGACTGGCATGCAAGGGGTGCTGCTTTCACCCAACTACCCCGGTTACTACGGCAACAACCACGAGTGCATTTACTCTATCCAGACTCAGCCTGGCAAAGGCATCCAGCTACGAGCACGAGACTTCAGACTGGAGAAGGATGACATACTCAAAGTGAGGGGGTGGGGGGAGTTATACCCTCCCCGTGTCTATATGCGGCCTTGTTAGCATATCTGTGTGTGCACACCTGATCAGATGCTTTTTCCCACTCTCCCTTCCAGGTCTTTGATGGCAGCAGTAATAAGGCTCGTCTGCTGGGGGTGTTTACAGGCAGCGAGCTGCTAGACACAACCCTGAACTCCACCTCCAGCTCCATGTGGCTGGAGTTCATCAGCAATGCGGATAACACCAGTAAAGGCTTTGAGCTGCACTTCATTAGTGAGTAACACTCTTGCACACAAACACACATCCACCTGTTTTTACATTAAATATTTACATTTTAGTATAATTTCTTAACTTATATCTCATTTTCCAACCCTCTTTGTCGCTTTGCCGCCACATAAAAATCACATTCACAATTTCTTCTTCAATACTCTCCTAATCCTTTCTCGTCCCTTTCTCTCTCTCTTTTCAAGGTTTTGAGCTGGTGAAATGTGAGGATCCAGGTGTTCCCCAGTTTGGCTACAAGCGGGAGGACAAGGGTCATTTTGCAGGGAGCACCGTGTCGTATAGCTGTGACCCAGGCTACACCCTGAAAGGCCCCGAGGTGCTCACCTGCCTGAGGGGGGAGAGGAGGGCATGGGACAGCCCCCTCCCACTCTGTGTTGGTGAGTCCGATGCTCCTTTAAGGGGTTTGAGATCAAGTGTGTTTATGCTGTTGGCAGAATTAATAATTTATTTGACAATATAATTCTGGGTTCTGGTGATTTGGTGTTATGTCTTGCATTATATTGCATTGCATTGTTATGTTTTTTTATCTAAACTTTTTATGTCAGGCTGGGTGTGATGGAGGCAGTACTCCGGTCAGTACAGAAGTACTGTCAGCAAAATGTAATAAAAGTATTAAAAGTACTCATTATACACACTGACCACTTTCTGAGCATTATATTATTACATAATATAATATTATATTATTGGATTGTTATTATGATGCAATAGCATGAAAGCAGCAGTATAATGTTGCAGCTGGCCAAGTTGTAACTAAAGAACTTACATACTGCTGGTAGTTTAATCGAAAACAATCATATAAACTAATATGTTTTGTATGATAAAAATGTGCAATCTAACTAGTAGCTAAAGCTGTCACAGAAATGTTGTAAAGTAGAATTATAAAGTAGCATAAAATGGAAATAATAAAAAATAAGTGTTTTAAAATGATTAAGTACAGGGCATGACTAAATGCACTTTTCAACATCAGCTACCCTACGGGATGTTACCTAGTGTTATGTAATGTTATGTTATTCTGTGCTATCCTGCACTACATCACAGTGTCTTATTACCTTAGCTTACATCACTATTTGTTACATTATACTATGTTAAGTTCGACTAAAATGTCAGGTTGCGTAAAACAGAATTATGTTGTATTTCATTATATTACAGTATTATATATCGGTGGTTGCTTTACTGTCTTAACCAGTTTAAGTTTTTTCAGCTAAACTACTATGTCTGACCTAGTTCCTCATCTTAATAACAATGTGAATATGCCTGTGCAGGTTTAGAAAAACCCGGTGGTTTGTTTTAGCTCTGCTATTTTGGTACATCCATTTGGTTGCTTTCCCAGCACCAAATTCAGTGCATTATCTCACCGAAAATTACTGTGCTCTATTTAGCTCCTCATATTCATATTGCATCATATTTGGAAATTCTCCCTTTTCACATTGTTTTTTTTACTAAAATAATGTGTGTGAGATGGGAAGACTTCAATTGTACAGAGATAGTTTCTCTATAAATGTTTAGCAGAGGCAACACCCGTCTGATCTTTTTATTTATTTTAAGTTCACCTACAGTTCACCTGTAACTTGTTGCCAGCTGACACAAACATGGTATGTGTTATTATTTTCAAAACTATTAAACTGACAGATACACACACATACCGCCTATATGGTGTCGTGGTAACAAACCCAAAGCAATTTTTTGGATCTTCTCCTGGGCGACATTTTGACAGTCTCTCAGAAGCCAGCCAGGAGCTGGAAAACAGGCAGGGATGGTGTTCTTTGACATCAGCCAAGGTGATTAGAATAATATTGCTTGGCTCCCGTTTCAACCCAAACTGACAGGTAATTTCATGTCTGGGTACAAACAACATTCAGCATAGTGTATATCTCTGAACACGTTTGTCCTCCCCATGCCCCTTTCACTGCAGATGATAGCCTAACAGCCAGAGTGAATTTGGGAGCAGATGAGGGACTGCTTCTGTTTGTAATGGTGGGATTATTTTCTAGCAGCGAGGACACACTGAACACAGATGGGAAGGGTATAGCGAGCAGGGGAGGAAGGAAAATTAAATTGAGTTGAAAACAGTTCATATCCTGAAGGTCACAGGAGAGGAAAGTTGCAAGGTTGAATCCCTGAGCAGCTCTTGGTTGGACACTGAGTTGTTAACGAAGTTGCTTTTTTACTGACATTTAAAGGTGGGGAATGCGATTCTAATCCAATACACATATTTTTGTCAAATTCTGCGAATATCTCCTCACGGTCCGCTAGCTGTCCGTTCTGTATGTATGCTGCAAAAAACTCTGTGTTTGTCCACAGCCCTGGCTCTGTAAATGGCTCGGACCGAGCCACACAACACTATTCTAGCCATGATTTGTGCGGTAACGTTAAATGACTTGCCCACGGACATTTGGCTTACTTTCTAGTTTGCCAAGATATGCTGTTGTTGTGATGTTAGCTATAGTAGGAGGAGAGTTGTGAGTATTGCTGTCTGGAGCTGCTGTGCTGGCTCTGGGAAACCGTCCCGACCTCTCTGGCTGATTTGCAGGGTGTCTCCTAGATGTTTTATATCTGTAATTACAAACACATCTTACAATGATACAATTTGATCACTGACATGCATGTTGTCTTGTAGAGAGGGAAATTTAAACTACTTTGAGAAGAGGGTGAGACAAAAAGAGAGGCAGAACCTGAGTTCTTGATTTTAGAAAGATGTATGTGGAGGCATAGATTGAAGGGTTAGAGTAGCTGTGGGAGTTACACTGCCATGGCAGCACTGAGCAGTAGTTACTTAGGTCATAAGGCTGGAAGAAAGAGATGGCTTTGTCTTACTGTGATAGATCACCATCTTCTCTTTACACCCCATGAAACAGCAAGTTTTCTTCAACAAGAAAAGCATAACAGAGAGAAAAAGCTTTAAGAGAGACTAAAACCTCAGCAAGAGTGTAAAGATTAATATGTTCACACTTTCATTTTTGTGCATTTTCCCTCCCCTTCCAAGACAGCAAAAGCAAAAATGACAATCAAATCTTTAAAATATGTTTTTTTTGCAACCAAGCATATAGTCAATTTACAGTATGTGTGTATGTGTATTGTTTTGTGTATTTATGCTTTGACAGCATATATGATGAGAGGCCAGCATTGGGGATTATTGCTATTTAAATGTATAATGCATGAGGGAGATGGAGAGTGTGAAAGGGGGAGACAAGGAGAGAAACAAAGGAAAGATTTCTTTGCAAACATAAGGAAAGGCATGTTTATCAAATGGAAGGTGACAAAATGTTAATGTTTGATGTGTAGAAGTCACAGCTTGTTCCTGTCTGATGGTCTGTCTCCCTCTGTGTGTGTGTGTGTACTGCATTATCTTAGTTCCTTAGTTGGTTACTTCCCTCTTGCCAGTCTGTCTCTGTTTGTGTGTGTCTGCCTTTGTTGCTGTATTTCAGTACAGGGTCTGCTTGCTACAGATGGATTTCACACCCATCATCATCAGCATGATTCCTCCATTTTCCTCCTCTTTGAAGGATCTATTTTCCTCTCTGGGGATGGAAAAGAAACAAGAACACTTTTACCCTTCTCTTGTCAGTTGAGATGGCCTCAAAAATGTGAACAAAAACACTTCAAGACAGATGTTGTTGGAGAACATTTTCATTTTTTTCCCATCACTTTTTGGATAAGGGTAGGATGTGGTAACTGAAGGGGGGCTGAAAATTGCTTTTCATTCACAGTGCCTTTCTGATGGCAATTCATTACTTGAGGCTGAAAAAAAAAACTCCCCACTGTTCTTGACAAAATGCTTTGGCCTCTGATTTTGCTGTGTAGTTTTCATAGATGTGTGTCACGTGTTTGTGTTGTTGTGAGTGTTGTTGAACCGTGATATGATACTAAAACCACCATATTGTCTACTACTACCACTTTTACAAACACACAAGTAGGCACACTCAGTGACATTTCTCTGATGAACAAGTGATTCATGATGTTTCTTCCACTCTCTTGGTATGATCTATTGCCTACCAAGTTGCTCAGTGGGTGCTAATATCAGCAATACTTCCATTACGGCAACTGTGCATCTGTTCTGTACACACATACAGTATATATCTTTTCTGATTGACTCCTGAAATATACTTAAATATTTTGTCACACCATTCAAAAAGTCTTCTTTAAAAGTTGCACTGGACTTGAGTCTAATATACTGAATGTTGTGTTGTTCAGTCAACAAGTCCATCAACTTTCAAAGGCAACAGGATGAGGTCATTGGTTGAGATGGTGGATTGCCTTCGCTGAGCCAAGGAGATACACAGACAGAGTATATTGAGTTGGCTGCTCTCCCTCCTAGCATTCAAATTGCAAACAAGATGATGAAGCACATCACATCTGAGCATATAACTGCTATGTCAATAATTAATAATTATAAGAGGAAACTGATGATGCACTTTGCTGGGAGTGGGGTGGTGCAGTTTCTGGTATGTTAAGTATGTTAACCTGGCTGTATCCTTTTATTAATTTGACATTATTCTGTTTCCCCTCCTCTTTCTAGCGGAGTGTGGGGGCAGCATCAAGGATGAGCCTTCTGGTCGTATCCTGTCTCCGGGCTACCCAGCTCCATATGAGCACAACCTGCACTGTATGTGGACCATTGAGGCCGCCCCTGGAAGCACTATTAGGTCTGAACAACACTCTTTGTTTCCTTTTTCTTGCTTTCTAGTTTCCTGATTACATTGTTCTTTTCCAGGCTTTCTTTCAATCTACCACCTTTCAATATACTTCCAATGTAGCCCCCCTTTTTTGCAGTGGTATTCATCACTTTCACAGGCTGCTGTGTAATCAATCTTCAGTGAGCTGCTATTGGCCAATAGTTGAGTTACTACTGGGTGAAAGGAAATGCCTCCTCAGAGCCTCAAGGTTTTAGACTACACGAAAGAAAGTCAAATGTTTCAAGTTAATTTTGGCTTTTATATATGTATATGTGGTATATGCTTTACCTTTAAGAATTTGATGAAATGTAAGGAGGCAAGATCCTGTAAGATGTATTGTTTTGGCTAGAGGTTTACATTGATCAGAATCAGTACTTTTTCCACAGCATGTCCTGCAGCCCATCTGGCTCTATTTGCCTTTCTCCATTAAGACCAGTGTCAATTACATATCAGCATGCTTATGATAACTTCCATGTTTTGACAGCTTTGAAATACAAGGCGTGTGTGTTGAGTGTATTCAGAATAGTAACTGTGTTTATGCACTGTCATGAAGCAGCAATGTAAACTAATGTAATAATCTTGTATTAGGTATGTGAAGGAACAGTGCTCTTTAAGAAATCCATAAGTACATGTGTATATGAAGGAACATGTGGAAGAGGCAGAGAACACAATGGATGGAAGATCACATGCTCATCAGAGTGAACCATTTATGTTAATGCTATTCTATATAGTCCTTTGTTCTGTTGCTCTGTACTCCAGCACATCAGAATCATAGCACTTTTTATATACAGTACATTCTATAAACATATTCATCGATTTTAGGGGACAGGAATTATTTTCACAATTCAGTATATACTTAAATAAAATCTATCATATTTAATGTTTGGTTTATGTCCACAGACATCACCAGAAGTTTGGTATCTACCTCGTTGATGCTCTGTCAGCCTTATAACACAGCCAGTATTTGCTGAGTTTGGTCATTGTTGCATTTCAAATCTAATGTGCTGCAGTAAATCCAAAACAATGAAAAACATGTCCTAATACTTTCAGACTGCACTGTATAGTTTTTTTTTTCATTGTACATAATATTGTACAGTTCTGTGTTGTTATCTGCATGGATCTATTTGTGTGTGCATGCTGTGCCCTAGCTTGCACATTGACATTCCTAGGTCCCTCATGATTGCTAGTTTAGGTTCATTAGTGCCTTCACTACCCCTGGGTTGCTGGCATTCCTCTGCAAGGTATGCTCCATATCCTTGCCTTTGATCCTACCCACGCAATTCATTATTGCGAAAAATTTGCAATGCATTAGCCTAGGGATCCTTTGTATATCAAATGGTGTAGCTGAAGGTAGCACACTAATCAAACCGTACTAAGTTTGTGAGAGACCAGGAGTGGTTTGCTGAGAGTTATTGATGGAAAGAGAATATAGATGGGAGGCAGAGAGTTGAATACAGATATAAAGAGATAATAACAATATAAAAGGAATAGAGATTATAAGGGAGGCAATGAGCCCTTTCACAGATGGAACATTCATTGCTTACTGCTACAGAAATCATAGGAGGGATCTAGGCTACATGGTACACTGAACAATGAAGCCATAAGTATTCATCTAAAAATTGGTATTTAGTAAGAGAGTAAGAGCTCTGGTGTTGTAAAACATGATGTACTGTGTGGGGTTATAATACTATATGGTGCTGTTTTGACTATTGTTCATAAGGCATCAATAGGACTAACACAGTATGTGAAGAGCAGGGAGGCCATTGTAATTAAGGGGGTGGGGGGTATGTGCAGTTAAACCAGTATATATCAATAATATTTAAATATTCAACCTACTGATAATTTGAGATTATAGTGACTTTCCATTAAAGATTGCATATTACCACAGTGCTTTCTATTGATTAAGAGGTTAGAATAGAGTATGATTTCACTCAACACCTAAAAGGGGGAGTCTACAGTAAAAAACAAATTCTCTGTGCTAATCCAATGATTTTGGACTGTAAAATTGATCAGTAATTGAATTGAATCAAGTAAATCAAAATCGGTGCTGTCATAGTGTCTCAGTAGTTGTTCCATTGTTCGCTGTCTAAGGAGCATCACCACGGTTTGTCTCTAGATAAGATCATCAGTACTGTCGGCACTGTTCAGTTTAAGGAGAGACTTGTTCAAATATGATGAAACATGAGCTCTAAAATATTTTTTTAAAAATAACATACAACATGTACATTCTTCTTTAGGTTGGATTTTCCACTTAAGAAGCCACACACACCAATTTTCCAATGCAATGCTTCCCCCATTTGTCATGCTCACTCACAGAAATATTGCCCTTAGTCTCAAATGAATATGCACATATCTTTCACTGGGTTTGCACAGCCCAAAACAAAGTTTCATATATTATGTTTGTTTATGCATGTGTGTGCGTGCTTCTGTATCTTCCTGAGAAACAATATGAGTTTTGGACCACTCAAAATAGGGATTCTTTTTACACAGTTAAGTTGTATTGGCTTGTCTGTAGCCTTTGGTAGTTTTACATTTGAATTAGGTTCAAGTTAGCGAAAGATTTGAGACTGGTGATGGTCAGTGGCTATTCTAGAGCTTGTGGTGGCCCTAGGCATAAATTCCCAGGGGGCCCCTTCAACCAGCTTTGATCACCATTCTGTTATAAATAACCTGACACCAATGAAAAATGTATTTTTTTTACTTCAAATGTTCACATAAGTATAATTTTCAAAATATAAAGAAAATTAAAAACCAGAACAATAAAAACCTAAATGAATAAATACTTTAGTGTTGTCAGATTGTAAATAACCCACATTATAAGGCCAGTGCTCACACATAAAGCACTGATTTTGCAAATGCTGCTTACGGGCCTTGGCTTGTGCAAATGCTGCCACTACAGTATTCCTCACATGAAATCTTCACAAACTGCACATCTGAACCATAGGCTTTATATATACAGTCACTGGTTTGAACATGACACTGAGCGACCCTGAGAGGTGGGAAAAAACTGATTTTAGAAAACAGAGAGGAGCAACGGCATCGCAGGCATGACTGAGACAGGAGGAGAGTACTGAGAGAGGGATATTGTCCTCCTGTGCTGACACTTCATCTGTTTAGGCGTGATTTAACAGTGGACTGTTTAGGATGTTTAGTTTATCGCTCTAACAACTCTGCATGTCACACTTGAGCTAGCAGAGTTGCTAGCTGAAGTTATTCAAGTCTCCCATTAGCTAGTTAAGGCTAGACTAAATAACAGCATTCAGTTATTTACTGGTTAATCGTCATTATCTGCTCCACTTACCACTGTCTTGCTTTCTTTTTTCCTCATCCTCTTTTTTTCTCTTTATTTTTTCACTTCCAGACGGATAACTCCTCTCCATTTTCCGTCATTGATTTTCAATTCAAACTTCAAGAATGTTACACGAATCATGCAAGTTCGATGGGAATGACATGGGGCCGCTTTAGGGAGATTTGAGATTTCCTACTGAGATGTAATTGCAAAATGTCTATTGGCTGTTTAAGGTGTAGGGGGTTGTGGCTGCGTTTGCCACATTTTGAGACATTGCTGTGGAGTGGAGTCAACCCCCAGATTGACAAAAAAAACAACAGATTTTTCCTGGTCCAGTTTTCTGACACTACTGTCTTCAAGATGTTTAATACTTTCACACATTATATGCTCTAATACATTTCTTTAACATCAGTAGTGTTATACATCACAACTAAATTGGTGTTAATCACAATACTAAGTGCACAGGCTGGTTATATGATAAATCCAAAACACATAGTTTGTTGAAATGAAATCATCCACAGCAATAGTAGGACTTATAGTAGGACAGTGTAGGACAGCTTGTACGTACACTGATAGCTACTATTTTTGTAACGTTACATTTGTTGTAATGGAAAAGCCGATACTTTAGCAACCGAACTAAGGTAACCGCTGCACCTACCTGTCGAACAGAAAATAGGCCCACTCCATGTCGCTGTTCATCCCCATCTATCCTCTCCTTCAGTGCTTGCCAGCGGGTTAAAGCCAACCCCAAATTCACTCTTGTTTTAGAAGGAGCTTTGTCTGCTTGGCATTTTGCCTCGCTATATTTGCGTTTTTTCAGCGCTGTGTCTGCCATTTTCTTAGCTTTCTCGCACCCTGAGCACTGTTATTGGCTGGGGGCTACAACACCCACTGCCCAAAGGTTGATGCCCAGAAACGTGCCGTACACAGCAAAATAAGAAAATGCAGGCAGAGGGCAGGGTCTCAGCAGATGCAGACACCGTCTCACATCTCTAGTGGGTCATAAGTGATGATTGAGAGGGATTATTTTTGTGTGAGTCTATACATTGTTTTTAGGAAAAGCCTACTCTCTCTGCCTTTAAGGATAAGGTTGAGTGAAGGAATGAATGTAAATGGATGGTACAAGGATGTGTGTGTGTGTGTGTGTTCTTTAATCTCTACTTTTATCTCACTGATTCATTTCCCAATTCCCCACCTTTTCCTGCCTAAAAATAATTGTGACTGTTCTTTTATCTGTATGATAACACTATGTTACATGTTATTACATCATGTGCCTTGCAGTACATGAACTGGACAAAGATTTCTGTGGCCACAGCTTAGTTCAGGTGTCAAGACAACTCTACTGTCTGGTGTCTTTTAAAGCCCGTGGAATGGATGTGTCTCATCCTTGATGGATGATCCCACAGGGACAGTCCCACAGAGGCCACATCCACACATATTGATGAGGTTAGCTCTCAGTGTGACATTGCCTTTATACACACAATCTCAATTAGTTGTGAGAAAGCAGGTAGTTAGCAAATGTTTGCTCTACATCGCTCTTCTTCCTCATTCCCTCATATCACAGACACACACATCCATACACACAGCCATATACTTACTTATTTATCATTTTCATGCACACATACACGTACTCTGAAGACTCGTGATTGAAGCTAGACTATTTTGTATTCATATGGGAGAGCCTCTGCACTCTCTGATTCTCTCTCTATTTCTCTCATATGAATACAAAATAATTAAGAATCAAAAAAGACCTGAGAAATCTTTTCCATCCCTCTCTTCCACATCTCTTCTCCTTGCGGCGATTCCTCTGACACTTGATTGAACTATTTGATCTTTGATCGTTAAGAGGGGGACAAGTGTAAAGGAGAGCCCTTAGCTGTAAACTTCAGAACATGGCTTCCTATGATTCCACGACATGTTAACTGCACACACAGTCTCAAATTTCCTTTTCCTTGGTGAGACATACAATA
This sequence comes from Siniperca chuatsi, assembly GCF_020085105.1. Classification (NCBI taxonomy): domain Eukaryota; kingdom Metazoa; phylum Chordata; class Actinopteri; order Centrarchiformes; family Sinipercidae; genus Siniperca; species Siniperca chuatsi. The sequence goes on along the minus strand of NC_058058.1, from coordinate 19,483,917 downwards.
ATTACACTTTTCTCAACCTGTCGTTTTATTCATTCCTCATGTACCTTCCTGTCACTATGCCAGTATCAACATATTTTCTTGCTACCTTCCTGCATCACTCTTATCCTCTCACCATCTTTTCTTTTCACTACCTTATCCCCCAAACCCCCCCAACCCCGTGCCTTCACTCTCAGAAAGTGACAAGGAGAGACAGGCTATTTAGATTTTGTATAAAAGGAACCAATTATCCTAACATGCAGCCCACGTCCATCCTATCCATCTGACTGTTTAACTCAAATCCCTCTATCCTTTAGAGCTTCCTCTGCTCTCCATCAACCTCTTGTCTTCTTGCCATCGTCCTCTTCTTTCAATGATTAACATCGGTCACGTTTTAGTTCCCTCACTCACCTTCTGCTTTCCCTCAACGTACCTCTTCCTTTTCACCCACCTTTCCGTCTTCCTTTTAATACATCAATCTGGAAATAGAACATGATGCCATTTGGTGTCTGACAGTGCTTAAGGTTGCATTAGAACATGAGACCCGTCAGCACATGAGCATGGAGCCAACACATGACTGGTGCTTGATTCAGACATTCCTGATGCAAATCCCCAGAACCATATTTCAGGCTTATTCACATTCTCAATGCTGTCTCGATACACACATATGCACATTAATAGTTGATGTAGGAAGGCACACACACATACACATATTAGAAAACATGCTCTTTTTGTTTTATTCATGCTGACAAATCCTGTGAAACACCTCAGCGTCTCCTGTCTAGGGTATGGGGGAGGTGGAGTGTAGGAAAAAGGACCTGAGGGTTTCATAACAGCATTTGCATAACAAGCATCCGACTGCCTGAGGCGCTTACATGACAGGGATGGAGGCCTTTGAACATAACCTTTGGTCGCTGGAAGTGGAAGGCATAACTAGGATCATATAACCAGTTATATGAGAAGTTGTGCACCTATTGACTCCTCATCTTTGTATGAGAAATTTGGGAATGAGCACTGCGGAATATCAAACACAGTTTATTAATTTTTACCTAAGGGTTACTTTAACTTTCCTGAGAATGCTTGTTCTTTTCTAGCAATGTCCACCATCACATTTACACACAAATACATACTGGGCACTGACCAACTGTAGATCAATTTCATATTTTTTGTTGATTTTTTTAAATATGTAACTAGTTAACACCATCTGTGCACGTATTGCATCTTAATTTGATATATTTCTGCAGATTAAATTTAACAGATTACCAACATAGATAAAACAGTAAATGTCGCACCTGCAAAAGGTTTGGCACCCTGTACTTGGGAGCTGCCAAGGAGAAGCACTGTATTCTACCGGTGCATTTCAGGGTCAGTTCAAGTTCTCCTCAGCTAAAGAAAGTCACTTTCACACCTACATGTTTGGATTCAAACCAAAAGTGGTTTGATAGCCATCTCTCCAAGCTTTAGGCTGCTGTCACTCTAAACAAAATAAATGGGTATCTTCTCTAACTATTTATAGATTATAAACTTTGGGGTTTGATTCTCTGTGCCCCAAGAGAAAACACAGGTGTGTGCTTTGTAATTTAAGTTTGGCAGCAAATCACAATTGGTGGTCTGTGAGTCCCAGAGTACTGAAAGGTAAACGGATTTAGCATGCTCTCTCTTCTATCTCCTCTAACAGCTCATATGTATTAGTAATGTGTTTTTTTATTTACAATATCATTATTTTCATTGAGCTTTGAATGATTACTGTATATCACAGGGTATTATCTATGCTTCAGTGGATATTAGCAAGGTAACTGTAAGCAGAGGAATGAGTATGAAGAATAGGATTCATTTCTATGCTAGTTCTTAGATGATGAATGTTGGAAACATTTTATGTGCTTCCTTATCTCTGCGGAGCAGAGATAAGGAAGTTAATGTGTGTACTGGTGTACTGTATGTATGTGTATCTCTGTTCCTGCATCTGCTTCCCAGGTGCGGATGCTTATGTACGAGGCGTGTAATGTATCATTCCCTTCAAATATACCTTTCAGTGTACATTTGTGTGAATATCTACGAGTGTGCCTGTCTGCATCTGTTTGTTTTGGTCTTTCACAGGCATTGCAACAGGACTTTTCAAGTAGGTTATGTACAGTATCCACACACAATGCACATTGTTGAGTAGCCTCTGGCAATTGCTCACACATCAGACAGTATGGGAATCGGAGTCTGACACCAATTATGCAGAAACAGTGGGAACTTGTTGCTAAAACTGACATATCAGTGGGTTTCTGTTTCTCCACTGCATCATCTGTAGCTCAAGGCTCGGTGTGTGTGTATGTGTTTTGGGATGAGGATACTCCAAGCACAAAAAGTACCATGATGTCCTCCAGATGACTGGGACAGAGATTACCATTCAACACATTGAATTTAAAATGATATTTTGCGAAAATTACTTCTGGACAGATTTAGCTTAGCTAAGCTTAAGCTTATGGACAAAATAATAGAATAAACAGAGCTCTACAGACTGATTGCTTAAAAAAAACTGAACTTAAGTGCTTTAATGAGTATTTTATTACAATGAGTGTTGTTTGCTTTGAATTAAAACTGAAGAGTGTCAGGAATTTGCTTTGGGACAAAATAGATTTCAGTGAATTTTCATAATGAAATCATTTTCACAATAGATTTTTATATGAACTCTTTGAATCATTTAAATGGATTTTGAAGTCATGGAAAACAAATATCATACATTTCCATAAGGTTGGGATACCTTGTTGTATCATTTTGTGTTAGAATTGTTATTACTGGTAACACTTTAACTGCAGTACCAGGATAAGACTGGTGTTCCCCAGTGAGCTCATATTCACCTACTGCAATCTCAGTATCTCTGTGACATGTCTACAAAATGTTACACATCATCCAAGTAGAGCATGTTGAACTAACATTAGAGAGTGTTTTTTTTTTTGCTGTAATATATTTAGAGAAAAAAAAAAGTGTTGTGATAAACGCTTTGTGTGTGAAACAGGTGATTCAGTTTCAGTTCCACACAATTTTAACTGTGTTAAACTGTGTGTTTTATTTTGAGTACACCGACATCTCATTGCATTCCACTATTTTGTCTTATTTTGAAGGCATGCAAGACAGCAATGCGTTTCAGAGAAAACAAATCAAAGTGCAAGCTGACATAAATGGGACTTGTTTTCATATTTTTTTTTATTATTTGAGACATTACCACAGGATAAAGCTGCTGAGAATACTATTTGTCTTTAAATAAGTCCTTTACATTGAGTGGCCCATGTTAACATTACCACCAGTCTCTCATTAGTTCTAAAATACCACTTTCTATCCCTTTAGTCATGCTGAGTCTGTCCAAAACACATACTTACACATGCTCACACACGAGACTCCAAGCAATATGTCATTATAATTCCACTGCATTGAGGCTGCCGCACTTCCACACATAAACACATGTACACAACTACATTGCATTTCACATCCAGTGGACCACCAGCTGGCTGACAGCTGTCTGCGCCAAAGTGAAGAGTAGATATTTTGACAGCATCATCTTTCTGATGTCTAGACTGAAACTATTAAATGCCGTGGCAGACGTATCTGCTTGACTGACATTGTGGAACATCCATTGAATGCTCTGGATCTGGCATCTGTGATTCACTTTAAAATGTTATTCGTTTCCTCCTTTTATACCTGCCCTTAACCGTGTTTTTTGTCTTTCCTCTATTCTTATTGTTTCCTTTAATCACATTATTATCCTGTGTGCACTGATTTTAAATACTAAGTAGTTTTATTAAATCCATTTAATTCCTCCTCCTCGGCTCTGACTCATCCTTTTTTATATTTTTGAAATTGTGAATTATATTGCTATCATTATATTTTTTCCTTTCTGCTTTATTATCATGATATTTAATTTTAAAAAGAACCTTGATAGTAACCTTTTGGAAAGATGGAGGATGCAGGAGATTTTTATGAATCCCCCAGTCTGTGTACACAGCAATTAGAGGCTAGATTTTTCTCTTGACTAAAGATTTTAATGGAAAAGCTGCAAGATATGGACTTCGGCTACAATTACCTTCCATTAAAAGGATCTAAGATTTGTTTGAACAAAATGAAATGCAAATAGGAGGTGGCAATAGTCAACAATAGTGAGAAAGTAAACAGCTGAGGTTGCTTTCTGTAAGGCTGAATTGTAAGGGGAGATGCATGGGCGTTAAAGCCTAAATATATCAGATGGAGTATAATTTATCAACTGTCGTGGACTCTAAACTATCTTGCCTTTGTCTTTAACAGTCTGCATTTCCTGGTTTTCCACACGGAGGAGGTCCACGACATGCTTCGGATCTGGGATGGGCCCCAGGATGGAGGGGTCCTGCTGCGGGAGCTGAGTGGCTCAGCGCTGCCCCCGGACGCCCACAGCACCTTCAACACTGTCAGCCTGCAGTTCACCACAGACTTCTTCACCAGCAAGCAGGGCTTCGCTCTGCAGTTCTCTGGTGAGGAGGAAGGATGATGGGAGGACGGGAGGGAGGGAGGTGAAGGAAATGATAGATGAACATGGGTTAAATAGCTGGGTGGTAACTGTGTAGAGAGAGAGAAAATACACCACTCACAGGTTTAACTGTGAACTATGACAATAATACCCCTTTTTCATCTTGTAACTGAGGATCATTTTCATGTCATTTCAATGATTGAGCCTCCTCTTGCTCCTTCAGTCTCTACTGCAACCTCCTGCAATGACCCGGGCATGCCTACTAATGGGACCCGCGGTGGCGACAGCAGGGAGCCCGGGGACCATGTGGTGTTCCAGTGTGATCCTGGTTACATCCTGCAGGGGGCCAACAGGATCACCTGCACTGAGATCAATGGTCGCTTCTTCTGGCAGCCAGACCCTCCAACATGCACAGGTACTGTTAACACAGCACGCAATCATCAGTAATGGCTAAAGATGCTACATGGAATATTTTTAGAACCAGCCTGAATGTCACATACTACTGCTGAGTAATAAGAACATGTCGTACATACAGTCTCTTACATATGCCACAGACTTCTTTCTGACTGAATGTTCAAATAGGCCTAAGAAGTTTAAGAAATGCACTAATGCATGCTATTTTTCAAAACACCTGAATAGTGACTACATTGGATGTTCAAAATAACTTTCACTGACACAAGGACACTCCTCCAAGGACACGCATTTCTGTGTGTAAACTTTATGTGGTTATGAGAGTTTAAATGATAAAATCAGTAAAGACAGAAGAGAACAGTGTAAAGATAAGTTATGTTATAAAATATATTATGCCCTACAACCTGCCTAATGCAGTCTATTGTATCACCTCCCTTACTGGTCTGACTTTTGTGAAACAGGTAGACAATACAGATACGTAATGTGATTACTTAACAGACTCCTTAAGTGAATCTTAAGTGGCAAATCTGATTGCCGTGTTCCCTAGATGTTTCCTGAAGTCACTGCAGCAGACAGACAGATCTGATTATCCTGTTTCTCAATAACAACACAGACCTCTCAGTCAGACCTCTACTCTTTTACACTCTTTCTTTTAAATATGATCACACTTGGTGCTCTACAAAACAGTGTGAATTAACAATGGCAATGAAGACCTTGTAATTAGCTGCCTTGTTTAATTAGTGCTTAGCTTAATTAGTTTGATAATTTTTTGGGTGAGGACAGTTCTCTGACAATTACAGGTGAGAATATGGTAAGCAGTGTCAGTGGGCATTAGCTACGTCTCAATTAAGCGTCTGTCACTGCGACTTCCTGCAGAAAAGCCATATACCACATACAGCAGGGGATGTTAAACCAACGTATTTGCTACTATGAAAGTTGGTGTTTCTTAAAACCTTTGGAAATGTTTTCTACCATTGTCTTTTTTTTAAATGTCCGTTGGTTGACAATCAGCTCATTTCAAGAATTTATTACATAATAATTTAAACAAAATAATAATAGGCAGAATATGGAAAATCAGTCTTTTAGTTAAAACAAAGGCAAATTTGAAATTAGATGATAGAAGATTTGTTTGTGTGACAACGGGTTTTTGGATGAATATACTGAAAATTGGTGTTGTAGTGTTGTTTACTGTTGCATTCACTAATCAATTTTTCCCTATTCATAGCTCCATGTGGCGGGAACCTGACAGGTCCTAGTGGGCTGATTCTGTCTCCAGACTATCCTGAACCGTACCCCCATGGAAGGGAGTGTGACTGGACAGTTGCTGTCACGCAGGACTATGTCATCGCTCTTAGCTTCAACCAGTAAGCTTCACTTGCACACTAATAGTAACATGTTGAAACTGAAGATTTCTATCATTGCTGTATACCTACTTTATACAACAGTACACAATAAAAAAACACCACAAGTGTCCATGCAGGTTTAATCATATTAAACACTATTATCTCATATAATAAAATTATGAATTTTCTATCTTTAGATTATGCCAGTCAAGTGTGTTGTTACTTTATTATAGCTCACGTGTGCTGCAAATTTTTACATACATTTTATTTACACTTCTGCAACCAGGTTCAGCTTGGAGCCCAGTTATGACTTCTTACATATCTACGATGGACCGGACTCCCTCAGCCCCTTGCTGGGTAGTTTCTATGGCACAGATGTTCCAGATCGCATTGAGAGCAGCTCCAACACACTCTTTTTGGCTTTCCGCAGCGATGCTTCCCTCAGCAGCAATGGATTTGTGCTGCAGTACACAGGTGGGCACCTTTTTGGTTAGAGGAATGACTAAAAATATAGTATTTGGCTAATTGGCCAAAACTATCAAGCTAGTGGAAACTTTAGTGTGCCTGTGTCTGCATGTGGAAGACTTTTTCTTCTCCAGTGTCTTAAAATTCTGAATTTTAAATAGTATGTGAGGCTTTATCCCCAAAACAATTCATGTTTTAAAATTCTTCCTCTGGCAGAGTGAGAATGGATTTACCCTCTGCTGCTTATCGACCTTGCAGATTGTTTCTTTTTAACTTTCTCTTGTGTCTTGTCCAAAGTGAGTGAGATTAGTGGTGTGAAAATTGCTTCAGAGAAAGAATGGGGTGTCTGTGCTGCAGCATCCTGATCACCACCCTCCCATTTGTGCCATGGTCTGATTGGGCGTCGTTATTGATCTGTACCTCCTATAGTAGCCAACTAACACAAAGAATTATGAAATGAAAAGCCGACAGCATGTGTGCTTAAGCTCTTTTTGATCAGTGCGTTGCAGCTGCACAAAAGGCTTATCATAAATTAGAGCAAACAATGTTTTGTTGTCATGTCTGAGCATAGCTGACCGCAGCATGCTGTTTGGGGGACCCCAAATTTATTTGCTCACACGAGGTACTCTGTACTGCACACATGGTGCAGAATGATCACAGACATCCTTAAAAGATGGCCCGTTGGTTTAAGGATAGTGCAACGCATCTTTTCTGCATTTGTGTTTCAGCCTCACAGGGGAACGCCTCAGTGCTTGTATGCCTTTTCCTAACAAATATACAGACGCTGAACAGGCTCTAAATTAGACAGGGGATCTTTGTTAAGGGCTTGAGAAAACAGGGTTAAATCTTCCTAAATCTCCCAGCCTCAATTAGAGCTGTTTAAGATATCAGACATTTAACCAATTCCAGATCGACCCTGAGCTCTGTGTTTCTCGACTGGTGTTCAGATGGGATTTGAACTATATAAGCAATTCAACTGATTTCAGAACGCTACCTGTTTATGTCATGCAGCACAGTGTTTTGGTAAGACAATGTTACAGAGCCTACCCCTTAACTCACTCCCAGCAATATTTACTGCAGTGTGTGATACAGTGTGTGATATTTTATGGCCAATCTGGTAGAGCAGATGGACCCAGTGTGTGGCTCAGAAAAACTCCCTCTTCCCACTTCCAATTCTCCACACTAATGAACCATAACCAAATAATACATAAATTACCTCCTCAGTTTCAGACAAACAACATGGCACAAAAGCATGTTTGGCTGTGGGTTTGGGTCTGTTTGGTGAGGAAGCAGCAAGTTGACGAGTTGGCCCAGCTAGTATTTTGGTCAGCCCGCCACTGAAAATTGCATTACAAAATCTGCCTGAGGTGCTGTCAGCCTCTTTACCAAGCAATCGTTGTGTCTCTGGCCATGTCTGATTAGGCTCTCCAGGGAAATTTGTGGGCAAAAACTTTCCATGCCTGAGCCACATTTGAATAACACGCATAGACACAGACATGGACAGATACAAACAGAAAGAAAAAAAAAAACGCACATACAAGCACTCTCATACGCACATCTGTCTAATCCAATACCTTCAGCAACTCCTAGGCTCACTATCACTTTACATCTCATCACTTAAACTCCGTTGAGTATTTTCCAAAACAGATGATGCCACTTGTCCATTTTCTCTCACACCTACTAAAGTCCCAGGACAAGGCTTGTTAAATTGGCCATCTTCATTGCGGTGACCGACCTTCTCACCGCTAGCTTGTGTCCAGGGTCAGTCCACACCTAATGCCTGCTACATCCATCATGCATCTGCTGTCTCTTGCCAGCTGGTTTAATGGAGGAGGCGGTGAGGGAAGGTTCAGGTCTAAATCAGCCCATGAAAGGGCTCAACCTGTCTAGAACAGGTGCCCTGGGTGACAGAGAGACCACATGCCTGGCCCCAGCACTCTGTTCAGCCATGAAGGGCAGCCTCTTGTCTGGTCAGCAGTTCCCCAGCTTTCAGATTAGAAACCAGGCATTTATCCAAGGCGCTACATGTACATTTTATCATCAATAAATCATAAGAACTTTAGTTAGACATATGCATTGTTTTAATTACTGTACATAATATTCTTGTTTTATAGCACAAATGGAATTTGTTTGATGGTACACAACAGGAGGAGGTTGTTGTTCATAGTGCAAATTGAACCCTTCGCTGAATGGCAGATGGTGGAACAAGAAAAAAAATCTAATGTAAAAATCATCTCCAACATGATGGTCCTCTTTATTTAAGTTAGACAGAAAATAAACACAGAAAAGTGGTTCCAGTGAAGTTAACATTATCAACTCTGAGACAGGTAACGATATGGCTTCTGTAAATACCAGAGTCTTCTTTGTTGCCATCACAATTGACCTTTACAAATAGATGCTTTTAAAATATGACCATTGTTAAAGTGTTTCCTATTTAAAGTTTTCTTTCAACTAGCTGAGATATTTTGTTAGGCACTGAATTGTTGGTTGAAGTTTTCCTTCAAAACATTTGACTCACCTTCCCTTTTGTATGTGTATTAAGTCATCAGATACTGAAGTTTGCTGTGAGACTAGAGTGGACTGTGTTTAAGATTGAGCTAAATTGCATTTGGCATTTTTCCTATGTTTATTTTAGCTGTAAGGGTGTGAAGTGTGCCAAATTGACAGGCCTCCTCTCACATGCATATTTTCCACCTAAGAACAATGTGATGGTAGATTGAGCGAGACATCTTTCTTACGACCTCAGGAGTGGTGATTGATATGTGGTTAGATACAGTGTGTGTGGGTGTGAGTGTCGTGTGTGTGTGTGTGTGTGTGTGTGTGTGTGTGTGTTTGCAAGAGAAAGTGTGCGTATGTGCATTGTCTTCTCTAGTTGACTGCACAGCGAAGCGTTGTGTGAGAGGCGGTTGTGTGCAGTCAGCAGACCTTGGGCCAGAGCAATGCCACTCTCAATCAGCTGCCTGTCTGTCTCCACAGCCATACATACATCCAGCAGCCACAGATGAAAGGGCACCGTCAAGGGCTAGAGAGAAAAGTGGCAGTCAGTGAGATATATTTACTGAAAGAGGAAGGCACAGAGTAGCGGGGAAAAGGGAACAAGTAAAGGAAGTAAGAAATCCGAGAATATCAGGAACCTTAGGCAGAAAACAATTTCTATTCCAGTATCATCGCTGAAGCTTGATGCAAAACTCCTTTTACTGAATACCAACACGCATTCCCTTCTGTTGCTGATTTTCCACCGTGTTACCTCCCTCCACAGAGAACCCCAGGGAGTCTTGCTTCGAGCCGGGCTTGGTGCGCAATGGGACACGGGTGGGCGCCGACCTCAAGCTGGGCTCCACTGTCACCTACCACTGCGACAGTGGCTACACACTAGAGGGAGACCCAACCCTCACTTGCATCATGGGAGGAGACGGCAAGCCGAGCTGGAATAAACCCAAACCCATCTGCATTGGTAAACACTGACATCTGGAGACGGTTGTTAGGAACACAAACCACATCAGTGCTTATAGATTTATCACATGTAAACACGCATTTGTGATTATGTGGTTTTTGCAGAGCTGTGTCCTACAGGTATATGTGTAGAGCTGTGTGGGTTTTGCTAATGTTAATAGATGTGAGGGTGTAGCTTTAATTTAATCTGCAGTTTGAAGAGAGCTTCTTATTTTGCATATCTGCTCCTCACACTCGCCACAAAACCTGCGTCATCCTACCTGTTCTCTGACATTCCCACGACATGACTAACACACGCTGTGCATATTCCTCTGGAAAGCGGGTAAAAGATCCCCGACACCACCGAATCTGGCTCTCACAGTGTGAAGCCTCAGTTATATGTCATGTGTAATACACGATTACACCATGCACATTTTCACACAGAAGCAAAACACACACTCACATACATGGGATCAGCACTTGCACAAAGATACAAGCACGCGCAGAGCATTTTTAGGGGCTTTAAGCAGGAGAGGAGATGCAGGCCTCATCTCACCTGGGCTAACCCAGAGGGACACTTGGAAAACATTGCAATTTCACTGTGGCAAACACTAGGGACATCTTCCACCCAAAGCCCAATCAGACAAGAAAAGTAATTTAGGAGTGATGGAACAGAGGGGATGGAAAAGCAGGAGGTAGGGAGAAATGGAATCTTACACTATTGGCTTTACACCTTCCTTCTCCTTTTGCCCTGTCTCTTCTTGTCTCATCTCTGTGTCTCTCTCTAGCTCCATGTGGTGGACAGTACTCAGGTTTGGAGGGAGTGGTCTTGTCTCCTGGTTACCCTGGCAACTACACTAGTGCACGAACCTGTCTGTACTCTGTGGTTGTGCCCAAGGATTATGGTAAGCCAAGGATTTTAGCATATTTTGAATTGTGCATATATGTATGTGCCTATAAGTCTGTACAGGTGGGTAATTATGTGCAATTATTTTATAATGCACAAAATGCCCTTATCAGGCTCAAACTATACTCAAGTGCCTCACTCAATTCTACAAATGCTTTCACTGTGGAAACTAATGAAAGTAAGAAGACAGTTTAGAACAGTTTTTTCACACCTGAATATTCTTAGACAGATGCGTAGGAGACAACAAGTTTGTGGAAAACTTGTAAAAGCTCCCCCCCACACACACACACTGTATTCTTAACTTGCAATTAAAGTGCTTTAGTCAGAGGTTTACTGAAAGCATTTTTTTTCTACACAGTAAAATCACACAGTGATTGATAGTTCCCATATCCATCTGCCTCATTGCCATACACATATTTTCATGTTTTTTTTGGTGGAATAATTTAATCACTGTCTTTCACATCAGGCATACAATATGTCTGTCTCAGACACACACACAAACACACACACACACACCAAAAAATAATTGGTGTCTGGAAGATCCAGAGTTCTTGGCGTTTCACTACTTTTTGGCATTTCCATCTTAAAGGTCACAGCTTGCTTCCAATATGTGATCTGATACTGTAGGAGCAGCAAATTATTCAGATAGCAAAACAATGCAGACGTGTGACACAGCTCAAACATGCAAATACAGAAGCAAACATGTTTCGCTTACTTGCCCACAATGTCTCTCTGCTTCAATTTCTGTCTATCTTTCTCTCTTTTTGTCTCCTGCTTCCTTTTCTCCTTCCTCTGGCTCTATAATGAGTTATCAGCATAGCGCCTCTCTAAGGGAAAGCTCAAGTCCTATCATTGTTAAATTACACCAAACAGCAGCAGCTGGCATGTGTTTGGCTTTGGGGTACTTCACCCCAGTTTTTTGAATGTCGAGGTCATGACTCCCATTCGAAGGTCCCGCGCTGCTCCAAAATGACTGGCCACCCATCCTTCTTGGATCCTGTCAGCAACATATTTCACTTAATGAAGTCAAAGCAAGAGAGGAAATTGAAATAATTAAAGTCCACATTTGCATTTTCCTGGAAAATGACAGCAAGGCCCAAGGTAACACACTTTGTCGTGCAGAGCCAAAATTCCTCTTGCCTCCATTCTTGCCGCTTCTCATTAGGCTGATGTACCAGCCCTAATGATTATTTATTATTAGTTATTTTCCTCAAAGCAGAGGACAGGGTGGGTGTCACTGCAACCACTGACTTCCCTTATCATAGTTAGAGATGAAGAAGTACGAATAAAGGAAACCACTAAAGTTTATCAGGAGAAAACAGATGCTGAGTAACGTTGAACAAGTGTAACTCAGAAGAATAGGTCCAACCATCACACCTAATGGAGAGCACTAGTCCTCTGTCCTCACCCTCTCTCCCTCATCCTCTTCATCCTTCTCTTTAACCTGCAATATTCGCAACACGTAAACTAGGCATACTGTAGATTAGATGTGAAAGGGCTGAATATGTTGCAGCAATAGCAGTAGAAAGGGTGGGTTGAAAGGATGAAAGCTCCATAGTGGAGCTTTAGCTGCACATTGTGCAACAGATTGGCTGTCATTGGCAAAGCCTTTCATCTACTGACAAGCCATCAAGCCCAGACAGGATTGCTGATCTAGTCGTGTAATATCAGTTTTTGGTTGTGTTGTCATAACTGGCAGTATTATCCACTTTGCTTTAAAGAAGAAATTTTGATTGAAAGTGCTGTTGATAACATTCTTTTGAATGTGGATACTACACAGTACTTTTTTTATGGGTTTTCTGTGTCATTTCAAATGGATTTTGTAGTTTTCAGTGTGACTGTGATGCAGTCACTAATTTCAGCTAATTTAGTTTTTTTCTGATGTCAATTTTCTGTCCATATCTGTCTTTTCTAGTGGTCTTCAGTCAATTCGCCTTCTTCCAGACAGCTCTGAATGACATTGTGGAGGTTTATGATGGGGCGACACAGCACTCCCGTGTTCTCAGCTCCCTTTCTGGAGCGCACACAGGTACACAAAAACACACATTCAAATGCCTGTATGCATTCACATTTGTGGGTAGCTGCTATGGGGGATATTTCAGCAGGTATCAAGCTTTAGAAAATAAAGCTATTTATAGTGAAGTACACACTTGTACAGCTTTTGTTTCATATTCAGCATCAGTGTGTAACAAATCAGCAAATGCAATTTGACTATTTGATCTCCTGGCCATTATTTTTTGACATGACAGGGGACTAAAATTATTGTTGTCTTAGCCTTATCTCTTTCATAAAGATCCATTTACATTCAGAGACAAATTGCTGACACAGGCAGAGCTGCTGTGGCTGCAGGTGGGCTCCAGTGAGCTGTAAAACAATTCAACAGTGACAACAACAACTTAAAGAGTCTCAGGGATAACATATCAGCAGACAGGCTCAAGAAGACTCGCATGCACATACATCGGAATTGGTATTACACTAACACACGTCAACTCTTAGGATATATGCGCATGCAGTTATGTAGGCAAACAAGTGCACTCACACACACACACACACACACACACACACACACACACACACACACAAACAGTTGTGTGCCGGGTTTAAGCCAGGGAAATAAGATAGGGGTTTCCTCGCTCCCTTTCATCAAGAAAAAGAACTGCTTTTTTGCAAGACCTGAAATAAAGACACCTACCCAAAGCTCCATTAATATTCCTGCAACTATCATAAATAGTGAACTACAACCTTAAAGCATGGGTATTACGTTAATCTATTTATTTTTTAACTTCTAACTTTTCAGCTTGCAGCTGTGTATTTATGCCACAGTCTGTCTAATTCCTTTCCAAAATCGCTGCCCGGATCCCCCTCCTATGCCATTGCATGCAGTAACGACCTCAAATAAGCACCATAAAGATGGCCACATGCCCTCACAAATTTGTGTAGTACCTTAAGATTTATAATTTTATTAAAAAACATTACCATATAAGCCAACAAACATTAAAGAATGACAACAAAAAATGATCATTCACACCCATTTCTGATTAACTATTCACAGTTAAAATTAAATTATGGTGAGAAATAGTTTGCTATGACAAGCAATGATATACTATATTCCTGGAAGCCAAACTGTTTCTAAGATTTTAGAAACAGTTTGGCTCGTTACTCTAGGTGCAAGCCCCAACCCTAAATTTACTTTGATCATGTTCTTTACCTTTATCTGAGCATAATCCTAATCTTAGTTTTATCCTTACTCCTAAAGATAAATTCTAAATCTAAACTAGTCCCTAAATGAAGTGAGGGCTGCCCAAATAGTCCTCCTAGTTCAATTTAATTAATTAAAAGAAGTCCAGCACACATACACAAATATAGAAGAACTGAATAAAGCAGTTATGCGAGATAATGGAGAAAAGCAAAAAGGATGACTGTTATAAGGTTAAAAGTGAGAAGGTGAAGGAGAACAGTATTGTAAAATTGCAGATGCATGGATGTGATAAATGCCACAACTGTGTTGATGGACTACAAAAGAAATAGCTTGAATAGGTTAGGTTCGACTTTTCAAGGGGGATCAAGTGAAAAGGTGTGTGAGTTTAGGGCAGCTCTCGATCTCAGCCTGCCCTAGGCCTGTGGCTTGACAAAAGCAAAATGATTACTTTGGTTTGTGTCCAGACCATCCTCAGAAAATCCAGTTTACAGCTCAATAAACAGGACGCTATATTAACTGCGGACTCCTGGCGGGGGGTTCACAGAGCTCTCTAACCAGGCATGGCAGAGCAGAGCTGACACACTTTGGCAAGGCAAGAGAGATGTTTACCACACACAGACAGTGCTGCTGAAGAACTAGTTCACACAGGCATATGAATTAAGCATAGTCCAGAAGTGTGTACCTGCATCTACCATACAGATCCACTGAAGCTCACAAATCGACCAACAGACACATCTGCAAGCTTATAAAGCAATAAATTCACCCATACAGTCTAAATATACAAGCTGTCATTATGTGCAGTAAATATATAGTCAGGTAATGAGTATTTTAGTGGTTGGCAGGACATTATTTGTCAAGCATGGTAAAGCACAGTAGTCCAAACACAAGGCCATTTGCTGTGATTTTGCTGACCTTGAAAAGCATATTAAATTAAAATAGTCTCAGTATAGCATTTGGCAGTATGTTTTCATTACTGTCATGTCTGGTGAGGCAAATCACTCTTTTTGAGAAGAAAAGGCAGTGATTATGAATTATCAGAGGTGACAGACAGAATAAAATGACAGGAAAGGGAGAGTTGAATAAGTGATTGATAAAATGTAGGAATTAGAAAAGGAAAAGAGACAGTGTCGTGTAGGCTGAAAGGACAAAAGGACTGAATCAAGAAATCAATGAGACTAATTTTTTAAATTGATTTCCAAAAAAAGGCAATTGTCGCTCTCTTGGCTTCTCATTTTAAGTGTGACTAGGGAATCCATTTTAATTCAACTACATTTAAGTTTGTCCCCTAATGTGCATGTTTGTTCCACTGCAAGCATGCTAGCTCAGTGGGGCTGGGCTAACTCTGTTTTTAACTCTAAACCTGTTTGAGTTGTGGTTTAACAGCTGGATCGTTAATCTCTTTTCCCCATGACTGCTCTATCTGAACCAGTGCACACCAACAACCACCACTGACTATTGAGTTCCAGCCAAAGTCATATGTCCTTGTAAGTCTTTCATATGTCAGCATAGAGGATCATTTTAAGGGCAAAGTGGTTTGGATTGGAAAGTGGCCAGAGGGTTGATAAGTTACATGCTGACATATGTTTGATCTGTCTGGATGAATACCTGCCGAGCACAGCAAATTATGAAACACTGTCACCATGATAGCACGCAGGAAGGGCTTCCTCTAATAAACTACCCAGCATGCCTTGGGGATCCTACAGAGGCACTCGAACAGTCATGGTGATGACGCATTGAGAAAATGTGCCATTGGAGCTATCTCAGGACACTACACTTAAAGGCGCAGAAATATTTACACACTAAAGCCTGAGCAAAACATGCACGCACAGGATAGACTCACTGACACTTACACAGATGTTGCCTCTGGGGTTAAGCACGTCTGCCTCCCACTACAGTGTGACAGCAAGCAGACACAGAGTAATGAGATCCACTGCAGAGAGCCAGTCAGCAGCACACTGAGAGAAACACAGCGAGGCAGAGACAGAGATACTCACACTTTGTAACATGTTCTACGTCATTCAACAAATAGTTTTCCACCACAGTAGATACCTTGTGTTTAATTACACTATAAGCTGATGAGGATAGCAGGCAATCATATCAGTATTTTCAGTAATAAAATATACTCTGAGGATTTATAGTCAGAGATTTTGGGAGCAAAACGACAAAAGCTCGATCACCCTTGGTCTTGAGTTTTGACAGATGGACAGCCACTAAGCCCTGGTCAGGTGACCTTAGAGTCCTGCATGTACAGTATGCTATTAAGACTTGAATGTAAGCAGGAGCTTGATTGTGGAGAGCCTTACACTGCAGGTGATAAAACCAAACTTGAATTTGATTGTATATTTCACACGCAGTCAATGAAGTAAAGCCAGGGGAGGTGTGATCTCTGCAGCTGGTTCTACAGCACTTAGGAGTCTTGCTGAACCACTTTAAACCAGCTGCAGATTCTCCAGTAATGATTTGTTAATTGTGGATGTGTACAGAGAGTTACAATAGTCCAGCTGGGACAAGACAAAGAAATTAACCATTAATTAGAAATATTTCTAAAAACAAGAACTTGACAGTGAACTGACATAAGGTTTAATGCTCATATGTTGATCAAAAACAGCTTCTAAGCTCCCAGAACATGACTTGATATACTGGAGTCAGACACTCAGCTGTACCTGTGACACGATGATCTGATGATCAGTGACTGTGATCTGTGGCAATAATCCGGACTCTCATTTAGTCACAAGGGGCTGAAGAAATTGTTGGCTTTCCAATAAATATAGCTAATAAGCAAAGTCCCGTATGACAGTAAAATATTAGGATAATCTTAATAATTGCCATTTATGCATACCATGTTCAGTATGCCTTATAAAGCCTTATAAGCATGTTATATTTTCATCACAGTAGGTCATTCAGTGAAAGTCTAACATCACCTAGGACTGCTCTAGACTAAACAGCAGATTTTCACTGAAATCTGATATCTACACACTATTTTTTTGCACTTTCCTGCAATGCTGTACATGAACATAGCTTCTAAATATACCCATATTCAGAGACCTGCAGTATGTCCTCTTTCACACAATCATTAGCAGGTTTCTTATCACTTGCATTTTTGAAGTTTCATGCTGGACACAGATTGAGTCCCTAAAATAGTTACTAATATTCACACTTAAATTGAATTACTAGATGGATGCAGGACGTTTTAGTTATTTAACTGCATAGGTGATTAGATGGTAATTATATAGCTAGAAACAGTGATGTGTACCCACACAAATATAAACTGAACATTACAAACTGTGTCTTTAACTTTTCCCCATCTCAGGCGAGTCGTTGCCATTAGCAACTTCCAACCAAATCCTGATCCGCTTCACCTCCAAAGGACAATCCAGCTCTAGAGGATTCCACCTGGTCTACCAGGGTAAGTGTGTAACACACAGGCACACACATAAATACACACAAACAAATCCTACTGCCTTGTTTCTTTTGGATTCATTTTATTCTAACAGCCACAGTTCCGCTCCATAATAGATTACTTGCTGAGTGATTTCCAAAGGATTCACCTTCAGCCACTGTTTCAGCTGTTATGTGCGTGTGTGTGTGTGTGTGTGTCGGCAGAAGTGTGTGCTCTGAAGCATTAACACTGTAGAAGTATAGCAGTCTGTTAAAAAGGTTGTGCTTAAACTCCCCTGATCTTCCATTCCCCTAAGAGGGACTTTTCTCTTGAATTGTTATTTTCCTTAAATAATGCACTGTACCAGAAATGACATTTGCTGCAGATATCCAAAGGCAATGGCAGCTCTGGAGAAAGTTTAATGAATAAATAATTTTTGTATTTTATTGTAAGTAAGCTGAAGGAACCACAAGGCTGAACATAAGATAAGCTGAATACTATATTTTGTATTATCTATTTGGGAGACAGAGTGATCATTATGTGAATGACACCCATTGTAACTTTTCTAACAAATCACTCCATTGATCAAGTCTTAGAAAATCCTAAAAAAAAATGTAGTGTTTGGAAAACTAATTGTAAAATATATCATGAACTGGCTATTATCAGTAACAGAGAGGAGCAAAACAGCCTTATATTTTCTTGGAGATGTCACAGATAATGAATTCAAATCAACAACAGTCACCTGTAATCACCCTGTTTTTCACTCTGTTTCTCCAAAGCTGTGCCACGAACAAGTGCCACCCAGTGCAGCTCAGTCCCTGAGCCCCGAAATGGCCGGCGTATGGGTAACAACTTCGCTGTTGGCGCTGTGATCCGCTTTGAGTGCAGCCCAGGTTATATGCTGGAGGGATCGAGTGCCATTGAATGTTTGACAGTTCCCAATGCCCTGGCACAATGGAACAGCTCCATACCCAGCTGTATAGGTAAGGCATGACTGCTCAAATACAGACAACAAACAGAGCCTCATACACAGACGCATACACTTGCCAGTCAGTCTGTGTGTATTTTGTTTGTTTGTTTTTCTTGCTTTCTTTCTTGGTTTCTGTCTTTATTTGTTTCTTTCTTTCTTTCCATCTCTCCTTCTGTCTCTGTGTCTTTCCCACTCGATGCCTTGAGTGTCAAACTCACGTTACTCTGACACAGATGTGGGCTGCCAGCCATTGCCTGTAGCGATACAGCAAGATTCAGCCACGCGGCACACAGGTGGCAGGCGCTGCTGAGGGTTACAAATACACACAGACATACACACACACTCACATGGAGATATCCACTTGTATATACAAAGACAGACTCTCACACACACTACATACAGCTGTTGCAGATGCTCCTATGCTGTCACCAGATGTGTAAATGTGTTTGGTTTGTAGTCAAGTGCATTTCTATTGTAGTTGTTATTTAATGATTTCACTTTAGTGAGTCCTAAAATCATATCTTTCTTAAAACAACCAATGTACCAAGTGAAGATAATTTAACTTCTCTTTTTAAATAAACTATTAAGTCGGGATTATTTTTTTTCTTATCTTTTGGTTAACTTTTTATGTGACCTTCATCCTGTTTGCAACATTGACAAACCTTAGTCCTGAAAGAAAAATATTAAGAAGGAAGATTAATATTAACATATTTTTGAATAGTCATGTCAGTGTGCAGAATTATGCATGCTTGTATGCATATACCTAATCTTACACTCCCTGCATCTTTGTACATCCAGTCTGTAGCCATGATCCTTTTGGTACACTGCTTATATGACTTACGTCTTTTCATCCCCCTCCTTTTTTCCTGTAGTTCCATGTGGAGGCAATCTGACCCATCGAACTGGCACCATCTTATCTCCTGGCTTTCCTGAGCCTTACCTCAACAGCCTCAACTGTGTCTGGAAGATCACTGTTCCTGAAGGATCAGGAATCCAGGTTTGTATAATGGAGTTTCTACCTGGCATCCAGGTGACAGAATTCTGATAATCAGATTGCGCAAAAATTAGTTAAATTCATGAGTAAATCAGAGACAGATTCAGCTTTGTTAACAACAGAGTGTAAATACATTACATCCCCTAACCCATCCCAAATCCAATCACATATTTCCAATCCACATGCAACCCAAGGAAGTAACAGTCTGATAGTAGTCCAAGTGTGACAAAGTGTTTGCTGTTAAGGTCAAAGACCTTGGATGCTACAAGAAGTCAAAGTCTGTGTTTTGGGAAGGAAAAGAGAAATCCGGTTTTGGCAGTTATACTACAGACATACAAAAATGTCTACACACCGTCTAGATACGAAAAGTAAGCAGTGTTATAATAATAATGCACTTCATAATACAAAAAATAATAGACTTACAGGCATGCAATACAGAATAGATTTAGATATATGATTTAAAGTGCTGTTTTAGTTTTGTATCTGCCTACTGCCTGTATGTTAGTTTATCAGATTTTCCAACTATTCTGTCTCCATCAATGAAAATTCTGCTTCTGAGTTGCAGTGACCTGTCTGTTCACTTAAAACATATTGAGTAACCCTTTTTTAAAATATTTCTAGTCAGACTGGTAAAGGAATTAACAGATTTTATTTACCTTTAGCCTGTAGCCTTTACAGCCCTGCGTTGTCTTGACAACAAGCTCCAGTGTGGTGATATGTGTTCAGCTTACCAATTGCTAATTAACAGAGCTACCCACAGTATATCAAGGTATAGCATTTACAGTTCTCAGGGCACAGGGGATCTGCTAAATGATAGTCTATAGACTTCACAGAGGCTCAGAATGTAATTTGGCAGATCACTATACCAGAAACTTAAGATTGCACTACCTCAAATAAATTTGTATATAATTGCCTCTTCAGTTACTTTGCTTTTCTTTCTTGGGAGTTAATTCAGTTTGCATATTCTTATTCTTTGATGCGTGTGTGATGGAACTCCACCAGGAACCTGGGCAAGGTCCCTGTGGATCTGCCTGACGGAAAGTTTTTAGGCTTATGCTTCAGCCTCTGTGGCTAATGACCTCAGTGCCGTCCCTCAGCTATTAGCTCCTCTACCTCAGCTGACTGTCCTTGCAGGTCAAATACACAAGATGGCCCACAGGCGCACTTAGCATGCTGCACTACACACTAATCGCAATAACTTGGAGGTGAAATAGACCAAGAATAAAAACAAAGAGTTGACTGTACACACACCCTCACACCCCATGCTAACTGTAGAGTGTCTAGACTCTCTGCAGCTGAATACTCTTATCCCTACTATTCCTACTCCACCTCATCTCTTTCACACCGTTATCCTCTTTCTGTCTGTCTTTCTCACTGTTGCTCCCCTTCTACCAGCTAGCAGAGACACATTAGATTGGAGTGTCACGATCCAGAATAGAATTTAAAGGAGCGAGGTTCCTTGTCGGCACATTTGCCATGGCCCCCTAATGAAAGATCAATCTCTGATCTGCGTCGTCTCCCCAGGATGCGGCAGAGTCCCTACTGCCCCTTTAATTGGCTAGTATCCGATCTATAACCATCAGAGACAGAGGAGAGGCCCGACGAATGGATGTGAGAGAGAACAGAAAGTGAGACTTGGAGAGAGTGAAAGAATGAAGGAGAAATGGATGATTTTGAGCAAAAATGGAGGATGGCACAGTTTAGCTCCTTTCACACATTCACTTTAATTGGTAAGTGCTCAGGAAATTTTACATATTAGGGGTAAGCCTACCACTTCCTTTGGTCAGCAGTCAAAGTTTTTAATCAAGTAGGCAACCCGGATTGTGAGAATCCAAAATGCTATTCTTACAGTATGTGGTACCTTTTTTCTCAACAGTGGCAAGTCCTTCATGACTTTGATCATTTCATTTTTCATACTTTATGTACTTTAAACAGTATAAAAGGGAAAAAAGTTTATAAAGTTATTTGAGCGTTTCAAAGCACTCCAACATTGTTCCTGTGAAATTCTCAATGAGCACAAAGGGGAGGATTGAAAGTGGTTGAGGATGTTGTTTTCATTTTGACAAGGAGTTCACTGTGTTCACTGCTACTCTTAAGGTGAGAGTAGTTACTTGCCAAATGGCCATGCTTCTTAGTTCTTTATTGTGTCCCTTTTTCACATACACCTTTTTATGTCGTTTTCTCCCACTCATTAATCTTCAACCTTACTACACATACACACCCCTGACCCTACTGTTACTGCTCTGCTCCCTATATGCTATCCTTATTTTATTTTATTTATTTATTTTTTACTTTTCGCTTATATTGTTCCTCTTCCATCCCCTCTTTCTGTCTCTCTCTTCCCTCTCTCAGATCCAGGTAATCAGCTTCGTCACAGAGCAGAACTGGGACTCGCTGGAGGTGTTTGACGGAGGAGACAACACTGACACCATGCTTGGCAGCTTCTCAGGTATTGCTGTACATGTGTTTGTATGTGTGCATCTATTTTTCTTGCATGTGTTTCATCATGCTTTCAATGTTTACTCCCACCACAACCTCAGACATAAAACTGATTTTTCAAATCACTCATCTATACCTGCCAAAAGTGTAGTCGAAGCAGCATAATAGCCTAATCAATTTTCATACAGCTTATGACCTGGATCACATACTGTATTTGTTAACCAACACATACAGTACTAAAAATGGGGGCCCTCATTTGGCACAATTGGCATTGTAACATTGCTAAATTAAGAGTACATAAAGGCAGCTGCTGTAGTCATGTGGAATTTTCAGAATTCCTATCTGTTTGAGCTTCCCATGTCAAAATCTTAGCACATTTCTACAAAGGTTAGCCTTTTCTGTGTGGAGTTAAGTGAACGTTTGTTTACAGTATCTATTACTGTGTTGCTCCCCTCGTAGTAAAGATACAGCAGCAGGGAATTCTCCTTTTATTTGTGCTTGGAACACAACCAAAGGTAAATGTTAGATGTACCCTGAAGTAAAGAGATGAAAGAGAAATGCCAGGCTCACAAATTTGAGTTATTAAACGACCGGTTTTAGGTCATACAGTATCTGTAGAACATGGGATTTTATTGTGTGATGTTTAGTTTTTTTTTTTTTTTTTTCTTTTTTGGAAGTTTTTAAAAATTGTATTTTATAATCAGCTGATTACATACCCACACATTACAAGAAACAAATGCCTCCGTTCTTTGTCTGCTTCCACAAATAGCCAAATGCACCTCTAAACAATCATCCAGGCATGCATTTTTGCTGCATGCATGCACAAACACACACACACACACACAGGGAGACACACACATACACTCTTAAATCGGCAAATGTAAAAAGAACAAGCTCTTTGCCAGTAGCTTATACAGTTAGTTATGGTTGGCCTATGAAGGAGATAGCACTGCTAAACTCCACTATTAATCTTCTCCCCAAGGCACCACGGTCCCAGCTCTCCTCAACAGCACCTCCAACCAACTCTACCTCCACTTTTTCTCTGATATTAGTGTGTCTGCAGCTGGATTCAGGCTGGAATACAAAAGTAAGTGAAAAAGCAGTTCATACCACTTGATGTAAAGTACCAACACCCTGAGTACATTTCTTATCTTGCTGGTTGTCTTTCTCCCCAGGGTCAGATGTCTCTCCTGCAATGTTTGTCACATTTTGCATTATAACTTGTCATTTTTAATCCTGTCCTCTATGTTTGCTGTGTAATTATTAAATTGCCTTTCTTTTTTCTATTTCCCTGTTGTCTTTTTCATCTATTCTTTATCCCCTCAGCGGTGTCTCTGACCAGCTGTCCAGAGCCTGTGGTTCCTATGAATGGCATAAAGGTTGGGGAGCGTCTTCAGATGAATAATGTGGTGTCTTTCCAGTGTGAACCTGGATATACTCTACAGGTAACATCTCCTAGCTTCAGATATGGTTTAGTCATAAATGACCGTGAAACCTTGTTGATGCTTATCCTTTTTCTTGTCTTTGTCAGTGTCACTCCTGTCAGTTTTCCTTTTCTTCAGTTATCCCCTCAAGCAGTGATCACATTTTACAGGAGTGGATAAAGCAAAATATCAGAGAAATGAAACCGCATTGAATGGATGGACTGGATCACGTAACCAGACATTTTGGTTCATTTAGTTTAGGTCATAGAAGTTTATTTACAGCAGTGAACTGCATGCTCTGATTATGTTAATGTGATTAAATCAGTGTAAGCATATTTGCAATAATATGTGGAGTACTCTGATTTTAGCATAATAGATGCCAGTTAGGGAACATATACGCCTTTTTTCCATCTCTTTTCCTGTGACCAAATTATGCATATGCTGAGTTCAGTGTTTTGCGAAAATTGACTATGTGGATTTATAGATTAAGGGATGATTGTTATGATTCATCTCTGTCATCCACCCTGGATGTTATGATGCATAGCAGTTTTCCCCTTAAGTTGCTCAAATATGTATGGCCAAGGGCAGGATAGATATCTGGACAGGTATCCTCCATCTGCTGCCTATAATTTATATGTTGTGGTGCTATATACTCAGAATTCTGCACTGCTTCCCACTTTCACTGTGTTGTTCACATCCTCCAGTGCTTCCACTGTAGTCATCTGGGCTTCAGGAGGCAGCAGGGACGTATGTGGAACACACTGGATGCAGTAGTTCACACAAATTATATTTGAAAGTTCCCTGTCCACTCTACACTACTCAAGTCAGGACTAAGTGTTCCCACCAGTCCTCACTCACCGTTCTCATCCAGAAATATTAAGTTTGGTTCATGTCATTCCCTTATTTTAAACTGGTTTTGCTTTGTATTTTTTAATTGCAATAGACATTAGTCAAATAGCCGTGACAAAGAATTTTGCATGAAAATATCTGAAGTCATTATCAACCATTGCTGTAGCAGTCCTTAATCAGTGAGACATGTGAAAGAGTGCATTATAACAGTTCAAAAGTCTTCACCAGCATGTTGTCTTGGTGTCCTCCAGTCTCTTATATTACAGTGGTTGCCAGGCTTTTTCTGACTATGAGTAACACATTTTCAGAAAAAGGTCAGCTGAGTTAGTCCATTACCTTCCTTATGTAACATTTTTTTGTTATTATAATTTTTTTATCTTTATGGTGAGTTAGCTTTGAAACTTAACTGCAGAGCTTTCAGAAAAATGGCTGTATTGCTTATTTTGACAGTGCACCAGTAAATGTTCCTTGCTATGATATAAATGCTCCCTCTCTGTTGTTCTCTGTCACTTCAGATGAATTTAGTCATTTAGTCACCACGTAAAGTCATGTGGAGACAGGCAGCAGGTTCAAATAATTGGAGCAACAGATGAGTGACAGTGGGGAAAACAAATTAATTCATCTCCTGTTCTTTGTTGCACTTTTGTCTTTGTGTTTGTGTGTGTGCACACATCGGTGCACGGATGCTCCTTGCAGGGAAACTCACATATCACCTGTATGCCTGGAACCGTCAGACGGTGGAACTACCCACCTCCTCTCTGTATAGGTAAAAATACCTTCTTTTCCTTCATTTGCTTCCCTTCTTGCCCTCCCTCTGTTTCATTTCTACATTTTTATACGTTCTTACTTTTTTCTTTGGAGATCCTTTACCTTGCCAAGCACACCAGTTAACTCTTCCAAACATTATACAGAGCATCTCAGGCCAAGGTTGCAATGTAAAGACTTGTAGTGCGCAAAGACGTGTATCACTACATACCATAGGTGAAAAAGATACGTTTTAGCTTTCCAGTACGGTTTCACAGCTCACACATGGAAACACTTTGTATGACAGACCTAATCTAGCTCTTGAATCCATTAGAAAATAGGAGATATGCACAACAAAGCAAAGGTTATATTTAATTTCAAAGCTGAGCCTACACACTGAATAAAACTGCATTAGGTTCCTTCTCCATTTTGCACCTCAAGCCGTCCTGCCTGTGAGAGTGCCTTGACTAATGGGTTGCACTTATTGGAACAACCTACTATTGCCTAATTAGTTCCATCTCAGACTGCGATTGGTTGAAATCGAGGGAAGATTCATGGTGTTCACAGGCGTCAGCAGTTTCCTGATTACTTCAGGCTTTTTGTGCTGCTACAGGATAACATTTAAACCCTCACTTATTCCTAACAGAAACACAATGGGACAGCACCCTGATTTTCCCTGTGTGATTTCTCCCTCCTCTGACTTATATCGGCTGTTTATCCCATTTATTTCTTAACTTTTCACTTTGTTTGCTTTTTTCCTTGCAGTACCTCTGTCTTTCTTTCTCCTCTTGAGTCAGCTCATTCTTTTACCATTAGTTTCACCATTCTTTCATCTTTTTTAATTTTGGTGTGAGGCTCTTTTCATCTTTCTTGATCCCATCATCACGTTTACTCAGTATTTCCATACCTTTTTTACAGGGAAACATTTTTCCGTCAGTGGTTTATGATGAAAGGAGAAGGATAAAGAGCAGCAAAAGATAGAGTATATGACACCTCAATATCTCAAGTAGAAAAAAAGAGCTTCAGAGCTCCTTAATAGTGAGATAAATTGGCCCATCTGATGAGATGGTGGCTCTTTGTATGTCAGTTTAAACTATTTAATAATTTTTACAATTTTGGTCATTTTTACATTGAATTCTGTTCATTCTTTAACAGCATTTGTATCATTGCTAATAAAAATTGTAACTACATTGATTTGATTGAGAAAGGAGATATTTAGTATTATGAAAGGGTTTATGTGTAGGGGAATGTGCTTATATCTGTTAAAAGCATTTTTTCTAAAAATGGATTGGAGCACTTTGACAATTAAAAACAATCAAATCTTGCCTTCAAGCAATGTGAACCCACCTAAAGGATAGTAAACAATAGGGTTTGGGTTAAGAATTTTCTTTGCCCAGTCTTTAGTTTCTAACTTCAGCCTTTCAGGCTTTAGGATTTAGCTTCAAAATGACTAAATCTTTTACCTCTGCTATGCTTTAACAAAAAAACTAACTAACTCACATTATACTGCATGCAAGTATTTTCTACTAGTACTATAGTTGTTCAAGACTCCCACTAAACAAATAATTGTATTGAACCATATTTGTAATGTTATTTTCATCTAGGGGAATCACTGTTTGCAGATGCTAATGAAACGTTTTGTCTGCCCTCTGCCAGCTCAATGTGGTGGAATCCGGGAGGAGATGGAGGGCATGATTCTCAGTCCTGGTTTCCCTGGCAACTACCCTAGCAACAGTGACTGCACCTGGAGAATCTACCTGCCAGTTGGTTACGGTGAGCACTATAAGAGGCTCTTACAGCGTGCCACACTTTGGCATTTTCACTCTCAAGAACTTTGTAATTATATAACTTGTAGGGCTGGATTGTGGAATGACAACATTTGTAGGTGTAGATACTTATGGTTAGACTCATTTAGATCTGATAGCCTGTGCAGGGGTACTTTAGTAGCATTTCAGGAAGAAGATGGCATTTCTTTTTCATTTTCCTACCACCCTTTTCTCAACATTTCTTCTTTCTTCTTTTCCCAGGAGCCCACATGCAGTTCCTCAACTTCTCCACCGAGGCCAACCATGATTTCCTTGAGATACGTAATGGGCCTCTAGATACAAGCGCAGTGATTGGCCGATTCAGCGGCCAGGAAATTCCCTTCTCCCTTCTCACCACCTCCCATGAGACTACAGTATATTTCCATAGTGACCATTCACAGAACAAACCGGGGTTCAGATTTGAGTACCAGGGTAAGAGACCAAACAGGATCATGTGTAAGAAAGTGTACTTAAAGGTCCTAGCAAAAGATGCAGAAGATTGGAACATGAAATTATGATAAGCCTTAAGGACAGAAATACACTTTGTTAATATATATTTATAATAAAAAGCATAATCACCAAGACTAAATTTTGCTAATTGCAGAGCTGAGCCAGTTTGTGAGTTACTTTCTACTGCAAAGCTTGATCAAACTAGTAATTACTTCAGTGTTCAGTCAAACCATCTTTGCTGTCGCTGAAATGTGGTTCAGCAGAGGTGCTGGGAATGTAAGAGCTATTTCCCTGAATTGACACAATCACAGAATCACTATAAGACTGAAAGTCACAGATATTAATTATGTCCTGTAGCAGAAGAATGATAAATAATAATCTCTGGGAGTGTTACCTTTTTTCTCCATGTTCACTTATGTACTATTAGTGTCACTTCACAGTGAGGTGTATGCATGTAAAGCCATAACATTACTGAACTAGTGCTACATCTGACTGTGTCAGACTAATCAGCCCATAGCGCCAGTAAATTCCCCAGATCCATAAATCTCTCTATATAAAACTGTTGATCACTTAAAAGATTCCTTCACCATGTGCCAATAAAAGGCTTCACTGCATATCCGCATGGCTGCAAGGAATAAATTGCCATTGTCTGTAAATGCAACAGGCACACAAAGTTTGTATTTTGTGATTCAACTAACGAGCCGGCAAATCGAAAGGTAGCATTGGGCATTTACATAATTATGTGTACATTAGCATATAAATCAAGCATTATATTTGCAAATACCTCATTTTGCAGTATTGCATGAGTTATCTCCTACAAAGCGAAGCTGTGATCCATAGAAATCAATTTCTTTAGTCATATTTATATCCTGACTCTTCAAGGCTCACTGCCTACATTGCTTTTGTATCCAAGAGGGGAAAAAAAACAGTAAAAATTATTTACCCACACTACTTCTGATGACTGCATCATACCCCTCCGGCACAAGTCAAACCCGGCCCTGCTATGTTTTTTTCCCCTCTGAAAAGTCCTGTCTGAGAGGGTGGAAGAAGAGGAGGCTGAGCACAAGGAGGAAGGACAACAGAAAGATGAGGAAGTTGAATTAAAGATGGAAAATAAAAATAGAGGACGCTCCGCTATGCCACTTCCATTGTCTGGAAGCATTCACATTTTGAGGCAAATCCGTGGTGGTAGTGTGAATTTATTGCTAGCTTCAGACAAAGAATCTGAAACAGTCAGGTGGTCAACATCTTTAGGTGGCCACAGTTATTGTTAAACTAATAAGCAATAACTTCCCTGGTCTACTTTGTTGGCGTGAGCATATAGAGGCACAGACATGTTTTGTTGTGTGGGGGAATTATGTTACTGCCATAATACTAAATGACTGATGTACTGTACATGCTGTTCTCTCCCTCAGCTTATGAGCTACAGGAGTGCCCTGATCCAGAGCCTTTCCGCTACGGAGTGGTGGTGGGTGCTGGCTACAATGTGGGCCAGTCTATTTCCTTTGAGTGTCTGGCTGGATATCAGCTAATGGGACATTCCATCCTCACCTGTGAGCATGGCACCACGCGCAATTGGGATCACCCTTTCCCTCGCTGCGAAGGTAAGGGATGTGAGATTTGTCTTATCAACACCCAAATAATATACACATTTAACACATTTATTCATCTGAACACTAAATAATCTTCCCAACAAGTGGCCGACAATACTGCCGCATGAACGTAGAACCAAAGTAATAACGTGATAACTTCCTGTTTAGAACATATTGAGCTATTACATCATTAGTGAGAAGTGCGGCTATGGAGATAATGATTATCTATTATGAATAATGCAATTAAACTGAATTGCTATCCCCCATTAATGAAGCAAAGTATTCTCTTATAATCAATACTGTGCTAAAGAGGAATGGAGACAAATAAAAGATGAATAAAAGAGAGGCTATATTGAAAAGAAAAGTAATGGATGCTCTTTCTTTTGCCTCGTCCTTGACCCACATTCTCACACTCTAGCTGCCGATTATTTAATAAGGCAGGCAAAATTACAGAGGGAGGTGATGGCCATGACACTAGAACTTTGAATGGGCATGCAGGGTGATAAATGCGAGTGAGAGAAGGAGCAACAGAGTGAAAAGGCAGAGGGAACAGGAGATATTCAATAACAGGAGTTTATTCTCACACAGCTATTTTCTTTTGTATAAGCCTTTTTAATATATTCACAAGTTCAAAGCTGAAATATCACTATCTGAGAAAATTATACCTGTGTGTGTGTGTGTGTGTGTGTGTGTTTTCATGTGTGTGCATGCATATGTGTTGGTGGGTGCAGGAACATGCATAGTGTATAAAATACATGTATATAATATTAATCATATTGCAGTATTCTATATCCCGGTGCCATGTGCCTGTGTAGTTTCAATGTGTAGTTTATTTCTATCATAATGTGATTCCAATGCAGCACCTTCCCGAACCAATGCAATATGCAGTGATAATATATAGCATTTAATATTAGTACATACCAGTGTAATAGTGTGTCTTTCAACCCATGAAAACTACTTTACATTCCTTGAATGCAAGTACATGTGAGTGCACGTATGTACGTTGTACTGTGTGTTTGCCTTCTAAAATGACCAGGAGAAGGTAGGCCTGATGCTTCTGACTGTGAATTGGCTTTTATGCTATTACCTGGTGTGGGGAAGTGATAAAGCAGGAGATAAAGTGATTAGAGATACCTCATTCTTAATGGCAGAAATGTACCTGAACACACAAACACATACACATTTTAGACACAAGTACATTTTTGTTAACTTGCCTCCACTTACCTGCTTGTCTTGGCACATCAAATTTTGTCTATAAAATGCTTTACCCTGTACCCTTTCTTTTTTGTTTGTTTCCACTTCTCTCTGCACCTAACCTTTGCTGTCTTATCTCCTCCTCCTTCATCATCCCCTTTCCATTTGCTATATTTCTATATAGCATATTATGCTTTGCTGTTTACTTTTTTGCATTTTAAAACAATTGCAACAGTGTTTCTGTTCCCACCAAACCCTTCAAGCAAACACACACTCTCTTACACATAAGGTTTAAGTAGCTTGCCAGTTGATGGCGTCAGCCAGAGGTGCAACTCCATCGAGTGTCCAGGGTTTAATCAATCAATCTGATCGATAGCTCATTTAACAGGTGAGCCAGCAGCAGAGGGGCCAAGCAACCACATGGCTAAAGCAGGCAGCTGCATAACATGAACACACACATAACCTGAGAGAGAAACAGAGGGATAAAACATGCAATCTCTGCTTTGGGAATGATTGCATACCCATAGGCATCCAAGGGTGTGCCGTTAAGCTGAATACCCCGTCTGGGTTGCTTGAGATGCCTGCACTACTGTGATTACCACTCCTTCCTGATTTTCTCTGCTTCACCACAGTGTATATGGGGTTTCTCTAAGGGCACCAGTGGGAATGTTAAGCTTAAGTTGGTTAGAACCTCCTGAGTTCCTGAGGAATGTTTGAAATATAGTTACAATTTCTATGCATGCAGATTTGAGGCTGTGTGCAGGCTAGCTTGTATGTGTGTGAGTTGCAGTGTTACTGTATTTGTCAGGCTGCGCAGGATTTTTCTAACCTCAGGATATCAGGCATATCGGAACTTGTGAGGTTCTAGTGTTGTCAGTTCTGACATAGACATGCGGTTTTAACCTTTCCTGTCACTCAAACACACAGTTAAGTTAACACACACACATGCATATCCACTCCTCATATACGTACTGTACTTACACACACACACCTCAAAAGCCCAGTCCACACTAACCCCTTGCCTCATCTCCGCACTCTCTTCACCCGCAATGGGAAAGGGTTGAGGCCTTATCTTAGCAAAACACTCCATCCAAGTCCCCACTTGCTAACAGGCTTTACTGGCTAATCTTTAGCTCAGACAAGCGCCTGGGCACTAGACGAAGAGTGAAGGAGAGGGGGAGAAAGACACTGAGAAGGGAAGCAGAAGAGGGGGATGGAAAAATCTGTTTTTTCCACCGATTGCAGCTGAATTATGCATCTTTCCTGTTGTATTCTTGGCCCACTGATGTATATATATGTACTCTGCCTCTATTTCTCCCTTCCCTCTCCCTCCCTCAGTGCCTTGTGGTGGGAACATCACATCAGACAATGGGACCATCTTCTCCCCGGGTTACCCAGAGGAGTACCCTAGCTCAGCTGACTGCTCCTGGCTGATCACCGTGGCTCCTGGCTTCGGCATCAAACTCAACTTTACCCTGCTTCAGGTTCATGGTCCTCACGACTTCATCACCGTCTGGTAAGAAATGACTGTTTCCACTGGCTGCATATATGTGGAAATTCCTTTAATGAAATACTGTGTATATATTGTATCTTAAAATTTCAGAAAATGTTCATTTTGTTTTGTGGGCAAACTGAAATGATATTCTAACCAGTTTTCTAGTAATACCAAAACCAAAATCTCAAGGCCATCTTAACAAAATGTTGAATTCTGTACTTCACATGTCATTGAAATGTCAACCTCTATATTGCCTTTTCTTTCATTCTTTCCTCTTTCAACTCCTTGTCACCCACCCCTACTTTTCAACCATATCTGCCTCTGTTGTGTTGCTTGACAAAACAAAACAGAGTCCAGTTATGTAATCTCTAATTCCCCTGCCCCCTCCTCTCTTTTCATTCACTGTCCCCTTTATGTGACTTGCAGTTTGTTTTTTAACTAACAAGTTCAATATGGCCTCCGCCACATTGTCCCTCATCTTTGTCATCCATTACAGTGGCAAAAAAACCCTGCTGATTAAAAGCTCACCTCTGTCTTGTCTTTGGCTTTATCGCTTTCTTTTCTTGTGTCATTGTTGCTTTTTTCATGTCCACCATTCCCCCTTTGCTTGCCCTCTCCCTGGGACACAGACGATTTTATTCTTTTAAAATCATCACATCCCCCTTCCGCTTTTTTCTATTTTTTTAATGTATGTTCAAACACATGGATACCAATACAAAGGATAAAAATATTGTCAGTTATTTTTGTAGGAATTATTTTTTTAAAACAGCTGGAACTGTAAAGTGAAGCAAACCTGCAGTGGCAACACCAGAAACCTCTGATCATGACAAATACTTCTGTGGGTTTTGGCTTTACATCTGCAAACTTAATGACAGGAAAATATGTATAAATGATTATAATTATTTATATCATATTTCCTAATTACCAAACACTAACATGTAATAAATGCTTTTAGCCATGGAGGACCAATCAGAGCAGTAGCTGGAATATGGTTGCACCCTCGTTAAATATGTGTGTGAGAGAAGTGAGAGGGAGAGAGTAAGCTTTGGCTAGTGGAAATGTGTGTGTTCTCTTATTTTTTATTTTTTTTGGTGTGGTTGTGTTAATGTTCGAGTCTGGACGTTTATGTGGTAGGTGTATATCTTTTTGACTGACTGAGTATCGAGGGGTAAACCTTCCTTTCATCACCTCCATAATGCACGGCTGGGCCTGCCATATGTGCGACGAGAGACAGGATTTTGCATGCATGATGGTTGCCAGTCCCAGTTGATCCCCTCTCCCTGAGACAAGCTCCAAAGGTCCCAGCTCTCAGTGAGACCGGAGATCTGACTGCCTGCCAATCTGGCAACTTTACGACCACATGAAAAGTCCACATGGCATGGGGTGACGTCTATGTTTTACGGATTGGGCTGCTTATAGAAAATTGTGTGAAGATTTTTTTAGTCCATGCAGAGTTTTTGTCACTAAGTCGACATGGCTAAAGTGAGCCAAAATGTCCACATTCTATCTTATTGTTGCTCTTCTGTAAGCGGCCCTCACTGTATTGATCTTTCCCAACAAGCTCATGCGGAGCCAAGATGGGGACTATCATGTTCCCCAGTTTCCAGTTACCACCCCTGTGTATCTATCCACTGAACTGCTGAGCCAAGGAAATGGGCCCCGTAATGGCGGCTTGGCCAGAGTGCTGTCAGGCAGCAGTCCCTAGCCAGCCGTTTCCAGAGCTGCTTGTAATCTCCCATGCCCAGTCTGACAGCCAAAGACAGATGGTTTTTAAGCTGAATGGTTGTGGCAAGAATCTGGGAGCTGGCTTAATCGGCCATGCCCACGCCAGGGGACTGCCAAGGCTGGGCCACAGCTTCCAGGGACACTCCCATTGGATGGCAGTTAGCAGGAACAGCGCAATCCAGACCTGTCATTCCACGCTTATCTGTAATTTCAACATAATCACCCAGAGCAGCCCAGAGTAATTGCTTTGGGTATGATGAAATAAGAGCAGCTTGGTTATACTCTGCTGCTGGAAGCTGCTTGACAATAATCTGGCATTTGGCTTTGTTTGGTTGTCTCACAGATATGCATCATAGAGCCTCAAGGTGCTTTATGGTTAGAGAGAGAGAGAGCATTTCAGCAGAGGCTGCTGACAGAAAATGCCAATGGTTAATTATCATCACTTTACTCCAGTGTATTGTTATATTTGAAGTTATAGTTGACCTGTGACATTTTTTCCCTTTAGGGATGGTCCACAAGAGACAGCCAGGAAACTGGGAGTGTTCACTGATGGAGAGCCCAATGACCCACCCAGTAGCACATCCAATCAGGTGCTGATACGTTTCCGTAGTAACACAGAGAAGGGTGGACTGTTCCGTATCAGTTATCAAGGTATGTTAATTACTCTTCTTACTTTATCCTTATTTCTATCAGATATTTCACACATATTCTGTGTTTGACTCCTTTCATTTCTTTGATGCTCTCAATAAAGCTTACAGGCTGCAGTTCTGCCTGCCGCCCCCCATCATCCCCAATGCAGAGATCCTGATGGCAAGCAAAGAGTTTAAAATTGGTAGGTTGAAATGCTGTCACAATAGTCATATTCATACACATATAGACACACACAATGGCTCCTATCTAGGCACTGCTGACATTTTTGTACTAGATGTTAGTCCCATCCTGATGTGTAGAATTGTAGCATTTTAAAGAAGAGTTCATCTCCCTGTCAGTTCACCTTCTGGCTTTGACAATTAACACTGGCCAAGGTTCACTGATTCTGATAGTGACTACACATCCCATAAGGCAATGGTATGGACTCACCCCTAACTACATAACCCACTGAGTTTTGAGGTAGC
Organism: Siniperca chuatsi; assembly: GCF_020085105.1. Classification (NCBI taxonomy): domain Eukaryota; kingdom Metazoa; phylum Chordata; class Actinopteri; order Centrarchiformes; family Sinipercidae; genus Siniperca; species Siniperca chuatsi. The sequence continues at coordinate 19,449,526 of NC_058058.1, read as the reverse complement.
AGTATAAATGAATAATTATGGAAAAATAATCAGAAAGCCAGGGGGATTTGAGGCAGGTGCTCTTATTCTCCCCTGCAGAAGACAATGGAGATTAATTATCCTTATCTGTTTATTTGCATACCTCCTTGACTCGTTATTATTCAGAGACAAAGACAGCAACACTGACATAGTGTTTCATCTATAGGATCCCCAGTGGGGATTTATTATGTTACTTTTTTCTACTGTTAACTTTTTCTTTCACTGAGACGCACAGTGGATCATGATTACTTCTGTGTTATGTCAGTATCTTGGCAAAGGAGCACTGATTGGTGTATGAAGACATCTCCCTCCTCCATCTCTCTCTGTTCAGGTGATATAGTGCGCTACAGATGTCTTCCAGGCTACCAGTTAAGTGGAAACAGCATCCTGACATGCCGGTTGGGGACACACTTGGAGTTTGAGGGGCCTCCGCCCTCATGTGATGGTGAGTGAATGCCTCTGGAAAACTTGAAAACATACCCAGGCTCTCTTTTTCAGGAAGGCCATTTTCACACTCACAAAGTTATGCATTTACGTCTGATCTGTTGGCGACAGAGCAGCTCCACATGAGCAGTTGGGGAAAGGGCTTTGCTCAAGGGCACCTCAGTGGTGATAAGGAGGGAGGGGCAAGCACCGCTCTTTTACTTTCTACACCCATATTTATCCTGCCTGTCTGGGGATCGAACTTGCAACCTTCCAGTCATAAGCTCTCCCTTTTCACATCTTGATGCTACTTTCCTTCCTAGATACATTTAGTATATTTATCTTCTCCTGCTTTATCTTTTCTTATTATCTTCCTAAAAATCTATGGAATATACAAATACTGCATAAGGGTTCTGAAATCTCTGTGTTGATTAGGTGAATACTAAATGAATACTGGTGTTTTTGTATTTTTTTGCTCAGAAGACTCACAAGGTAGTTTGTTCATGTGCTGGCACAATATGTCTTTCTGTTGCCGGGCAACAATGTATGTATGCATGATGTCCAAAAATCAAAGTCAGAAGACAAACAATGAGCACAAAAGAAAATATGAATTTGCATAACTGTTGCTGTTTGGCAACTGAATCTTACTCAAATGTCAGAATTTCCTAATAGCTCCAACTTCTTCCCCATAGCTCCAACTTTTTATAGAATCAAAAAAACAGAAAGTCACAGTTACATGTATGGTACATATGTAGAAGTAGATAATGTATATGGTGGTCTGTCTTAATGTAAAGTAAATGTGAAAAGTGGCATGCATAAAAGTCCAGAGCTTTTGCTCGGATCTCTCATGATAGTTAAGACACTTTAAGCATTATTCTGACATTCAGAAAGTGTCTTGCCTTGTATAATTTGGTTGATTTGGTCTCAAGCCACTTGGTGTGGTTTAGACCTGGTCTTGGCTCAAATTCGATTGAAGTCCAATTAGACCCAACCAGTCATGGCAACATGATGGTGCAGAATCACAGTCATCCAAAGTAATCCTGTGGATCTGTGTCGTCTCTATGGTTGAACATCTCCCTTGGAAATAAATTTCAGCTGATCAAATAGCAGCAAACTCAGATGACACTGTAATATAAGTACGGGTCTTTAAAAGTCCAAAATACATTAAAATGCTCTGCATGCACTCTTTGCAAAAAGAGTGGCTACTTATATTCCAAAGTACATATTAAGACACTTGCATACATTTAATTGTTTACAGAATAAGCCCCTTGAGATCAATCATCGCATTTTCAAGAGGCTCCTGACAACTCATTATGTTTCACAAATATATTACAACACAGGTGAAACACTGCCTTCCTCATGCACTAGTTTGAATTTTGCCTTATTTCTGGATCCAGTGGGTCCTCTTTCTGCCTGTAGTCATGGAGCCGCAGCCACATATCAGCTTGGCAGCACTTTCCATCTCTGTGGATGATACTCGGCTCCCATGAGGCTGAGGGTGGTTGCTGTGGCGCTCTCTACATGCTGAGATATCGTCCTCCCAAAGGAATCAATGAGTGCAGTTTACCCAACAAACTCCATCATCATGATACTGTATGTTGTGTGCAATGCTTTTCCTTTGGGCAAGAGACTGAGTGCATAGAGGGCTCCCTAAAAGAATATACCTTTCATTCCCTTGCTTTCTTTTTTAAAACGTCTTGATTATTTCCCCCCTTTGTCTTGCTGTGTCATTTTGTGTCTCACTCTGTTTGTGGGTTACGTGGTGGACGAGGGAGAGTAAGAGAAAGTTGATAAATACATAAATTAAAAAAAACTAATTTTGAATGCTAAATAGGAAAAATATATAAATGCTCTCAGCATGAGGTGAAAAGGAAGGGAGATTATATAAAAGTTAGGCAAAAGAAAGAGGGCAAGGAAAGGGGAAGAGGAGCTATGTATAGGCTGATAATGAAGATGTGGAACAAAGTACCCAGAACAGCCAGTGAGAGGCAGAAGAGATGAGACTGAAAGTGTCAAAAGTGAGGAAAAAGGGAAATCTGGAAATCCTTTGTGTGTGTGTTTATTTTTCCCTCTATGAAGTCCTGCCTTTTGCCTGCTAACCCATGTTAAGTGAAGGCATCCACTGTCATAGCCTTGTATTTGATTTTTGAAAATAGCCTGCTTTGCGCACACCTTTGCCTTGCTAAGCTAACAAATCTGTGGTGTTTTTAAAAATCTAAGTGAAAGTCAGTGACAGCTGAATCCATTAACTTTGCGGTGCACTACCGCTGTGAATCTGCACTTATGTTCATGGCTTGTGTGCCCCTTTAATTGTTCCCCTTATGCTTAGAGACACATTATACTGGGAACAAACAGTTCCATCACACTCCTCCTTCCTGCAAGCTGTCACTTTGCCTGCATAGACACATAACAGGGTGATGGGGAGGAGAGCCACAAATAAAAGCTGAAGGAGTCAGGAGTTGAGTGAGAAGAAGTTGAGAGGAGAGAGGAAAGTAAGACAACAAACTGATGCTAGTGTGAAGGAAGAGGAGAACATTGGATTAGTATAGTAAGAGAACATTTTGAGATTACTCTGAATAAGCAGGATTCTTGAGGAAAAAGACAAAATCTGTCTGGAAAAATGGAGGAGAGACTGCTAAAGCAGAAAGCAGAAAGATGACGAGTAAGTGAGTAGGACAGGAGTCAAAAAGCAAGACGAGAAAGGGAGACAGGGAGAGACGTAGTTCGAGGGCAGTGAAGAGACGAAGTGCATAGCTCATTGAAATGCAGGGGACATGCCAGCTGCAGCTGCACCTCTCAAATCACCACTTCTAGCTCTTGACAAGCACAACTCTCCCTGCATGTCTAGCTGCCGCCACCCCCCACACACATACACAATCAATCACAAACTCGTACATATACTGTATAAACGTACACACTGGTCTAGCATGTGTCTGGGTTACACAGCAGTGGATGTTGTCAGCACTGGAGCCTACAGTCGGTTCTGCAGTATTGCTTGCCCCTCAGCGCCAATATCCTCTCTCATCCTCTGCATTCCCTCCGTCTGCACTCCCTCCTCCCTCACTCGCCACTTCCCTCCCCTGACTCACTAGCGTCAGACTTCTGTTCTTACGTAACACATGTACCCTATATTCCCCGTTTCTCTTTTTATTTTGTCCTTCTCCTCTTCTGAGTCTGGTTCAAAACACAACAACACGGTGCAATGTATTGTCACACACTTTAACACACAGTTGTCCAACCATACCCAGATCGGTCTTTCTCCCTCTCTGTCTTTCCCTTTCTCCCAACACTGACATACATGCCAATATATAATAGCAACCACAATACACACATAAACACAGACACACACACACACTCGCTCTTGTTTTTTCTTTAGTTAATGCAGATTATTGTTGCTAGTCACAATGGCAAATGGGTTTAGCCTCTCTAGTATTTCCTGCCATTGGAGCAACCAGTTGGTTTGTACAGCATGTGATTTGCCTGTTATTTGATTAAACTGGGCAAACGCACAGCCCGTAACTTCATCTGCTGTCTGCTGAGACCACAGGGAGTTCGAACATCACACACACGAAACAATAGCAACAGTACAAAGTGTTACTTGAATTCATTAATGAAACACAATGAGCTTTGATGATCCAAAATCCCTGTGTTTATCCTCCAGACAGACTTCTGGTTAAAAACTGCATAATCACCCATCACATTAGTTTCCCAGCTAGCTAGCTTTCTTCATCCCACTCGGTCCCTTCGCCTCCCTCACCTCTCCATCTATCTTCTTTTTGTTCCCTAGATTTTTTTTTTGCCCTAGCCCCCTTCTTTTAGTCCAGCAGAATGGATTACAGCTGCCACTTTTTCCCATCTTCATTGTCATCCCTGACTTCTCAGAGTTGTTAGGTCCTGATCCATGCTAATGCTTATGTTGAAGCCCATCCCCTTCAATCAGCTCGTTATCACTCCTCAGCTTATGCTAATTAAATATCAACAGGGGTAAAGGCATCTCAACAGCACTGCGGCACTACAAGCTACATATATTGTGGATTTATGCACATGTGCGTCCATACTTGCATACTGGAGTGCACAAATGTGCGTGTATGGATGCAGATGTGTGTGCATCTGTGCTTGTCTGCACGAAAGTCTTCCTCAGCATTTTTTTTTTTACTGGGACTCTGTTGAATACCATGAACACTTTATACATAAACAGAAGGGATGTCTCACAGATTGCCATTCCTGCTACCAGTGTATTCCATTCCTTGTCTCATTAAAGTGAAATTTCATTTTGAGTTCTATCAGCGTTGATCTCACCTTGTGTGTTGAAGCTGCCTTTTTTCCAGCTGTCAGATTTGTCCCCTAATACCCTTTTGTTTACAGCCAAACAGAGTGATGCTTCATTTCAAAAGTGGATTAGTTTAATAAGTAGCAGCCTATACATAAGAGCCCCTGCCTGTCTCTTTCCATCAGCTCCAAGACTAGCTGAAAGTAGTTTTGAAGACACGTTGGAGCTTCCTGAAAGGTCACTAACAACACACATCTCAGCCTCAGAGAATTGATTGTTTAATGAACTTCTCTCTTAGATTTTATATGCTACTTCCAGGCGCAATCAGTTTCACTATCAGTGATGGATTTAAGCCTTTTGACTCACATCCACTAAGGTTCTTGAGGTTGTAAATTATTTCACAGACTTTGTGAATGTCTTCTTGGAATTTGGGATGAGAATAGATCACTTCTACTTCCAAAGTTAGATGCCAAAAGTACTTTGTAGATTTCTAATCATATGCACCATGATGGTACTATTATTGTAGTATGTACCATTGTACATGCTGCAGAAATTGTATTCTCAAACTGTAGTTTAACCCCCATAAATGTTCCCTTAATTTTTTGATTTGATATGACTTTAGCTTACTGTATATGCTAGCACAATACAGTATGTTAAAGGATAACAGTTACTGTTTCTTGGGGCACCCTGGTGGCCTAGGGGTTTGATTCCAGTTGGGGACCTTTGTTGCTTGTCATTCCCCATCTTTATTTAATAAAGGTTTAAAAAGCCCCACAAAAAATATATTTTCTTGACCTATGGTAAAAAACATTTGCAGGTATTTAGAATTTGTTTTGTGTTTGTAATACAATGAATGGCAAACAGTTGTGGCAAAAGTTTTTAGCAGGAACATGCCTCTTTTTAACATGCCTTTCTGTGAGTGACAGCTTACCTGACATTATCTGAGATTGCCTGAGGCAATAAACCCCACCTAGTTGACACACCAAGCAAGGTAACAAATGCTAAGAATTATTTGCAAATGCTTTTTAACCCAGGCTGTCTGCCATATTATTTTTCTTGTGGATTTAATAATCTCTTCCCCTATGAACACACAGAGAGGAGGTCGAGCAAGCCTAGAATCACACACACACAGCAGTGCGTTAACACAAACACACAGCCCATCCACGTATACAAAAACAAGTGTATACCCACACAAGCACTGTCCCACAAAGGAGGCGCTGCTAGAATGTGATTCTGAGCATTCAGTATTTCACTGCTGTAATATGTGTCAAGTGCTGCCTCACCCTGAGGCAGAACAGGCTCAGGTATTCAAATTACAGCACACAACAGGGGCATTTACACCCCAGGCCAAATTATCTGCAACACTTGCTTGACAAACACACTCAAACATAAAATGTATGCGCATGCAAAAAATACCTGGTCACATGCACTTTGATGTGGTTTTTACTCATATTTACAGCATCTCAGGATGTTTTTTTTCTTTATTTCTGCTATGCTTGTAAGTAAAGCCTCTGGCTGGTGTTTAATAAGGGAAATGTATGGTTTTTCTGTGAGCTTGAAATGATCTTTTATTAATTGTCAAGCTCTAAACAAGCCATTGGGTTGAATTCCAGCACGGGTTCAGTGTTAAAACAGTTCAAACTATTATGTATGCCAAAGTAGGCCCTTAGGATTCGTTGCAATATAGGAAGTAATATACATTGGAAAGCAGTTAATTTCACAAGAGAGAACATTTACTTTATGTAGGTTTATGGTATCTTATTTAGCTACAAAAATCAATGAAAAAAATATCTTTCTCTGCTGTGGAAAGAGTTATTTCACACTCTTGCCTCTTTAGCACTCAGCCCCATTAGGTGAGCAGCAAAAACAATAGGAAGGGAAAAAAATATGTAGCCGTTGCACTGTGTCGCCGTTGCAGCATTGGCGTCCTTTCATGTTGCAGCTTGTTTTTCGGGGTTCCACTGTGTATGCAGACAGCTCTGGCAGATTAAGAGGTGGGCTTCACAGCTTCGCAACAAAAACGCAACAGACAGGAGCGCTGGTGAACGTCTGATAATACAGACTGAAACCACTAGGAAATGTCAAAGGATGTCATGGGGATGTCACATAAGAATACCAATGGCAGGAGGGGATGGGATGAGCAGATGGATGTGGTCCACCCAGACGTGCCACAGCAATAGGGCTTCCAGGCAGATGTGAGCATTAGTCGCCAAGTTAACATCACATGTGTCACATACAGACAATGGGCAAAGAGGAGGCAATATGCTCATTGCAAGTCAGTAATATTATATCATACCTAAGCTGTTTTCTGCACTGATTTTAGCATGGACAGCTTTGTTTCCTGCAATGGTATCATGACCAGAATGACAATTAACTTAGCTATGCTTTCAGTCACATTGAGTTGCCCTCCAACAACAATATGGATCTAACTAATGCAATTTGTGCTTCAAGGTAAATTAAATTCACTAAAAAGAAGGAACAACCATCAGAAGTTCTGTGCAATTATGAAACAACATAGAACAGCAATACATAAATGAAACATTATTCCTAAAATTCAAATTAATTGATTTTTTTTATGTCTGCCTTTTATTTCTCTCAACAGTGACTTGTCCCATGAATGAGGTACTGACAGCTTCCACAGGTGTCATCATGAGCCAGTCACCAGGCAGCGGTTTTCCCCATTTTGAGTCCTGCTCCTGGGTGGTCAAAGTAGAGCCTGGCTACAACATCACCTTCACCATTGAACACTTTCAGACCAGCCGTCAGTTTGATGAGCTTGAGATCTTTGATGGTGAGTCACTGTATCTTGTAATGAAAGTGAACATATGTATACCAATGGTTATATACAGTATCATGTAATTTAGTTTAACAGTATTATGATTATTTTGACCTTTTTATTAGAAGAGTTTAACTGAGCATCCTGTTACATTCCTGGTCTGAGTGATGCCCACTACATGTACTATTTAGTAGTGTGTTGACCATACGTCCCTGTGACACCTCCCCACATACTTCTTTGACTCAAAAACTCAATTTCACAAATATCCACAATTAAATGCTAAGATGAGCCAGACAGCTGAATTTACTGTCCCTAACAAAGGTCTCTGCATCTACAAACAGAAAATCACACACAGGGTCCCTTTCATGGTGACAGAACATCTACATCTGCCTTGTACATTTGCATATGATTAGAGGCACAGTCAGTAACTGCCAGACTGCTCTGAGAAAATGGCGGTCGTATACACTAGTGTTCCTGATTAGTGCTTTTTATCTTCTGCCGAGTGGAGGGGAACGGACATTTGCCAACCTTGGGGCTGCCAAGTCAATTATGGAAGGAGATATTTTTTTCCACAATTAGGAGCTGAGCACATTTTGATTTTATGCACAATCCCTCAAAAGCCATGACTAGGGAAAATGATATTCATTTCGAAATTTGTATTAATTATATTCACTGTTCTATCAATTTACATTTACAAGGAAAATGCTATTCAAATTATTCTTCAGATGTAAGTGTGTAGATGATGAAACACAAGGTATTATTTTGAAGACCCAGTGAGGTGGTTTACATAAAATCATTGGCACTCTTATTCTTTTCTCTTATTCTTTTGCACATAGTGATGAGACTTTCAAAGATGGATTCTTCTTAATAATTGTCTTCTCTCTCTCTCTCTCTCTCTCTCTCTCTCTCTCTCTCTCTCTCTCTCTCAACCCAGGCCCATCCAGACAGAGTCCTCTCCTGATTACCCTCAGTGGTAACTATTCCAGCCCACTGAGCATCACCAGCTCCAGTAACAAAGTCTACCTGCACTGGTCCTTTGATCACACTACCAGCCACAAAGGCTTTCGCATACGCTACTCAGGTGAGTCAAGAACATGCAAACACTAGCCTGAGGTTACAGGCTTTTTTATGAAATGTGATGTCAGTGGTCCATTTAGAATTGATTTACTAGAAGAAATTGATGTTTGACTTTGTTAATTCCGGACATTGTTGTATATTCGATGTTATCAGCGGTGCCTTTGGTTTACTGTGTCAACAAGACCAAAATTTGGGCTGCCAACTTCAGCTGAAATAGCTAGTAATATGACCCATCTCCATGACAACCTAACGGGGGTGGCAGGCATCTGCAGCGGTTCTTGCTGTGCAGCACAGGCCTGGGAATTAGTAAACGCTGTATTGCTTATTATTTTTCTGTTTTGTCCTGCTCCCATGAAGGATCTGTTGGTATACGACACCTGCATAACTCGCTGTGAATTATGACTGTGTAAATATTTAAAAGGCTCCCTCCCGTTCTGTATCAACACCACTCAGCCAGATTGACTAATCATCTCTCTCCTCCTCTCAGTGGAGCTCTCCGTCTCCCCAACTGGATGTTCTGTCTTTTCTCTGCCCTTTTCTTCTCTTGCGTCTTTTACTTTATTTTTTTTCTTAGCCATGATGGATTTAGCCATAGCAGGCTAAGTGATGGCTGAGAACCCACAAGTTGCCATGGTCAATATGGAGTTGCCTTCTGTAGTACCTTGGTAGGGAGGAAGGAACAGATGGCACAGGAAGATTCACTGTTCGGCTGTGTTCTTCATCAATCTATCTTTTGTCCCCATGGACTGGTCTTTCATCACCAACTTGCAGACATCTCCTCTAACAACTCCCCATCTCAGTTTTCTATTCTTTCTCTTGTTTCTTTTTAAAAAAATACTTTATTAATCTTTTACAAATTTACAAAAGAACACATTCCCCATCACCTCATGTAGACGTGTTCATCTTTTCAGTCGATTCAATCAACTTAGTCTGCCTGACTCTGTCACTATCTTCCTTACTATCTCCTTATGCTTATATGTCCCTCCCTTTGTCTGTATCACCATCTCCGTCCCTCCCTCCCTCTTTCTCCTCCTCTCTATTATCTATTACAATCCAGTTACCTGCCAATGTGGATCTGATTCCTCTGAGCTGCAGGGCTGATTGTAGTGAGACAAGCTGTATGCTATAACAGGCAGAGAGGGGGAAGGAGCGAGGACCACAGAAAGAGGGACAAATGAGTTAGACACTGATAGAAGTGAAGAATTGAACTCAAGGGTTGCTCAGGAGATGCCAGTCACAATGACTGACAGGAGAAGGCCTTGCCAAGGAACATAAAGTAGCTCAGTCAGAGTATTAAATATCATTGGATTTAAACATTGGGTTTGTGTGTGTTCTATTTGTTACCCATGTAGCCATCAAGAGTGATATCAATGAGAATTCATCCCTTGATGATTGTGGAGAGGACAAGTGTTTCAAAGTCGAATGCCACACTTCACAAAATGACCAAAGCCTGTAGTACACCTACTGTGTAACATCTTAACATGTTTCTTAACATGTTTCTTAGTGAACCTCAGGATCAAATTCCACATAAAGTCTGTTTTATCTAACATTTCTTCAGTGCCACATAATGGCAGCTCACTTGAAAAGTCTTGCATTTTCTGTCTCACTGGAACAATTTCTGTGAGACAGCAACATCTCATAAATGCTGAATGCATATTACACCGCTGACATGGCTTTAAGTTTTTATACTGTAAGGGAGTTTAATCTGATTGCATGGTGCTAAAAATTCCCACTGACTTGAAAGAGAGGCCATTTTCATTGCCACGTGTGAGCGGTTTGAGTCGGAATTTGCATTTTTATAGAACTGTAAAGTGGTCACAGTGATTAAGTGTAATGGATAATACGCTTTTTTTGTGTTCATGGTCCAGTTCTATCCTAATCTCTCCCCACAATGTGCACCATTTTCTGTGTCACATAGCCATGTACTGTTGCATCAAAATCATTTTTAAAAATGTTTTCACAATATGTATTCTTTTTTAGTCTCCAGCAGGTGTGCAGTGATGTTGTGTTATTGTGAGATCTGCAAAATGCAATTTAGGCCTCAGAGTCCTCCATTCTTTGGGGACCATGGACCTGTTGCTGGCACCATTTGGGATGATAAACGATTATTGCAGCCACCAATTTAGCCAACAAACAAAAACAGATACTTTGTTCCTGTTATTATGTATCCATCACTTTTATTATCCTCCTCTGCTGCCGCTGACAAACTCCTGTTTCGCTTTGTAGAACATTAGTTTCCTTTAATCAATTTTCCTTGTCTCTAGTCTGCAGTTTTTGCCTGAAAGAGATTGCATTGTAGCGCTTGCATTAATACATATACTACTTTACCACACTGAGCAGAGAAGACTGATGGAAAAGTGATCTGGGGCTTTGTGCTATTGAAGGCGCATTAATCCTTCACCTCCTCAACAACAACTTGCATCATCTTGCATCATTACTGGGTTTTTTATGCTTGTTGCACTCAATTTTATCGGTATGCGTATTTATATCTTTACCTATTTCTTTTATTTTTTCATAGCGGCCTACTGCAGCCCTCCAAACAACCCTGTAAATGGCACAGTGCACAGTCTAACAGGCACTAAGCTGGGCAGCACCCTGCGTTTCAGCTGTGACCAGGGCTTCCGGCTTATTGGCCAGAGCAGTGCCACATGCACCCGGACTGCACAGGGGATCTACCAGTGGAATGCACCAGTGCCACTTTGCCAAGGTGAGGGCCCAATCATAGCAGCAGGTCATGAGGAAGGATGAGCAGGTTGGAAGATGTTAAGAAAAACATAGATACAGAAATCTAATAGACTAGTCTCTTAAATGAGGATAATTTCCCATTGCTAATGCAAATCAACATTTTGTCAATATCATCATTGTGAATGAGCTCATTCAACATTTAGTCCCACCTCTCAAAAGTGATGAAATTAACCTTAAAACTGTGCAAAGAAAACCAGCATGCCAGTTAGCACTTCTAACTGGCATGCTGAGTTTAAGAAGACAATTTTGTAGCAAATGAATTTTGTAAATTTAGTCATTTTGATTTATGTTGATTGAAAAAACTATCACTGAATCCATTTGCTTTGGATCAAAGTGTGATTTCAGCTGACAGTGTGCCATCACCACCAGCCCCTCAGCCTAAGGCGTGCTTCAAGGAAGCTTGCTTCACCATTCCTCAGAATTGCTTTGAAGATAACACTGCATCAGATTAATCATATTTGGTTTACCCGAGCTGAATTGTTTGAAATGTCAGTCTTATGGGTTATAGTCACAGTTACCTGCTTGCCACTGTGCTCATTTTTTCAGTGATGGAATCGACAATAACAGTTACCTACTTTCAACTAAGACTGATACATTATAAAAGTTTAAATGTTTTGTGATTTGAAAAGTATAAATGAAGTCATAGCTATTGAGGCAAGATGTATATACTTTGATTTAAAAGTGCTTTTGTCAAAAAATACAAAATGTTATTTTAGATTTTACAAGGCTATGATGCTGTTGCACCATCTTCATTGATTTCCAATTTCAGTGAATTTTCCATTTGTTTGTGTTCAGATTTTCTTTTATATTCCATCACAAAAGCATGAAATCAAAAAGTTCTATTTCCAGAGTCTAGTTTTCCAACTAGACTTATTAACAGTATCAGCTGAAGCAAAAACTGAAAGCAGCAGGGCAGCCATTCAATGTCTGGTCAAGACTGCACCAGGTGTAATCTCCACATGAATTGCATGTGCTCTCTCTAGACTTGATTGTTTACTATGGTGCAGATGGCAGCCCGAACTAATGTTTACTGCACATCTCTGGGAGTGTGTTTGTACAGGAAGCCTATTATGAGCTAGGCACTCTGCATACAAAGATGGTTATTAAAATGTACTTTGCTACCTGTGCTTTCATTCTACCAATTTTTTGGTCTTAATTTCCTGCCGCAACCCTCTTTCCCTTCTAGTCATGTCCTGTGGAATGCCAGTGCCTCCGGTCAATGGCAGTATTGTGGGCCAGGACTTCTCTTTAGGAGCCAGGGCCACGTACCAGTGTAATCCTGGATTTCGGCTTTCCGGGCCTGTCACCACCTCAGTGATCTGTCAGGAATCTGGGAGGTGGAGCCCCATTGAGGCCCCGCCCAGATGTGTTTGTGAGTATTTCTCTTATTGTTTATTTAGTTGCAGTATTATCAACACAACAAACTCTTAATCTTTGGGCATATTTAAAGTTTTCAAAAACTGTGTTACCTACAATTGAGATTAAAACTCATTTGTCATGATGGGAACAGCACACTCAAGTAGATATTTGACTTGATAATGTTTGATTTTCCTCTGACCTTCCAGCGGTGACCTGCCCTGACATTGGCCACTCTGCTGTGGAACATGGGAGGTGGAGGCTGATCTATGGAACTCAAAACCAATATGACACTATAATGATGCTCATATGTGACCCAGGATATTACTACAGGGGACAAAGGGTCATTCGCTGCCAGGCCAACAGCACCTGGAACTACCCAGATCCACGGCCAGTCTGTGAGAGTAAGTGTAAACTGCACATCCCATGGTCTAATTTTCTAACAGTTTCTTGAGATAACACTCTCGTTCGCACCGAAAAATAGAAAAACCTCCGCCAGAAAAAAGCAATTTGTCAAGCAAGAAAAATTATTGCATCTAAATGCATCTTATTCCACTGTGATATTAAGAAAAGAACATAACTAAAGAGGTACAAATTTTCTAACCAAAACAAAATGAATGAAAGCCAAACAAAACCATTTTCAAAACAAAACAATTGAGTATCACTGATTATATTTTGACCATATGGGTTTGTAATATATGATAGTGTTTTCTCATTTCAGTCATTTCCTGTGGGGACCTTGGGACTCCACCAAATGGCAACAAGATTGGAACGCTGACTGTGTATGGAGCCACTGCCATTTTCTCCTGCAATACAGGATATACCTTGGTGGGCTCTCGGGTACGAGAGTGTATGTCCAATGGGCTTTGGAGTGGAACACAGGTCCAGTGTCTAGGTGAGATCTTCAGCACCCAAAAATGATACTTCATAAAGTCCTGCAATTTTCTTCAAAAGTTATTCAAAACACCTATGTCTGACCTTGACCCTTTTCTTTTTCATTCATCCATAGCTGGACATTGTGGCACCCCAGAGCCCATAGTGAATGGACAGATCATTGGGGAAAATTATAACTATAGAGGCAGCGTTGTGTATCAATGTAACCCAGGATTTCGTCTCATCGGGGTGTCGGTGCGGATCTGTGAACAGGATCACAGATGGTCAGGACGCACTCCTGTCTGTGTCCGTAAGTGCTCACAAAGAACAGTTCGTTATTAGTAAAGCTATGGGTGGTATATTGTTAAGACGTGTTAAGCTGAACAGAGTAGATTTTCAGTCTAACATTTTCTACTAGGAACACTGGTAAGCTAGCTAACAAAAAAAAAATCTAAAATCTCAACGAAGTTGCCAGCTTTTTCTCAGCTTAATAGTGTTGCAGATCAATCTTTTGTAATAAGAGCAGACCTATATTACCTAGGGATGGTCTTATCAGGCTAGTTTAGGGCCAATACCGACCGCCAATTTAGTGTGATTAGACCTGAGGCATCTGGTGCTGATCACCAATTAATTCCTGTTATTGAACATTTTTTACAGAAAGCTCCTGCACAAGCTCCTGCATAAAATACACTGTAAAGCCCACATTTGCTTCATGTCTGTTTTACCATGCTATTTCAAACATGGGGTAATTATTCCAAAATAATACACTCTATAATACTACTCATTTTACAAGATTGTTTTAGAGGCCAGTGGCAAAAATAGAGACATGCAGCCAGTGCAGCTGCAGCAGGGCCTGTGTATTTAGAGTTTGGATCATTACTCATCATCTACCTTCAGTGTTGTGTCTGAACAGCTTTGTTGTTGTTGTCACATTAGCTTTTCTAATACAGGCCTTATTTATTCAGGTGTTTGATATTAAACCTTAAGTTTTCATTAAATTGCTCTGCAAATGTGTAACCATGATTTTCTCTATCCTTTGAATTTCCCAGCCATCACTTGTGGTCACCCTGGCAACCCTACCTTCGGTATGACCCAAGGAACGCAGTTCAACTTAAATGATGTTGTGCGCTTTGTCTGCAATACCGGATATGTTCTGCAGGGGGCTTTAAAATCTACCTGCCAGGCCAATGGGCAGTGGAGCAACGCCCTCCCCAAGTGTAAGAGTAAGTGTCAAGTATATCCCCAAGCTTATCTGTCAATGCATCTATGATTTTTGGAGACCATCATGCCTACAAATGAATGGAGGGATAAATGCAAAGAACCAGCACAGTCTGATTCTGTCTACCATTGGATCCAGTAGGCAGTAAATTATTTTTTAGAAAGCAATTTCAGGAAACAAAGTAGTGCAATTTGTCATTTGTCAACTTGTGAGCAAACAAATAACTAATGAGAGAGCAGTTAATCAAATAATTTTCTCTCCGACATATCCATAATTTGAAAATCTGTATGTGCATACACCGTTTTATATACAAATACGAGCGAAATGTTCAGATGCATATATGATCACAGCACAGCTACATAAGCAATGTATAGGCGTAGTACAGCAACTCTCACATTGGTATTTATATGTATTGTGCTGTGTGAACAATTTGAGAGCTAAATAAATCACTGACATCAGCTTTGTGCATACCTAATGCACAGAGTGAAGCTATTGTCAAAAAGTGTGCTTGTTGCAACATACATTGCCTGTAGGGGTATGGTTCTCTTCTTGTGTTCTCATCCATTTGTGTGGGTAGCTATTAAATTACCTATTGTATTGTGCAAGGTCAAATCTTCTGTGACCACAGATGACCTCAATCACAGAGAGAGCTGAGATGATGCGCAGAGACACCTGAAGGGAGAAAGAGTTTAAACGATGCATATTAGGGGAAATTGAAATGAAAAACCAAAGAGCAGCCTGGATTATTTAATTACCATGGTCTCAACTATATGGTCCGTGGAGGTTCCAGATAATATTTTGATGTTATTTCCTCTTAGCCTAGCTACCTCTGTTACACCCTAAGGCTCACCTGTCTGTCAGGGAAACAAACTTGGTTAATAACCATGCAGAGACAACCAAAAACAATCACAGGATCCTTGAGCTTGTGTGAAAGACAGCAGCCTTTGGAGACCTGCATCCTGGCTTTTGCTCAGAATAAGAAGTACCCTGCTCTGCTTTGAATGAGCGAGGCAAGGACTTTTAATTTGGCAGTGTTTTTGCGACAAGCGATGTATCTCGGCACCCACGTCTGTCTGTAAGTCCCCACTAACTGAGGGCTTTGTGACAGGCACAGAAAGGGCGCTCGCAAGGTCGGGCCCTGAATGTGACAAGGCAGTGACAGAACCAGTGACGGATTGACTTATGAGTTTGTTTTAAATGAGGAGAGAAAGGATTTGGCCTTTTTTTAGACATTCATGAAGGGATGAGGAGGTTACAAGTCTCATAGGAATCCGTCTTCAGTTGTTAAAATAAGAGAGAAGTGCATTTGGCTGCTGCATGCATAAGCAGGCAAGATTTTCTTCCAGACATACGCCTTAAATCTCTCCGCTCTAGTAGTGACATCATATTAGCATTGGCCTTGTTTCCATGCAGATGCTGACTGTGTGTGCATCTGTGTATGTGTGTGGGTGGGTGTGGGCGTCTGTTTTGATGGCACATCATCCTTACTGTTGATGTGGAGACATAAGTAGCTTAGAGGTCTTTTTGTCAATCAGATTTATCACCTTAATTACAGCATTCGGGACATATTTGGTGAGGCGTGCTCTCCTGTCTGCCATATAGTTCCTTCCCTGAGTGGAAAACTAGAAGTGCTAGGATGACATCTGCTTCATCCATCTCACCTTAGCTTGAGCTAAGCCGAACCATCAGCTTTTCTTTTAGAGGGAGAGAGAGTAGTGGATAGATACAGAAGGAAGGAAAAAAGGTGAGGGTGGGGCAGGAGTCACTCAGACAAAAGTAATGATTTCCACAGATTTTAACTACAAGAGTCTGTAGGCTCCATCAATAATGCAGTGAGCAGAAGAGGACCGCTGGCCCTCTATCCCTCTCTAATCACCACCAATTTGAGTCACAGCAACAGAGCCACAACACCGCCTTCTTTGGATGACTCGTGTGTTTATTTGTCTTTCAGTGATAAAAGGCAAGAGACACAGGACAGAAAAAACACACTCTGACACACCACTTACAGGGCTGTTACTTGGCAGGAGGCCAAGAGGAGGAGAGGGTGAGCGGGGTCCCCACCTCTGAGTGGAACAGAGATGAATTACCTCAGCCTTTCTTCCCCACTCACTTTTATTCTTCTTTTCCTCTCTCCCTGCCCACTGGACCACACACAAAAATTTACCAGGAGGTCAGTCGTTTTAGATGACTGTTGGATCGCTTTTGAGCTTATGTTGCCCGAGCACATTTTTTCAAAGCTGAATTCCGAGCTTGGAAAGTCTCGTGCTGAAGCGGCTCCACTGCTTCAAATACACTTTGTAGTGTTATTCTGCGGTAAGTTGTAAATGATGGCACCACAGGTCAGCACTCTACTGGAAGGAATCCATTATAATAGATATTTGGGGGGTGATTTAGCTGTGCTGGCCAGCTTGGGAGCATGAAAATGAGTGAGCTTTTAGGTATATTAGCATACAATGGGTTCATTTTGGCTGTGGCAAAGGCACACTCATGGGTCAAGATTGGCAAGGCAAACTGGGGCATAATGGCTGCAGGGCTCTCCCAGACTGTGTTTTAGAAGCCATTAGAGTTTTGGCATCATAGTACACATTTAGTTGTGGTTCACAGTATAGAATAGACAGCAACTGTTACTCACTGTACTCTGACTTTGTTGAGGCTGTCTAAGGTTTTGGTTTGTGTCTTGTATCTGTGACACTCAAGATGGATTGGTGCTGGTAGCAGTCGTAGCCTGACATTCTGTCATGAATTTTAATATATTCTGCACCATCAGGGCCTCTTCCTCTCTAACTCTGTACAGCACCCCTCCTCGCTGTCCCTCGCTCCTCACTCATCCCTCATTCTCCCCTTCCCTAACTCTCTCCATCTGGTGCTAAACTGACATGGTGCCTCTTCTCCTGTGAGCTCCCCATCCATCACCATCTCTGCTACACGGTGGCCAGCAGGAGACTGGCTCTAATGAAGCAAATGTTTATTTCCGGAGTCTGCCTCCTACTTCATTTGGATTGGGGTGGATGGATAGATGCTGGATGGGTTGAAGTAGTAGATGAGGAAAGTAATCGACAAAGAGAGTTAAAGCAAAAAGAAAACGCTCTGCTTGTAAATTGGGCCTGTTCCCTGTGTGTGAGAGAGTGTCTTACATCTAGATGTCTTATATCTTGATAAAAATATATGGTATATTATCGTAATAAGACAAAAAACCTCTCCGCGTCTTTCTTTCCAGTAGCAGTTTACATATAATCGTCAAAGAAAAAAGGTTCTAACATTAAATCATCATTTCCAGGTGAAATGATTGGTTAAATTGAACCTCAAATGCTTACACAAGATGTCTTTTTCTCTCTGGCTCCTTTACTGTCTTCCCCCCTTTGCATCCCTTTCTTCAGTTGTGAACTGCACAGAGCCAGGCCATGTAGAGAACAGCATCAGGCAGGTACTGCCCAGCGGGCCGCATCGCTACAGCTTCCAGACAACTGTGTCGTACCGCTGTAACCCGGGATACTACCTTCTGGGCACTAGCTCCATCTCTTGCCAGGGGGACGGTACCTGGGACCGCTCCCTGCCCAAGTGCCTGTGTAAGTACCTCAGGGGTTGGTTGTAAGTGATGCTTCACGATTGCCAATTTTATGTATATACTGAAAAAGAGGACAGTAAAACTGTGTAAACTTGCCAGGCAATGCCAACCACTCCATGCAAAAAAAATCACAATTTCCTTAAAGCAAAAATCAGTTATTGTTCTCCTATTTTAGCTTTTATGTTAAACATCTTTTTGTGCCAAATCATTGTAACCAAATAGCATTAGTGATTGATGGCTTATTTTTACAATTAATCTGTCAATTGTTTAGTCTCTGAAATTTCAGTAAATAGTGGAAAATGCCCATCTCAATTTCCCAGAGCACAAGTTTTCAAAGTCTTCAAATAACTTATTTTGTCTGATCAAGAGTCCAAAACCCAAAGATATTACAAGGATACTATAAAACAAGAAAAGCAGCAAATTACCACATTTTTAGAAGCAGGAAACTGTTCAACATTTTCCTTAAAAAATGACTTGAAATTAATTGATTATCATAATTGTTGTCATAACCATTTCAGCCCTACTGGGTTTACTTCCATTCAGAGTAGGAAATCTTGTTTTGCATTTGTTATAATTCAAAAATATTCTAAACAGGTGTGCTAAAGTGTGAGAAAGTGATTAAGCATTCTGGCGGAATTAAGTCTCTTAATTGGTTGGTTTTTCAATAAAATGTGGTCTGATACTGTGAATTGTAGTGCTAACAAGGTAATATATTCAATATGTGGTGTATTTATCCCTTCTTCACCACTGGCCTTGGGTTCATTGGTGTGTTTCTCTCATCACTCTGCTCTGATTGGACAGTGGTGCTGTGCGACCGCCCCAGCATGCCTCCCTACGCCCAGATCTCAGGCGACCGTCGGACAGTAGGCTCAGTCATCCGCTACAGCTGCATCGGCCAGCGTACCATCATCGGCAACACGACGCGAATGTGCCAGCTGGACGGCCAGTGGAGCGGCTCGCCGCCACACTGCTCTGGTATGGAAAACTACACCCAGATTGACTGTCTGACGGTTTGGAATGA
Source organism: Siniperca chuatsi (assembly GCF_020085105.1). Lineage (NCBI taxonomy): Eukaryota > Metazoa > Chordata > Actinopteri > Centrarchiformes > Sinipercidae > Siniperca > Siniperca chuatsi. The sequence continues at coordinate 19,430,183 of NC_058058.1, read as the reverse complement.
TAAAACTGAAAGCAGCCCCATTTTGTGAAAGCTTTCTAACTTAATGTTCAAGATCAACTTAAATTAAAAGATAGGAACCAGCAGAACATTCAATCTTTAATATTTGAAACTATGTGCTGGTGTAGCCCCTTTTCTCATCCTCTTTCAAGCTTCCTGCTTCTAATACTTTAATTAATTCAGTTGTAATATCGCCACCCAGTCACACCGATGCCCTCGTAACACCAGGCCAACAAATAAAGAGTTTGGGTGGCAGCTGTTAGCAGGTAATGAGCGAAGTAGGTGGACCAAAGATGGATCTGCATGTCTGCTCCACAGGCCTCAAGGGCAAAGAGAGTGTCCTCCATAAAACTGCTTTAATCTGCTCATATTAGACTGAGGAACACACTTCAGCTGGGTTATAGAGCGCTATAAAGACATCGCCCCCCCCATACTCTCTCTCTTCTTACAGCAATTTGCTTCAGAGCACGTAGTATACCTAATACAAAGGCCGTGGGGTTGTCCACACATGCAAATGTGGATAGGCATAAAAACAAGCACATTCACACAGATGTGACAGAAACATACACACACATACACAGTGACAGAAACACACCAACTAGTGCATACACAGACCCACAAGCCGACAATAAAATAGCATGCTGACAGTTTACTGTCACAATTCATGACATTCATATATATTCCGTGGATTGCTAGTGTTCTCTCAACGGGCAATAAACACAACCTTTTTATAAAGATTTGCCCGACTTTCTTAGCTATGCACTATTGAAGTGATTCTGACGAGCGCCTTGTAAAATGAGGAATGAGAGCAGTACACAGTAGTACTAAATGGTTTGTGATCGTTTTAAACGGAGGATGTGGAATTATGAAGCAAGATGCCAAATATATGTCAGGTCAATGGAATGAAAAATCACATCATATTGCACATTTTGTACATGTTGAACAAATATAGTGAAATGTATTTCAGAAGGTAGTCACTCCTTAGGGAGGAAGGGTAATATTATTTTCCTGTTAGATGGTAGTCGTGCGGGAGAAGGGGTCTGTGTTCCTGTTCTAATCTAATCCAATCTAATTGTTATTGTGTTTTAATATGAAAACATCACTCATGTCGATAGTACATTTCTATTGTGTGTTGTCCACATGAGTGATGGTCTCATATTGTCAAAACTATGAGCTACGTTTGTCACAGATTTTTATTGAATTTTTTTGTTTGTTTTATCTTTTCCAGGCGAGTCTGCCGGGCTGTGCGGAGATCCAGGCGTTCCTGTGCATGGTATTCGTCTGGGAGAAGAGTTCACAGTGGGCAGTGTGGTCCGTTTTAGCTGTGAGCCCGGCTATATGCTAAAGGGTTCGCCAGAGAGAAGTTGCCTGACCAATGGGACCTGGCTCGGCACCCAACCTGAGTGTCATGGTAAGAAATACTTACATGTACTTACAGTGTGTGTTTTTTCTTTCTTCTCTGGCAAAAATGGACAGGTAGAAGGGGAAGGTGGATCCCATTTTTAAAAGGAACCCCATACGCACCATGAATACAGCAGGATCACACTGCTTAGAAAGTTTTTGGCAATGTGCTAGGAAGGAGACCCCGGCCAATTGTCAGACTTTGGTTTCAGGAGGATAAATATGGATTTCAGCCTCGTCTCCTCATCCCTTTAGCCTCACACAGATACTGGAGGGTTCATGGGAGTTCTGCCTCGAACCTACTTGTGTTTCGTGTACTTGGACAACACCAATATGTCCTGTGGTGGTTGCTGTGGGAATATGAGGTACTGAGACAATTGCACCTGGCTATCCAGTCCTTACATAACATAACGCATACTTGGTGGTAAGTAAAGTAAGCTCACAGTGGGTGTTGGACTCCACAAATCCTGTGCATTATCAGCAATTCTGTTTATGATTTTTATAGACAGAATCTTAAGGTTGCTCTCCCAATTGTATAAATGATGGGGTCTGGTTAGGTGAGGGCAAGATAAAATCAATAGGCAGATTGGTGTGGGATCCACCCATTTGTGGTGAAGAGGGAGCTGAGCTCTAAGGTGAAGCTCTCAATGTAGCAGTCAATTTATGTTCCAACTCTCCCCTGTGGCTATGAGCTTTGGGTAGTGACCAAATAAGTAAAACCCTTTAGGGACAGGGTGAGCAGCTTGGATATCAAGGAAGAGCTTGGAGTAGAACAGCTGCTCCTTTGCATTGAAAGCAGCCAGTTGAGGTTTTTCAGGAATCAGATCAGGACGCCTGCCCCTATGTACTGTGGACGTATTATGTCCAACTGGAGTGCTGGAGCAGCCCCAGAAGACTATGGAAGGATTACATATCCCATCTGGGCTGGGAACACCTTGGGATTCCTTATAAAGAGCTGGAGGACATCGTTGGAGAAAATAATGTGTGGGCTACTGATTAAATCACTACCAATGCAAACTAAATGTGAATAACTGGTGGGAAGTGAATGGATGGATAGTTTGATGGATTTCTGGAGCAGTGATGAGTGAATACAATATCTGACCATCTAGGAACACGTACAACAGGCCAGTTGGAGAGTTATGATGGTAACTGTAGTTGAGCTTGATGTTCACTGAGCTTCTAATGCACTGTGGACATACTGCCTACAACACATCTACATTTCATATGAGTAACTTTCTTCTTCTTTGTTTTTCCTCAGAAGTGTGTTTAATTATTCTCACTGCATTAGTTTTACAAACCTTTGTATGCATAGATTTTTATTATAATGTCAGGGGTAATAGACACCCAAATAATTACCCTCAATTGGAGTTAATTGTGGCCTAAGTATATGTTTTAGAATGTGGTTAATTTGCTAATGAGTATTTATATTAGTATTATGTATCTCTACATTTTCATGTCTGTTCAGAGCTAGCTGATCTCAACAAACCCCATCATCATCATCATGAATTGCACATTTTAAGCTTTCCTTCACTTACAGATTGTGGCTAATACTGTAGTAACAGTCCCTGATTGTATAATTAGCAGCTGCCTTTGCAAATTGAATGAAAGACACATTGAAAATGTGCATGTGTTTTGTGTGTGTTTGCAAAAATGTAAAACAGTGATTGAGCAAGAGAATGGGGGACATTACAGAGGATGTTTTCTCTATTGATTAAACACCATGGTTTTTAATTTTTGTCCTTGTGCAGCATTACATCCACTCTGCTGCCAACACCTGAAAAAGCAGATTCTCTGAATGTGTAGAGTGTGTGCATCCGATCGATTTGGGTCTTAAGGTCCTATACTATCCATTATTATTGCTGAGACAGGACAAAGACATTACAAAGCATGAAAAAAACTATAGAGTGCAGTTTTTTTCTACTGTCAAACATCTTGCATGTAGCAGCAAAGGGAAAATAGAAAGATGCTGTTAAGGATGATCTCGAGGTGATCTTGCTCAAACACTAGTTTGAAGTGTGTGAATTTAACTTGATTTAGATTATTGTCAAATCAATTACCATCAATAGTTTGTATGGTTTAATATCCTTGCCACTGTTCTAGACTTTCAACATGTAGTTAGTTGCCTGTCAGTTATGTTTCTTCCATTTTCCTTTCATACTGGGTTTAATATCAAATGTAATTTAATTTAAGTCATTTTTTTCTGTGTGTGTGTTAACTTACATTTTTGATACTGCGTGAACAGCCAGCATGGTGTGTCCAAGGGTTTTTACTCATCTCCAAGCAACACTAAAATAATAAAACCAGTTGCAGTTGTCTACCTTCAAGTCAGCAAGTTCTATCTGCACTTAAAGTATACTGTATTTCTTTTTCCCTGCCCTTTTTCTTACTCTCCATTAATGCACTATCCTTTTCTTCGCTCATCCTCGTATACAGTGTGTTATTTCCAGAAGCTTCATCCAGTCTCCCAGGCTCTTTTCTTCTTGTGCTCTTAACACCCCCTCCACACACGCACACCCCCCTCTCCACACGCCACCACCACCTCTCTCCCTTGCCTCACTCTGTCCCAATCCCTCTCTGGTGTGTGGTATGCCCAGTAGCCAAGGTTGCCCACCTGTTCTTGGTTGGCACAGACTTCAAGGGCCAGGCCACATCTGGTCATTATGGGAGGGCGAAGCCCACAGGGCTCTGAGGGCCCGGGGCAAGCTAGAGACTTTAATGAACAGAACCATCGCTGGCGGCCGGACAGACAGCAAGGGACTTTCTGAGCAAAGGATGTGTCCATCAAAGATATTTATGAAGTAGGACGCAGGGGAAGATGATGAGGAACGCATATCAGACACATAATGGAGTATAAAAGGAATGTAGCAGAAAACAATCTACATTTTGTTTAATTTACAGAATAAGTCTTATTAATATATGGATAAAAGTCTAAGTCAATGAGTAAAGGGTCTTTTAAAAAAACTAAACCTTCATTATTTCCAGAAAATATAAAAGATTTTCATTGGCGGTTGATTGCCTTCTAGTGTATCACTGACTAGAAGTTAAAAAAGAGTTAAACAACTTTATTTACTGCTACACCCTTCTCCCTATTCCACACCACACACACATAACTAACTTTCACTTTATCTTCTGGTCACTCAGGATTTAGCTTGTAAATGAATATTACCTAATCCTTTCCTGCTGCCTTCTCTTTGTCTCTCTCAGTGATCTCCTGTGGAAACCCGGGAACTCCACGGAATGCCCAGATCCTGATCCACGATGGCCTAACGTTTTCCAGATCCATTACTTATGCTTGCAGGGAGGGCTACTACTCTACTGGCCTGCTCACCCGACACTGCACTGTTAACGGGACCTGGACTGGCAACATGCCCGAGTGCTCTGGTAAATAACAGCTCTCACAGAGAGAGAACCTAAGTGTATCTATGTATAGTGCTTATCTTTTTTGTCCATATTTAAATGGAAATCCATGCTCCAGTTGAGGGTGCTTTTCTGTTTCCTTGGCTTATGCACATTTCTGAGTTGTCTACCTTTTGACCTCATCTTTATTTGTACTTGAACAGCAGTTCACACTTTGCAATTTAGTAAAAAGTTCTGATACCAGCAGAATACATATCCAGGCCTTGTAGATGAAGGAAATACATGTTAAATAGTAATGTAAGGCAGCATGGTGGATCAGTGGTTAGCACTGTTGGCCTCCAGCAAGAAGGTCCTTGGTTTGATTCCCGGGTGGGGCAGGGCATTTTTGTGTTGAGTTCACATGTTCTCCCCATGTTTGCGTGGGTTTCCTCCAGGTGCTTTGGTTTCTCCCACCATCAAAAACATGTATGTTAGGTTATTTTTTAAATAATACAATTTATAATAGCTTAATTGTGGTGCAAAAAATGCAGAAAGCATGGAAGTCATGCTAATTGCTTGTAAGGGCACTTTTTTGTGATGAATGACGCATGTGGATCCCTGGCTCAGTAGGAGGAAACTGGTTTGAGACATGGTCCACTCAAATGGCACAGGCCTGACTGACAGCCGTTTTTCATCATGCCTCACAAAAGACATACAGCTGCTGTATAGATCCAAGAGACTCTGGCAAATAGGGGTCACTAAGATAACCGGTTTCTTCTGAATGGAGAGGATAAACCCTTAGCAGCACCATTATGGATTTCAGAACTCGGTAATCCATAGGAGTGAAAGGTTACATGTTGACGCACTTCAGTAGAACATCTTTAGTGAGCAAAGGACATGTGAATAGGAGCACTTTTGGTTGAATGATTTCTATTGATCTGATAAAAACTGTATCCTAAACAGGGATATACTTGACAGAGGTGGCTTCTGGAAGAGGGCATTTTGGAAGCCTCCCCTCTCCATTTTAGCTGTAACTTACTGTAACTGAAATGTACATTCATTTAAGAAAATTGATTTGGCACCTACAGTATCAAGTACCAAAGCAGTGGACTGTTTGCTGGTGACAATTTAAGAATATTGTTACGCAAAAGGAGCAATTATCTCACTGTATATCAATCCTTTAGGTCTTGTTACAGGGTACATAGTCCTAGATAGACATTGTGGCTCCAGGCAGCACACTCTTACCAGCCCAGTGGGAAATATAACTGCTTTCTCAGTCAAGGGAATACACTATACCTCCAAGAGGCCCAGTTTCCTCACCCTACTGGGAATTTCGCTGGTATGTTGGTCATATGCATTTAATAATGCCTTTTTGTCCCAAGGCAACTTAGCACAAGTTGTCCTTCTGTGCCCTGGACTTTCTATCTTAGACATTTACAGCAGAGCTAAGCTGTGATACTGCTGAGTCACACAGTGGAATTCTCACTGTTGTTACTCAATCACACTGTGTCCCCCGCAGGATGTAAAAGTATAATCAAGGAGAAATGTGGTTCATTTTGGAGCTTTAGGGAGCTACTGTAGAGGGATACCCATCACAAGATTTAGTCTCTCTGCACCCTAGAAGCTCTAAACTGGAGAGAAAGTACAAGGAAAGTTCTTTCAGATTCAACACATTACTGTAAGTCACACTGTCAGTGATGGTGATAAGCATATACACTACCATTCGAAAGTTTGGAATCAACTGTTATGTAGATGTTTTTCTTCTTTACTTCAATAATGGCTATTTTAACACAAGTAGAAACATATAATTCAGACACCAAATGTATTATTTTCATTTGAAACAGTTTTTCCCCAAAAGAAGAATAATTAAATAATTAAACTCCCATTTAGTCGATGTCCCCACAGTGTTGCATGACAGGTGAGAATACCGTTGTAACCATTTTTAGTAGTAGTAGTTTAATAGTGCTCTTCCTAGACTATCCTTCATTTTCTATTTTGAAGTTTTAAGAATATAAGAAATCTGCACAGATTTTGATGCCAAGGTTCCAATTTCTTTTACTAATGACTTCTTATATTGATGATATGATTTCTTATATTCTGTACACAATATGACTTTTTTGGGAAACCTTTCATACAAAATAAAGTCTTTTTGTAAAGGGGATTTTCTTCACCCTGAAAGCATGAAAGACCACTCAAAAACATAAAGTAGTCCCCTCAGCCATTTGACTGTACCGAATCAAGCTTTTGTGGCAGGCAATTCCAAACTTTTGAATGGTAATGTATACAGTAAAAATATATCATCCAAAAGTGGTTGTCCATAAATGAATGAAGTGCTAATTATCCGTGAAGACATATCAACTATGTTGCTTTTTAGACTGTTAAGTTTTGTGTGTGAGGTGAACTGCTTGGGTCAAGTGCATATAAAAGTTAATTAACTCTGAGGCTCCATGTGGTGTGCAATTTTAGTAAATAGTTTGTTTACTTGCTTGTATTGCTTGTAAGTGTGTGATATTGATTTCCTGCTTTACTCAGTACAATCAAATGTAAAACAAATTAAACCATCAAATAATATGACTCAAACATGATGAGGTAGCAAACTATATCAACTTTTTTTTCAGTTTCCTTCCATCTCTGTTCTTGTTTTCCACTACGTCTGTCCTTATTGTTGAATTGTATTACCCATTTTCATTTGTTCTCTTCATTATCCTGTTTTGTTTCTGCAGTAATCAACTGTGGTGACCCTGGAGTGCCAGCCAATGGGGTGAGGTTGGGCAATGATTTCACGTACAACCACACAGTCAGTTTCCAGTGTTCTCCTGGTTTCATTATGGATGCTGACCGGGCCTCGACTCTTATCTGCACCAAGGACCGCACCTGGAATGGCACCAAACCTCTCTGTAAAGGTAAAGTTGTGTAAGATGATGTGAACGACAATACTGTGTTGAGATAAATCTAGATGATGGCACAGGCTACAGGAAAGGAAGGAGTGATTGTGGAAGGCTAGAGCAAATGAATGTTACAGATATTGTTGTTACAGAAGTATACATCTTACACTAACACTAATACTTACTTGGGCTGGAACGCATCGCATCATTTAAACCAATACGCAGAATCCATGAAGTCCTGCAATGCCTCTTTGTCTCCTCGTAGCAATCGTGTGTGGTCCACCACCTACCATCCCTAATGGACAGGTTGTCGGTACAGACTTCACCTGGGGCTCTAGCATCAGCTACTCCTGCAACCAAGGTTACCAGCTGTCCCTGCCCACTGTGTTAACATGCCAGGGCAACGGCAACTGGAGTGGAGAGAAACCCCAGTGCTTCCGTAAGTGGTACCACACTGGAATACCTAATTACTTAATCTTTCTGACATTTCTTTCACCCAAGTATGTATGGCATGTATGTCCCTTGTGTAACATTGCACCCCCCTTGGAAATATGTAATTAAAACACATGGTTAGTGGGTCACCTCACATTTCCCCTGTCTTTGCAGCTGTGTTCTGTGGAGACCCAGGGATGCCAGCCCAGGGGAGGAGGGAGGACCGAGGATTCACCTATCTCTCCTCTGTCTCTTTCTCCTGCTACCCTCCCCTCGTCCTGGTGGGCTCTACCAGGAGATATTGTCAATACGATGGCACCTGGAGTGGCACACAACCGTCGTGCATAGGTTAGCTACTTGTTTGTTCCTCCATATGTCATTACTTTCATATAAAGCACACTAGTGTCAGTGTGAGAGAAGCCTCCAAGTGGCTGGCTTGCATTCTGCAAGTCCTAATTTCCTTTTGCAACCAAGAAATAATGCATACAAAAACCATTTGACCTAGCTAACAAGCTATATTGATTCTGTTTTCCATTCTGATCGCTGTAATTAATTAAAACAACCCAAAGCATTTATTTAATCTATTTCAGAATAACCGTGGGTTAAGTCAAATCTTTCTTAACAGTGTAGACATAATGTGGAGAAACTGTAGATCTGGCTATGCAAAATTCCTCTGCTGATAATTTTCACATATTTCACTAATCAAAGCAAACACCACACTTGTGATCCATGCACGAGCATGCAAGATCCCTTTAGGGCTCACAAATTCATCTGCAATTTGCGAGTGACAAACATTAGTGAAAGCAGTGCTTGCAAACTCTTATGTGAAACTAGCCCCAGTAACACTGCACACATTTGTTTTGCCCCTGTGTCATCTGAAATATTGTTCCCTGTTGTGATAAACATTCCATAAGCAATAAACTTCCTTAAACATATAATAAAAAACAATAATTTGAGTTACAAGGTATAAATGTGGATGCTCCGGTCAAGGAAATCATATTGTGTAGTTAGAAACAAATTGCGAATTATATAAAATGAATTGTTCCAGCCCGTAGGTCTTTGTGGTATTTGAAGTGCTGTAAAATATGCACACATGGCAATAACAGTTAGTTTAAACATTAATTAATCATAGCTAAAAGTCACCAGTAACTCTGCTACCTATGCATCAAGTTTCCAGCCACTTTGTTTAGCCACTGTTGAAAAACCAAACCATAGTGACTGGCATGTGGGAATGGTTAAACTAAGATTTAGTGAGATTTAATTAAAATTAGAATCTATATTATTCATTTACAGTATGTAGCTACCTCTGACATTGCTTTACATCATCTCTTTAAACCTCTTAGTTGTTCTAAATTCACTGGAAAGACTGGCCTCTTTTGGCTTCTTGTTCAACTTCTAGATTTGATGAGGACTGCACTGAGACTGACAGAAACCTCTTGTAAATGACAAGTTCCATTCATTCTTTAACTTTTTTTGCACTAAACTCAAATGAGAAATGGCACTGACCCACAGCCTTAGGAACTAGGATATAATGAAGGTGGTAAATCTGTGCAGTTTTGTAATGATTAGAAGCTGAATGAAGCTTTCTTGCTTGTCCTAACCCATTGTAAGCTGTAAAGAAAAAAATATGCAGTGAGTTACTTTTATGAGCAACAGCATGCAAAATGTACAATTAACTTATGCGTTGATCAATATAATGCATGTTGTTGTGAAAAAAATTATGTAATGAAACGCATTCTTGCAAAATGTGTGTTAACTGATTAACAGAGTTGTACACTGATAAGGCCTGAGAGTTTGTCGTTGTGTTATAAGCTGCTCTGAGCGGGGTAGAGTGGGTTCATAGCACTAATAAAAGACTCTGTAAGATTAGTGTATGTGTGTGTATGTGTGTGTGTATGTGTGCACGGTTGTCTGCATACAGTAATTTATGGCCTTCACTCCTACAGTCAGTATTTCACACCAGATCTGTGAAAAATATAATTTCCCACACGATGTCTCTGAGGTGATATATCTATTTGTCATGGGTGACACGAATATTAAATGGGACTTGCTTTAACATGAGAGTAGTTATCGTAGAATTGCTGTGTGTGTGTGTTTCAGATCCCACTCATACCACCTGTGGAGACCCTGGCACTCCTCTCTTTGGAAATCAGAACAACAGTCATGGCTACCAGGTAAGAATATGTGGTATCAGGAAATTAGTGTGCTATTCCTTTTGTGGTAGGAATAAAGAGAAAAAAAAAAGCCTGAAAGTTTTTGTCTTAACCTATCTACTGTAATGTGTGTTTTCTTCCTTTATTACTGTACCTTACATTTTGCCACAATGTAGACTGCAAGGTTGAATCAATGACCTCATTATTGATGTTATGAGAAAGCACAAATGTACCATAAATCATGTCTATAATACTGAAACAGGTGTATCTGCGCATATATCAGTTTGTCACTTACACTGAATGACTATACTTTAATCAAATATAGATTACAATAGTATTATTTCTTCTTTAGCCATAGTTAGCCAATTACAAATTACTGTTTCAAATCCAAATTTTGAAAAACTAATTGAAGAAATATATTTAACTTTAATTTTCACCCCCACAAAATAAGAAAAATTATATATATAATTATATATGATGATATAATGAATTATGTCAGACATATTCATTGTGCTTTCACATTATGGGAACGTACAGTAATCTATTAATCTATTACATATATATATATATATATATACACACACACCTCTATACATTTTAAATAATACTAATCAGTTATTTTTATTGATTTTAACAATTTGATTAAATTAAACTGCCACTTCCATGTGCAAAATGGGCTTGCTGTTATGTACAGTACGTATGCTCATTGTTCGCTCCACATCCTCACATGCTCATGTGTGTCCTCTTACAGATCAGCAGCACTGTGTTCTTCAGCTGTAGAAAGGGCTACTTACTTCAGGGCTCCATTTCTCGTACTTGTCTGCCCAACCTCACTTGGAGTGGTTTTCAACCTGAGTGCATTGGTAAGTACACGGTCTGCTCATGTTGCAAAAACATATGTATAGTTAAGGGGAAAACCTTACCTTGAGCAAAAGTTTACACTACTCAATCTCAATCTGACGCCTACATATCCCATATACTCTTCCTTGACCTCTACCGTGGCTCTCTTTTTCTCTTCCACCATATTTTTTTCTTTCTTATCTGTTGCTCCTCTGATCCCTCTCCCTGCTCATCTCCTCATCCCAAATTTAACCTGTTTCTCTAAGATCTCACTCTCTTCTTTGGTCTCTTTAATCCTTCTCTCCCTCTCTCTTTCTCTCACTCTCTTTCTCCAGCTCACCACTGCAGCCAGCCAGAGCTGCCAGCTCAGGCTGATGTGAGAGCCATTGAACTGCCATCCCTTGGCTACACGCTGATCTATACATGTCAGCCTGGCTTCTACTTGGCCGGAGGATCAGAGCACAGGACCTGCAGGTCCGATGGGAGCTGGACAGGGAAACTGCCTGTCTGTGCAGGTATGAACATGGTTACATTATATCCAAAGGGAACATGGAGAAATACTTATTAATACATATTAAATGTGCAAAGACATGGACACACATGCACCCTTTTTGCTTTTGCTGCAGATAGATTTCTACAATATTGCTTACATGACAACACATAGGTCGTCATCTGACCTGCTGGTCTGGGAACACAAATGCAGACACAAACATGCACATAGATACATTTACCAAACCTCATAAGACTATGTGCACGTGGCCACCCACTTTCCCACTCAAGCACACAGATTAATTAAACACTTAAAACACTTCACCTCATATCTGGATGTGAATGCTGAAAGCAAAAAAAGTCATTATTATTATTCCGCCGCATTTTTTGTCACTCAACTCCTCCCACATTTTTCAACATAGAAACTTCATTCAAACATCAAAATAGTCAGCTCAATTAGGACATTACTCTCCTTTTCTCATTCATATCTTTCATACTTTCCAAAATATTCAAGGTTTTCCTGGACATTTTCTGCATTGAAATGAATGGGCGGAATGTTCAAAATTTCCATATTTACCTACTTTTTCAACTCTTATCTATTCATTCATACTTTCAGCTAGAAACTCCATTCAAACATCAAAATGTTCCACATCTTTCATACAGTCTAGGTATTATTCAACTTTTCGATGACATATATCCACATATTTTTGTTTAGGAGAAAAATCAACACACAAGTAAGATTACAAATTTGTACACAGTAACTTACCAATTATGGTAGTCTGTACGAGACATGCCTCAGTTTTCCACCAACCTGAGTCAATTGTAAGTTAAGACTGCGGAAAGACTAGTTAAAAAGACAACAAAAAGCTAAAAGTAAAGATACCGTAAATGGTAGTACAATTACAGACTTGGCCAAACCTACTGAAAAATACCATTGAACAATATCATAAAGCCATCCCATCTATCAAATGGGTACTTGGGCCCATGTGATAGGGCAGTGGGGGTACATCTGACAAAAAAGGTTAGGAACCACTGCTCTAAGAAACATTTAGTGGCAGTGAATGTCTAGATCATCAGCATCTCAAACCAATAGGGATAGACTTGGTTTTTCAAGATAAAAGCCAGAAAGTAACTGTATCTTAACAGGGACCTCAGAACGAGGCTGTTTTTTTTCAAAATAAAAGCCCCATAGAGTAACTATCTTAACAGGAAGTTTATGATGATGCTTGTTTTTCAAAATAAAAGTCCCCAATAGTCATTGTATGGTAACAGGAAACTAGGGATGGACTTTGTTTTTCAAAATAAAAGCCCAAAAGAGTAACTATCATAAGGGGAACAGGCTGAGGCTGTTTTTTCAAAATAAAAGCCAGATAGAGTAACTAGGGAAATAGGGACAGACCTAGTTTTTCAAAGAAAAACACCCAGAAAGTAACTGTACCTTAACACTAGAAGTGCCAGAATTCCAAACTTACTAGAATTGCATTTCAGCCCATCAGTGATGCCCACGCTTGTGTGCATGTAGCTCAGAATACACACATTTTTTCTCGGCTTTCCCTGGTAGATGGTGAGCGTCGCATCAGCACATTATAGCACCTTTGTGCTGAACAGCTCCGTTTGCTCTTTTGTGGAGGGGGACAACTCACGCTTAGTTTTCCCCAGGGTGCCAACCAGGCTGGTCTTCTTGGCCTGTAAGGCGGTGTCCAGTTTGAGAGAAGTGAAGAAATTATCTGTGGTAATATTTCTTCCCTTCCCCAGGAATGGCTCCGCCAGTCTCAGCACCACACTCTCTCCCACGAGCTGACCTCTGCTCCGCGTCTCCTCTTTTCCCAGAAACGGAGCCCTGTTCAGCATTTATTTTGAATTGACATCTGCAGCCAGCCAAAATTTTATTCCAAATTTATCAGGCTTATTCCCCATGTACTGAATAAATCTGCACCGGGCCTTGCTGCGGAACAGCTGCTCATCGATGGTTATGTTGGTACCAGGCTTGTAGCAGGCTATGTTGTTCTGAACGATCTTGCTCCAAGTGGCTGATACCAGGGCAAACTTGTCATCCTGCAGTCGCACACGTCGGGTCTCTTTTTTTATTGAACCGTAGGTATCTCATTATCTACCTGAAGCGATTTATAGCCATGGTTTTCTTGAATAACGGAAAGCCCCATTTTTCTGACCAAAGGCTGTCCAACCCCATGTTTTTTGTACCCTGTGCTCCACGGATATACAACAGGGCTACGAAGGCTTTCAGTTCAGCCACTGTCACGTCATGAGCTGTCACCACGGTGCTGATGTGCCTCAGCCACAGTGCAGTCCCTGATGTGTTTCAGCATGCCATCGTCAAACACACACAAGAAGGCCGTGGGCGCATCCCCGATGTTGTGCTTCGTGTGTGCTGTGTGGCCAGCAAAATAGAATAGAATAGCGCGAAATTGACTGCGGTCAATATGACCGTGTATGGCCCAAATAGGTAAAAATTATCATATTTTCTTTGCCTTTTGTGTAATTTATATAAAACCTATTGTAAATAAAAATAGAAACACTTTTAGGAAAAGTCAGGTACCAGCAAGATTGTATTTTTTTATTCAACAAAGTTATTGCACATATAAATTTAAAAACGGTCAACATGACCGTCGTGGCCGTTCTAGTGTTAACAGGGAACTCAGCATGAGTCTGTTTCTTTCAAAATAAAAGCCTCCAATGGTTAATATATGATAACCGCAACATATTCATACTTCTTCAGGTGCTTCTTTGAGCAAAGCTAATGCAAACTATGCAGTTTAGCTCCCAGCTATTATTCAAGCAATGCAGTTTGCATCCTTCATCCCTGTCCCACTTTCCCAACTATTCGTATTCCTTCCTACACATTTTCATGCATTTTTCAAGTCTTTTCTACTTATTCATGCTTTCTGTGAAGAACTCCATTCAAACCTTATGATGTTCCACATCTTTCATACATTACTGGTACTATTCAACTTTTTAAGCCAGCAATGCAGTTTAGTGTCAGCTATTCAACAGACCATAAAATATTCCGCAGTTTTCATACATTATTGGTATTATTCAACATTTATCATTCAACAGCCAGCATTCACACCCGCAATTTCTTCAGAAATTGCTTCTCTAGTTATAATGTGCAGTTTTCATTAGCAGTCTTTATTGAAACCACTGGGGTCTATACTGGTGTGGGATTCAGTGGTGACTCAGGTTGGGATATTGGGGATTCAGCTAATGTTGATGAATAGCTCAGTTAACACTTGAGTATTCTCAGACACATGCCAGGGTATGATGGCCCATCCATCACATGATTATGCTGCATAGAATTACATACACACAGACTCAAACATGCACACACACACACACACACACACACACACACACACACAAGCTTTGAAACATTAACAAGGGTGCAAAACCTGATTAGGCCAATGCATCCCATTGATTAGGTTAGCAGAAGTACCTCTTATAAATGGTGAGGCAGTGTTAACAAGGTCTAGCAGACAAATAGATTGCCATTAAGACACCCCCAAGCATTCGCCTAAATACATATAGGAAAAAAATAGTCATTGACACACAATTATCTCGGATAGACGAATGCTAATGGGTTAAAAAGAAAGACGTACTAGAGGGGGAAATCCATGGGATGGATTCTATGCCAAGCCATTGCTGAAATGTAGAGGGTGATGGGTATTTTTAAGGCCATGCCATTAAGAGTGAAGGAAAGAAAGAGGACTGGCCTTAGCACATACAGGATATTAACAGCGCCTGTGGGCGCAGTGATGGAAGGGCAGCTCAAAAGACTGGCAGCTAATAAAGTGCAAGGCTGTGGGAGTGTGTGTGCGTGTGTTTGTTTGTGTCTGTATACATTTATCCTAGGTGATGTTTGTGCTCATAAACTAACATCAGTATACCTGTCTTTGTTTGTAGTTGTGTGTAAAGCCCTCTTCGCTCTGTTTGTCTGTGTGGGTGTATGTTTACTACTGTGGTGTAGTCCTGCGGCCCCATGTGAGCAGTAAGGCATTATTAAAGTGCTTCCCTTGAGGCAGCAAGACTTTGTCTCTGACTTAGCTGTAGCCCCACAGGGACAACTGGGCTGCTCTTTGATGCATGAATCAAGTCCTGTTGTAGGCAGCCCTCACTCTGGCCACCACAGGGGTCACAATTACCTTGAGGGTGTTGTGTTTAAATAGACAATTGGATCTTTTATTTCCACTTCCTGATTCATTCACTGTACCTGTTTACAGGATAGACCTTTCAGTTAATTCTGTTTTGTTATGCTCTTCAGCTGATAATCGCCCAAGTGGTAAGAGCCCAGTGGGGACAGTGCAGGAGCCACCCTCCAAACTACCAGGTAAGACAGGTCCTTCTTGTATTTTAAGATGCTTTAACTGATATTTGTTTCAAATATTGTCTGTATTTGGTTTCTTCCATGTCTGTGGTTCTCAGTGGGAATCTGAAGATGATGTAGGTTTTACTTCTGTGTAGTGGATGGGAACCCTCATCAAAATTTGTTTAATTTTGCTTTACTTTGATTCATTAGTATCCAAATTACAGTATGTATCAGAATGATAAATCTTCTCAAGTTTCACTGTCACTGCTGCTAATTCTCACCCTGTTATCTGATTTCAATGATTATCTCCTCTACTCAGCATGAAGGTATACTAACCAGTGAAGTCACCTGGCACATGACAAAAACATACTTTTCTTTGCCTCCTCTTTCTCCACCCTTTGCCTCTTTCAGTCCCTGGTGGTGTATTTGCTAAGAACTCTCTCTGGAGGGGATCCTATGAGTACCTGGGGAAGAAGCAGCCGGCTATGCTCAGCATCACTGCCTTTGAACCCTTTAGCAACCGGGTTAACGGGACACTTATCGACCATAGTGGAGTGGAACTCAAACTGGCCGGTTGGTACACCAAAAACAGAAGTCACAGTCAAGATTTTCAAAAAACTCTCACACATACACAAGACCTCATTGTCATATCCAACCTGTGTTGGGTTTTATCCAAACAGACAATTGTCAGATAAATTGAAGTAAGGACAAGAAGCAAGAAATCAGTGTGGTCTCTGTATGGAGTAGATCATTGCTGCTGTTACTGAACAGCAGACATTTAGGTTGTTTTTTTCCCCTGTGGCATAATCACCGTGCAGCTGTGATCATTAAGACGAAAATTTGCATCCGTAATGGCTTGGGCACTTCACTCCTCTGTACCTGGGTGCTATCAATCTTCACCATAGTGTATTAAAAGTATTTTCTACAGCTACTTACCACACTCTCCACTGAAAGTAATGTTGCTGATTCAGACTCATAGATTAGTGTTGTGTTTGCACAATAGCCAAATTACATAGTATTATTGTAAAGTCATTCAGTACAAATCTTTACCAAATTTTCACAAAACTAAACAATGGTCACAGATAAACAATCTGTCCTTTTTTGCTAGCCCTTCTTAACCTGTTATTGGCATTGTGTCTTTCAAATAAAAATTTTGCAAATGTTATTTGTTTAAAGGATAAGTCTCTTAGTGTGATATTCTTTAGTAGTCTAAATGTCAACATATCCCATGAAAAGACCAAAACCAACAAGAAATGGATCCTACTAACTAAGTATTGCCTGTGTAGCCAAAGCCTGAGTATTTTCTCTGTGCCATAGATTGTTATCCAAAAAATATTAAAAACACACCAGTGAGCCACACTGTTGCACTGGGTGACATGTTGCTTTATTATGTTGGACATGGTATTATATGTGACATATATCCTGGTATGGTATTATTTTGAGTTGATTCCACATGCACCATCCTGGTGCCGTAAATATTCACTACTGCACCAAATCCACAGCTGAAAATAGTCCCCAACAAATGCATTTATGTTTATTTGAGTAACATTTCCTGAAAAGTTACTTGATAAACAACTGAGCCTTCTTTTAAATGCAAGTTTACATTTGTGACTTGACAGACTAACACATGTTGGTTTTAGTCTTTTAATGGGATTCGCTGACTGTAACAACAATGTTGTATATTGCCAGCCACATACTTTCATTATGTGTTCACACCTGTAGTTTGCCGTCCTCTGACCTGGACTAATACAGAAAGCGAAACATTGTTTTGTTTTTAATTTTAGCCAGTGTAGAGATTACATGTACAGTTGTGGCATCATGCATCATCAAGGGGAAATGAAAGGTTTATTCCAGCGACTGACAAAAAGTCATGTTGCAGATACATGTGATCAAAGTCTTTATTTGTCTTCTGTGATAGTCTCACTAGAGAAGTGTTACTGAAGTTAGAAAACACAAGGAAGCCGTAATGTGAAATACACTGTTTGCTTACAGATTTGTAATTATGTACGTTTAAACTAATAAATGAACACGATCTAGATGTTCTGATGTGCGCTGGAATTTCTATGCTTATACCGATACTAAAGTTAGTTAAGTTAGTTGTATTTGAGCTTCAGTCAAGACTTCCTCTCATAGATAACAACGAAGGGCCTCAAGACACAGAGGAAAGAGTCAACACAACATGATGGGGGAAGGAGATGCCATGATCGGAAGATTTGAATTCCTAGTGTTTCACATATCTATATCACATAATCCTTTTCAAATGGTCTCTGCAACTTTTGCTCCAAACTAACTGTAAACCCTTTTTTTCTTGTAGGTACATATAAGAGGGAGGAAGCTCAGCTGCTGCTACAGGTCCACCAGATCAGAGGCCCTGTGGAGATCTTTGTCAACAAGTTCAAAATAGACAACTGGGCCCTAGACGGACATGTAAGTGCAAGACCAGGGTCAGGTTCAATACAAAACCTCACCCTCACACAAACAAACACACACACCTTTATTGTGAAATATGCACAAACACACATAACACACTAACCTTGTCACTCTGGGGAGATGGAGGGCCCACCAAGAGTTTTCTATTTAATTAAAATGTCAGTTAAATCATTGCCTGGTAATCAGGACTGTGTGTGTTTTTATGTGCATGTTTCACAAGCCTCGCAGCACATGAGTGTTTACATACAAGCGTGTTGTTCCTCTCACGTAATATGCTTGCGTGTGTGCGGCGCGGCTGAGTGTGTTTATGTTTGTGCTCTTGAGCAGAAAAACGTCATATTAAATGTCAGCTATAAGAGCGCTTCTCAGCTCTTTTGACGTGATATTTCATTTTCTGCGTGCACCAGCTACTGACACTTTGATGATACGGTCCTTTGTAAAGCCTGGATGTGACACATAAAGTGTCTGTCTTCCATTCCTCTCTATCCCTAGGTGTCCTACATCTCTTCATCCAACTCCTTTGTGTACCAGGGATTTGTCAGAGGAAAAGGCTTTGGCCAATTTGGTCTTCAGAGACTGGGTGAGTGAGCTGTCCACTTGGTTATAGAAACTACTGTGACCAAGCAGTCTCCTGGGGGAAGACTGTATCTGTCTGTCTGTGTTTTTTCCTGTTTGGATTTCTATCACAGAAATCTTTTACTTCAAATATGCGGAGTGCCCTTAAGCTTAGCCGTAAGTGCTTTCACAGCACGCAATTTACTGTGTTGGATTCATCATTTATTTACTTTTACAAATGTGAAAACACTTTTGGAGAACGCGGCTATGAATACAGCATAAAGAGACAAACACAGTTCACAAAAATTATTAATAGTCAGAAAATGACATCCACACAGACACACACATACACACTGCACTCACTCACAGCACAGCTACAAAAAAAATTCCTTCGGGAGTTTGTGGGTAGTGTGATGATGCCTGTGGAGTCTTCGCCATATCAAGTAACCCCACATCTCACAGTTTTGATACAGTAAATATCCATTGTTTGCTGCGTGTCATTCTTTGGTTCCTTTAGCGACTTCAGCTATGCCGTCATAGGTAGAGAATTTTTTTTCAAAAGGCTGCAGCTATCCATATATTCTGCTTCATGTTTGTGACCTAGAAATCCCAGCCATGTGATCCTCCTTGCTGTGATTTTTGCTACAGTTTGTATACAGCAAATCCTTACATCCTGAGTCCGTTGATCTGAATGGCTGCTGCAGTCAAGCAGTTATCTGTGTATGAGAGATTTTTTTCTCCATGGTTTGATGCAACTGCACACATTTCCCGCTCTTCTGAACTATATAATACACACATGGAAGAGAAACTTAGAATATGTAAGGTTCTATCTACCTATGTTGATGTGCATTTTAACTTGTTACATTTTAAAAATATGCTAGAATTTTGACAAAACACTTAAGGATTGAAAAAAGGATGAGAATGTGCTTCTTATTCTTCTTATTAGATTTTTGCCAGTTCACATAATTGATTAACTGCTGTCACCCACTGTTACAATCCAGTTAAAAAGGTCTATCGGCGTAAAACATTAGCTGCAAATCAGCAAAAAATGCCACGATCAACGTAATTTCCATCTTCATCATCAATTTCAAGTTTTTCTATGAAACCCCAAAAGTTGTACTTGGACACACAAGATTGCAGAGTAATATGATATACATTAAATTAAATGTTTACTAATGTGTACTAAACTGTCCATTAGTCATGAGTGATGGTTAGTTAAAAAATGTCATTTTTCATGTAGCCTTGACAGCCTTAGCCTTTGTGGCACACTGTGTTCAGGTTGGCATGCTGCTATGAAGGAAAATAGGAAAAACTGTTACGCTTGTGTGAGATGTAACTAAAGTCATTTAAAACGCTCTACATTCAGATGTTTTATTCCCTATTCCACATGTGACATAGATATATATTATATTATGTAATCCATGCAAACAGTTAAGCAGATAATAATAGGGCTACTGCTTTTTCTATTTTCTTTTTGCTAATGCCACGCCCACCACCACCACCACCATCCTGCCACAGCACACTGATTGAGCAGCTCTTTATTAATACAGAAGACTGGGGCTCGTGCCAGGGCATTCATGTGTATGTGTGCTTAAGTGTGTATGAACGGATGTGAGTCTGGGTGGGTTGGACGTCTTGGAAACTATCCTGCTCAATTTGTCAAGGTTTTCGTGTTTTGTTTTAACTCAGTGGTGGTGTAACTGCGAGTGCCATTTGCCTGCGTGAGTGTGTTTGTGCATCTGTTTGTGTGCCTGCGCTCATGCAGCTGGGGGTTGATTGGCAAACACCACAGAACCCACTAATTGAATTCCTTCTTGTTTGTCACTCGTCCTTTATTGGAGCTTTTTTTGGCATTCTGCGGTAAACAGGTGGGCTGTCACTCCTCCACTGTTGCAGACACACACCTCCATAAATTAGAGAATGAATCTGAAATGACTCAATAGCTGTTGGCCTTTGATGTCAGTAATTGAGATTCATTGTTAGATTCATGGAATTTGACGTTCTGGGGAGGGGTGAAAATAAAGCATAGCAATAAACTTAAAAAAGTAACTTGTCTGCTTAGTCTATTAAGTATAAATGGAGCCTTCCTGGCAGCACTCTTCAGCCATTACAATTCCTTTTATTTCACTGTTTTTCGGTTTATCTGCCTTTTATCACGAGTTCTTGGCAGAAGGTGAGAAGGACAATTTCCCTTTTGTTTATTTTAATTGTGCGGTTCATGAGATTTGATTATAATGTCTGCTGCTGAAGTCATATTGTACTGAAGTGATGCTAAAGCAAGGGTTCCATGTCTTATCTCTTTTTCCTCCAGAGAGTTTAGATCCCAGCAGAGACAACCCAGGCTACAATTTTGCATCCAACAGCAGTTCAGTGGCGGCAGCCATCCTAGTGCCTTTTATAGCCATGATCATTGCAGGCTTCGCTCTGTACCTCTACAAACACAGGTAAGGTTCACACCATTGATACATTTCACAATAGTCATCATCTGCAAAAGACATTATACCATTACTTTGGTCCTGATATTTACAGAAAAATCCTGCCTCCACTGCAGGCAATTTTAGTGAAAGTTTAATTCACCTCTGCAAAGTTAGCTGTTTTCAGATAAGAATCTTGCTTTTTATTTCTTTTGAAAGATACATTTGCATCCACCCTCTAAAATACATTAACTTCAGATAGATTTTTTCAATCCACTAAGGCATGTGTTGGCCTCAAAATGAGACAATCATCACCTGTGATATAAAGAGAAAACTCCACTCCCTGCCTAGAAAACTAACTGGTTCATAACACACTGAGAAAGTAGGCTACTCGATACAGTACTTTCACACACTGTCCCTTAGCTGAGTGAATGAGTGATGAGCAGTAATTGAGTGAGTGTGCGAGCAACCTCAGTTTGCACATGGAATTCTCACAGTGCTGATGTGACAATTAAAAAAGATGCTGTACCAAATCAGTGTAGCCAAATCCATATTAGTCGATTGACAAAAAATGAATTATATGTATGTTCTTGTAGATGTTACTATGTTGATTGTTTTGTGCCATTTGGATTGTTTAATTTATTATCATTACTATTATTTATGTATTTATTTTTTGTTTAAATGTCTGTTAATCTCCATGTTTTTGTGACTGAGGACCACCTTGAAAATGAGATGGTGCATCTCAAGGGGTTCATCCTCAAATTAAATTTGAAATGAACAAATAGATATTGACAGTGGATTTATCATTTATTCAGCAAAAATGGCAAAGATTTGCTGATTTATATATTTTCAAATGTAGAATTTTTGAGTTTTGTACTGTTGGTCAGACAAAACAAAGATGTTACAATGAGTTGTTTTTCACTATTTACAGAAATTTTATAGACTAAACAATTAATCAGTGAATAAATAAAATAATAAATAGATTAATCAATAATGAAAATAATCATTAGTTGCCGCCCTAATCCATATTATGACACATATTTCTGCTGTGTACTTGATATGCTGCATTGTCCACCCCTAATGTGAACTGATGTCAGTGTTTTTTACATTGATTTGTTTTATTTCAGAAGAAGACCCAAAGTCCCCTTCAATGGTTACGTGGGCCATGAGAACACTAATGGACGGGCTACATTCGAGAACCCTATGTATGATCGCAACATCCAACCCACTGATATCATGGCCAATGAGACAGAGTTCACAGTCAGCACAGTGTGCACAGCTGTATAGCAACTGCTTCCTCCAGAGGTAAGAATCACCACCAGGTCATCTGGCCTTCTAATAAAGTAAAGACTTAAAGCTTCAGGCATCTTTGGATCCACATTTCTCTGAAAGTAGATGAAGTTATCACCTTGTGCTCGAGCTAATCACACATCCAAGGCATCAAAACTGCTGAAGCAACAAGACACAGATTCTCAGAATCCAGTTTCAAACTAAGTCTTTTACACCGTCCCTCTAGAATTTTCTGAGGATGGAGAAATCTGTGATTGGATTTTTTTCTGCTGCATTTCCTTTGATCTGTATCTGAAATTAATTTAATTTGTTTTTTTTTTATACTTTATTGAAAAAGATAGAATATGTTTATTTAACATGAGAATATTACATTAATGCTTTTATCTTCTCTGTGATATCCCTCATCTTTATCTCCATGCTTTTTGGTTATTGCTTACCTTTTTTTCCCCCTTTAACCATCTTTCTTTTTGCTTGCTTTTCTGTGTATATTTTATTTTAATTCCTCCTTTTCTTGCCCTTCTTCTACCATGTCTTTTCCTGTCCTTTTCCTACATTCATCCTTGATTCAGTTAGGGGAGGAGAAGTGCACCACATCTTTGCCTGCCTGCCACCAGAGGACATCCATAGTTCCTTGAGCAGAGGGCAAGACAAAGGTTATTTTATTCGCTGAAATACATTCAAGAAGCATCTCCAGTGGCAAAGGCTCTTACCCGCAGGAGACGAGAAAAAAAAGAAACCATGTGAAGACAACAATGACTGTAACAAATGCCAACAACAAAATGCTTTTTGTAACTTTACATGGTTTTTTGATCATTTTCCATATTTTGAGGAAACGCGTCCTCCTGAAACTGCAGCCGGCAGGAGTAACGCTGGAAGCAAAGCTGTGATGACTTTCTCACCACCCTCCGCCTAAACCCAAAGGGAATTTTATGGTCAACTTTAAGTCAAGAAATTGACCTGTAGCTAACAGAAATCTCTGTGCGAGTGAACTGTATGGCGGACGGCCCCATGTTGGCCTGTGTGAGTCAGAGAGAGACATTGTGGACTGTTTCGATTCACTCTTCTCTCTGTTTTCCCTCTTTTGTTTTGTTTCTTTGCTCTCTTTTTATACGCTGCTTGCTTTCTGTGATGAGTAATTGGGAACCCGTTTTTTCCCACAGCCGTCTGCTCCTGGGTCTGTTGAAAGGTTTCATCGAAAGGCCCAGAGTCTCTGGCTGGGGATGAATAAAAAATTCAGTAAGTTTTGAAGGCCATGTTTGAGACACACATTCTATCATTACTTTTTGAGCTTGACTCAGTCCTCTTTTTTTGGTTTTTTATTTGAAGCAGGGATGAAATTCTGCTTGCTGAGGCAGCTGTGTCCAGAGCAGGGGTTAAAAGGTAGCTAGGGCTGCTGAAAAAAGCAGAGTGAGGTTGTAGAGGGAATTTATGTGTATATGTGAGTGAGAGAGAGTGTGTGCACGTGTGTGTATTTCTGCACACATTTGTGGTGGCTGCATCTGCAATTTACCAAAATTTCTCCTGTCTGCTTTGGCCCCAGAGATTCCACCAAACACATAATATGCTAAAATTTCGCCACATTTATTTTTAGTTAATTCTGTTTTCAGAAATGCTAAGGATTTGGTTTAGGATTATCACTATACCTGGATGCTCTGGACACCAATAAAATAAAAGGCTACTCAGAACAAATACTGACAATGTACAGACCCACTGAGAAAACTAAAACTGAAGGCAGTGTCAGTCTCTAGTTACAACTTTCATTGGCTTTGTTTTAGTGATTCATATGCAATCACTTTACATTTTTGTGTCTGAGAGAAACTGAAAAGAAAGTGTGGCTTGCCAAATCCACCTCTCTAACCAACCTAACCTAAATCAAAATGTTAAACAAGAGGCAATGCTCTCAGATTTGCTTCACATAAGCATCAGTTACGAACTTCCTGCCACTGTCGCACTGAGGCACTTGAGGAGAAAAAGACATTGGCTGGTCAAAGTAGTGATGGCAACTGTGATACAGTATATATCCATGGATATATAAACACGCCTTGGGACCACATCTCTTCTTTTTTTCCCCCTTCATTTTCCAAAAATCAGAACAAAGCTGTAGCACTAAGTCACAGAGCAACAAGTGGCACATTCTCCTTGGAAAGACTGCTAGTCTGATGTCAAATTCTCCGCTTTTGACTTTCTTTTTAATCTCGGATCCACCTTTACATGCTTCTACGGCTCGAAGGTGGTACGTGCCGTATTTTCTCTGAGATCAAGATGCAGTATGAGCTCCCTAAACTTGGCCTTAGGAAAACAAAGATCAAAGTGTGGTCATGTTTGAACTCCCTCAAAATGTTCAACTGAAGGTGCTTGAGTCTAGAGAATGGATGAGTCAGTGATTTGTTCCCCCTGGATTACATTCAGGTCTTTTCCTCCAAGTTAACTTCTGACAGCTCCATCCTTTTGAAAAGGAGTAGTGTTGCTTTGTTTTGTCTTCGCTCTTCATGAAAATGTTGCAGAAGGCTTCCTAGGAGCCGTGACAGCAGGGGAGTTTGCTGGCATACTGATTACTTCCATGCATTCAATTGGAAAGGATAAATATGATATGGGAAAAAAGTGTTAATGCCTCTAATGCTAACACCCCTCAAATCTGTGGCAACTGGGGAGTGATATACAGAAAATATTGTTTTGAAAGTGCGACACAGGAGGGAACTGTCATCAAATATAACAGGAAGACGCTACCGTGGCTGGTGAATGACACGCTTGATGAGAAGAGAGAATTCAAAACATTAATGCTTTTGTGAACCTTATAATGTGTGTGTGTATGTGTGTGTATATTGTGTAAGAGCAGTGGAGTCAAAGGAAGTAACCCTACTGGATTTCAAACACCCTACTCCCAGCTGTTTGCCACTTACTATCCCCATACCTGTGTATCCTGTGGATGCTGAGTGGGGTGAATAGTGCTCGAATTTCACTGTGGCAAATTGAGCCATTACATGCAATTTGCTTTAATTTAGCCTTGCTTCATTGTCGAACCCATATCGAATCCTGAAATGATCTTATCATTATCACTGACAGGACAGATCCTCAATAATGCAATGTCTGACTCCAAAAGAAGCAGTCTAAAACATCCATACTTCTTTTATTTACCATGTACCCTTTGGCATCCTTCTTTTTAGTGTTAGGGCTTTCACAGTCAAAATCAACCTCCAAACAGGTTTTTAAATGAAGTCTTTAAAATCACCTACAGTACATAATTTCCCTCAGAAATCCAGGCCTCTGAAACCAATCACTCTATTGTTCCTTCAATCAGTTTCGCTGTGGGTCGGTAATTGCTTTTACAATTTTATTACTTTTAAAGCTCTCGCTTATCTCGACAGTACAGATAGAATATTGCCCCTTGCCTGCTCTGGTCGTGAATTGATGGAAAAGGAAACGATTGAATTACCCTCAAGATTTCACGGGGAGAGGAGCAGTTGCACTCACATTTGAAGGCATTGGTACTCGGTTCTCATAGTTTTGTGCGGTTGTTGCGTTGTGCATTTCATTTGTTTTTATTCTGAAATTGTTCCAAATATTTCAGCACAGTCAATAGCTTCATTACATTCCAGTTAGTTTCTGTTCAGGCCGCTTTGAAGTGGTCTTTCCCCTCCATTCATTCCTCCCATGGCAACATTTAACACACATTACGCAACACTTTATTAAGGTGTGCTGAGTAGTAAACAAATGTGATTAGTTAGTGCGATAGGACATGATGCCCCCACTCTCCAGATGGAACTGATTCTATTTGACTAGATTTAGACAAACATTATACAGAAGCATAAGCTTACACAACTATGATTGTTTTTACCAACAAGGGCTCAGTCTCAAGAAATTCAGAAATGGTTTTAAAGGGCCAGACTCATACATTTTCCATGTTTTTGTACCTCCTCCAGTCTCCAATAAGCACTTTATGTTCATTATAGTGCCTTGGTACAACCCCATGATATGATGAACCAGCTTGAGTGTCTCTATTTTTGTGTTCAGGAATTCCAATCATCATCATATTTTTTAACTAAGGTTATAATGTTTTCATGTCAGATATGAAATTAGAGCTCTTTTTTCTGGCTTTCGGTCAAATCCTTGTTATCATCTCTGCCTGTACAGTATAACCCAGACTCCCACACACTGACACACACCTACTGAAGAAACTGGGAGCTCTTTGCATCTGTGTTTTTGATCTTATGGGAAAAAACAGTGCTTGTTATCATATCAGAGAAAGCATCAAATGTTGCCTTTTTTTTTTTTTTTTTTTTTTTTTTTTTTTGCTTTTCCTAAATGAGCTTTGAGCTCATTAGTACTGTATTTCGGTGTGCAAGGATATTCTTGGATTTTATGTGCTTGCCTACATGTTTGGCTGAGTGTTTTGTTGTGGGTGTTTTTGAGAGTTTAAACCAAACCAAAGAAAGTGATTCAAAGTCAACCAAATTAGAATTAGGCAAAATTACATAAATTAAGATGTTGTTTTAATCAGTTCTTGATGTTGCTTCATTTAGTTACACTAGTTAGAAAAGTTTTTAACAAGACATTTTCAAAAATTCATGCTGGTAGTTTTGCAGAAATGGGAGTTTTCACTTAATGGGTGCTACGTCTATAGAAATATTTTCTTTTTAACCCATCTGGGTTAGTCCAGAAAGTTCTCAAAGAAAGTGCAGTACAGTTATATGAAAATTAAGATCAGTGAGTTCTGGATGGAGCTGTGCTATAAGAGTTTGAAAAGAGTCATTCTTAATAGCAGCTGGCTACTTCCTGGTTCTCTTTGCATATTTTAAGACAGAAACTCTGTTCATCCCCAGGTTCATTTTCGTTATCAGCCAGACACAGCTCTGAGTTCTCTCCTGCTCACCATCTCTTCTATAATGAAACACACCACAGCTACAGTATGTTCTTTGAGTTCCCATCAAGTTCACTGAATTTTCAGTCAGGGACTAGACTAAAAGCTTCCCATTTCTTTCTGCAGCTAGAGCTCTCACTTTTCTGCACAGGCCACAGTGCACATGTATTGAAAAACCAAGCAATCTATCAGTCATGCTGTGTGACATATTCTGCATCAACTATCATTTGTAATCTCCCGTCTTTCATTGTCACCGCATATTGACGGCTACGACAAAGCCATGCTTACTGCTGTCAGGCCCATTCCATGCAATTTGCCTTCACTCTTCAGCCCATTTTGGTGTGCCTAGTGGACTCAAGCATGGGTGAGAGCGAAAGGAGATGTATTTTGAAAAGTTTAGATGAATTTTATTCTATAAATGGAGATAAGAGTGGATGGGTAGTTCTATGAGTTGTTATCAGATCAGTGAAGTTTTTACTGAAAAACTGCTGAATGTATTTCATTTCACTGAGTGCATCAGAATTTATCTATCTATACTGTGTTCAATATCCCACAACTGCTCCTCTGTTTGTGTGCTGTAATGGAAAAGAATCTGTGCTGTCACAATGTGTGATCCTTGGAATAAAAACAGAATGTCCAATTTATTTATCTAGAGAATAATATAGCAAAAATATTTATAGAGAGCTGCTTTTTAGCACCACAGACTTTACATTCCTCTATGTTTGTCATGGCAACAAAGTTATTATAAGGTCCCATGTTTTTTTTTTCTTGTCCATAACATTATTTCATGACACCCCAGTAGATCTCTAGCCTCTAAACGAGACTAATACTCATGACAACCCACAGCGTCTAAGCAAGATCAACAAGGCCCTTGAACGCCACTACAAATCAACAAAACAGTAAAAGACATTGTCAGTGTCTTGCTGTACACCAAAAGGGTTACCTGTAAAGAAATGGACAAACATGGACTTGAGCAGACTGTGTGTAACTACAGAGAGTAACTATAGAGGGAAAGTGTCTCTAAGAAAAGAGAATATGTTAACGAATAAAAACTTTTTTTTGTACAGAGATATATTTTTATGAAAATACATTTGTAATATAAAAAGAAAAATGGATTGACATATATGTAAATGTTTTTTCTTTTTCATTATTGTAGTACAAATGCTAGTGGGGAGTATATGAAAAATCTCTATATATATAAATATATATATATATATATATAAATATATACAAAGAAAAATAGAAACAAGGCTTTTTGTATATGTAAAAAAGATTGTACATAAAAGTTTACATACATACTGTACATATGTAAGACCCACCATGGCTTGTCTGCAATATATAAAATGTATTTTATCCGTCTGTATATGATGCTTTGCATTGTGTCTAAGCTTATTCTACTTTCTTGAACTTGAAACTTATTTTGAAGGTTTTGGAATAAAATATAAAACCTACTTTCCATCTGGGTATTTATTGAATGCGTGCGTTTATTGCCTCAAGCCCGGAATCCATTAGCTCAGTGGTTCTCAAACTGTGGGGTGGGCCCCCTGGGGGGTCATAGAGCCACTGGGGGGGGGGATATGGAGTGGAACTAAGTTGAATGAATATGAGTTTTCTGATGCTATCTTGCTGACCTGAATCATTTCTTTTATTTCAATCAAATTCAACTTTCCTCTCCTTAAGGTTTCTCTTTTATTTGTTGCTCCCTCAATATTGTTAATGATTGATAAGAATTCAATCCGTATACGTGTGGTGGGGGGCATAAACTTTTTTCAGCTTGTGTTGAGGTCCACATCAGATGTTCTCTCTGCATACTGACTGTTTACCTGCACACTTATAGTGACGTCCCACCCACGCTCTTGGATATTTGTCCATCGACAGGTCTCTGGCACAAGTAAGATAGAATGATGAAAAGATGAAGGTCACATTTAGTATGTTGACATGAATAAGTATTTTAAAGGTTTAATGGATTACAGTGACACAATTTCTCCAGGATCGGGTTGCACTAGCTAATTGTAATTCCATTACTACGTTTGTGTGTAAAGTCCTTTCTAAGTAAAACTAGTGATTTACAAAATCAGGTTGTACCATTAAAACTGAAGCTATGTCTTTAGCTAGTAAAGACCTTAGTAATGTGTATATCAGTTGCTAGGAAACATCTGTGGAGTCAACAACATTTTGATCAAGGTCAAATGTGTCGACCATATCCCATTGGCCTGTTTCACTGAAGCCCTATGAACATGTCACAGTCAGAAAATCTTGGCTGAATTCCATTTTGCTGCTTCAGTTTCAGGGTCCTGGTTTTGTTCATGCTGCAACAAGATCCAATCATTTGTTCAATAACTTAATGTCTGAAAGAATATGAGGTAGCCCACAGGAAACATTTTATTGGCGCCACAAACCGAGTGAAAGAAAAAGGTACAACTTTGTTGGTGTTAGTTTTTAGAGTTCATGAAATCGCATACATCTCTACCGCGGCTAGCAATGCTGTAGTTAATGTGTAGAAACACTGCTGTGCACCCTGTCCACTCATTGACTTGTGATCTGACCTGTTATTCACACAATCAGCAGGAAAACTTACATACATTACATGCCACAGTAATCTGAAATATTGATGAGAAATGGAAGTCTTAATTGGGTTATATTACTCTAATGTAAATTTTAATTTTAATTATCTAACCTGGTTGAAGAATTTAAATAGCAGGTGCAGTAATCCGATATTGCCTTCATCTTGATATAGTCAAATCATTGATGTGCATGTTAACAATGTAAATGTAACGAAACCAAGGAGTAAAATATCCTACTAGAAAGAAGACCCAAGAGAAATGTTAGTAAAATTGTAATATATATGCAAACTAGGTAATTATAGTTTTTCTTTTGCCTTTAGCGTGATGTGTAAGGACATGTCAGGACGCCAGGCTCTAGTGTTGTTGTTAATGAGCTCCTGAAAAAGTTTTCAAAACACAGCAGGGGACAGAAAATTTGATTTTAAAAGCCCAAAATCTCAGCAGTAAATAAATAATGCATCTCAACATTATAGTCATAAAACAGTTTGGGCTTCTCTGCATTTCATTGTTTAATGTATTATATATTGTGACAGTATAGACATAAAAGCACGCCTCCAGAACTGCATTATGGGTGTGTGTGTGTGTGTGAGTGTGTTTGAGTGTGTGGCCGTGTTTCACCCAAGTATTGGCAAGGTTAGAGCCTTTTCTTGATTGATTAAATCAACAGCCATACACGGGTCATTAGTCACTCCTGTTCTTGACCAGGTTTCCCACAGTGATTAATCAAACCTTGTCAAGTTGCCCTGACCTGCAAGAGTGTTCCTTCACAGCAGCCAATTAGCCCTCCGTCCTCAAGACTGGACTTTAAAAAATGTTCACGGCCTCAGTGTTTGTCCCATCAATGCGGAGTATTAATGTAACAGCCACTCTACTTTATCACCGACTGACAATGCAGATCAAAAAGATGCTATTGATTTCATTTCCAGGCGGATAAATCATACATGCTGCCATCTTATGAACTCAAGGCGCTCTCTATGATTGCCTCCTCATCAGATTAAAATCGGATTCTGCTCAAATGCAGTGTATAATGGTTCATTATCATCTGAGGTCATTTGTAAGATCAAGAGGAGTGCTATGTTGAGGATCCACTCTTGGGTTTCTGGGTTGGGAATTAAAGTGCCTTATAAGTTGCTTGTTGCTCTAACTCACTGAGAATTCTCTTTATCTTCACCGTTGCGTCTGTGAATTCTGCCTAACTAAATTCTGAGTCATTCATATTATACCAGCCTGTATTCAGAAGCCAGTATTACATCAACATCAGTTTTACTGCTTTTCTCTTACTGTGCCACCCAAATATCTCCCTCAGGCCTTTAAATATCAATAAGAGAAGTTCTGAGGCAAAAAAGAATGGAAGAGAAAAGCTTTTCAGAGGTCTTGAGAGTTTCCTGGAGCGTGGAGATGCGAGACGACAATTAGCTTTGTCACTTTTATCACTGTGCTGAGTCTGACACATCACACTGACAGCCATACACTCCGTTGCCTTGCCTGAGATGACAGCTTCCTCCAATTACCCAGGTGTCCGGCAGCCATGTTCCCTTTGTTGCTTTTTTAATAAGAGGAGCTTATTATGCGCACTGAAAAACAAGACTCAACAATTCATTGCATAGATCATTTGGGACTAAGCAGGTCCCCATCTCAATTTAGTATATATATGAAGTATTTACTGGAATTCCTCTCAGAGAGGCTGTGTGTGGTTTTTAAAAAATTATAGATTGAGTCATTATGCCTTAAGCAAGCTGATACAATACAAATATAAATGTATTGCTTCTTGTTACAACTGCTTTTGCACTGATAATCCTGTACATATGTTTCAGATATGGATAATTCCCTGCATTAAACACATTCCGGTTGTTGTAATGAGCATAACAACACTGAATTGGGGAAATAATATGACATTATATGTTAACCCTTGTTTAATTACTTTCTCTGTGTTTGTTGATAGCAAGGTCAGAAGGGGCATCTCTTTTGGATCAGTCCACTCAATTTCCTGCCATCCCTTGTTTTACTGTGTCAAACCAGGATATTCGAGGAGACATCAAAGCAAGAGGTTTACCCTCACAAATCCCCCCAGCATGCTGGCCTGGGCCTTGGCTAATATTAGGCAAAATCCACCCTCTGCTGTCCCAGAAGACATTGGACCAAGGATGAAGGGATTGACTGATGAGAGGAAGTATATCTTTGCTCTGTCAGTTGAATTTGTCAGCAGGGGGCTGGCTTACAGTACTTACTGCAGGCAGTGCACCATAGAAAGGCTAACTCACTGTAATTACAAGTAAATATCAGAGAGCTCTGGCCTTGCTGGCGTTTCTTCAGGCCAAGCTCTCTAATCTGGTATTCATGTAGTTGTCATGAGCCTATAAGAATATGAAGGTACATTATATTCAAACTTAAATTTGATAAATCCTTTTCATTCTGATCTAAATGTATTCTACACATCTCTGTGTTTTCAATCACTACCTTGCTGAAGTTGCAGACTTTTGCTGGTAAAAAATTGTAATAACAATAATCTCCACAGCCCTACTTTGTTCCAAATAATGCAGTGTTTTAATCAATAAAGAAAGCAGAGGAAAAAAAAAACAGACTGCTAATGTGCTTGTGAGTCTTAGAATGAGAGAAAACTTCTCATTATCATGAATAATGAGTAAAAAGAAAATCCTAGCTCCTTGATAACGATCATCAGTGAATCTCCAATTACCACCATCCTTGGCTCATAACAATAGGACAATAACTAATAGGGAACTGTCAGGGCTCTGTGGCATGATGGGATAATAATAACCGAGGCTCATCAGGAGGATATGCACAAACGTGGAAGCAGCCTTAGAATCAGCTCTTCCTCTCTTCCTCTATTTTTCATTCATCCTTTGTCTCTCCCGCTCTTTCTCTCCTCCCTTGCAGTCAACTTGAAACAAGCAGGCTTCCCATGTGTGACTGTCAAATTGATTCATTAGCACATTTGTGTAATTATCAGGGTAATTAATGTCGAATCACTGGGTAAGGGAGCTATTGATGAGGCAGCTGAGTGAGATATTTTGATTATTTCACACTAAATGTGTTATGACCAACTTGAACAGATATTTACTTTTTCATGTAATTTACTGTGCACGAAAATGAAAGGCAGTCACACAAATAGATAGCTTATTCCAAAACAGTTCCTCTGATGTATAACAGTCAAGTTACTCCAAACAATGGCATGGCATTTTTGTTGTTTCAAGCTTTCTGTTTTACTTGAAAAGGAAGTCGATATGTTGGGGTACATCAGCTGATGCACACCAGTTTGCTAGCTGAATGCTATCAGTTAGCCCCAAAAATGTCACAGACCGTAAAGCGTCTATAATCTGTATTTTTTAAATAACATGGTATCAAATGACAATGTGAAAACAATTTCACGGTGTGAAAGGGGTCGCTTGTGGTGATAATCCTACAGAGAATTTTCACCCAGCTCTGCAACTCTATCCCGCTCAGTTCACTCTAAAGTTGGGTTCATAACTTGTTTCCGCTGCCCCCAAATGGCCAAAAAAATTGGTTACTGCAGGTTTAAAAAGTTACAGGCCTAAACAGTTTGTAAAACAGGGGGCCTAAACAGGGGGCCTCACGTGATGCAAACTGGCCCCACAACACTTTTTCCCATAGACTTACATTGTGAAAGAAGTGGCTGTAACAGTCAATAATTTTTTTTGAGAGTCACAACCTCCTCAAAGGTACTTGTTTCAGAATTTGAACCATTCGTTGTAATAACATTTAGAAAATCTAGAAGAGCTGTATGATAAAATGATTTGATCCCCT
Source organism: Siniperca chuatsi (assembly GCF_020085105.1). NCBI lineage: Eukaryota > Metazoa > Chordata > Actinopteri > Centrarchiformes > Sinipercidae > Siniperca > Siniperca chuatsi. The sequence continues at coordinate 19,396,435 of NC_058058.1, read as the reverse complement.
TTCAAGTTAGTGGAGGGCTAAACCGGAAAGTAGCTGGCTCACGCAGCCCCGAGCCTGCCGAGGGAGGCGGGGTTAAAGGAAACGCTAGTGCTCTTGCTCCTGTGGGGCTGCACGGAAACTACAGGAAGATCTGGGTAATTTTATACTGGGAAGTCGAACTTTTCTGGCTTCATGCGCCACTGAGCAGCTAGAAATGAACCGAGTCCCACCACCAACGCTGTGTCCAGTTCTCTTTATACATCCATGGGCTGAACCATAGACTGTATATAAAGATGGATGACATGACAGCTCCCCAAAAGTCAAAAGTCCCCAGAAGCCAAAACATCTCAATCGCCCCCTGGTGGCTGGCTCTAGTATAGGTCATAAACCCAACCCCCTCCATGTTAGCGGATGGGACATGGGCCAGATTAAAAACTCAAAGTACATGCCAAATATTTTTTTCCCAAAGATGGTTTCTGTCATTTTAGGTACTTCTTATCATGATGCATGTTCAAGTGTTAATTTTTCAGATAAGTTTGGTTTAAAGTCTGGTTAGTTATTTGAGTCAGCCGGGTGTGTGTGTGTGTGTGTGTGTGTGTGTGTGTGTGTGTGGGGGCGTGCCTTATTCTTGTAATAATAGACTTTATATCCGAAAATAGATGGATTTTCTATTGGAACACCACTTGTGCCAGTTCTTGCCAATATAATTCTAACTGAGCTTTGACAAATGCTTTTCTTGAGAGAGAAGGGGTCATACAAATACAGGCCCTGTTTGTTGTTGATGCTCTTCAGACTTCAACAAGATTTAGATTTTTTTTTTCCATCTTTACCCAGGATTATTGTTTCATATACATGTCTGATGCTATACTGATGCTTTTTTATGTTTCTCTAATGTATAATATTGCAATTGCAAACTGCAAATGAAAGTAAATTGAAAATTCAATAAATTAAATCTCCAAAAGTTTGAGCTATTTTAATGCATTTCATCCACAGTTCACTTTAATTGGCATTTCTGCTGGTGTCAGTGGGGTTGAGATTAAATCTCAGGTTAGTGAGCCATAATTATGTTAAATTAAAGGCCTTTAAATATATAAAGATATTAACTGTACATGTATGTTTAAATCAGCTAAAAATTTGTTGACTTGCTAGTTGTCAGTGCTTAATGCAGATTTTCTATTAGTATTATTGTTTTTTATGTCAATATTAAATATCATTGCGCATTAAAGTACTTTCTGTTCTGTATGAGTACAGACCACCAACCAGCCTCAGTCTGGCTTATGAAAAAAAATTCTATCATGATAACCTTTATTTAGCCATTAAGGTTCATTCAGAACCTTTAATTATTTTCAAAAACAAGCTGAGACTGTGATGTCATAGAACAGAATTATGTCATAGAACAGAATGTAAACTTTCTGAGGCTGCTACACGTTTTGATGACCAGTGTTTTTAGTAACTTCAGAGAGTGAAGACGCATCAAGACACAAGTTTTTGTCAACCTTGAACCTTTCAACTTTGAATTTGAAGATTCAACAGACCCATATCCGTCTGAATTTGAACATTTATTAATAACAGTTTTTTGAGGAGAAACTCCCAAGAAATCTGTGTGAAATCAACTGCCGCACTTGGTAAGTATCCTTAGTTTGCTGATTGATCTCTGTTCTCACATCAAAAGTTATATTTCTCTTCCCCACTACATTGTAACACTTCTGACTATAATAACATTTATTTTATTTTATTTATATGTACCTTCACTGAGTGTGTCTTAACTCATGAAATGAGTTACACAATTTTTACATCACATTTTCCAGTGATCCTGTGATAGAAATGTTATTGTGATATTGTCATATCGTGACTAAATGTTGTGTCAAATTCCATCCTCTGCTGCTTTCCTCTCAGCTTTGAGCTCCCGGCAGCAGGTGTCACATCTTCAAAGATGTCCTCCACTCTACCTGCCCAGGATGACCAGTTATTCACCGGAGGGTGGCTCTCCTCCGGATCCTCCAACTACCTGGTGCAGTCTTTCTTGGGGCAGGGCGCCTTCGGCAAAGTTGTAAAATGCACAAGGATGGATGACATGAAGACAGTAGCAATCAAAATGATGAAGAATGAGGGCTCTTATGTCATGCAGGCAAAAGAGGAGGTAGAATAAGACACTAGGCATGCTTTTCAGAATTTCACTTATCCCATTTTTGTGACAATGCTTTGTATACTGGTTCCATCTGTATTTGAAGAAATACCTGCGTGCGTCAAGCTAATATACTGTAAAATCTGTGGTCTGTGACCTGTTGTGTATCTCCAGGTGGCTGCCCTGTTGAAACTGAAATCGCTGGACTCAGACAAATGCAACTTAGTTCGATGGTACCAAGTTTTCTCTGACAAAGGACACAATTGTCTAGAGTTTGAGCACCTGGACAAAAGTCTTTATGACTTCATGAAGGAAAGATATTTCCGACCTCTCCTTCTGAAGGAGATTAGACCTATTGTCCAGCAGGTATGTTCTACTGCATTTGTTTCTGCATTAATTTAAAAATAAATACTGATGGAATATCATTGGATGTATTATTAAATTAATGACTTTAACACCCTTTCAGCTCGCCACCGCACTCGATCACTTGAAGGCTGTTGGGATAATACATGCAGACCTCAAGATGGAAAATGTGATGTTGGTGGACCATGTAAGGGAGCCTTACAGAGTCAAAGTGATTGACTTTGGCCTGGCCTGTAACGTGTCAGCTGCCAGGCTGGGCTCGTACATTCAGACCCGTCCATACAGGTGATTAACTGGAAACCATATTTGATCTCTTAGTGGTGTATTGATAGCTGAAAAAGTTGGTATACTAAGAATATAAACATCCCCTCCTTGCACATCCACACTCTCTGTGAGTAGTAGTAGAAGTCATAGTACTGCAAGTTGTGAGTAATACAGATGCCTGTCAAAATAGTGTAAATTGTCTTCATGGATAGTGAGATCATGATTGTTTGTCCTCTCTCAGGTCTCCAGAGATTATTTTGGGGCTTCCATTCACAGAGGCCATAGATATGTGGTCTCTGGGTTGCATGGCTGCTACTCTGTACCTTGGCACTCTACTCTACCCCGGCAGGAGTGAATATGATATGGTAAATACTACTTGAAGTTTACTCTATGTTTCCTCTTAAGAATTCTTAAAAATGGTTTCATGTTTTACAGAAATAACCATCTATTCCTCACTATTCAACCTCTGGACATGCTGTGCACCTGTTTTACACATTTTTGTTACACAGTTCTTCATTTTTCCCCAGTTCTTGTTGCTGAAAGTTAGGATGATAAATTGTTTTTTCATAGAAACGATTGCTAAGTCATTTATAGAAATTAAAATAGAAATTAAACAGTTAAAACTGACTGAAAGTCTTGAGCTGGACTGACGACCTGGACCTGACAACTTCACATTGTGTTGTATCTTCAGATGAGGTACATAGTGGAGACTCAGGGACAACCACCAGACAACCTGCTCAGCTTAGGACACATGACTGGTTGTTTTTTCCAGAGAGACTACAACTCCACCACAAGTCTCTGGAAACTCAAGGTACCTACCAGTCTGTCTGTCCTGACAGACTGTAAACTATTTGGTTTTGTCTGCCTGCTTGTCCAAGTTTACTCTACTCAGAATGTCATTGCTAACAAGCTCACTGTCTGTTCAGACACCAGAGCAGTTCCACCAAGAGACAGGGATTCAGCCAGTGGAGACCAGGAGATTGAAGTTCAGCTCTCTGGATGGCCTCATGCATGTATGGCATGTAGGTGTTCTTTTTGATCATTCACTGTAACTTTGAACATTAACTTATTTCTGAGGCATACATATAATACACTCATAAATCTCCAGTGGGCATTTTTATTCCCTCATTGAAGATACCTCTGATATCTATACATACCTTTGTTGTTGTTGTTTATTCATGTTCCAGACCTGGGTCAGTAATCCTGAGAATGCTGCAGATAAAGTCGGAGAAATGGTTGATCTGCTGATGTTTGTGGACATGTTAAAGGGAATGCTTCAGCTCGATGCCACAAAGCGGATTACACCCAGTCAGGTGCTGGAGCATCAGTTCACCAGCATGTGCCACATGATTAGCATGTATCCCCTCAGCTCCCAGTAAGTCAGCACTATTATTTAATTAAGTATTTTTAAGGTATTAAGTGCATCTATTAATGTCCCACTTGCACTTTTGTTTCTGGGTGCAGAAGATACATTTCCACTACAGGCCATGTAGAGGACATTAAAGATGTATCTTATCTATCTTACTTTATCTGAATATGTATTTTCTAATCAATGGGTGATGAAGTTGGCTAATGGAATGATTCATTGTCTTGCAGTGTTAGGTCCTGCTTTGAGATAATGGACATCTGTCAGAGCCAGACCCTGACTTCTGACAGTGGGAAAACTGTGTGTGGGTCTTCGCAGCAGCCCTCTTCCAGTACCACCCAGCCCATCCAGCAGAACCTTCCATGTCCTCCTCCTGCTGAGAGGAGCGGCCTGAGCCAGCCCCACTGCAACAACTCTCATCCCTGCACTAGTACCCAGACCACGAGTTCCGTCATGTCAGGGATGAAAAGAAAGGTTGATGATGAAGATGGGCATATGAGCGAAACCTCTCATCCGTCCAAAAGGATCAAGTCTAGATGGCACAGGTAGGCTCACGTACATCAGTCACATCATTATCAGTCAGTTTACAATGGAGATTATAAGAAATCAGAAGCTGTTGGATCAGTTTTCTTGTCTGTTATTTTTTAAATCATTTAACTGCCTATTTATCAAATTACAGAAAATGCTATAAATGTCCATCCAGCTCCAGCAGCAGCTGGGATTCTACCAATTACATCCAGGCTAGCAGTGCTTTGAGGAGCCACGTGGTCCAGACCTTTCACCACAGCATCAACGCATATTCCTCCAAAAGCAGCCCGACCAAAAGTTGCATCGGGCCAGGAATTAAAAGACAGGTGCCTGATGTTGATGATGTGGGGCATCAACAATCAAACTCTGACCACCATGAAAGGTCAGCTGATCACAGAAAGAGGTATCAGAGAAGCTATTCAGGTCCATCCACCTCAAGCAGCAGCAACCTGACCCAGAGTTGCCTCTCACCAAGGGTTAAGAGGAAGCTGGCTTATGCTGATGACTCTGACTACTACGAGAGGTCAGATCATAAGAGAAAGAGGGTCAGAAAAAGCTATGCAGGTAGATATACCTGCAGCAGCTACGATCGGAGGAGTGGCCCGGCTGAGCACCACCGCCACAGCGAACATTCAAGCAACACCCAGACCGAGAGTCGAACCCGGTCAGGACTGAAAAGAAAGGCAGCAGATGATGACAATGTGCCACGTAGAAAAAGAACCTCTGATCTCAGGTCAGATAATGACAGAGGTCTACAGTCTGTTTAGAAGAGGAAAGGAGGAGGAGAGTTGATTAGATATGTACTACAGCTAGATTTGAAATTAATATACAATATTTCTCTGTAGCCCTACCAAGACATGAGTGTGTCTAAAATCTGACTGTTTACTTCCAGAACCTTACATCAATGAGAGGAGGACAACCAAGCAATGCCATTACCAGGGAATATGTGACCATGAATGTAATTCCAGTTTGACTGTGGCCTGGTCACACTTGTAGGCTTTTGCTGCTTCTCACACCTGCAAAGTCCGGTTTTTAGTTTTTACTTCCTTTGTCTTTTTACAATAAAGAATTAAACTAAACCCTAATGGTCCTGACGTGCATAATTATATTAAAAAAGTTCAAAAGATATTTAGTATCAATTTGCTTAATTCACAATTCATTTTACCAAAATATTTTGGTTTAATGTGTACATGCACACGTTTATATACACACTCAAATCAATGGCATTATTAGAAATTGTTAACATGCTTTAAATTAGACAGGGACATATATTTTTGCCTTTTTAGTGTGTCCTTGTTTACCTTTGAATGTATTTCAAGTACAAGAGAAAAACCCTACATGAACAGTGTTCAGACAGACAGGACTTATGTCTGACAGGCAGAAAGAAAGAAGGCATTGCTTGCAAATAAATCATGCTAGAGCTGAAACCATTAGTTGATTAGTCGATTTACATAATTTTTTTTTTCTAATACTATAATCGCTTAATCATTAAAGTAATTTTTCAAGAAAAAATTGTAAGACAAACATTTGATTTTCCAGTTTCTCAAATGTTTGGTGGAATTTGGTGTTTTTCAATATTGTAAACTAAATATCTTTAGGTTTTGGGAGTGTTGGTCAGACAAAAAAAAAGCTATTTGAAATCATCACTTTGGGCTCTGGGATTTTTTTTTACTATTTTCTGAAATTTTATAGAGTAAACAATTAATCGAGAAAATTGTCAGAAGATGAATAGGTAATGAACATAATAATCATTAGTTGCAGCCCTACATTAAACTGTTTCCAAAGAAAGGAAAATCAAAATGCAAGTGAATTCATCAATGAATAATAGCTCAATGCTAATAATCACAATATAACAATAATAACAAGTAAGCTATTTTAAATATTCTTGAATGAGTGATGTGCATATGGTAACCCCTCCTCAACATCTACGCTTTACTATTGACATTCCAATACATGCATGAAGGCAACACGTCACCATACCCTTTTTTCTACATAATTTAATTTGTGTGACGTTTATCTAATTTTTCTCACACTTGAAAGTGTTACAGACCTAAGAGGCATGCTAATAGGGATTTGCCCACAATCACAGGAAACTTTTGAATAGCTTCATTGCTGTCACACAATGCCCCGACCCAGCAGGCCTTGCTCCTTGTGACATTACTGACATAGTGAGGGCCTGTTCATTCAGTCAGGTAATAAGCACTCGACAGGGAGGCACCACTACAAACCGCTATGCCCCACTTCACTACCGGATTGAAAAATAGCTCTGCAAACAAGACAGTTTCCAAAGCCATGTTTCTATAGCAACAGTGGCACTCTGACCGCTTATTTTAATAGTGGCGATCTCATGTGGCTGATATTTATGGCAGTTTTGGAACATTTTCACATCAGGAGGATAAATTATTTGTTTCAACTTTAGGTAGAATGATGTAGGTTATTTCAGTGATAACTCAAATCTGATTATCTATAACGTTGTTTGCCACAAGGGAGGTGGTAAACAACAAGAGTATCTAATATTCATCAGACACACATGCCTCTCTTTGCTTAGCATAGCACATCACATAACACTGTGCCTCCAAATAAAGCCTGTCAGGGAGGGTGGAAAATCCTTGTTTCTGCTATCATAATCTTAGGATCTTGTGGGAGAACATTAAAGCTTTTTTTCAGAAAAGAAAGACATTTTTTTAACGTTGGATTTTTATTGTAGATGCTAGGTAATAGCTACATGTAATGTGGAAGAAGAATCATACAGTACCAAGTTAAGAGGTCAAGAATGAAGCAAACTAAATCTAGATGCAGCTTAATGCAAACAGTATCCCAAGGTTTTAGGGATGTGAAGATTAACCTATACTTATTGGAAAACTGATTCAAGAGTCAGAGATTTGGCTAAATCAATACACAACCACTGATCTGACCCAAATTCTGCATGAATTTCAAACTGATTTTTCCAAGTAACTCTCTCTTTGCACTCTCTGCCTGAAGCCTCTCTGTGTGTGTCAGTGTGTGTGACCCACCTGTCCTGCTAGCTCGCTATGTTCCTCAGTCACATATCTGCTTCGAGTCATCCACAACTTTCTCACATTGAAAGATGTGTCAGACAACTGTATGCTGCCTTCCTTTTCACTGCATGACGCGTGCGCTGTCTCTAAAGTTACCAAGACAAGCAGTCAACACAGGGTAGAGTAATGATAGTGTCAGCAGCTAATGCTACTTCCAACGGCATCTAGCTTCTCCCGGTTGAAGACTGTTACTGAAACCATGTGGTGGTCTCTTCATAGGGACATGTACCCACACAGCATCATTGAAAATACCAAATTCTGAGGGATGACACTGACCCAGGAACTGACGTAAACAATACCTAGTTAGCAGCATTTTATTGAAAAAAAGTCCTTAGGGACTAAAGTTATCCAATGTATCAGTGCCCGTGTTTACTGCTGTTACACCTTTTATTATTAAAAAGTAAAAATATCAAATACTAATCAGCTGAATCGAATCGTATCAGATTGACTTTGAATCACAGTGTATCATATTGTTGCAAATTTATCTTTTTCGTATTGTGGACTATGAATCTACATACATATCGAATTGTCTGAGAGGGAGAGATACTGTATACGCCAGTATACAGTATACAGTCTGTAATTTCGGCATGTGTTAACAGTAAAAACTGATAACTGTGCTGTATTTTGTTCCCACAATTCCAAATGCAAAGCATCATGTTGAAAGGGCTTTAATATACACCACTTGACACCTAAAACAGCTGACAATTTAATGGCACCAGCTTTTGTTTCCCTCTCACTGTCTGATCCTGTGACCCCATTCATTTCCACTCCAATTCAGTTCCTGTGTTTTTCACACAATACACGACTTAGCGGAAACAAGACAGCGTCCAGGGGAAGTAATCAGCTTTGTGTAGGGTCAATAACATGATCAGATGAGACCATTGTTAATTAATGGGTTGCTCAGCTTGTACTCCCTCCCCCCTTGGAGTTGGAAGGAAGATAAATTATGAATAAGGCATCCATAAAACATGTACTTATTTATAGAGATTAGGGGATATTTAAGACACCTCTAATTAAATTCAGCTGATTCAAGGTATTTTGCCAGAAATCCCTGTAGCTAAGGCTTATTTCAGTTATTGTAATGAAAGAAGAACAGCAGGCAGCGATAATAAGGTTGCAAAAGAAATCAGTTTGCATGTACAAAAACATGTTTGCTTTTGGTATTACAAAGCCCTTTTATGACCCAATGTATTGGCCTTAGCTGTTTTGACAAATCATGGATAATATTCATTACAAATTTTCCCCCAGGTTTCTGTCCATCACTATGATTCTCGGGACTCCATTGCTAAAATAATTTAATGAATAAATAGCTTCAAATCCTTTTACTTTAAAAAATGATTTCACGCAGACAATACAGATTTTTTTTCCTGCATATTTTTTTCATGTGACTTCATCCCAATGACCATACAATGACGAAATATGTCTTTTTGCTCTTGTATGTATTCCCCATGTTCATCCATGCATTTTTTATGGCAAACTATATGTTTTTTTCAGTGGTGTACAAAGTGTGTTCATACATAAATCTGTAAAGCAGAGTAAACACACTGCAGGGCTTCCTCTCTGTCCAAGACACATGGTGAAGTGGTTCAAAGAGAGATCAGATGTTCTCTGGGTAAGTAGAATCTCCATGTTGGGTCGTCTTCTGGTTTTACACATGTCAAGGCATGGCTTGATTGTATTCCTGGTCAATTTTAGAAAATCTGCAAATTCAATATGCACTCTGATGCATATTACATCATATTAGCTGATTTTCCATTAAGTATAGTAATTTAGAGAGTGACAGTTTAATTTATTTACACTCCTCTTACATGGCCAAACCCACATCAGTAGGGCTAGACGTTTTACATTACATGTCTCTCTCTCTCTTTGCTGTTCTGGCACTGGCACCTAAATGTTGATGACAGATTGAGTCCAGTCCAGAGACCACTAAGGGATGCTAGTTTCTATTGTGATCACATTATATTTGGGCAGAGAGATGTTTAAAGTTAAAAACATTTGTAGACGACCACAAGTCCAACATCCAATGATGTTTTTTCAAATTTTGAAACATGTTATTTTCTTGGGTTTCTTGTCAAAATTGACAGGCTTTATGGAGACTTGTAGCAGAGCCTAGTGATGGCTGTGCGGCGATGAGTATATAGTGGCTCCATTTAGACACTTCAGAGAGTGCTGCAGAAAATGCAATCAACTACACTCTCTGTAATGAAAAAGCTCCCAGCCAGCTGCTTTTGTGGGCGCTGGTCAAATAAACAGGCGACACCAATCCCAGAGGGTGCGACGCCCGCTGGATACAGTGTTTGTTCAGCTTCTCAGGTATTTGTAAAATCAAACTATCAGTCATTCCACTCCAATCACACTCTGCCACCAGTCAGCACCAGAGTGGATGAAGCAGCAGCAGCACACTCACTCAAATCCTGTGCATGTGTGAGTGAACGCCCCTTCACTCTACGTGTAAAAGTTAAGGCACATTTCATCATTATTTTTACTAAATGGTATTATAGGTCTGCAGAAAGAGTAGTTAAAAAGGCAGGCAGGGATTCCCACATCAGAAATGTAGTTCTTTGTCTTTCTACACATGGCTCAACACTTCTCTCACTACGTACTCTACAATCTTTTTAAACAGCATCACTGTGGTTGCATTAGTGCTGAGCAAAGGCCTCAATATGGGGATATCCTTCAAAAGCAGGGATTGACCAAAAGCGAAAGCCAACCCTCTGAGATCCTAGAAGACAGGTTGGTAAGACCCTCTATCATTCTTTCTCTCCGTATCTGGCTTACTGTGCATTCACAAAGGCACACAGCCTCTTGTGGTCAGTGTGATTACTGTTCTTTGTATATGTTGTTACTTGCCTCAAGAAAGAAACCCTCAAGGAATAAGAACTAATGAATATAGAGCCAAGATGTATAGAAATAATCTTTGTGACACTTGTAAAAGTCACAGTTTAATTGTAGTGGCATAAAATTAATCCACATAGTATTTTATTGTCCTCATGAAGTTATTGCAAACCATCAGTCTTTCAGTCTATATACTTCACAGCACCTACAGAAACACTTAAACTTGATGAGTCAACAGCTTTACTTTCCAAGGATTTTACTGTACTGTAAGGCAACATGACACCCTTCTGTGATATTGTAATTAAAGCTAGTGGCCAATGACTGCAATTTAAAATGCTTAAAATGACACACAGGATTAAGAAAGGAAGTTTTCGGATGCAGCAGCCGCATCTGTCTATAAAAACTCAAAGCACTTTTGCAATCAGCTACCTGTTCGAAAATCATTACCCAAAGGACAATAATGTGGTTTCTAACTTTACAACCAGTCATACAAAGAGTTTATATGGTGCATCACAGGAGAGTGAAATAAGAGGATTATAAAGCAATCCTTTAAGCTGAACATGCGGGTCACATATTTTTTTATTATTTAAGACCACTGATGCAAAAATTAAGCAAAAATTCTATTATATGATCAATACATGTCTGACCACCCACACACTTTACTTTTGACTGCAGTGATTGAACTATCTTGTTAGAGTGCAAGAAGAAGCCTGCGATGTGGACAAAATGAGGAATTTAATGCTGTTGGATGAAATGTAAGCACTATGGACACTGTTCTAAATAATGATTTTTTTTCATAAGGTGGCACCAATAAGATAGTCATTCCTACAATAACCAAAATTGGTCTCATATTTTGGATCAAGCTCAAGCTTCACACTGAATTCATGGCACATCATAAACACTGTACCATTTATAAACACTATAAAAGCAACATTGATCATCTAATGGTCAAAGATTAAAGGCTAATTTATAATCCAGCAGACAATGGATATCTGACAAATTTTGTCACCTGACACTCAAAGTGAGGTCACAGTTGCTGTCAAATATATTGAAAAGCTGGATGGAAGATTATTTACTGAGAAAAACCATCTTGGTGAGAATACGTAGACTGATTGCAAATCAAGGTCAACTGGTCAGAAAAATCCATTTCATCATTTCCCAGCTTTTCCTTTACAGACCGTAAACAAAGCTCAGCTTGGTTTGCCCTCTGGAGCTTTTCTTACAAAGCAGTGTTACTGAGTTATGTGGATAATCACACAGGTTCTGGGTTTTATTCAGCAAAGTTACGCAGATAACAAAGTAATCCTGCTTTGCTAGACAGGCTGCTTGGTTTCTATAGTAACAACACGCACCGTCTCCGAACTATGAACACAAAGTGTTATATGACAGCGTTTTGTCAGCCTACACATATAACAGTTTTAGCCTTCAGGTGAAGCTGGTTCATTTATATCTTGTGTAATACCAACACAAACATTTATATCAACACACAATTTATTAAGAGTAATAAAAGAGCATTATAACATAAATGAACATGCCACTGTATATATAGGTACGTTTGAGTTGAACATGTGGGAATTTACTGTCTGTAGGCTATTAGTAATTAGCCATAAACCTAGCTTCCCAGCCTATGTGACTCATTCTCTACAAGGTGAAAGTAACTCCTTGTTGTCGAATGTGAATGGCCTCCTTGATCTTTCCCCGACCGCTGACACCTGGTTGATGACCCAGTCGATGCTGTGACTGGTTTTGGTCTCACGTTCACAGACAGCTGCTGTTTCCGGTGTTCCTTTCGTCTCTTGTCCAGGGCCCTTGCCATTTAACCAATGTAGTTTTTTTCCTACAATAGTTGCACATGGTGTCATACACCACTCTAGCCTTGTGCTGACTATTTACTGTAGATCATACTGTAGGTCAGGTTAGGTAGGTCAGTCAGATTCTATTCATCCATTCATTTTACCATGGTCGGTAGTGCCCCCTTGACCTGCTTGATGTTAATTCTATGTTGGATGACCTGTTTCTGGCTTTTCAGCTGCCACCTGTTGGTCAAGACAGAAACATACAATATATTCAACCTGAGGGTAAAGAAATGCCTCTGTCCACTGTGGTTCAGCCGTCATATTGACAGATGCTTGTTTTTGTCAACACTCTGCACATCTCCGGTCCTCCACTACCCTCACTTCAATCTCAGGCCCCTATATTTTTTCATCCTGTCTCCTGAAGCCACAAAATGTCTGTCACATTTCTGCCTTCCATTTCATCTCCCAACTTTTTTCCCCCTTTTTCTCCTCCACATCTCATCTCAGTTTCGTCTCATCCCTGCCTCTGTGTGCCACCATGTTATCATCTTTGGCCTGTAGATTAGATTTCCTACCTATTGGGATGCCATGGATGCCAGAGGGGTGCATTTAGATGAATCTTGGATCGCAAGCACACACAGACATTGAACACATACATGTTGCACACATACACACACACCTGTCATTTTTTATACAGACATCCCTTGCCAGGGATAAATATGTCATTTATGTATCACTATACTGCCTGGGGCCAAACTGTTAAGGTGCCTTAACACTGCTCATCATCTGGGAACCTGAAAAGGCTCACGCACACACCTATGCTCTATTTTTTCCTCCTTTGTTCCTCTTTCAAATAGTCACCCAGAACATAAGAGCATCTCAGACAGATTTGAATCAGTCATAATGATGAAACCTGGTTGTAACATCTCCATCAGTGTGTGGCCGTTGTCATCCAACAAAGCAGACATGAATGAGATTTGTGTGCATCCTTTTATCTGTCGTGTTCCCTTACTAAAGCTACTTTTATCAGGAGTCATGGCACAATGGACAAAAGACCAAAGCGGCAGAATGATACGTTTCTAGCTAATTTTGAAGAGTCAAATGTGCAGGAGGAGGAAACAAATTCCTCCAAAAAATCCCAAAATGAAACCAGTTAGGTGGGCACAAGTTTGGACCACAGTACAAAATGACATTCTGAGGGTGTAGCTCGATGTCAAGTTGGTTGAAGATGAGGTAGCCCGACTCCATGTGAACCAAATGTTTCATTTCACAGTAAAGATTCATTTGCCAAGTGTGGAGCTGCTGTGTATGAGTCCATCCCAGCTGCTCTGCAGAGCATCAGAGGAAAGGAGCCACATCAGTCTCTCAGGTGATAGATTGGAAATCAAAGTTTTAATCATACACTCTGGGCTGTTGCCGGGCAACAGGCCTCCCTTCGCTGAACTTGTCTGTTGGCTGAAGAGAAGCAAAGATGAGAAGAAGATGACGAGCCGAACAGGGAGAGCATGGAGAGACTGAGCTGTATGACATGTCTAAGTGAATGGGTTGCAATCAAATATTAAATGGTAGAGACAATTATAATATACTGTATTCAATTAGCAACGATAGCAGTGAAGTACAATTAAAAAATATGCTGCTCAGCTTATTTTTCTCTGCTGTTTGAGGACCCTTAATCCGTGTGACCTCCAGCAAACTGTTTCCAAAGTGCTGCCTTTGTTATTCTTCTTAGTTACAAAGGAAAGGATACATTTGGAGTCATCATTTTACCTTTTAGAGCAGAACAGCTAAAAAGTATTTCCTCTGTTAACAATAGAGGCTGGTGCTTTAAACAGCTCTTAGAAATTGCATTGCAGCAGCTCAAGCCACAAACAGAGTCCCACATTAATATGCATAGTGCTGCCAGTGCCAACACATTTCTGTGCATATTTTCCTCTGTCTATTTAACTAATAATGTGAGCAGATAACTGTGCACACTTTGCACAGTCTGCAGACACTTAGAGTCCATATATGCTGTAAATGCAGAGGAGTAGACTGAAAACATCTGTTAACCTTACCACCAACAATTAAGATATGAGTTCTCTCGAACCATTAATATATTGAGATTTATTGTACATGATTTAGTTCTAGCGATTTGTAGTATTCATTAAATGCATTAATTGTTGTTATTTTATGTGTCCTAGCCTTTGCCAAAGTGGCCCAGCTGTCTCATGATCTTTAATCCTGATCACTCTAGCAACGATGGTTAAGAAAAAGACGCGGCAAACACATCATCTTGGGGATGATTTCAAAGCGTTAACTTCATTTCTTGCTTGGTCGGTGAAAGAGGATACAGTCTCTCGTTTCCTGCTGCAGACTTTTCTTCTGCAATGAAAAGAGAAAGCATCTGAATCATTTCTTTTGTATGTTTATGTGGCTGTCCTCCCGTGTATTGTGGAGGATTTTAGTTAAATGATATTCTCTGTCTGATACTGGGATCTGCATTTTTAAGCCCATTTCTTCCACAATGCGCTGAGATCCAGCTGGCAGGCACTTATTTGTGGCTCAATCCATCTTAATGGGCGTTTGTTTTCTAAAGTGAAGTTTGACATTTAATATGACGTCTGACATGTGTATGTTGCCCTGCTAGCACAGCCTAAGGAAGGCAATGTCAATCAAACCATATGTTGGTCAGTCTGTCCACACAACATTTTAGTCCACTGCAAGATATCTCAACATTTACATGTCAGAGTAACTGACAGGATAACATTTTCTAATTTTATTGATCTCATGACCTCTTGCATACTCAGAGCAAACATTACATTTTTAACCTCACTCCCGTTAAGCATGTTGTTTTCTCCATTCAACTCATTCATCTGTGTGATGAATTGAATGTTGCAACCTCTATCTACTGATTTAGGCAAGGCAATATTATTTATAGCACATTTCATACACAATGGCAATTTAATTTAAGGTGATTTGCCAGTTGCATACAAGGAGTTAAACGGAAAATAAAGTTCTTTGGGAGTTTATCTCCAGTTTGTGTTTATAAGGATGTATAGCAGGGTAACAAAATGCAGCCCCATCATGTTTTGTACAAACCGTAGGACTGATTAACAGACCTATTCCAGATAATCTAGATGGTTAATACTATAAATAAAACATGTCAGAATGTCTTTTTCCAAACCAATATTGTGATTACTTTTTTTCAATAATGAGTAGTATAAAGGATTGAAATTTGAAATTCAGTAATTACACACAGTTACTAATCCCAGTAATGATCTGTTACTTTGACATTTGGTGTGTGTTCGTGGCTGGCTTGCTAACGTTAGCTACTGCTACGCGTACATTCAGGAGTCCCTAGTTTTGTTTAGAGTTGGAGGGTGTTTAACTCCACATTTAGGGTTGTGACAGCTGTGTGCAGTCACTGAAGCTAAACTAGCTGGTTAGTAAATCCCTCCAAATTGCAGGGCTGACTGCTTGTAAACCACAATGTCTTGTTTTCTATTTCTACACGTTACACACAAAAGATGCAACGTGTGGTTGTGGAGGATTTGGCGTTGTTTAGAAGCCCCTTTGACGGAGCTGGGCTGAGTAACTAAAGTTAAGTAACAAGTAATGTAACGCATAACTATAGCTGCTGAGTAATTAGTAAGTAATGTAATTACTTTTTCAATGAGTAATATGTAATGAGTAATTAATTAAAGTTTTCTTACAATAACTTGCACAACACTGTTGCTTACCAATTAATTGATTTGTAGATGAGTGACAGTGCTTTAATATAAATTCTCTGACTTATTGGTTGACAGTTTATGCTTGAGAATTGGTGTAGCGCATTCATATCTGTTTATTTTTATGAAGACTCACTTCACTCACCTACTATCTAGGCTACATACATACTTTCTGAATAGGAGGTTGCCTAAGAACTTTTTTGGCTTTAGTGAAACCAATTTGTGTGGAAGTTATTTTTGGTTTTGGTTATTTTCATCTTTGTGGGTGTTTGGTTGTGATACAAAATACATAGTTCTGTGTTATCTAACAGGATTTGTAATATTATGAGCAATGCCAAACCCACTCACCAACCTTTTTGCTAGATTCTTTCCACAACAAATACCCTGTAGATAAGGTATGGCTAAATACATGCCATTCAATTGTTGGTTAAGTTTAGGAAAGGATTGCTGCATGGTTAAATATTAAAGGAAGCCAGCAACTTCACTTTTTCCTGCAGTCTAAAAACATCACACTGTCAGTTATGGGATTATTTTCCTATCTTTATTCAAGAGCATGTTATTTTAATTTGAGAGCATAATTTATTGATTGCAGTTCAGATTTTGTAATGCTTTCCCTCAAAACCCAGCCCAGGCAGCAACCTGCCTGGAATAGACTATCTTGTTTGTAACTGTCAACATTACTGAAATAATTTCTGATCTTATAAAGTCACTTGCTTATTTAGTTGAAAAACGGCTCAGTGAAAACTGTACTGTGTCCATGTTTCAGAGTAACTTGGATCATTTCACTCGAGAAGTTTTTACTTGTCAGTTATTTCCATATTTATGTTTTAAAATGTCCTTCAAAGCTGCCGATGATCTGTTTGACACCCTTTCATAATACTGCAGAAAATATTGTATAACTTGTATTGTGATCTTTCAACACTGTAATAAAGTTTGTCTGTGAAACAGAAATGTCTTGTGTTTAGTAATTATTTACTACCTGTAGTAAAGGATTACTAGGAAAACTCTTTCACATCTTCATAGTCAGGATGTTAAATGAACCAGGTTTTTTGACCCTCCTAAATGCACGTTTTTTTATATCACCTATTTAAACAGTGAAATTACATAAATCCAAAACTCTCCTTAAAATTAAAAGGAAACATAAATTGTGTACTTTTAATGCACAAAGTAGCAAAGCAATAACTTTTATTTAAACTGTCCAGATCATGTCCTCCATCAAGGTAAAGGCTTTCTGGTATACTGAAGTGTCAGCTGGTATTGGAGCTCTCAGGTCACAGTGTTCATCCTGACACGTCTTCCTGTGAATAAGACTTTCCTGATGCTGCTGGACACTGTGTTGTCTTCAGGTCATCTCTTGACTGAGGCAAGACACCTGTCCAGCAATAACTTCCTCCTCTGATGGGTCCAGGAACACCTGAGCTTCATCAGGACCTGTAAAACATGGCAGATTCAGTGCTACTTGTAAGACAAATACATTGCAATATTACAGTATACAGTAATGTACAGCTACTAAAGGCTGCAACAGCTCATTGTAGCTCAAAGTCGTCCTAATATATCAGGCTACAAACCTACACTTCTGATATGAGGCTGAAGAGTTATTGTGTCTCTGTGGTGGGTTGGTCTGGCAGGCAACATCCCTTATTGCAGCTAAATGTAGTGATGTGTTGGCCTGTATGCAGGAATAAGTTAGAGGTTACACCAACTTCAAAAATATAGTTATGGCAACAACTACACACAGTGCAATAATAATAATAATAATAATAAGAAATAATAAGAAATATTTTTTCAAACAATTATTGAAAAAGAAACTGATTACGCAGAACATTTGACCTCGAGTGTAACTTACATAGCCTAGCTAACAAAAGCTCGAAAATACAATAATAACATATAGCTGGATGTTTTGGAAAGTTTTGTATTTTGTTTGGTTTAATAAAGAGGAGTGCCACCTTACCTTTGCAAGGGCTCTTGCACTCCAACTTCGCTTGTGAATTAGCAGATCTTGCACTCAGCCACTGCAAAACTGTTCATGAGCTTCTAGGGAGTTTTCAATTCTCCGGGTAGAGTCCCTTTTCTTTCTCTTTTCCCTTCTCCATCAGATTTGACCGATTTAACCAACCTTTTAGCCAAACAAAACAAAAGGTAAGTAGGCAACCGTTGACCACCCTAGCAGTCACAGGTAACAACAGAGCGTGTTCCTCACAAGATGGCGTCGCTGTCCCAACATGCAACATGGTGTGATGTACCTTCACATTCCCTATAGAGTATTTAGCTATTATAGTAAAAAGTATGGGCACTGGTATATGTAATAACTGTCCTTTTATTCCAAAAGTTGTAAAGAAAGCAAGGGAAGTATATATATATATATATATATATAAGGGCTGAAGCTGGCGCGCAGGAAATCTGTATATCTGAGTGCAAGCACATAGTTTGAGCAGAAGCAGTGCAAATCTAAGATCTAAGTGCAAGCAGGGGCTTTCTGAGTGCGAGGGCTGGGTTTTGAGGGAAAGCATTACAAAATCTGAACTGAAATCAATAAATCATGCTCTCAAATTTAAAGAACACGCTCTTGAATAAACATAGGAAAATAACCTCATAGTCGATCATGTAATGCAGAATGGTCCAAAATGACTCTTCCTAGGAGACTGGAAATAATTGACAAATAATCGAATCCTAGAAGTAGCCCCAATACAAAGTTCAAAAAGCTTTTGAAAACATTTTAGTGGCCTTACATTTACATCAACAGAGATCCTTACAGAGTATTTGCCAGGAATTAGTTTTCAAATAACTATTTGTTGTTGTTTAAGTATCTGACTAATGAATAAGATTGTTGGCCTTGGTTTGGTGAGAAAATACTTGCACTTTCTTAACTCTGAGCTTCAAATGTAAAAGGATAAAAATGGCTTCATTTGAACAACTTACTCACACTAAACTTCTCAACAGTCCTTGTTTGACACAGATTTTACTGTCAAATACATTTTCTAATACTGGCAAATAATTCCTTATGCATTTACAAATTGATTTCTTAGCCTGCACTTCATTCAAAACACTATAGATTTTATATGTAAATGTTGGTCATGTGCAGCTAACAGGATGAACACTGAATCGTCTCCTGATGGATGTAATAATACTTTATTCTGTATGTTCCAGAGGAAAATAGCAGCTAATTTAGCTGTAATATTTTACTCTTCACTTGCAGTAAAAATCAAGCATGCTGTGATTTGGGATAAGTTGAAGGCTAAGCAGCTCATTGTTTAAGCCTGTAATGTGCTCTGTAAATGGGTTTGTATGGGCACAGATGGATGTCAGAATGGCCAGAATGGAGAGTCAGCCCTTGCAGTGAAGACTTGAACAGTTTTGACAGTGGATCACAGCATCTCTGTTGCATTACAAATGCCCCAAAACCACAGTCAAGAGTTCATACGAAGTGACAATGTCTTTTAAAAATAGTTTTTGCTACAAGCCATCATGGGGATTTCTACACTTGACACAAAAAGCTAAACTTGAAACACATCTTCTCCCTACTTTCTCATGCTCTCATCTTTTGTCTCCCTTTATTTAATAAAAATATGGCCAAAATTACTCTAAACTCTTTAACCACCAAGCAAGCATTTCGTTGAACTGTGTTAACAGTTTCAAAGTTTTTCATCACTTACTCTGACAGTCGTTATTTCTGACTGCTAAAAAAGCGTGCCTGAAAACATGTTGCATTGCTATGACAACCTGCAACCGTGAGCTCTTGTCTCCAGTTACAGCTCCAGCATAACTCATATTTAACAGGGTTTTTAATGCAGTAATTTTGATGTTTATTCTTACGTTGAAATGGCGCCTCTTTTTTAATGTTATAAAATGTTATTAAAAATGTTATCAAAACATTTCCTACTTTGGTAAATAATGTGGAATATTTTACTTTTAACCCTGCTTGTCCTAGAAGTATTGCACAGAAAAGGTGCTAGATGACTCCGGTCTGTTAAGTTAGACCTGTTATCCACTCCGTTTTGTACACACATCCCTCACATCGACAGAAAACTGACAGGATGGGAAAGGGCAATAGATGAAAGTGCAGATGCAGCAGCCAGAGTTGACATCCTCATTTCTTCTCCCCCGGTCTGTTTGATTACAGTAGTGTCAGGGCTGAGCCTTCTTAATTGTATTCAAGATTACCATGTCTCCCTTTGATGATGCGAACGTGGGAAACAGAGGAAATCACGGGGCACCTTCTCGCTCTGCTATACAAAAAGCACGCACATGGAGAAATGTGCAAACACACACACACATACATGCATGAATATTATTCTTTTTCTTAGCTTCAGTATCCTCTATATCATATTTTCTCTATTCTCATACTGCCTCATCCTCACACATGTAATCACACACACACAAATCCACAGCCTTCCCCATCTCATCCCTTACATGATGTGAGCAAAAAGCTTGAATTTATCCCTTGTGAGAACCCACCCCCCTTCTTATCCCTCGCCATTTTTCTAGCACATGCACACACACACACACACACACACACACACACACACACACACACACACACACACACACACACACACAACCAACAAACATGTATTATGTGGCTTTTGTCAGTGTGGAAATGAAGCTGTGCTAATGTGTTCCATATTCTGTGTGTGAGAGTGTGTGTTTGAGCGAGTCATGTATCAAATGTGAAGTGTTCTGTTACCAAAAAAATGTAATGAAGGTGGCCCTGCCAGTAGTAAAGAGGATTCAGTGCAGGGTGGAGGTGCAGATTCAATTAGCTTTGTGGGCGCCATGAAATGGTGATAATCCAGGTGAGTAATGTCAACAAGCATCAAATCTTTATTTCTTTTTTTCCAGAGAGCTTCTCTCTCCCTCCTCTCTCTTTTTCTCTGCACCCTGCATGCTTTGTCCTTCACGTATGGTGATAGTTAGGGTCACCGAGGCTGTAAATCGCTGGTAGCGGGACGCGCAGCCAACGCCATTCATCAATGTAATTAGCGGTCGGCATACGACCCTGCTGCTACGGACATGGCTGCCTGCTTTCTGACAGGCTATCTACCAGTCTCTCATCCTTCCTCTCCTTTTTTTTTCTTTCCCTCTCTTAGTTTGTCTCCACAAAAGGGGTGTGTACACCTGTCACAACCTTCACCTGTTCTGTTCGATTGCCTTCCTGCAGTAAAACCTTCATTATTTGTGTGTGTGTGGATAGAAGAGAGAAAGTGGATTTCTGGGCCCTAATGGGTGTGTGAGTGTGTGTGTGTGTGTGTAAGGCTGTTGGAACAAAGAGGGAGCGAGCAGGCCGTGGTATCGTGACATTTGTTCATTTGTCATTTCGGTTGAGTGGTGCAGTAATTACTGCCACTGGGGGCTCGCGCTTGTGTTTGGGGCTCGGCCGGAGAGCAAAGAGCGCTGTCAACGGGAAAACACAGTGGGAGAGTTTGGGAAAATGCGAGGTCCCTGGAGGAACCTCTTTTCTCTGTCTCTTCATTGCAAACAGCTTGAGTTGTTGCCAAATTTACTGTAATTTTTAAGAATATATTTAGGTGAAATAGGATCTGTGGTTCTACAATTTGAAGAACATTAGACATGCTTATTCTCAAATGCCCACACAGTAACATGCATAGAATTGCAGAAAGATGGAAATCAAGAATGACAAAAAGGAAACACAAAGCTACAGATGATTTGAGCACAGAGGCACAGGAACAGAGTATGAATTCTTCACATGCTCTCCTTCCACAAAGCTTCTGTTATAAGGTTGCATAATGACACAATGTATGTTCTCTCATTCATCCATTTCCTCCCACGTCCTCATCCATTACGTATCCCTTTTTCTAAGTAGGTGCTTGTTAATTGCATTTGGTCTTGGCTGAAGAGGTTACAAGTGTTCCAGCTCTCTACAGTGAATATGTGTGGCTTGTTGACTCCAAGTCGCGCTGGAGTGTGCATTCAGAATACCAGAATGCCAAGTCCATTAAACTGAGAAGGGTTCATTTGTCACAGATGCAATTGATGTTGCTGTAATGACCAGGTATCTAGGTGATGAATGGCCTGACCTTATCCTCCCCCTTATAATCAAGTGTTCCTGTAGATTCTCATGCTTAATTTGTGGATGTCTTGGATTCTGACACAGTCCAGTATGCAGTACTGAGTGTTGAAACT
Organism: Siniperca chuatsi; assembly: GCF_020085105.1. Classification (NCBI taxonomy): domain Eukaryota; kingdom Metazoa; phylum Chordata; class Actinopteri; order Centrarchiformes; family Sinipercidae; genus Siniperca; species Siniperca chuatsi. The sequence continues at coordinate 19,374,272 of NC_058058.1, read as the reverse complement.
GATATGGATGTGGAGATATTTCTTTATCACAGTAATGCATCTGTAAATATCTGATGTGTCTGTGTCTTTTAATGAGTTGGGACTTAACAACCGTAACAAGGCACAGCAGGTCTGTCAAGCTTCGGATTTCTCCATATGCTGTAAGTGGTATGCATGGGGCTCTAGAAAGAGAACTTCATACAAACTATTTGGAGGGTAGTGTCTCTTTTTATTTACTTTCCGAAAAAAAAACCCATAAGAGCAAAAGTCTAAGGAATGGACAAAAAGTGTTTTTATCTGCTTTAACGTAAGCTGCAAATGTTAGCATGCCCGGCTAACGACAGTAGCTTTCTATGTACAGGAATAACCTAGCGTTACTTTCAAAGCCAAGGAGCATTACATTAGCTAACTACATTGTCTTGTGGGGTTACAGGTTACATTAGAAAAATCCCTATTCAGGACTGACACATCCACTGCAGGTCTGCCATCTCTCACGCACTGACCATGAGACTCACGCAATTGATACTTTCTACACCCTGTTTTCTCATGTATCCATCCATCCATCCATCTTCTTCCGCTTATCCGGGGCCGGGTCGCGGGGGCAGCAGTCTAAGCAGGGACTCCCAGACTTCCTTCGCCCCAGACACTTCCTCCAGCTCCTCCGGGGGGATCCCGAGGCGTTCCCAGGCCAGCCGAGAGACATAGTCCCTCCAGCGTGTCCTGGGTCTTCCCGGGCCGCCCCCGGTGGGACATGCCCAGAACACCTCCCGAGGGGAGGCGTCCAGGAGGCATCTGGATCAGATGCCCTAGCCACCTCAGCTGGCTCCTCTCGACGTGGAGGAGCAGCGGCTCTACTCCGAGCTCCCCCCGTGTGACTGAGCTCCTCACCCTATCTCTAAGGGAGCGCCCAGCCACTCGGCGGAGGAAGCCCATTTCGGCCGCTTGTATCCGCGATCTTGTCCTTTTGGTCACTACCCAAAGCTCATGACCATAGGTGAGGGCAGGAGCGTAAATTGACCGGTAAATCGAGAGCTTTGTCTTTCGACTCAGCTCCTTCTTTACCACAACGGTCCGATACAGCGCCCGCATCACTGCAGACGCTGCACCGATCCGCCTGTCAATCTCACGCTCCATCCGTCCCTCACTCGTGAACAAGACCCCGAGATACTTAAACTCCTCCACTTGGGGCAAGGACTCCCCATCCACGCGAAGAGAGCAAACCACCTTTTTCCGGTCAAGAACCATGGCCTCAGATTTGGAAGAGCTGATTCTCATCCCAGCTGCTTCACACTCGGCTGCAAACCGTCCCAGTGCATGCTGCAGGTCCTGGTTTGAAGAAGCCATCAGAACGACATCATCTGCAAACAGCAGAGATGAGATCCTGTGGTTCCCAAACCGGACACCCTCCGGCCCCTGACTGCGCCTAGAAATGCTGTCCATATAAATTATGAACAGAACCGGTGACAAAGGGCAGCCCTGGCGGAGTCCAACATGCACCGGGAACAGGTCTGACTTACTGCCGGCAATGCGAACACAGCTCCTGCTCCGGTTATACAGGGACCGGACAGCCCTTAGCAAAGGGCCCCGGACCCCATACTCCCAGAGCACTCCCCACAAAGCGCCCGGGGCACACGGTCGAATGCCTTCTCCAGATCCACAAAGCACATGTGGACTGGTTGGGCAAACTCCCATGAACCCTCGAGCACCCGATGGAGAGTATAGAGCTGGTCCAGTGTTCCACGACCGGGACGAAACCACTCTGCTCCTCCTGAATCCGAGGTTCGACTATCGGACAAATTCTCCTCTCCAGTACCCTGGAATAGACCTTACCGGGAGGCTGAGAAGTGTGATCCCTCTGTGATTGGAACACACCCTCCGGTCCCCCTTCTTATACAGAGGGACCACCACCCCGGTCTGCCAGTCCAGAGGCACTGTCCCAGATCGCCACGCGATGTTGCAGAGACGTGTCAGCCAAGACAGTCCCACAACATCCAGAGACTTAAGATACTCAGGACGGATCTCATCCACCCCGAAGCCTTGCCACCAAGGAGCTTGCCAACAACCTCAGTGACTTCGGCCAGGGTGATGGATGAGTCCGCCTCCGGGTCCCCAGCCTCCGCTTCCTCTTCGGAAGACGTGACAGCGGGATTGAGGAGATCCTCAAAGTATTCCTTCCACCGTCCGACAACATCCCCAGTCGAGGTCAACAGCTCTCCACCCGCACCGCGTACAAGGTGTTGGTGAAGCACTGCTTCCCCCTCCTGAGCCGCCGGACGGTTTGCCAGAATTTCTTTGAGGCCGACCGATAGTCCTCCTCCATGGCCTCCGAACCTCTCCCAGTCCTGAGTTTTTGCCTCTGTGACCGCACGGGCTGCAGCACGCTTAGCCTGCCGGTACCTGTCAGCTGCCTCGGGAGTCCCACGAGCCAACAAGGCCCGATAGGACTCCTTCTTCAGCCTGACGGCATCCCTTACTTCGGCGCCCACCACCGTGTTCGGGATTGCCGCCGCGACAGGCACCAGAAACCTTGCGACCACAGCTACGAGCCGCCGATCGACAATGGAGGTGGAAAACATGGTCCACTCGGACTCAATGTCCCCAACCTCCCGGGATCTGGGAGAAGCTCTCCCGGAGGTGTGAGTTGTAGACCCTGCTGACAGAGGGCTCCGCCAGACGTTCCCAGCAGACCCTCACGATACGCTTGGGCCTGCCAAGTCTGTCCGGCTTCCTCCCCGCCAGCGGATCCAACTCACCACCAGGTGGTGATCGGTTGACAGCTCCGCCCCTCTCTTCACCCGAGTGTCCAAGACACGCGCGCCGGAGGTCAGATGATACGACAACAAAGTCGATCATCGACCTCCCGCCTAGGTGTCCTGGTGCCACGTGCACTGATGGACACCCTTGTGCTTGAACATGGTGTTAGTTATGGACAAACTGTAACTAGCACAGAAGTCCAACAACTGAACACCGCTCGGGTTCAGATCAGGGGGGCCGTTCCTTCCGATTACCCCTCTCCAGGTGTCACTGTCGTTGCCCACGTGGGCGTTGAAGTCCCCCAGTAGAACAACGGAGTCCCCGGGTGGTGCACTGTCTAGTACCCCTCCCAGGGACTCCAAGAAGGCCTGGTACTCTGCACTGCTGTTCGGCCCGTAGGCCGCCACAACAGTGAGAGACCTGTCCCCCACCCGGAGGCGGAGGGACGCGACCCTCTCGTTCACTGGGGTAAACTCCAACACGTGACGGCTGAGCTGTGGGGCTATGAGCAGGCCCACACCAGCCCGCCGCTCTCCCTGCCGGCAACGCCAGAGAAATGGAGCGCCCAGCCCTCTCGAGGAGACGGGTTCCAGAGCCCAGGCTGTGCGTGGAGGCGAGGCCGACTATATCTAGCCGGTAACGCTCAACCTCCCGCACAAGCTCAGGCTCCTTCCCCCCCAGCGAAGTGACATTCCATGTCCCTAGAGCCAGTTTCTGTGTCCGGAGATCTGGTCGCCGAAGCCCCTGCCTTCGACTGCCGCCCAGATCTCTCTGCACCGGCCCCTTACGGATCCTCCTGCGGGTGGTGGGTCCACGGGAGGACGGCCCCACGCCGCTCCTTCGGGCTGTGCCCGGCCGGGCCCCGTGGGGAAAGGCCCGCCACCAGGCGCTCGCCGTCGGGCACCCACCCCAGGCCTGGCTCCAGGGTGGGGCCCGGTAGCGCCAATCCGGGCGACGTAACTGGCCTTGATTTTAAATAATCCATAAGGGTCTTCTGAACCGCTCTTGGTCTGACCCGTCACCCTGGACCTGTTTGCCATGGGTGACCCTACCAGGGGCATACAGCCCCAGGCAACATAGCTCCCAGGGTCATTCGGGTACTCAAACCCCTCCACCACGTTAAGGTGGCGGTTCTCATGTAGTGAAAACAAATTTATAACTGATAACATCGCTGTGCGAATAAACTCCGCCCAGCTGATGCGACACTGGTGGACACCAGGATAATAAGCAAGTAGACCCACTCCGGCGCTGTGAGAGTTTTGTGATAGAAAATTTTTAAAATGAAGCGTCGCAACAACAGCAAGTTTGATGAATTGATCTCTGTCTGACATTGATTAGCTGATGTCTTACCATGTCATGATTTAAAAGTTAAGTATGGATATATGAAGGTAAGAAGGGTTATGTTCCTATATAAGCCATTACATTTAAGACAATGAGAAGGTGGCTACACAATGTTTTTTTAATATTTTTTAAAAAGGGAGTAAAAAAGGCATGTATTTCGAGTTACAGTGAAAAGGTATAATTATAATTATTATTGATACTTTTTTTAAACAGGTAGTCTCATTGAGATCGGGATCTCTTTTTCAAGAGAGATCTATGTACCAAAAATAGCATTTACAAGTATCATTGCAAATACATAAGTAAAACATTTTAAAATGTTTAAGTGAAATAAGTGAATGGAACTTCATATTTTTTTTAACCCACTATAGTACTATAATGTACTCCTCCTACAGTACTAGACACTGGAAATAAACAAAAGCTAACACATTCATTTACAGTGATGTTGATAAAACTACTGACAGTGTGTGACTTCCTAATATATGTATATATATATATCATATTTTGATACATTTCTTATATGTTGTGATTGAAGTTGTAAATGGAACATTATCTGTTGATAGTATAAATAAATAATGTGCCACAGATCTACCAGTCCTCTTCTTCAAAGTATAGCTTGTATCTCTAATTGAACACCACAGAATATGATGTTCAGTAGGGTTCTGGGTTAAACATGCAGAGAGTAAGACAGCTTTTTCTGATGTATATTTACTACATTTCTGGCAGAATGATTAAACTAAGTATGATAGCCATCTTAATCATAATGTGTTGCTTTTAATAAGTTGAGAATATGATAAAAGAAAATCTCAAGATTTAGACTATGATGTCTGGATATTGGCAAGTATGCTGATCAACCATACTTATTCATACATTTTTCATCTATGCATGCTTTAAAATTGTGAATTTGGCTGCTGAACCTGCGGTGTGTAATGTCACAGAAGGCCTACTCATAAAATGCACCGACTTCACCGACACTGAATCTCACTGCAAACTAAATTGAAAAGTTGGCAGCCCTGCACTGTATGGAGCCAGCCCGGGATGCTAGTATGTTAGAGTTTAGGATTATGTTAGCGGCTCTGTCCTGCTCTTTTTTGGGTAAGTTTACACTCAACTCCAGCCAAGCTAGTTAGGTGAGATAGCGTTACATCTCCCAAACTCATGGGTTAGTCCTCCTCCTCAAAGCCTTTCTCCTGTAAAAGTGAGCTGTACTGTTTTAAATACAAACAATTATGCATAGCTACATGTTTTTACGTATTTTAGTTACATTTTCATTTATAATACTGTACTTTAAGACTAGCAAAATAGCATCACCCCTGCAATACAAGAGCAATGCTGCTCCTTTATTTACATGTGTTCTACATGGATTATGTACTGATGAGGATGCTGCCGTTTTGCCTCAGTCTTTTAGCATGATGTCCTGTAACCAGCTAGCTACCAACAGCGTTTCAGCCAACCAAATTGACTGTCACTGGCTAGAAACGAGAAGCCACCTTGTATTTACTTCTGTGTGAGACCCACTGATGGTAAATCTGCCACCATTATCATCGTAAACAGCATATGTGCTGTGCTAGAATGGGAAGCTAGACAGGCGTAGCGACAGTACCAGCAAAGGAGCAAGGTTAGCAAAGGATCAATTAAGTTCCACTAAAAGCAGAGGTGGAAAGTAACTAAGTACATTTACTCAAGTACTGTGCTTGACTACAATTTTGAGGTCCATGTACATGAGTAGTTCCATTGGTTGCTATTTTATACTTCTGCTCCACTACATTTTAGAGGGAAACATTGTACTTATTACTCCACTACTTTAATTTAACAGCTATAGTTACTAGTTACTTTTCAGATTAAAATTTTACATGTAAAGAGGTGATCAGTCTATAAAATGTGATGCATTGTTGTACACTGAACTACCCAACAGTATTAAGAAACAGTTAAAATTAGCTCCACCTCAACCAGCTACAACATTAAAGTACTGCTTACATATTAATGCATCAATACTAATGTTCCAATAATATAACACTCATGGGAGCCATTCTGAATAGAGTACTTAATACTTTTAATACATTTTGTTGCCAATACTTCTGTAGTTTTACTTTAGTACCATTTTGAATGTAGGACTTTTACTTGAAACTTTGTATTTTATAAGTGCTTTTATAATAATACATTTACAGAAAGCTCTTCATGATTTATATTTTAACACAGTATTTATTTTTACTGTTGGACAAACTGCTGAAAAATACATTTGCAAAATGCCATCATGCTGTGTCTGGAAGCTGCAGAAAGACGACTGTGTTTAAGCAAGCTGTTTTTTGTCTTTTAGCTTAAATGTAAATGTATTCAGGAGATATGATTTTCACAGCAGTAGTTCCAACAGCAAGGAAGAGGAGATGTTTGTCATATTGTGCATGCTGTGACCTCCACACAAATCATACTTCACCTCCACATCGCTCCATCACTAACCCATGTCATCATGTATGGATTTGGCAGCTGTGGATGACTTACAGTGGTGGTTGAGGCAATGATTGCATATTATGGAGTAAATTATGCTGTCATTACAGGGGTGGAGAAGAGCTGTCATGGAAAAGATGCTAAAATATATAATAATACCTGGGAGATAAAAAGTAAGTTGCAAGCTAGCCAGAAAGAGCTTGTAGAAAAACACACCTACACACATACAGGTACTGTGTAAAGTTTCAAGGCTACTGTTCTGCCCTGCAGGCACTGTGCTATGCCATGCTCCTCTCTAATTCCAGATGATTCATTCCAGATGATTGAGCCGAAAGCAAAGCACACAGAGGATTATGCCCCGTGTTCGATCGTGAACGGGCAGAAAACCAAGGAATCAGCATGTGTACAGCCTGACTGGCAAGTTCACCATCATCCCAGGTATAAAAGTACCTGGCAACAGCACAAAAATGAATGATATCAATAAAATGCATGAGAACATGAGTGTCTGTCCATGTGACATAGCTCTGCTGGAGACAGTGGAAATCAACAGGACATAATGCAGTCGCTCCTTCTCTTTGCATTTAAATGTATGTAATCTCTCCGACGTTGACTCTGTGCTGAGGTTCATGTCTGTCCAACCTGTTCTGTTTATTGCATTTGTTTAATCTTAAATATATAGACACAGTATGTACAGACGCATGCACACAGTGGTAGGGGGTAAGTAAAGTGGCAGGAAAAAGTGCTGACAGGCTCGGGGATGATAGGGAAAGAAGAGGGAGGAGAACTAAAAATGGAAGAGACAAAAATAGGACAATGGAAGATGTACACAAAGCTTAGATTCTCTTCCCATCATAGAGACAGAAAGAGCTGACTCAAAATCTATTTTCCAGGCGTTCCATGCACAGAGAGAAAAAACCATTTGCATTTCATTTCAATAATATCTTGAAAGCTTTTCCCATACTAAGTTATGCCTAGGCACTCATAAATAATTAAATCATTACACTAATGACTTCAAATACTTCAAATAGCATTCATCTTTTTTGTACTCGCTTTACGAATAATTGGAATGGAGCACAAATATTTTTTATATGATTTTTTTTTCATTAAAGTCAGTATTTGGGGCAGCTGAAGGGAACTTCAAGAGGAGTGTTGCTAAATCTCCACTAACATCAAAACAGACCTGTTAAAACTACAAAAGATGCTCATTATTATCGGCAGAGAGCCAAGAAACAATATGACTTTGCAACATGCTTTTCAAATGTCATTTATTCCAGCTCTGCAAAGTGCTGTGATGTGAATAGTTAACTAGCATAGATCCAATTTCAGACATAGTACCGCTCCTTCTCACATCAACCCTCTCCCAGCCCTTGTCAAACACACACACATACACACACTCTCTTGCAGATATTATACAGCAGACCAGGTGACCTGCTGATTTGCTCCCCACTGCCTGCAGAGAGCAGGAAATGGCGGGCGCAGAAACATGCATACTAATATTCAGGCAAATGTTTTGATAAAGTGATGGCCAGCACTTTGGCCTCAAAGGGCGTTCACGTTATTTCTCTAACAGTAATGACTCACGGAAGACCTGCCAGGTCAGTAAGTAATCATGGGAAACAAAGAAAGTGAGAGGGAGAGAGATCCTCCAACAAATGTATTGATATAGCCATGAAAAATTTGAATATTATTAGTTACATAATCAATCAAATAGCTTTGTCACCACATCTGGCCGCTTTTGCCATTTCTGTTACTTTTGTTGTTGCCTAGCTGTTCATGTGTGTTTTTTAGCCATGCTAGTGGTGTGGCTCTAGGGATGGCAATGTCAGTCGGTCACTTTGGCTGTTGGTCACTTTCTGACTGAAATATCTTATCTCCAACTATTGGATGAAATGAAATTTTTATATCCATGATCCCCAGAGGATAAACCTAAACCAGAGGTTTGGATATAGCACTGACTTGCCTCAGGGCACTAACTGCACACGTTGACCTCTGCTACCCATGCTCCACAGATTGCTGTGCCAAGCCCTTGCCACCCCACACAGAGACACCCTTCAAGGGGGAGAGAGGGGCTAGCACTCTGGCACTCTTGGCCTGGCAAGCCAATGCTGGCACAGAGGGAGAGGGGAGGGTTGGAGGCCTAGATAAACCTAGGTCCACCATTTTGCCCATCTGCTGTTTCAAAGCATAATAGCAGACTAGCATACAAATGTGTGTCCTCTGTGGTTTGCATTCACCTGCTCACACAAATTCTGAATTACAGATAATGAAATGGGGAACTAGACTGTAGAAGCTGAGAAAATACACAAACCAATGGTAGTTTTGTCAATATGAAAACAACGGTGGCCTTTATGAAATGGCAGATATTGATTGGTCAGTGTCATTGATTAGTCAGTGACAGTTCCCTTATGACTGCAGCTAAAAAAATATACAAAAAATACTACCAATTATTTGCACATCTTATTTTGTCAAGTGCTTTTTGGGAAATGTTTTTTTCATATTTGAAGCATTAGGGTCTGAATGAAATAGCAAATCGGATCTACTACAAGGGTGTGGCACTTACGTTAGCAAAATAAAGTCTTGTCCTTGTATGCATGTTTCTCTAAATCATTGTAGGGAGAGCAGGTATTAATCAGAAAGTAATTTAAAGGGAGAGTAAGAAGGAGATATCAGGTGTGGCAAAGTAGAATTAGTCTTAAATTGACCCTGATGATTCTCACATAATGACCAAGTGACCTTAACGATTTTTCTGCGACATCAGGGTGTTAATGAACACTTGAACCGATGAATTCTCTGGGGTTAAAGTGGTAAAACGTCCATGTGCTTTCGACTTCTAACTGTAGATATCCTCTGACCTGGATGACTGAGAATCTTCATACAGATAAGATAAGTCTTTATCTCATTTCCCACAACCCAAAGCGCATTTACATGATAATTAATACATGCTGTCTGCATTAACATCCAGCCAATTCAAACAATACTAAACCATGCATGAAATCTATATCTGCTCCCTTGTATATTTGAACACTTAAGTCATGTCTCTGTGGTAATGGCAGTGTGTGCGCAAAGCCTTTGGATGCTCACCAGTGAGTCTCAGCTCTCACCGAGATCTGTCGCAGCACTTGGCAAAATAATGGACTGGGCAAAGGGAAAAATAAAACAAAGTAGAATTAGCATTACATGAGTTGTACATTAAATATTCATGTGGAGAAGTTTTATGGACCCAGAGCGTAGCTGCTTGAAAGGAATTTGTTGAAGGGTGAGACGAGGGTAAGGGAAGAGGGCTTACATGCACTAGCTTCCCTCCCATGTAATGCATTTTCATAAAAATCAATTACGGTGTGTTATTATCTTCCTTAGGTACATTTGATGCAAAAATGAGCATTTAAAACATGAAGTGCCAGGGTTCAATTGCCCTTGTCCCATTGGTGATGGTGGGGAATTACTCTGCACTACTGTATAAGTATACCCCCACCCCCTCACCCCCCACCCACCCACACACATACACACACACACACACACACATACATTTACACGCTGGTCACTGAAGTAAAGGCTGACACAGGAATAAAACGCTTCATGTTTAAGAACGTTTAAATGTAACAATGACTCAATGGGCTTTCAAATAGCTGTTAACCTGCTGGCATACTATAAATATAAAAAATATAAAATGCTTTTGCAGAGAATGTCTATGGTGCCTTTTAAATGCAGCCAGTGGGAACATCACAGCACACCATAAAACTATGAGATACTTGCTGAATCATTACACCATCTATTAGTTTCATTAATGTATTGTAATGCCACCATTGTGAGGACTGGTGTCTGCAGTTCACATTACAATCCATTCGATAACAAAAGTCTGCACAATTTCTAAATTTACATCTCCTAACTTACAGTTTAGGACAGACTATGTGAGGAACCTATGGAATGAAATCAAATAGGAGTGAATAAGTGAGTTAAACTTTACAAACCAATAACTGTACATAGAAAGATGCCTCAAGCAATAAAAAGAATATTGAGGGTAACAAAAATAAAGCCTATAGGCTGATCTCCATTATAAATAAGCTATATACAGTATTTAGACACAACACCCAACAACAATGTTAAACATAGAAGCTTGAAATTCTGAATATGTGTTGCTGTACTGCTCTTTGTTCCTTTGCTCTGAATAGCAATACAGTTTTCACATTAAATTTCACTTTTATTATATTGCTAAATAGAAAATGTGTCATAACATATTTTATCTCTTCCCTTTAATCCTTTGTGGAGTTATACTAGCAGTATGACATTTTATGATATTTAGGAAGTTCCTCTTGTAACAGGAAATACAAGTAATATAACTGAACTAAAAAGAGCACATGACCAGCACATTTAAAATTAATGCCAACGTGGATAAAATGAGAACCAACAATTTTACTATAAAGTACAGAAGAAATAACTGTGAGCTAGAAGAGTCCACTGTATATTGTCTATTTTTTTCATATAATTCTCACCCATGAGCATTAGGGAGCTTAGTGTTGCAGTTTTTCACAGTAAAAACCCTTTAATGCAGCTAATATTTCTTCCTATAATAATTATCTTTGCTCCACAGGCCCCAATAAGTTTGTTGTGCCTGTGGGAAAGTGTGTGTAGTGTGTGTAAATGCGTGTGCCTAATACATCGCCCTTCAGTAGCAGGTGTGTTTTAACAAGCTAATCAAACTGTGTCCACCTGTTTTTAATTCGAGTGAGACGTTTTAGAAAGACCTGTGGGCAGCTGGTAAAGGCCGAGGATTACACTCAGCAACTGTAGAACACATGGCTATGCCACGGCGGACACACACCGCCTCACATGCACAGATGTGCATAAGTGCAGGCACACACACCATATATTTGTTCCGCATTACGCTGCAATCCATCAGATTCAGGGGGACTGTAATGAGCTGAGATGTTGCTTTGGGAATGCTTATTACATTTCTGTCAATAACTGGCTTTCCATCTAATATTTTGGTCCAAAATATGAATTGAATTAGGGGGGCTGAATGGAAAAGGCAAATCTGATCAAATTTCTTCATAATCACAAAAGAAAACGTTTTTCTGTTTGCTTGAGATAGAAAGGCTTTTGGTAGTTGCATTTAAATACATTTGGTGAATTGTTATTCATATTGCAATGTTCATCATGACCTTGTCATTCAGTATGTGCAGTCAGATGTATTAAAGTTCAGGTTATCATAATTGTGTTGGCTGTTACAGCCACTAACAGCTGACATTGAAGAGCTATAAAATTAGCCATCAGTTATTGGGGAAAAAAAAACCCTCTCTTCCATTCAAGCCATTTTCTTAGTGATGTATTTTCCGTTTCTATTTAACATTGAATTTTTTTTCATTTCAAAAGCACACTTAAAGGAGCAGTGCATAGGATTTAGTGGCATCTAGTAGTGAAATTGCAGTTTGCAACCATTTGAATACCGCTCGCCTCACCCCCCCTTCCAGCAGTAGAATGCAGTATTGATGGTGGCTTGGAGTCCCGTGATGGTAACAGGACAGGAGAGATGAGGCCAAGGTGCTGCTGAGAAGACGGAGAGAAAGAAAGGGATGAAAGGGTCAGCGATAGTAACTGCACCTCAATTTACAGATTTATGATATGACTTTACACAACACAAATAACAAAAAATACATGTTTGTGGATCATGAGAAATTTGTGTATTATGATCTACAGATTGCTGCGGTACAAATAGGACAAAAATCCACAAATATGCAAAACCCATTTTGCATCTAAAAATGGATCCGCAAATGTGCAAATATCGCTTTACATGTATTTGTTGTTGTGAAACTATTTACATTTGTAAAACCTCTATCATTTTTATGTGAAATTAAAATACATATTTACAGAGTAAGTTATGTATATTTGCTCTATATTTTTGTGGACATAACTTTACACATCACAAAAAATATAAGCATATTTGGGGGTAGTGAGATATTTGTGTATCATGGTACACATTTGTGGATTGTCTTCTGTGGGTTACACATAATAAAGTCTAATAAAAACTTCCATATATCTAGAGCCAGTGTTTGGTTTGTCCGTTCTGGGCTACTGTAGAAACATGGCGGTGCAACATGGCGGACTCCGTGGAAGGAGACCCGCTCCCTATGTAGATATAAAGGGCCTATTCTAGGGTAATGAGAACACATTGTTCTTATTTTCAGGTGATTATACACTAATGAAAACATACTTATGAATATTATATTCCATTTCTGCCAATAGCTCCTCCTAAATGTTACACACTGGTCCATTAAAAAGTTTGGTCAAACTGTTGCGTTGGCCGCATTAAGTCTAGTATGTGCAATTGTGCGTGTGTATGTACATGCATTTGATTGTTTTCATGTGATTATGTGTGTACAGGAGAAACCACAGACCTGCCCAACACTTAATTCAGCCAGGCCATCTCTTCCTCTTGTCTGCAGTATTGATTCATTCATTTCCTTTGCATTTTCTTCCTCCATTCTTCCTGCCCTCCTCCTTGCCCAACCCATTCTTATTATTTTAATGATGACAGACTTATGCATTGGCCAGGCGCATGTAGAGTAATTATGGGGAAATGAACCTGCGGGATGCACGGGCCATTGACCAGCATATTGACTTGACTGCCACCACAAGCAATTAAACTTAAGCTGCTCGGCATCTATAGAAACCCCCACCTTTCTTTATTACAAACACCACCCCCCCAACACACACACACACACACACACACACACACACATACACACACAAACACACTCAAACTGGATGCAAGGTCGCCAGAGAACAGTTAGTCAGCATGTTTTTCCAGGGCTCCGAACAGACTAACACAATTGTTCTTTCAAAGAATAAAAACAAAACATCCATTGTATGCAAAAGTGTGGATCTTCTTCCTTCTCTTCTCTCAACACCTTGTGTGACCGCAGAATACTTTACCATGCATGAGACAGCGCAGAGGCTGACATGATCTTGCCCCTCCCCCAGTATGGACTTCTTAGTCCAAGAACTCTACAACTGTTTTGACATGTCTTTATCAAACACTTCTGCCCCATGGCCGGCAGCGAGACACCGACAACAGGGATATAATCCATCTGTCGAGCCATCTCTGAGTCACAGAGTGCTCATCCAGTGGGATGGCTGTGGAAAGCTGTGAGTCTGCAGCTATGGTTGTTCTCTCGAATCAGTTTTAGGAGGAGTGTTAGTAAGAAGTTAGTCGACCCAGAGCTGGAGGGATTGAAAGTTGAAAAAAGGAGGGTTAAAAGAGGGTCATACAACACTCACAAAAGTAGAAGGGCTTGATAGAACCATATAGGGTGCTTTAACACATACTCGATTGAATCATTTTTAATCTCTACAATACTGAGCTAGTCATCTGCAGAAATCTTGCCAAACAGATTTACAGAGCATATTTATCTCAAACAACCTTGAAAGACTCACCATATTCATGAGGTCCTGCCCTGTGTCAGTGTTCCTTACAAAACCCTGAGATCTAGCTAGAACCACTTTGAACTACCTACTTTTCTTGGAGTTTCACTTATCTCTCAGAAAGTTTTTGTGAAGGTATTATAAAGTCAAGGTTCCACTTAGAAGAATTATGTAGAACCTCATGGAACTTATTCTAACAGGTTCCTCTTTGAAACTTCGAATGGAGTTCTAACAAAATCCCTTCAGTTGTAATAGTTTTTAAATAATCTATACAAATTAATTAATTAAATATAAATAATGAATAAATTGATTAAAAATACTTCCAACAAAATCACCATCATATTTATACACAAAATTGATTAATGCAGAGGCAGACAGTACCTATAGATAATATTAGTGCACACTTTGTCATGGCGATGCATAAGCAATATACTTTTCCCTTCTTCACTGTTTCTAAATATCCCCCCTTGTATTTCATCTCTCTTTTCCCTGATGGGATTTTGCCCCTGAGAAACACCTGATGCAGTCACCTGTCTGCACTGCTGCTTTGTATTAATTGATTACTCATGTGGCATACTTAGATGTCAACTTCCGTTTTCTCCTTTTTTATGGAAGACTTTTTAAAATGTCACTGTAGGAAAAGGTGTACACAACAGGTGTAAATCATAAAATCAATGAATGAATTTGAATGAATAGTAAAATAAATAATCAGGGTCCTGGTATTGTGCATGCTGGCTCACTGTCATACTGCCATGGCTTAATGGGACACTTGAATACTACTGAGCCAGTGTTAATGTTAGTGACACCTGTGCTTTTCCTACTTTAACAAGTCAAAATGTCTGATGTGAAAAGCGTATTGTCTATGCTGCTTTGTTGTTTGCTGTTTTTTTGTTCACTGTCCCTGCATCTGACTGTGTAGTAAACATAAAAATTACAAACCAGTGGCATCTAGCATGACGAGCTGCTAAAAGGAAAATTGCAAGGATGCAAAGTGTGTGTAATAATGTCATTGATACATACTTGTAGAACTGTTTGACAAGAACCCTCTTAAATTAGCATGTGAATGACAACATAGATGCATTCCCATCACTTACCTCTTTTCAGCTTCCTAATTGGCACTCGAGAAGATGCTTGTGCCCCACTGAGCTCCACTTCTCTCACTGAATGGCAGGAACATTGCTTGTGTTTTAGTAGACACTCGCATCGTCCATTCCTGTCTTCTGTGAAAGAATGGGAAATTCTCCCTGCTGGGTTTTCATGAAAGATGTAAAATACAGGAAAATCTGGCCTAGAGCGTAATTTCTGTGCTTGCAATTATCAGATGTGACAGATGACAGGGAGCTTTACAAAGCTAACAGCTCAAAATCAAAGCTCCTGTTCTGTTTTCTTTTTTCATCCATCCGATCGGACATCAGGACATGATGTTTTTCTAATATCTACACATTATGAGTTGTTACCATGTGTGTGTGTGTGAGTCTGTGTGCTTGAGTGTGAGCATTTCTACATTGGTACATGTGTTTCTGAACAGTAACATAGTCTCACTGGGACTATATGCGAGTGCAGAGTTGCATATTTTCAGGAGTATGCCTTCTAGCCGTTTCTATCCCTCTCCCCTTCTGAGAGTGATTCAGAGCAGTGGATTAGTGTTGGGTTGACTGTCAAACAAACAGACCTACTGCTAGACTGGCGCTGTGGCTGTAACAGACCTCCTTAGTGTCCTGGGGACTCTGAGCACATATTGACTGAAAAATTGTAGGCCAAGGTTTTAACTGGCTGCTGACACTGTGTCTAAGGGGAGAGGATTTTAGGCTGCCACAGCATCCACAGGTCAGCTGTCATGCCAGACCTGCAAGAATTTTAGGCAGTAATTAGTTTTTTAGGTTTTGTATGCCTTTCTAAGCATTCCAGTTCAATTACTACACAAATAAGTCACAAACAGTTAAAGGGGACCGATTATACTTTTCCTTATTTTCTGTCATATATATATAATGTTACAATGTTGGATGTACATATTAAACGTGGCCAAAGTTTCAAATAATGAGGTAAATGTATGTAAAAGTAATCCCTGTGAGTAAAAAGCTCAGGCTTCAGACTGCTCTGAATACTAGGTTTCCAACGTTTTTTCTACTTTCGAGCTTGTGTGACGTCAGCCTGACTCGGTTGTGCTCATCTGTATTGACGACTTAGTTGTTTGTACTGTTTGTATGTGAATTATTTTGTCATTAAAGAATAAAAAAAAGGTCATGCTTGCTCATGATCTGCTCCAGGCACAGCTCGTCCATGAAGTACGAGCAGAGACGGTTTAGAAAGCATCTTTGGTACAAGGACTCAATCTGTCAAAGTTGTCCGACCGCTGTGCTCACAGCGCTAAAATGAAGTGTGGAGATAGGTCTGGGTATGCGAGGCTACTGTGCTCAGGACTGCAGAGTCAGCTAAGCTAAAAGAACTGCTAACTGCACAGCTGACTGAGCTAATGACAGCTAATGTTACAGTTAACAGCAGTTAGCAGCTACTTTAAAGGTATCTCTCCATCAGGAAACTCCGTAAATCACAGAGAGTTGAGGCAGAGCAGCCGAAGGACATCAAAGGGAAAACCTGTAAATATTATCTCCATAAAATATGATCCAGTTTCACCAAAATCAGTGAATAAAGTTATAAAAGTTGTGTGTGTTTGTACAGTAAACAGTGAGGCCCGGCCCCCACAAACACTCTGCTTTGGTGGCATCTATTGTTTTTCCAACTTAATTCTTGTCTTATTTGTGGTCTGATAAACAGTAAATTCATCCAATTCAGTGGCCTATATTGCTATTTTACATGCAAAGTTACTGTAGCTGTCATATGAGTGAATGGACAGCAGGAGCAGTTCCTTTGAGCGTCTTCTATTGCCGCGGATGGTTTTACAAAGGAGTTAATTAAAAGTCCGGTGCGTCTCATACAGATGCTAAAGGGTACCTTGTGCGTCTGTATGAGATGCCAAGTGGCGTGACAAAACCTTGATATTTGACGCCCTGGGAATGAGAACGGGTTGTAATAGAACAAAAGTTATTGTCAAACTATTATTAACAATACATTAACAAATATTTCCTTTCAGTGTAGGAGGTTTTTAATGTAATTTAACTTGTTAACTCACAGTCCTAACAATAACCCATAGTTTACCTTGGTAACTATTCTTTTAAGCAGACAGAGAAGAGCTCTTACTTTATCACAGGCATTAGTGTTCAGCCGTGGAGCGATTGTCTATACAAAATGTCACGGCAATCCTTTAAATAGTTGTTGAAATATTTCAGTCTGGACCGAAGTGGTGGACTGACCGACCGACCGACTGAACGAGCAACAGACCAATATTACCATCCCTAGAGCCATACCGCTAGCATGGCTAACAATTTCAAACTAGGAAAGTCATCTCAAACACTGTCTTTGAGTCCAACTAAAAATAAACACAGAAAGTAGTGCCCTGGGGCCTGTATCAGAAAGCAAAATTAGCAGGCTAGCTAACAACTGTATCTTTAGGTTTAACTCAAGCTTTCTGGTGGATCAAAGATCACTTTCAGTTGTTGTAGAAAACCATTCTGCGAGGCAAACCTATCGCATTTACTTTAAGTGACAGGTTTGAAAAATTTATATTTTCTCAAGATTTAGTTACTGACTTTTTCCGCAGCTTTCAACTGTATCATATGGTCTTTAACAGTGGATGGAGTTTACTAACTTGTCATGGAGATGGTTCAGTTGTCATTAAGTGACCCAAGTATGGATTGTTGTCACAAGATAACATTTTATGAGTAGAATGACTTTGTGTTTTCCAGGATCACCAAGCCCAAAGAAAGCCTGACTCAGTTGTAGCTGTTGATGCTGACTGATGGAGCTCATGTCTTCAAGATTGCTGCAAGTCTTGCTGCCTTTTAATCACTACAAGTAAATAAAGAATCTCCTGACAGTGGAAAACACCAGAACAGTGACACACGTATGACAGCTTAAAAAATGAATTCACCTAATTCACTAATGACAAACATTTACCTTAGCAAGTCTTACACAATATACACAGTAGGAGCAGGAATAAATACATGTACACCCAAAGTCCATGAAGTATTGCCACCATTGGTTTTTGGCATGTTTCTGGGTGTATCTCTCTGGTTGCAGCCTACAAGAGCCAACATTTTAATGTAGCTAATATTATATCTATTTCTAGGTAGCATGTCAGAGAATAATCACATTTGAACAGTAATTAAAGTTGACGCCTGGGCTAAAAGCACTTTTAATTGATTACCCTGGATTCTCTCTGAAATAGGTTAAATACTCTCCTAAAATGAGTTCCATTAGTCTCTCGCTCACTATTTATATTCTCTCGCTCTTTTCTTATTATCCAGCCGAGATGGTTGTGATTAAATTGCCCTATACCATACCTCCCTTGCCTCTGCACCTCTCCTCTCCCTTTTGCTCACCCCCTCGCTCTCTTTCTATCCCCTGCTTGATACCTCCCATTGATCAGACCCCCATGTACTTCTGTATTGATAATACAGTTGCTGTAATGTATGGATTGGCTGTATCCATGTCTGCAGCACAGGGCCCAGCAACCTTTACTGATGGCTAAACAACCATGGACCCTCACTAATCGGCGCTCACCATAGTAACGGCTGATGTTTATTGACTCTCTCTTTCCAACTGGCCTTTGAGGTATTGGACTTCTTTTCTAACTTTTTTTGGAAATGGACCATGTTTTGTCAAAGCGCCTCTCTATACCCTGGCCTAACTTCAAGCAAGTCTAACAATCCAATAAAAGCCAATACTGTGAATGTCAACTGAACCTATAGGCATCCGTTTTCAATTTGCCATTGGCAGCACTTTTGGGAGGAATTTCTTTCGGCTTTTTTTCTTTCTCCTATACCTGGCACTGTTACTACTGTGAAATTCCCATTCATCATAATAACCAGTGTTGAGTGTCCATTTATCAAGCCCTGAATGCCAGTGCTTTACTGTGGCAAGTTGAGCCAAGGGGATTTACCTTCTAATGACTGTTATAAAACCTTGTAGTTATGAGACAAATTAGACGACAAAGAAGGGGGAAACAAGATGGCCAACAACCCCCCACCTCCACTTTCCCTGTGGGAATTTCATAAAGCTTAAACAGTATTCCTAACAAACAAGGGCCTGCTTTTCTGCAGTTGATTACAATTCACTCCTAGCAGCCAATTTCTTCAAAGAGGACAGGGCTGTGAGAAAAGTTCACAAATCAGCAGGTTTCATATCTCTGACTCCATTTATTGTATCTCAAATTGGTTTTGCGCCTCAATAAGGCATTCATAGATCTTTGGTTGATATTCTAAGTTCATCATCTGTATTCACTGTATAACTTGTCATCTCCACCAATAGACACATCGTCTCTCTCTGTCTCTCTCTCATTCTTTCTCACTTCAGACCTTGTGACCGGGGTAATATATAAATGCGATGAGTCTCTGGTGAGGCACCTTCACCAGAAGACTAATCTGTAATGCATGCCTGTTTGAGCTTTATGCAAGCCAACGTGAATTTGCCCAAAATGTGATTAATACAACCTCTCTATCCCACAAGGTACAGTTTTGATGAATTAACAAATCGGGTGTGAATGTCTCCCATTTAATCACACTGAGAGATGAAATACTGGACTGGTGGGGCAGGCTGGGTGAGTGTATCCAAAGTAATCTTTTTCCATCCATATCCCAGCTAAGATGAGGGGCAAGTGATGACTCAACACCCACTTTGGCTTGATAGAAATCCAAATGATGAAGGTCTGGAGAAGATCTGAAGGAAGTGGAAATGGTTCAAGCATTTGCTCCGACAGTTGTAATCTGTTTCCTGTCAAACTGAAGTCTATGCCTTGTTTGTGCCAGCCGGAACTGTGTAATTTGTAATCAATCTGTTCCTTCACAAGCAGAATGGGAAAACCAAAGTGTGACGGGAAAACAGATCTTATTATCACAATAATGCACTGGTTCAAAGAGAAAGAGTGCGTATATGTGATTTAGAGAGATGGAATGAAAAATATGTTCATCTATTTTAATGTAACTCCGTCAGCCCTGCCGTAAGCTGAGTCCCCGTTACATAGGTTCCTTCACCATCGAGAGGCAGATTAACTACGTCACCTACCGGCTCCAGCTCCCCCCCAGGTACCGCATTCACCCCTCATTTCATGTCTCACTCCTAAAACCTGTGTCTCCATCTTCCACAGAACCCGAAGAGCTGCCCATACCTCCTCCTCCAGATATGATCAAGGAACCCCTGATCTACCGGGTGGAGGACATCCTGGATTCCAGGCGACGGGGCGGCCGACTCGAGTACTTGGTGGACTGGGAAGGATACGGGCGCGAAGAAAGATCCTGGGTTCAGCGAGATGACATCCTCGACCCTGCTCTATAAGCTGACTTTTACCGGGCTCATCCGGATCGTCCTGCACCCAGAAGCCGAGGCTGACCCCGTCGCCATCAGCGGGCGTCAGGAGCCACCACTGGAGGAGGGGGTACTGTTAGGGAGCCAACACAGACACCACCAGCTCCACCCACCGCAATCAGCAGATCTCACTCACCTAAATACTGATTACACACACCTGCCACCAATCTGCACTATAAAGTCACACTCCCCCGGTTCCCTCACTGTCTGGTCTCAAACCTACCATGCGGTTCGACCTGACTGAAGGTCTACTACTACTGAAGATTCCCCGCATATTTTGGACTTCCCTCAGCCTGTGTGTGTGTGTCTTCGTCTCCTGGTTCTCCTGCTCAACATCTCCTCTAGTGTACAGAACGGACTACTCCAACAGATAAGACTCTATAGATATTCCTAGCTCCTGCCCACATTGACTACTGTTTTTGCTCTACCTGTGTTCAGCATATTGTTGCAATAAACTCCCTCGTCACTGCATTTACCTCCGTGTTCTGTGTCTGCCTGCTGATAATAGGATGAGGAAGAAGAGGATATAGAGGATGTGGATGGGTTGGAAGAAGATGAAGAAAAATAGGTGGAAGTGGAAAGTAAATGGAAAAAGAATGAGATGAAGTTGAAGAAGAAGAAAAAGAAGTTGAATTGGAAGATGAAGATAAAGAAAATATTAGGTGGAAGGTGGATGTTATATGAAAAAGAAGTTGAAAAAGTAGTAGAAGAGGATGTGAAAGAAAAAAACGGTGGAAGATGAAATGGAAGAGAAAATGAAGAAATGGAAATTGAAATGGAAGAAATAGAAGTAGGGGTAGAAGTGGAAGAAGAAGAAAAAGAAAAATACTTGGTGGAAGAGGAAGACAAAGAATGGGGCTTGGAGTTGGTGGAAGAAGAAGAAGAAGTGGAGGAGGAAGGGGAAGTGAAAGGAAAGAGGATGAGGAAGAAGAAGTGGATGTGAAAAAGGAAATAGAGGAGGTCGAAGGGTAGAAAGAAGAAAAATAGTGGTGGAAGTCAGAGTGGCAGTGGAAGAAGGACAAGAAGTGGAAGTGGTAGAAAAATAAGAAGTTGAAGTGGGAGTGAAAGAGGATGATAAAGAGGTGAAAGTGGAAAAGGAAATGGAAGAAGAAGTTGAAGTGGAAGAAGAAAAGGAAAAATAGGTGGAAGTGAGAGATGAAAAGGGAAAAGTAGAAGTGAAAAAGTATGTAGAACTGGAAGGGGACAAAGAAGTAATAAGAATCCATATTAAATATTTCACGTTTGCTACAAGCTCTGACTTTATCAAACTGTATCAAGTGTCGTAACCAGTGTTTGACATTGTGCACCCTAAAAAAAATTGCTGAGAGGAGGAAACGTTTTATTAAGTACAAGTTCTTCAGCTAAATCAGCACTCAGTGTTTGACTCTGAATAATTGATTGCTGCTGATAATTCCGAGGGTCAAGCCACTTTTAAGAACTCTGATGAGTTTTTAATTTAGTGGTTTGAATTTGACCACATAAGGGCTAAGATGGCTAAGAGGCTCCCCAAAGTATAGTATTTTATTACTTTTGCTACGTCTTTCATTCTCTTGTCTTAGTCCATCTGTCTGGCTGTAAAAAAAAATGTAATCTCTGTGGAGAACAGAATGAGCACTGGATAGTGAGGGGACACAGATGGGTAGAGAGACAAGCACTTGCTCAAAGCCAAAACATTCCTGATCTACCACCCCTTCACTCACAGTTTCTTTCCAACAAGCTACATGTAACTTAAAGTGATGTGCGTACAATAGCTGCTGCCCTAAGAGTTAGCATGACAACAGACACCCCAATTAGTATGGAAGTGTGTGTGCTTACAGCTATATTCCTAGTACTCTGTATGCATGGATAAAAACAGCAGTGCAAACAGACTCACCATGCTGTGCCCCAGCCTTATGCTTACAGAGGAGGACAGACCTCCCTTACAGGATCGACTTATGTTTAGAAACAGGATCTAAGACATGTTGAAGCAGCAGGAAACTTGATGAGTTCTCCTTATTTAGCTTTAAGATATGATCCTACACAGAGATATATGTAAAAGCTACATAAGATATGATTTACTACTACCTAGGTTGGCTTGCATCGGTGCTACTCGTAATGAGAGGTGATAATGAGTTTAACAGCTGAAGTATAAGGATCAATCTTAAACAGGGATAAATCTTTGGTTAAGATAGCGTCTAGAGCTCTGTGGTAAAAAAAAATGCAGAGATCAAACTCAATTTCCATTATCAGATTACCACAGGAAAAAAGTGTTATCAAGTCTAAATAACTTAATAGACCTCTTAAATCTAACCCCCCTGGATTTCTTTACTATCTAGTGCATTTGGGATATTTTACTAAAAGTTTGCCACAGCATCATACATTGTATAGGCGTCATTCAGTGGAAACATTTTCTTTTCTATTCCTGTTTTTTTAAAGCAGATTAATATTAATAATACATCCATACAGAGCTGTTTTAACTATGAATATGTTCCGTTTCTCTATAAAGTAGTATCTATGCCTGGGTCTGTGGGATCCTGCTTTATTTTTCTTAGATGTCTGAGGTTAGAATTAAAGGAGACTGTGCTTTGCTGGCTGCTCGCTGTAGATACCTCTCCTAATACTTGACTATCTCTCCACACACGATGGGTATTTTTAGTGGCCCTTATCTCTTTATGAAACATGAGGCGCACTGCAGAGGCTTACTTTACACACCTTGGATGCTTTGGCTTAGGATAATGCAGGCATGTGGACGGGGGGTGGAGGAGTGGGTGTCTGTATGGGGTGGTCTACTCTAAGAGTAGAGAAATAGAATTATTGACTCCTCAGCCGGAGAGCTTTTGGCTGAGTCAAATCCAGCATTTTTCCCCACAAATTGTTTCCACGGGCTGTGAAAGATGGGTGAAGGCTGGATAGGGAATGTGGTAGGGGTAATGGGGAGAGCAGTTGAGAGGGAGGGAAAGAGAGACGGATGAATGGAATAGGATGGGTTGAAGCTCTAAGGGCAGACTCAACTGTCACCTTTAGTCTGGCAAGCTGGAGCTCATACCTTAAGTTCATCAAGTCAAAGTTTTTCAGCTTTAATGAGAACGGAAGCTTCACAGCAAACTGTTACTGTCCTAAATATAATATATACTGTATGTGTGTTCCTATTGTTACTGCCTTTTTATAATACAGTAAACAAGAAATATCCCTGCCGTGGCTGAATGCCAACACTCAGGCTGTGAAGATAAAGTGTAGAAAATCTCACCATAAATGAGATGCTGGTAAATGTTCCACAGTACTATGAAGGATTTAAGGCTGATATATCAGAAAGCAGCATGTAAGGATGCAAGAGCAGCTTATTTTTCTTTCTCAACCCTCATCTCCATGAACAAACAATCCTGTGGAGCCTTTCAGAATAACTGATTCCCTTGTTAACCCCATCCTTTAATCAGTGCGGCGAGGCCTGACCTCTTGTCTCTTGCACAGTCTGAGCTGATCTCTAAACTGGCATCTTTTACCCAAGATTTTAGAGCAAGTTGTATCAACCTAATTACAGTCTGTTATGAGTCAAAGTAATATATTTGAGGGATTTTAATCTGGTTTTAGAGCACTTCATAGCACAGAGTCTGCCCTCCACAGAGTGACCAACAACCTTCTTTTAGCAGCAGATGTGTGTGCTGCATTTTGATTATGTTAAATATAGTGCAGGCTTTGAGGCATTTGTTAGATTTGTCTCAAGGATAAACTGCAATGGTTCCCAATTGAAAATTTTCCATCATGATAGGCAACTCACCTTAATCTTTTGTGTGTGGGGTTCAGTCAGTTAATCTGACAATGATAGCAGGTTTCAGCAGTTAAAGCAGTTGGTTGGTCAGTCCACTTTGGTCCAGACTAAAATTTGATTTGATGGACTACTGTGAAATTTGGTACAATGATTCATGGTTCCCAGAGGATAAATTCTGATGACTGTGGTAATCTTGACTTTTCCACCATGAGGTTGAAATTTACAAATGTTAGCATGCTAACATGCTAAACTAAGATGGTGAACATGGTAAACATTATACTTGCTCAACATCAGAATGTTAGCATTGTCATTATGAGCACATTAGCATGCTGACGTTAGCATTTAGCTCAAAGCAGCTGTGGCTTAGTTCACCCTCTCAGAGCCGCTAGCATGGCTGTAGACTCTAAGTCTTGTTTTAGTTTAGGTGGTAGGGCTACTCCTTTGTTAGTTTGCGTTACAAATTGTGCATTTAAGACCGTATTTTAAACAGTTCACCATACTGTATGTTTTTCTTGTGATCTATTTTAACATCAGGATGTTTTTACTCATCCTCTATACAGACAGGTTCAGATCAAGTACTTTGTCCTAAATTAATTCATTTGCAGTAAATATAAATTGAAATCATCCATAATGCTTCGATATCGTTTACATGTAGGTGTACATGTGGCGAAAAATTCACAGCTGCCTTCTATCAGCAGCAGTTTACCTTTTTCAGCCACCTAGAAAAACATTTTTTTCCACTACAAGTGGGGAGTATTTTACGGTCTCAGCTCAGACTATGATGCGATCAGCCCACCCCTATTCGGCACTGAGCCACTGCGCCTCTACACTGAGAGAAACCAAATGAGGTAGCAAGTATGGCTCCCCGCCGTCTCCCTTTGGCGATGCTGCGGATGCAAGTGAGTACAAGGGGACCCCAGGGCAGACCAGGACACGCTGGAAGTGCTTGGCTGTCCCCCAGGAGGAGCTGCAGGATGCCGTTGTGCAGAAGGATGCCTGAGTTTCTCTGCTTGTCCTATTGCCACTGCAGCTCTGTACTAAATAAGCAGGTAGAAAAGGGATGGGTGGGGGGTGGATGACTCTCCGGGGTTGCTGACTCCCACAAAAACTCACTTATCTCTTTTATTATCTGTTAAAGGGGAGCTTTTCTCAGTAGTAGTGTTTGCTGTTTAATCATTTGTTTATTGGTTTGTGCCAATTGTCTAGGCAATGTAAATTTTGTAGTTAAAAGGCATAAACATATTGAGCTTGAAGGTCCATTCTTGACCTTGAAAACCACATCTTGTGGTTGAAAAAAAAACTAAACAAAATTAAAGGTACCCTGTGGATTTTTTGATCACTATTAGCACTATTGAGCAATGTTTGTATGAGGATACAGACGAGGGTGACTCAATACACTCTCTTGACAATCATTTCAGCCATACTGCTGATCAACACTTATTGGCAGTAGCACACAGAGGCAGTGAAGGCAGAAGTAGAACAAGACTGCTAACAAGTAAATATGAATGTAAATAACACAATATTTATATATTTAAAAAAACTGCTTTACAAAT
This sequence comes from Siniperca chuatsi, assembly GCF_020085105.1. Taxonomy (NCBI): domain Eukaryota; kingdom Metazoa; phylum Chordata; class Actinopteri; order Centrarchiformes; family Sinipercidae; genus Siniperca; species Siniperca chuatsi. Next base: position 19,348,619 of record NC_058058.1, on the reverse strand, counting down.
GTAAATGTATTTTAATTAATTGGAAAGGAAATGTATTTGGCATGTTTATCAGTCTTCAACAATACAATAAAATGTGTTTTTGTAAAACAAAACACTGAATATAAACATAACTTTTGTTTGTTTACAAGCAAACTCCAGAGGGCACCTTTAAATGACCAAATACTAAATGCTAAAATACACAATAAATCTGAAAAAAAACCCCATAAAAGATAAACATTTTGAAAACTTGAGGATGTGATTCAACAATAGCTTTTTTATGTTAACCTGATTGTAGTTGTCATGTGACTTATAACAGTTGTCTGTCAGGAACAAAGGTGGAAGTAGCGTGACATTTACATTATGAGCATTGCAAAACCTCGCAGGGATGAGGTTTGGGTGGATGGATGGGTCAACAAAGCATGTGATTTGGATACAAAGTCAAGTTCTTATTCCGTTTCCTATCATTTAGTTTGGAGGACGTTTTTATTTAGTTTGAAGAAACACGGTTCCTGTAAAACATGTCATTTCATAAACTTGTTTGAGCATAATCTTCAGGCCAGCAGTTATTCTAGGGTGGGAGTAAAAAAAAAAGAGCATGCATTGCAAAATAATCAATAAATGAACTATATGGACAGAAATAAATGTACAATAACTGTAAATGACACTAACATTCTTTGTTTTTTTTATGGGGAGTTTGGGATCAACATTTTGCTCGCAACAAGAGGGCAGAAAGTCCAGTAGTGGAACAGCTTAACAGCTCCACAAAGACCTGGGTGTTTCGGCTGGGAGGCAGGAGATCGATGGTGTAAAATAGGAGAGAATTAACAACGGTTGCAGAGTAAGGGGAGGACAGTCTGCTTTGACCTGGTGTGTGTTGAGACGACAGGCTTCACCCTGTCGCCCTGATAATCGCTCCACTGGAGGGGGATAAGGCCAAACAAGAATGGCTGTGATAAAGTAAAAGCTCCCCTGTGTCTGAGTAAAAAGAATAGTTGCCAAGGAAAACTATGAGTTATTTTTTAGGAATGTGAAAGTTAACTAGGTAAATAACATTAAAAACCTGCTACACTGAAAGGAAAATCTTGTTAATTTATGTTTTGTTAATAAAATTGTTGTTCTATTAGCCAATGACTGCTGTGAAATTTGTGTATTTTTATGTGACAACTGTAATTTTTCTAAAATATTTACAATATTTAAACTCCTCAAGTAACTTTTTAAAGCTCATGTTTCTCCACAGTCTGCTTCTAGCTTACCTTTCGTCCCCTCTTTTTTTCTGCTCTTTCATTAGATTACCAAAGACATTCATTAACACCAGATCTACCCTGTGTGCCTGTGCATCGGGCCTGACACTGTGCCTTCATAGGAAATCAATGGTATTTTCATTCATCCAGCTGACTTCCATCCAGTCATCCAGGGAGGGTTGCTTTGCTTCTACATGCAGTAGAAGTTGTAATGATTAACAGGCTAGTAAAGGAGGGTACACAGTGATTCTTAAGCAAAAGCAGTGATTGTGGACCTCCAGACTCCTCAACCATCTGTGTGGTGATGAGTAATGAAGTTAACTAGTTAACTTAGGTTCAGGAGTAGGGCCACGCCTCAACCACACCTCAAATCACTTGTCAAACCTACTTATACCTGGTCAACCCATCCTGTCTAGTTTGGCTCAGTTTTCTTGATCCACCATTCCTTTCCCTCCCTCATCTTCATCCACTTACCTCAACATCCTATACTACCCTCTTTCATTAAACCTTTAAAATCACAGTGTTGTGGCCTGGTCCTTGCTAGTGAAAACATAGGCCTATCTAAGCTAAATAAAGAGAGAATTTTAAGAAGAAAGATGAAGAATTAGTGGAAGGAGAAAGAAGAAGGGATGAAGCAAGCAGAATGAGAGAAATATAATGCATAGGTTATGGTTAATCATGTCTATCATCTCTCCTCTCTTTCATTACCGATCAGGGAGTGAAGGATGATGACGAGTTGGCCAATTTCCCCAAACTCCCAGTGGATGCCCTTGAAAGTGACAAATTGCCAGGTTAATTAAGTTGGGGTCATGGCCATTCGGAGGGAAAGAGCAACTTTATTTAGAGCAAAAATCCATAAAGGGAGTTCACTCCCACTCTGCGCTGTCTCTGTTTGGATTCCAGTGAGGGATGGCCTTGGTCCTCATGGGAACAATCCTAAACCATCCCAGGTGAGTACAGTGGATACAGTGTATGACAGGCAGGCAAGCCTAGAAATCAAGTTCATTTTCTGCAATTCAGGGCCATGACAACAGCATTTCCAAGTCAGCTGCCTGACAGGAAATATGTATTTTTTCTCTCAAACTATCTGCCCCAGAGATCAATTGCACTTTATTTTCTGTCTGATGTATAAGGCAGGGGACATGTCCACTGGAGAACTATTGAATTCCTGGAACAGCACTCATCCCTAAACCCAGCCACCTGCTTACTCCCTGTCTTCTCTTCAGTCCACCTCTTAGCACCCTAATGCATTTTCAAATATCTATTTCACAAACGCTGAAGGGAGGCCAGACAAACAATTTGAATTCACATCTTAATAAGTACATGCAAGGTTGAGTAGGGTCAGAGCTGAGCCATAAAGGAGACAAGCACTGGGGCTTGTTGGGCTGGTGTGGAGCGTGTGTTGGCATACTGTCAGTGGTAACTATAAGTAGAGATTTTTCTGGGCAGAGGCAAGCGATTGGGGGTCTGTTGTGTATCTGAAGCGACGCCAGCTCCAGCCTCTCTGCCACGCTGAGATTAGGGGAGAAGAAGAGGCTTTCATATAACCGACTCTCCCTGTGGTATGACTGCAGAGAGGCAGCGAGCGAAGGCAGGCAAGCAGGCAGTCGGACTTGCCGGCTGGATGGCTGGATGGATGAGGGAGGTGAGGGATTTAAGGAAATAACATGGGAACTGGTGCAGAGGAATAAAGTGAGAGTGAGCTCTCTTTTTGTCTCTAACTGTACAGGGAGAGGTATGTATGGGGAGGTAGAAGCATCCTCCAGGATTCTGATAATAGGTTGTTGAGAGCTAACATACCTCATTCTCTTCCTCCTCCCCTTCCCTATCTGTGTTCCTTTTCTTACACCCTGTCTCTTTCTTGCTCATTCACCCCCTGTCCCCTTCTTTCTATTTATCTAGCTCAGTTTCTATGGGAGCAGCCAGCCAGAGGAGCCTTGGAGTCGGAGCGAAGAAGGAAGCAAAGCCAGGTGTACAGGGGGAACATGATGGGCCCCAAGGTTGCGCTGAGAGGTGAGGGACAGACACTGGAGTGTGTGACAAAAGGATGAGCTTCACTGCTAATGACTCCCACAGGGGAGACCAGCTGCTTGGTTGGCATAGGCTTACACATGCACTGCTACTGTGTAAGATTGACTCAGCAGTGTGATAGAGTGTGCACACTAAAAAACACAAACTTTACAAGATTTGGACATCAGGAAACACGAGGATGCACACACGCAGACATAGTCACATATTAGTGTTCTTCTCTTTCTCCCATACACACACACACACACACACACACACACACACACACACACACACCTCCTTCCTTCTATATTCATCTAAATTTCTGAAAATCCTCAGTCTGACTTCGCACTGTCCTCAATTTGCACTCTGGTGTCATGAGACATGATGCAGTGTTACTTATTAATTCAGATGTTACATTCCATCTACATTCTGTCCGTGGCTATAAAAGGGATGTTTCGGCACAATAAAGCATAGTCAATAATACATTGGACAGTCATCTGTGAGATACACACACACACACACACACACACACACACACACACACACACACACACACACACACCCCACCCCACCCCCACCCCCACTCTCCCCAAGTGCTTGAACAAAGAGGAGCTCTACTGTATGGCAATGCATGTGAGCCCTCTAGTGTTAAGCCATCTAGTTTCAAGTATTAATAAAATAACAGCAGCAAAAACCATAATACTGTATCTTTGTACGTTGTGTGGCATATCCCACACATCTTTAGCTGAATGACAGAAGGTTCTATATATTTTCTGTCACACACAATTTGCAAACCAAAATGTTTACTATCTAGGATGAAATGTAAAGGCAAAAACACATGTATCATACCTGTGTGTATCTGCAGCATGTATGATAGCTAAACATTATCCTGTGGACTAGAATGATCAGAGGATGCAGGCTATGGAAAAAGGAGGAGCAATTACACTGATGAAAATATTTAATGAGAGTTGGGAAAAGGTACCATGTATTTAGGAAATAAAGCATAACAGACATCAACACTGGCCATACAAAATTACACTTAGGATATCCACTCTCAATAACCCCTTTTTTCCACACAGTGCTTGTGTCTCAGTGTGAGTGTGTGTGTGTCTTAAAGGATTTCTCTTTTTGTGGTTAGGTTGTTCTCAAACTGGGGGGCGGTATAGAGACACTGCAGGACCAATGGAAAACTATGGAGTGGAACTAAGTTGAATGAACATGATAGGTAGGGAAATAAAAAAAAAATAGAGTTTGCTGATGCTATCGTGCTGACCTGAATCATTTCTTTTATTTCAATCAAATTCAACTTTTCAACCTTTTTTTATTTGTTGCTCCCCCAATATTGTTAATGATTGATATTCAATCTGTTTATGTGTGGTAGTGGGCATGAACTTTTTTCAGCTTCTGAAGGGGGGGGGATGACAGAAAAAGTCTGAGAACCACTGATTTAACTAGGTGATTTGGATCCATTCACCGCAACAACAATTATTACACAACAAACCCAACATTAAATCTACACAGAAACAACCAATCAAAACACTTGAGGAATCAGTATATATGAAGATGGGAATGACCCCTTCACTAAACAACACAATTATTATTATTATTATTATTATTATTATTATTATTATCCGTGTCTCTTGGTTCATTCACCAGCACAGGGAAGGCAGTCCAAGGAATTGGTCCAATTGGTAATTATCAATTAGGGTTTAAGTCAGAAGGAAATGGGAGTGTGCTGGGAAAAGTGTGTGTCAGTGAGTTGAGGATATGAATGAATGGCGCGAGTCTCTGGCTGCAGTGTATCCTACTGCCCTGGCAGGAAAATGATGATTGTTGCTGAGCTTGATTCTTGTTCCTCGAAGATTAGGCTCCAGGTCTCATGGGATAGCTCTCCAATTGAAGTTGCTTCATACTCAAGAAAAATATCTGACCAATTCGGGCATTCGGAGCTTTCATTCAATAGGTTTTCATGGATAACGTCGGCTTGGTGGACATCTGCAGCAGCTCTTTTCCCTGCGGTAGCACCATTCATCTAACTAATGCGTAGCACCTGCTACCTGTATGCAACACAGAGGCCACTCCAATTGGCTACCAGTTTTTTTCCAGATTTAACCTATTTACATTTTACTTGTTAGTGACCTGGGTTACACACAAAATTTATTCATTCATATAGTATTTGAAAAGGACATTTATAATGGCATGAAGTCTTTGATGTTCAATTGTACAAATTACCATTCTGGTGACATTTGCCTGCATATTTTCATGAGAGAAAGAATTTCATCCACTTTAAAAGGCATGAAAAACCTTAAAGGCCTGGACTCTATCTGGTGGATAATATGATATTAAGTAGATGTGACATTTTAAAAGAGGCTTTAACATCCGAGAATTGATCAAATGCAGGGTGACAAGCATCATAGCTCAGTTAATGGCTTTCTCAACGAGACTTTCCAAAGGTTCACTTACAGACTGTGGGTCATGGCAAGCTGCCATGGATTTCCCTATATCTGTATTTACATGTACATTAAGTGGCCTTAATTTAGCTATTTATTGTCATGTTTGTATTACAGTACATGAGCAATGGCCTAACACATTGTACACAAATCACACTCACCCTCACCACCAAGGGTCAAAGCAATGCATTAATGAGAAATTCCATAGCTAAATGTCCTTTCTGGGAAAACAGTTTACTCAATAATAGTGAGGTTGTGATGAACCTGAATAGTGTGATTAATCAAAAGGGAAGCTCTTCTATAAGGGGAGGTGTGAAATATAATTTTGATGTTACACAACTGACCTTGGTTTGTTGTATATGCTTCATATTTAACTGACAGGATCTATTGTGCAGTAGTTCCCATCTCAGCATTTGCCTTTATCAATCCGTTGATTCAAATTATACACGTTTTTCAGGCATTTGACATCCCACATGCTTTGGGAGAGTGAGGGACAAAGATGCTGCTGTATTCACACAGGACATCTGGACAAATGATTTTGCGCCAGACGTCCCTTGTCTAAGAGGGTTCTTTGCTACGACTGGCTGTTGTATTACAGGCATCAGTAACTATTGACAGGTGGAGATACAGACAGAATTAAAACAAAAAATCCAACAGAAGGAAAAAAGAGGCCAAAGTTCCTATTTATCATTTGTATGCCATATCAACAGTATTCTTTTCTTTTAAAATTAATTTACAGGCATCTGTAAAATGTGATCCCCTATAAAGGAGTATTGACTTAAAGAAGTAGTCGTTTTGGGAAAATTGGTAAGAGTTAGATGAGAAGATTGACACCCTTCTTCTTCCCATGTGCTAAATATGAAGCTACAGCCTGTTAGGTTAACTAGCATAAAGACTGGAAGCAGGGGGAACAGCTTGCCTGGTTCTGTCAAAAGGTTAAAAACATGCCATCAGCACCTCTAAAGCTCACTAATTAAGTTTCTGTTTCTTTTCTAGTAACTAAGTTTCCTGTTTCTTGGACTCTAGGAAGTAACTGTGGACAAAGCCAGGCTAGCTGTTTCCCCCTGTTTCCAGCTTTATACTAAGCTAAACTAATCGGCTGCTGGCTGTAGCTTCATAGTTAGCTTACAGTCATTAGAGTGGTATTGATCTTCTCATCTAACTCTTGGTAAGAAAGCCAAATTCCAAAAACTAACTATTTCTTTATTTACAGTAGACACAGTAGATACAGATTTACTAAGTTTACTCAGTTTCTACGATGGAACATTCCTGGACGAATGAGGGACTACACCGTCTCAGTTGAAGACAGTTACATACTTACTATTTGGTCTCATCTTTTAGACATTTACTTCAGCAGGATAAAATATTTGCATGCATGTTGAATGTTTACTAACCTATGCATGAGACAAATCTGTTTTCTGTGTAATGATGCATTATTTCTGTACATGTATTAAAATTTTAAGAACATAACATGGTTATGTTCCAAATTCGGTCTGTCAGACAATCTTTTTAAATGTAACTTGTTGCTCACTGATGTCAAATAATATTTCAATCAAAGTTCAAGTTATTCTACCATGTTTAACGCTAGAGTAAGTTTAACATTTTGAGTACAGCATTGCTGTTTTTGGCAGACTTGCATCCTTACAGGTATCCTCATGAATGTGTGTTTGCACACGTGCATAAAAGTACTCTAGTCACGCGGGGGAAATCAGTCCTGGCTTGAACAGCAGCCTTTAGAGGAGTGAACCCACTTAAGGCTGATCATTAATCATTGTGTGTAAGAATGCGTATAGGTGCATGTGTATACAGTACCTGCATCCAACAATGTGTGTTTGTATGTGCATGCACTGCGCTGCATTATGTTCTTTCTAGTTCAGTATAAATGAGTTAAAAAACAGCAAGGTAATTGATGGATTGGACAAAAGGTCAGAATAAAAGGGCATGGTGAGACTGCACTGGAATAAGACCGCTTCACCTCTGAACGTCTCTGCTGCTGACATACAAATAAATCACTGTGACTGAATACTACAAAAACATGCATGATGAATTCTGGTCTCCCATATAATATTAATGTGGATAGCTTATTATATCATATATATATTGTTTTAAATTAATTTACTTTTAAAATAAATGAAAACAAATTAATGTTGAATCCATTATGATCCGTGTATGTAAAATATAATGCATTTTTAGATCAATGGCAAGCTTGGAATATGGGCTATACCTTGAAATAGGCTATGGGACATATTTTCCATGTACAAGTAGAACTCTAGCAAGATTTGTAAGATTCCTTTTTTGGGTGGTATAGTGGACCCTGCATATTTCTTTGATTTTACATGCTGTCTTGTGTTTGAAGGTCCTAATTGGAGGTATTTCTTGTGGTGTTGAGAATTTTGCCATTCTAACTCAATTTCTGTTGGCAACCAGCTGAAGAGTTGGCCAACTGACTACAATTAGTGGTATGTCCAGACATCCTGCTCTGATTGGTTGGCTGGCAAATAAAACATTTAGTGTGCGCTCTGTGAAAGCCTAATAAGAGACAAAGAGGAAAACAGATGAAGATTGCATGAGGGAGGGTAGGTTGAAATGAGAATAACCCATAATCCCAAACTGTGAAATCAACCTTCTTTTGATACTCTGAATTTTGAAAAGAGATGCCCCCCCCCCCGCGCGCACACCACCTCCACACCAAATGTGGAGTCTCTCACACAGGCTACGAAAATCAGTGAACTCCACCAGCGAGCTGAGTGAGTTTGACTCTCAGCACAGTTTGTCTGGCCAACTGCCGTGCTGTGTGAGGGTTGTCCTAGAGCTGCTGTGAGCTTATGCTGCCCACATCCCTCTCCATCGAGACCGCACTCCTCTTTGCTTCTTCGGACCACTGCTGGCAGCGGGACTGAACACTCAGTAGATGTGGAGAGAGACATAACAGGCTGCAATTCCCCAACTCCCATCAGTAAAGTCACTCTAAGATTAATGAGTGTTGCAGTGTCTGCTGGCTACATGCTCGGCCATGAAAAACGTCGACCAATGGACGAGAGATAACTTCAAGGGTTTTTGGATGGTGTGTTTTCAAGCTGTGTCCACAAAAACATCACTTTTTGTTTCTCCTATATGGATATCAATGAAGAAAGTGCTTTGTATTCATTTGATTTATTTAAAACATGAAAACCTATGTATGCTCTGTCCTCAGACACTATATTTCAGGAGAAACCTAACACAGGATAAAGAAATAATGAGCTGATGGAGAATGCTGGAATAAAGATTGCCACAGATCAGGGGTGCTGGTTCATTTCTTTTCATGGTTTATCATGTAGCTACGATTTTCTAGTTTTTTTTTTATTCCTCAACTTCTTATGAAAACTGCCTCATTAGCCATCCAGACAAAAGAAACACATTTCATTTTGTCAGGAAGTCACCCGGACAGACAAGTCTGTGGCAGGAAATGAAATAAATATGGAAGGAGTGGCAGGAGTGAGTGGCTGGGGTGACATTTACTGTGATTAGTGTTTGTAGCGGTGAATGCATTTCTGTCATCCTCTCACTCACCATCTTTGTGTTGGCCTCCTTCGCGAACCCTCACGTTCAACTTTCCCTGCTGCATGCAGATGTCTGTATGTCTCTGACCTTTAGCTTTCCTGTATGAAATATAATAATAGAAAAAAAAGGGAGGTGATTTCATTGAAGAACACAGGTGCAGTTCAAAGTGGAGTGGAGACCGGTTGCTGGTGCCAGATGCCACCATTTCTAAAAAAAAAAACGTTAGCAAGAGGTGAAAAAAATTTCCTAAAATGTAGACTCATGAATATGAATATTCACCCAAAACTCCATAATGACGATGTCTGCATAATTCATGTGAATGTGCGTTTCTGCATATGTGCCCACTCCAACATCTGCTTGTGGTGTGTCTACAGATTTTCAGCATACTTCAACCATTTTCGGTCTCCTCCAGACACATCCAGAGTTCCCCTCCATCAAGGACATAATGGTGCGATCCGTCGGCTGATAATGTTGGTGTGATCCACAGGTCGGCCGGCCCAGCGCCAGAGCAGAACAGCCTCTCTCATGGCCCATTACAGTCTGCTTAATGACCACACTGATGACCCAAACTCTGTGGCAGGCTGTCCTCACTCTGCCTGTTTAAAACAACATTTCACTCCCCTCACCAAGGTTCACTCTCCCTGGCAGCTACAAAATGGAGAATTTTTGTTTTACTGTCTTTGTGGACTTGTCATTGTCCAATCAGAAAATGAAAGTGTTGTAGCAGATACTCAGTTCATTGTTATTCTGTTCTTATAAAAATACTTTTTGATTGCCTTCCAAATTACGTACTTTTTTTTTTACCCTATCACTTCTTATACTGAAAAAGACTACAATAAGTTTTAAATATTGATACACTGTTGTTCCCGGTGCATGCAAGCCACTAAATGGATAAAGTGGAAGCATATAGGGGACTATTAAAATGATAATGTAAACTTGAAAATGAAAATGTAACTCCACAATAGCATTATAATTTTCCACATATGTATGTGTGATTTGAGTATAAATGAAAATGAAAATTAAATAATTAATTTTCACATACTCGTATGGGCGTTCTATGACCATATTAAAATCAAAATGGAAAAGCTGTTTGACATTTCATTTTCAAAGTCATACCCCGCTGTACGATGGACAATATTCAAATGTTAATTCAAATTTGTAAATTAAAATGCAATATAAACAAAGTAACCTGATTTTCCATTTATGCAAGCCATGTTTATATCAAAATGAAAATGAAAATATCTAACAATTTGAAAATGAAAATGACTGATTTCATTTTCAAAGACTTAACCTGCTTTACAGTGGACACTATTCAATTGTTAAATCAAAATTAAAATGCAATTTTAACAATGCAGACTAATTTTCCATTAGTGCAAGCATTATTTAAGTCACAATTAAAATAAAAGGTAATTTTCTAAAAAATTGAAAATGAAAACGAAAACGGCACCATGCTCTTTTGGTGTTAAAATGAAAATGCAATCTGTCAGTCCTCTCATCAAGGCGGGTCTTCAGTTAGGAAGTCACTTCCTCGTTCAGTGACTTTGTTAATTTTACAAGTTCTACCTACCGACCTGGTTAACGGTTGCATTTTGGTTAGGTTTAGGCACCAAAACTACTTGGTTAGGTTTAGAAGTCAACGTTGACTTTTGGTTTCACACGGCACCAGAACAGCGGCCTATTGGGTGAAGTCCTGTTTTTGACCCATCCATCCTCCCTACCAGGACTTTACACACAACGTCACCTGACTTCCTAAAGGCTTACTGGCAGAAAGGTCACCTGACTTCCTCCTTTCCTCTCGTCATAATTCCATCAGTCCCTAGAGGGCTCTGTCACCTGAACGTAAACTTAACAGCGTTTTGAGGCCCTCACATCTGGACTGATGCTGTAGTTATTCATGGGAGGACAGTCTCCTCCACCTACACACACACACACACACACACACACACACACACACACACACAGTCATTTTCTCAACCACACACAAAATGTCACTTCCAATGCTGCTACACTCTTATGATGTCCCAGAGACATCGATGCCATTCTGTATTTTGTGTGTGTGTGTGTGTGTGTGTGTGTGTGTGTGTGTGTGTGTGTGTGCTGGATTATAGTGAATGCTCTGATCTCTTGACAGACGTGGCTTCACACAGTCAAGGCAGCAAATAAAGACAAAGACACAAGACAAATAAATGTATGCCTGATGGATGCTTACAGTACATGTTGATATTGTATGTCCAGACTTGGCATACAAACTCACCCACACATGTACACAGACAGACAGACAGATGGACATGGAGAACGATATTATCTGGGTACAATCTTTATGTCTGTGGAGGCATTTGCATTTCAGACATGTTGAGAGCAGTGTGATATCCAATAATTATATCTGGCCTGTGGGGCTGTGAGGCACAAAGGATGTTCACAATATCCACTGTGGAATTCTGCCTTGTGTCACATTTCAAACTCCAAAGTCTTAATTTATGGTCATGGACTCTTAAACAAGTGAAGCGCGGTGTCCAGAGTATTAGAATTACTTTTTTGCCATAATAAGTGATAACAAGGATGTGTTTTGTTTGTAGTGTATGTGAACTTTAACTAGCTTTTAATCATCTTTCCAAAGAAATTGTTAATTATTTTGCCGGTTCTTGGAAGACTCTCCTCATCTAACTAAGAATTTTTGGAGGATGCAACAGTGCAGGAATTGTCAGATCTGAATTTAATTTTTGCTCCTTCTTGGCCATTTCCAATTTCCCTCACCCTTTATCTCTCCGTCCCTCCCTCTCTCATTCTTGGGCTGTTCTGATATGCTGCCATGTTGTACGGCAACTGGAAATGACGGATGATCTCTCTGAATGAGTAATACAATCAGAGCCATGGGGCACTGGAGTGGGGAGAGAGAGAGCGTGAATGAGGGAGAGAGGAATAGATCAGCCGGAGATATGGGACTGAATCTGGGTTTCTTAATTTAGTGGGCCATAATTAAAAATCTGTTTGCCAGTTTTTCCTCTCCCTGCTCTGCAGTCCCGCCTCCCCATGACAATTAAAGATTTAATCACCATCTGCAAAAAGGGGCTGGGAAAGTATGTCTGACCCAAAACTCTAAATGCAAGATGATGCTGTTGAGGGACAACATTTGAAGAACTTGGACACTGTTTATTTGCTGTCCATTCTCATCCAACTATGAATTTGTTTACTGACATAATTACTGCTATAATGAGCTACTGGAAGCTGAGCCTTGTGACAGTATTTTGCTTTTTGTATTTTAATTTGGTTACCTTAAGAACAACATCTAAATTTTTAGTAAACTTTCTTGGCAAATTCAAGCAAATATTTTGTTGGGAAAATTAGGAAACAACACCTTGACATGGGGTCGCTGACATATGCACTAAAAAATAAAGTGATGGCTCTCTATTGTGAGTCAAGTTATAAAAGGGTTACATCATTACAAATTTAAGTTCTGCAGTAACACATTTTGTCTGTCCAACAGACCAATCTGTACACAAGCACAAACAACTAGAATATCAAACATGCTTCTGTAGAGTGCACTGGGAACACTGTGTACCACATCCAGCTCCAAGTTTTTTTTTTCTTTCTAAATGCATCTAGAGACTGACTGCGAATCTTACAACATAATATCACACAAACACAGCATTTCCACACTCAAGTTTTCAACTTCCTGTGTATTCATGCAGACTATTATCATTTCTTTGGACTGTAGCCTTCCCATAAGGGAAAAAGAAAGCTTTTTATTTTTGGAATGGGGAAAAAAGGCAGTTCTGTTAGTCAGACTCTTGCAATCTCATGTACTTGTTTCAGTATGATCAACCTCCTGGAATATGTATTTGCTAGTATTATTGAATCTTTCTTTTTGAACTTTCTCACCAATTACTGTAAAGAGGAAATTGTTCTTTAGGATAAACGTATTCAAGAACACAGAGAAAGCCATTTTAGTTGGCATATATACTAGAAATCTAATGTTGTTCCTAATGATCCCTTGGCATTCATGACTGCATATAAACCCTTTAGAGGATAAGAGAACTGGAAATCTAAGATATTGCAAAGTGAAGTGCTTTACAGTCAAAGATATATTATTCATGCTTAAAGTAGGCAACAGTGTGATTTTAGTAACTCAAGTCAAGTCAGATTTATTTATATAGCATATATATGTATACATACAAGCTCAATGTGCTTCACACACAACAAATATGAACAAAATAAAATAAGACATGAATCCATATTTAAATACATATTAAAAGAAAAACAAATTCACCCACATATACCCAAAAAGAGTGTGTGTGTGTGTGAGAGAGAGAGAGAGAGAGAGAGAGAGAGACAGACAGACAGACAGACAGACAGACATATAGAACAGGTAGGTCTTAAGCTTGCTTTTAAAAGACGACACAGTTGTGGTACAGAACAATTTGGGGAATTTGGGACTTCTTCTGCTTCTCAGGGCTTTACTAGGAGAACGTTCTCTCTCTTTTAGCAGACGTCCACTCTAAAGTCTATCCTGGCTGAAATAATTCCTTTATCCACCTTTATTATGAGGATCTTATTACGAGGGTCAGTTAAGAAGCAGGTTTTACTTACTAAGACAGCAACTGGATTTGCTGTTGATCTGGGTTTTAGTACACTTTGTTTCACCTGTGTTTCCTGTCTTTTTTTAATGTCTCTTCTATGTTTTGGTGTTTCAGCTGTGGACTGATTGTTAGCTACACTACTGGCATGACTTAATCGGTCCACCACTTTGGACCAGACTAAATAATTTATCAACAACTATAACATGGATTGTCATAAATTTTGACATTCATGGTCCCCAGGCGATAAATCCTACTGACATTTCTGACGTTTCTGCTGGCACCACCATGATGTTGACCTTTGTGGTTTTGAGTGAAATATCTTGACAACTATTTTAATGGATTGCAATGAAATTTGCTACAGGCAGTCATGTTCCCTTGAGGATGAATTATAAACACATTGGTGATTCCGTAACATTTTATCTAGCGCCACCAGGTCAAAATTTTTATGTATCCAATATTTTTGTTTATGTTTAGTGCTAATTAGCTATTGTTACTATGCTAACTCACTAAACCCAGATGGCGTATATTGTATTTTACCTGCTAATCAATAAGTTAGCATTGTCTGTGTGGATCTGCTGAAATTAGCATTTAGCTGAGAGCTATGCTGCACCAAAGTACAGCCTCAGAAAGTGACTAGCATGGCTGTAGATTCTTAAGGTTTCTGAGGTATTTTCTGAATCTATTTTCTAATTTTATATTAGGTCAGGCCTGGTTCCAGAACAAAATGACTTAAGGTGCATCTGTAATATAGTGTGAGTGCAGCAGTAGCTACAGCGCAGGCCGGCAACAGCAATGAAAAATAGCGTAGGTGTTTTGGGTCCTGAGCGTGGTCCCCGATGAACATATTATGCTGGAACACAGCTGGAAAAAGTTGTGGACAGTAGTCAGTGAATACAACACGTTGTTACGTTTCAGCAACAGTTTGCTTTATTTGCAATGGTTCGTCAAAAGCATCGTATGTCTTGAAATTACATTCCAGGTTATATCCAGTACTCATTTCAGTCTTTGGACCAGAATAAACACATTTTGCAATGTCCATCTCAGATCAACTAACTCACTATGACCAGTACTTTGTCATTACAACACATTATTCAGGCATTCCTTGTGGCTTTTATACTTATACTAGTTTGGTATTGTTGACAGCCATTTTTAGCATACATATGAATATGCATAAGCAACCACCAGGTGACACTTGAGAAGACATGAGCAGGTGAATCCATATTCTAAACACATTCAACACATTCAACACAGTATGAAATTGGAAAAAACCCATCACATAGAAGGCACCTTCAGGTACATGAAACAGGTTGTTTTACAGCTTGTTTTTAATATCATTTAGCAACAAAACTGTGACAAGTATGCTCTGAGGGAACATTACTACATTTTTCCATGTTGGTTTTGAGAGGTTATGCAAGTGATTAACAGTAGTAAGTGAATACAGCATGTCAGCATGTCGGCACCCGTATGACAGTGATGCCCATACAACCAATGCACATACTTTATTTAATTACTGTTTAGCGAATAGCTAAGTGTCATTACAATAGTATTTTATTTTTTACATTATTATCATTTGTTATTAGATTATTAATTATTCAAATTTTAACTGAGGGTGCAATGCATGCTTTTGCACGCTCATAGAACCGGGCCTGTATTAGACTGAGCTAGGCAACCTGCTGTGGGTCTTTGTCTGCCAGTATTATAAGGTGTTCCACATCTGCTGCAATGTAAAACATATTTTGAACTCATACAGAACAAGGTCATGCATGATTATACACCTGTGTACTGGCAGGAGGGCATGTGCACATTGGCAAAGAGGCTCTTTGGAATGTTTGAATGCACTGGATATGCTCTTCTTCACAAAGACAGACACTAATTAAGACACAGACTCGGATCAGTGTGGCATTGTAAGAAAATAAGCCGCCTTCTTTATCAGGTTAGTTGATGAGGAACCAAGAAAATCATAAAGGAAATAATAGAGAAGGTGCTCGTATATTTTTTATTACAACAATTGAAGAAATCAATGGGTATATTCAATATTTGCTCAGACCTCCTATTTTTGTGCTTTAAGTCTAGAACAAACTAAATCCCCCCTGTAAAAGATGACTTTATCTCACACTTGCCATAGTCTGTAATTAAGTCACAAAGTAGAACTGTCTGGAGTTATCTATGGGGAGAAGGTGGGCAGGGAAACTTTGAGACGGTGACATATCATGAATTACAACTCAGTCTATTTCCTTGCCAACTCTTATCGGGTTCAGAGACCTGTTCTAAAGGGGAGCTTTAGTTTCGTGTATCAGGCCAGTGCTTAATGGAATTGATGGCTCTGTATCAACTTTGGCCCAACAGAGAGGGGTGGATTGAAGCGTGTTGGACTCAGAGGAGCTGTGCCAAAAAAACATAAAGTCTCTTCAGCCACTTTCCGGAGGTGGCTGATATCAGTTATGGAGTTAAGTAGCTAAATGATATGGGTTAAGGCTGTTGGGCAGATCATTAAATTGGAACATTACTGTTCTGTTACATGCTAACATGTTGGATGTTGGAAGATAGACTTTAATAGCACGGTCATAAATGTATCTACCTTTTGATTAGAGGCCAAAACAGCCATGGAGGGAGCTAAATGGAGAAATAAGATGATGAAAAATAAAGATCGAAGTGGTCGTAGATGCAAGGATAGAAAATAAAAAGAGAGGAAGAAAGAGAGAGGGTATACAAGTTCAAAGGTATGTTGTCAGCCATGGTGACCTGCTGACTTCTCTTGCAGCGAACTAACAAGGCAACATCGCTTTTAGCCAGTGCCCAGAGCAGGAGGGGGTCGGATCGGGTAAGGAGAGGAAAATTATATCCCCAGTCCAGCCACGGACAGGGGTCCGTCTGATGCCTTGCATAAAACGCTCATAAATCTTTGATTGTGTTTACTGGGCAACATAGTATGAAAAACAAGTCTCATTGCATTGAATAAGCCTTGCCTCTGCTGAGAGCCTTGGGATAGGCTTCCAGTAGCACACTGTTGACAAGAAGAATGAGAACCAGTCAGAAAACACATTGAAGAATGATGGAAATGAGGTTTTGCTTGAGGAACATGCTTTTTCTAAATGTGTTAAAGACAATATTAGTCTGGAAGCAAAAGTAATTACATTCATGGAACAAACTGGTGAAGCTGTGGAGGTTTAGTTTTTGCCTTAACAGAATACTTAGCTCCATGTAGTCTGGAGTAAGGTATTATAGTCTATTTCTTTCTTTCCTTTAATTGCACTTTCTTCTGCGTACACAAGATAAAAGCCTTTTCTGTGGGCCATCAAATTCCTGCCAACTGATTGAAAACATGCGTTACAAAGTATATGTCACCAACTTTGCATTGAGGCCAAGGATGCCAAATATTCAGACCAGAGAGGATTCCGAACCAGGGCATGAATTGGCTTTACAAAACTCAAGAAGAGCTGAGCAGTTATGGGATTTTGCAAGGCAAAAATATATTTAACAGAAGGTCAATTATACATCAGAGATTAAATATTTCACTGTGTCTGGTGGAGAGGGTTGTTCATTTTGTAGTTGATCCAACCTGAAGAAAAATTCCCCATGAATCTCTCATTTCATTTGACTTCCTTGCATCATCCGTGCCACTAAACCACAATGTGCTCAAAGATTGCACGTCATTTAAAACTCTACTTCTTTGTCTCTGAAATGACCTAAATAGACCCAACTGCCTGACAGCTAGACACTGGGAGTTTAAAGTTCAATAAAGTATATTTTCTGTGATTTCATTTCCAACAAAAATACAGTAAACTGTGAAAACTGAAAAAGCACTTGCCCACCACTACTGAGGCCCAGTGGTTCAGTCCCCCAGCAGTGGTGCTTCTGGCAGGGTGGTGCAGGAAAGAAAGGCAAACAGTGAATACAATGATTAGGAAAGGTCAAATGCACACAAAATTGAAACAGAACTGCACCGGTTTATATAGACACATTAGCATTATTGATGTAGGCAAGTTGGTGCAACATGGTATGATATGAGTAGTCATT
This sequence comes from Siniperca chuatsi, assembly GCF_020085105.1. NCBI lineage: Eukaryota > Metazoa > Chordata > Actinopteri > Centrarchiformes > Sinipercidae > Siniperca > Siniperca chuatsi. The sequence continues at coordinate 19,330,805 of NC_058058.1, read as the reverse complement.
AATAAGTGTAACTCTTTCTTATGTAATAACCTTGGATAATTGCCTTGCACTAAAAGAAGAAAAATTTGTTTGTTCCAACAACAGAATAAAACACTTAACACGTTATTAGACTTGTCACTTAAAGAGCTGTTATGATTGCTAAAATTCTAATTAGATAGATAAGTGTTTATTTGTAAGCTTGTGAATGAAACCTGTTGTGATGATCACAAGCACATTTTGCAATCACAAAACTCATTTGTGTAGCATTCATGCAAACTGAGGTCTCTCTTAATATTAAATGTGACTTATTGGTTTTCTCCTCTGAAGCTGTCAGTCAGATCAGTTGAAAAAGTAAAATAAAAAATAGGAATAAACCTAAAATTACATAAATTAAATCTTGGTTGTATTCTATTTTCCACATTACAGCAACAGCAACAGAACAACCAAAATAAAAAAATAAAAAATGTTTTGTTACATCAAGACAGATTATTTGTTGAACCCCACTCAAAACAAAAGCAACAACAAAATTAATAAAAACACAAACAAATAAAAGAAATAGTCTATATAGTGTCTGTCTGAGCAGTACAACTGACTGCACTGATGGGGTTTAGGTGGCTGTGTGTGTGTGTGTGGGTGTGCTCTGAACAAAAGGTTTTATCATCACCATTTGCTGCTACTGACCTTAAACCCAGACTGGGCTTCGGCTGAAGCTCTCTCTCATTGTCAGTGTGTGCATCCCCACATCCATTTGTCTAACCTCTGTTAGCACTGTAGTGGTGGCCACATCATTTTCTTCTTCCTTATAATCAATTATCCAGAATTCTTTCCCTAAATCAGCACTTGGAAAAGTTTAACACCTTAAAAATTAAATAATGTTATGTGCATACACACACTTATAGGAAGTACTTGCAGAGTAGACATTTATTTGTAATAACAATGTTGTCTGAATTTTTTAGATCCCGTAATACTAGTCAGTTCAACTTACTGCTCGTGGTCAACTGTACTAGATTAACCATAGAGAGCCAATTTAAAGGTGTCTGCTCAGTAGTTGACTCTCAAATCTTGCATTGTGTGTATTTACAGTATATACTCAGACAGTATCCAGAAAGACACAATGTACATACATGGTATTCAGATCTCCTGACCACTTGAATTGCCTTTATATTCTTGTAACTTTATAACTTTATAACAAAGACAGCAAAGGTTGCAATCAAAACTAAATAACAGACAGATTCAATGAAAGGTTGGAAAGGTTCAATGAAAAGGAGTCCTCAAATATTGTTCCCTGTTCGTCATTGACCAGAGGCAGAGCAGCTGTGCGTTTAACTACATTTATCACTGTGAAGGAAAAGTCACAGGTAGCAGACTGACTCAGTGAATGGGCAATCTTATATGCCACAGCTGTTGCAGACAAAAGCATATATGGTACCGTTATATAACATAAATGCTGAATTTGTACAAATAATAGCTTGCTAACATTACACATCCTGTCATGCACTAGGTGTATGTACAGGACAAGTAAGGCCGTGTCGTACTGATCTGGTTCTAACATGTCACACACATTAATAAGTCATGACCACAGTTGTGTACCTGTGCATAAAGATATCATGGTCACACATTACATTTTTAACTGAAGATGTCATCAATGAGGCGTCAGTTAAATGAGGAAAAGTAATATTAATGAAAAGTTTTTGAGCATTGATGAAAACAAATAGATGTTAGTGATGGACCCCTTCTGTTCATCCCAAACAAGTGGATGCAGTATGAAAAATTAAACACAAGCACTTATGCAAGCTGAGCCAAGCAAGAACATTCACAACAAGCCATTAAGCTTTCAGATTTCGCTGAACATCGCTAATAAGTAGTCTGGCTCACACAGACCACATGGTCCAGCCAGCTGTGAGTGTGTGGACACTGTAGTACTTAGATGGCATAAGCCACTTTTTGGGCAGGACCTTGAAGGAAGAAATGCTAGAAATGATGGTTATAATAGAATCAAATAAAGATGAATAGACTTACTCTAAGAGGCAAGTTGTAAGCCAAGTGTCGTGCCAAGCAGCACTAGCCCCACTAGTGCATGATGAGATGGATATTGTCAAGTCTCCTCTCATAACTCTCATGGAAGGCCAAGTGAAAGAGGTGACCAAGCAGTATAGTGGTAGTGCAGTCAACAGGATAACATTTCAAATGGACATGGATTGCTTTTGTTTGGGAGCCCTAAGGCATGGCGGCCAGGCCTGAGTTGAGTGTGTCAAACTCGGATTCCACTGACACAGAGATGTGCGTAGGAGTGGAGTTAAAAAAAATAACACACACACGGGCTGCCCTGTGTCTGTGTGTGGTACAGTGAAGTGCTGATTCATGACCTATGACATCAGAAAATATAATCTACAAAACAAACAGTATCATTATGGTCCATATTAGTATTCAGACAGCAGTCATATTCATTGTTTTCTATTATTTTTACCCACGCTAACAGCATGGCTCTAGGGATGGCAATGCCGGTGTGTCAGCCACTTTGGTCCAGACTGAAATATCTTGGTACACTGGCTATTTTCAGAAATTTGCTTCGCTTTCTGTCTGAACACACCTTGCGGTTGACATTTGTGGATTTGATTGAAATGTCTCAAGACACATTCATGGTCCCCTCAGGATGAGCTGTAATAACTTTGGTGATCCCCTGGCTTCTAACGTAATCATCAGGTCAAAATTTGAATTTGTCTAATTCTTTGTTTTATGACCAAATACCTGCTATATACCTGCTGACATCAGCCTCAGATTAACTTTGTATTTAATACTAATTAGTGAATGTTAGCATGCTAACACGCTAAACTAAGATGATGAACATGCTAAGCATTATACCTGCTAAACAGCACAGTTTAAGTGCACATGCCTTCAAAGTTTAGGCCAATAATCCAAACTGGAGTCTGGAATTTGTCTAGGTCATCTTTTAAAGTGCTTCACAATTAAATATCATCACTTATCATTATTAGTCAAACAGGAGACACTTTCTTTCCCCCTCTCTCTATCTCTTTCCCCGGCTCGAGTGGAAAAACTGGCCTACCCTCAAAGTAGCGGATGTCCTGTCACACAACACAACATGGAGAGAGGGTCTGATCAGCTTTCACACAGGGAACTCTGCTGCACCACAGGCTTGGTGCTGCCATCTTAGAGCAGAGGTGTGTTGCCAAAAGCTGGGTTGGCAGATAGAGTGCTGCCCCGAGTATACAGAGTTGTTGCTGTGTTGTTTTTTGCTGTTGACTCCCATCTCATTTCTTATTTCAGGCAAACATGAACTTGACAGCGTGGGCACATGAACCTGCAAATGATATCTACAGGGGTTTGGACTGGAATATTGTCAATCAGAGTCAGCGAGAAGTATGGGATGTTGTGTTGAGTACATGTTTGTACAGTACACATCTTCATGTCTGGGCTTGTGTCTCTTGCTATATAGAGTATGCATAGGGTATAGTATACATTTATTCATGTCTTCTGTGCTTGTGTATGTTGCTATACATTATACATAGGGTGTATGCATCTGTCAAGTTTTAAAATAATGTGGATACTGTCTGGTTTTGATGTCCCTCACTGCTGGATTTACTTGGCTGAGTAAAACATTTATATGAAGCCTCTCAATGAGGAGCCAGAGAGGAAAAGAGAGCAGAAGGGGAGAGGCAGAGCATGGGCATCCTGACCTGCAGTGAACTGTTGCCTCCTGTTGAGCTTTCATTTCATGGTTAAATGTGGAGTTAATGGCTGGTCTTACATGGTGGTGGCTTCAGTGTCTCTTACTCAAGCCTCTATTAGTCCCTGTGGTTTAAAAGTAAAAGTATACTTCTCTAAGCAGCAGAGCAAACAACAGCATTCTTGTGTAGAGGTTAGGTTTAGTAACTGACTTCATTTAAACTCCAAAATAAGCTTTGTATTTAATAAAATACCACAAATGACTTGTGCCTGTGTGCAATACCATGATCAATATGCCCCCTCTTTGTACATCGGGTATCCTCAATGCTTTGTAAACATCAGGAGTCTTTAATCTTACTAAAAGTTCATGGGTTTTATAGATCACTTTTAATTGCAATAGTAGAGATGAAAATGCACTTATTTTGTAAACGAGTACACAAAGATGATGTAAAAGAAAATGTTGAAAGTGAGGGGGAGCCTTTGAGAAGTTTAGAAAAAACATATAAAACATTGAATTTTAAGAACTATGCTTTTGAAACATGATCTTGTTGAAATACAATGAATAATGTATCCATGTTCTACATTTAGCCATCAGGTTTGTAGATTTTATGGGTCTGCATGGGCATTAAAGTGAGACCTGAACACGGCCTGTACCTTCATCTTTAAAGAAATAGTTTGACATTTTGTGAAATATGCTTATAGACTTTCAGGCAGAGAGTTAGACTGTAAGATCAATACCACTCTCATATTTGTCTGTTAAATAGAAGGCTACAGGCTGCAGCTGGTAAGCTTAGCTTAACAGAAAGACTGAACAGGGGAAAACAAATAGACTGGCTCTGTCCAAAAGGTAACAAAATCCACCTACCAGCACTTCTAAAGCCCATAAATTAACATGCTAAATCTTGTTTGTTTAATCCTTACAAAATCTGAAATGTAAAAATGTCAGTTTTACATACATTTTATAAGGGGGTTATGTGCTGGACTATTTCTTTGCTGCTCCTAGTAGTGTGCTTCCAGTGTTAAATTAGTGAGCTTTGCTATGGACATAGTTCTGATCATAGACCCTGGAGGACCATGTCCAATCATATCAATTCGCAGAAAGAAGTCAGTAAATTTAACGTCAGCTCATTCGCGACACCCTCCAGCAAAAAAACGTTACCAACGTCACCAACGTTTCTGTTACTTCATCAGAAAACAACATGGAAGATTTTTCTAATAATCATTTTAAGATATCTGGAGAGCACGAAACTTTCGATTCATGGTTAATGGCTGAACTGTCCCCAGTAAAGAAAAGAGAGAGAAAAAGAGAACAAGAAAACAGCGCAGAAACAGCAAGAGAGGTTAAAAGACACAAAGAGCTGGAACGACAGAGAAATCGACAAAATTGAAGAAGACAGACATGAAGTAAAAATGGAACATGCTATGGGCTATGGCAGTGTTTAAAGACTGGTTAATCGAAAAGAAAATGTCAACAGACTTTGACAGTTATGGGGCAGAAAACCTCAATCAGGTGCTGCAGTCATTTTATGCTTCTGTTCAAAATTAAAATGGTAAAACTTACTTGATTTCATTTAGATAACAATTAGGGTTGGGATATGTCGACACTTCTCAAAGTTTGACATAATGAATTGTGCTACCTTCAAGTATTTATCCCTTTTCCCTCCTGACGCTAAAGCTTTCCACCTTCACCCACTAAAAAAGCTACTGAACAGACAAGCAGTGTGGTACTCTCATGAGCCCAAGGGTCACAGCCCGGCAGGCGGGCTTTAAAGGAGATACACCAATCACAACTTTAGGAGCACAGCAGATCCTCTCTCAAGCTGGTCTTGAGAGTAGGAAGATTATGTCTGTGACTGGGGCACAGATGTGAGGGCAGCCTGTGGAGCTACTGGGCTCCAACCATTACAGATAGGGAAAACTGGAGCAAGATCCTGTCTTCCAATCCAGGTAACGGCAGCAGATCTAGTTGCCTATCGCTACAACTTAAGCAAAAAGTGGTAGTGATAATAGCAATATTCTTACCAGTTGCAATATTAGTAACACTTGTGTTTCCAGGTGTGTCAACTGCAAAGCCCCGGCAAGAAGGAAACGTTGAGATGAAGGAGGACAGAAGCGTCAACATCAATATTCCCAAAGACATCCCATTCACCTTGTCTCACTTCACCATCAATGGAAATGTTCAGTTTAACATGAATTATAACACTAAGTAGGCTAATCTTAAAAAGGCTGCAGAGTTTACGTTGCTATTGACGCAGTTCCAACCAAGAATCCAACAGACTATTTTTTTAGTGGAAGCAATGAAATTATTTTTAAATCAATATTTTGTGTCAAATTATTGATTTTTTTAGTAAGTAGCCGTTATTTCGCAATACTGACCCACTCGCTGTATGTTATCCCTCACTTGTGCTGGTAGGTGGCTTTTCTCACTTTTGGACAGAGCCAGGCTAGCTGTTTAACCCTGTTTGTGCTAAGATAATCTAACTGCCTCTAACTGTTTTGTGGCACCAGCACAAAACACAAGTGGCTTATAATAGACAATAAGCCATTCCTCTTTTCCTTATGTGATTTGCGGAAATAACACAAACTGCAGCCAACTACCAGCACATGGCTCTACAGCGTCTCATAATAATTAACCATCTGCTATACCTGTTAGTCCATATTAAGCTCATCTTTGCATTTTCCCAATATGGCAACTCAGAACTTCTTTCCTATCTGAACTTTACTGTTCAAACTGTCAAAATCCAGAATAATATATACGGGCATGATCACGGGTCATACAAGGTGATAATGTTCCCACAATGAAGAAGGCTTCCCAGACTCATTGGGGATTTTGAGAAGCTACCCTTTATCAAGTTTTCGCTTTATTTCATCCATTATTGACCATTAGCTTACCAGACTAATGCAACACATCACACTGTCTTTCTCTTTTCCTGTTGTGCATTATAGGCCTTACTCGCAACACACACGGACGCCAGAGGCAACAAATTGGTCTGCACTCTGACACCTGTCACATTGTTTGGACATGTCGGGTAGCAGGAATCTATGTCCCACCATTTGCACAAATCCAATTAATACACTTGATCCACTTTCATCACATTGCTCTTCTTTTATACATCCACCAATGGCAAAGGGAATACTTGGTAAGCACTTTGAGCTCCCCTACTGTGACTCATCTAATCACTCACCACATACTGTACTCACCCCTAGGTAAAGCGGATGTGTCTGCTTTTTAAAAGTAACCCAAAAGATTTATTCTAATGATTTTCATCAGTGAAGAGGGTAGCAGTTTGGCATGAAAATGAGCTGTGAGATAGCAGTGAGAATATGGTTTCGAGCAGGAATATGTGTTATGGATACATCTGATTTGGGGAAATGGAATTGTAAAGTTCTGTGTGTGGGAAGTACACGCAGAACAAAAAGTAGAAAACAATGTGATAAGGGCATGGACAGAGGCAGTGAGAGCCAGGGGCAAGACATATGACAAATAATTGAAGAGAGGTACAGCTACAGGCAGTGTTATTATATTGAGTCAGTGGTGGATGTGAAGACTGTTGATTAGATTAAAGGGAGTATGAGGAGCTTTAAATTGGTAGCCAAATATCCAGCACTAGATCTGTGAGGACAGTAGGTATCTGGACCAAATCTTTTCAACAAGGACTCTGGCATCTATTGTACCTAGAGTTCCATTTCTTCAACATGAGCAGGGAACTCCCGAGCATATGAGAGGACAGGATCCTGAATTAGACATGGAGAATTAATAATTGATGGTGCCACTTGCCCAACACACACACTCACACACTCGTATTTGGTATCTTAAGTATTATCTGCATCCTAAAGGTCAAGAGAAAGTTAAGGTTTTCTCCTTGTCAGTTACTTATAATCAAATTAAATATTGAGTTTCTCAGAGGGAGAAAGCTTGATATTTGGCATACTGCAGCAGGGACTGAATTGGCCACTCCAAAAGAAATGACGTAACTGCTGAGAAATAGTCCTTCTGCATGATGACTTATGATAAATATGCCTACATATAAAATCAATTTGAACATGTAAAATTGCCAACAAGCTACATTAGAGAGCAAAAAATATAATAAGCACAAGAAAAGGTCAAATATGCTTTAAATGTGGAGCCTCTGTGCAGACCGGTCCTGCATATGACGAATGCCACCCCAAGGCCTCAGGTTTATCCGTCATACACATCATAAATCTAGCGTGCTTTTGGAGTGGGTGTGATTTACTTGTCCATGGTTTACCCAGCTCTGCATATAATAACTTGCCTTGAAGAGCTTTAAGTAGACCAAAGAAATCCAGAGAGAGAAGCCCCTGCCTCTCATCCTTGTCATCTCAGCCGGGACGAGGTGTGACTGATTGCGCGGACTTGATCGACTACTTTGCATGACGTACAATCAGATAAAATGGCCATCACTTGGGCTCTATCGCGCCATAAATCACCACTGAGATATGGAGGAATATGTATTCTCTTTCTCCATAAATCATGGTTATCCCTCATCTAAGAGTCAATTATCTAACGTGCAACAAATGGCTCGGCAATAACCTTGAAGATAGGGGATACATTTGGAGAGGCCAGCTTGCGGGTTGTTGAATCTTGTCTATTTTGTAACCACTGGCCACAACACTGCACTATTTAAAAGCTGTTCAAGAATGGATTTATATAGATTTGAAAACATTTTAAAAAAGTGCTATTTTGATATGATTTATCAGAGTTTCATGATTTATTGACTGTACATTTGCCTGGGTGAGAAATGTATGTCAGTTTTGTTGAGTAAATGGATGCTATTTCATCCTTAAGGTCTTATAATGACGGCACAGTATTTTATTTTCTCAGTAGGGACTTAATAAAGGAACAACTTGCATTACATGAAGGCGTTCAGTGATCAGAAGCCAATGTTGGACATTGTACTGCTGATCTGTACTTCAAAGACAAACACTTTTTTTTGTAATTCAGCCTCATCTCTTGTTAGAGTGGTACAGAAAAGAAACAAGACATATCACAGTATATATTCTTTTTCTTTGTCTTGGTGATACTTATAATTGCAAACATATGAAAGGAGTCATAGGAAAAGAGATTGTCTTTGTTCTGTTACACTACATTTGTTTCATTTGAACTTCACAGCATAAGTCCACTGACATTCCCTGGCAATAACTGGGTGCTTTAGGCTGAGGAACTTCACATGGGCAAAGGCCCAACATTACAAGCTTTGATGCAAAAAAATCGAAACAAAGTCAACAGAGGTAAAGTATCAGGGGTTACCCCCACAATTATTGTACTCCAGCCATATATATTTAGTTGCCTGGAGAGTGTTCAGTGCAAAGAGAAGCTTTCCAATCTTTGTGTATTCATGCTAGCTTATTTGATATTATGTTTAAATAGATTCCAAGTTTTTTTAACTTTGCATAATTATTTGCTTTGCAGGGCAGCTTTAAGAGTTGCAGTTTCAGCCTTTAGCAAAAATTGATAAAGCGAGCCAGAGCAGAACAGTAACCTATAATGACTTTAAACATAAGTGAGCATTTTGGGTTTCACTGTAAAACACTTGCAAGAATGCAAACTGTAACATTCATCAGATGTACCAGATGCCATCAGCATGTACTGAGATCAGCAAACAACTTTGCTCTCATAGTAAATCACATTTCAACACAGCTAAGATTGGCGAGAGGCTGCTAATAGCTCAGAAGAAAGATTTTTAAAGATTTTAAGTGCACATGTGTGTTTGCTCACTCCTAAAATGTTGGCAGATGATTGGTGAGGTTTAACAACAAAGTAGACTGCAGGTCAATAGAAGATGTCAGCGTATGTCAACATCGCAAGCTTTTATTATTCTCTCTGAGACCCAATGGTTTGGAAGACTGTCTTTATTCTTCCTTATAGGGTGTGAAATATCTGTGGCTTTCATTCTATTTTCCTTTTACTCCTTCCTTTTCTCTTCCCTACTCTCACTGTGTTACGGACAGACCACCGGAGACAATGGTAACGTGACTAGAGAGTTTATTGCAAACACAGAAGTATATAGAGAGGAGTAGATACTGTCCTTTCTCTTACGGATGGCGGAGGCGTGTGGGCACCGGGGCACCACACACCGAAGACGGGGAACACTCAGGAGCTCCGCACACAGGAGACAGACGGGAGCCAGGATTAGGAGCGGCACACTCAGGAGACGGTAGATCGATAGGAGCTGAGGTTTAGAGTTCGTAGCGAGAATTATCCAATATTCGTAGTGTTGAGTCCGTGAAACATACACAGGCAGACTGCTCTGATCTGTCCTTTGTAGAAACGAGACCGGACACTGACTGAGGTGCGGAGCTGGGTCTTATAGGGAGTAGGGTGGTTGATTATGTGCAGGTGTGCTAAAGGTGACAGGTGCTGGGAATTAATAATCAGGTGAGGGAGTGCAGAGTGACTGTGATGAGAATAGTGGCTGGTGAGGCAATGACAGGTTGTAACACACTGTGTCTCCCTGAGTCCATTTCCACATTCTCTCCCTGTACCACGGCTTCTGTTAAATTGACCTGTGCACAGGATATACTCAGTTCTTTCCTAGACAGGTTTACTCTCCAGATAAAATCTCACAGCCCATCTCTGGGTGCTGACCTCTTCTTTGCCATAAGACAAGGCAAGGCACATTTATTTGTGCAGCACCTTTCAGAAACAAGACAATTCAAAGTGCTTTTCATAAAATATGAAGAAATGAAGACAAGATATAAAAGAAACATGAGACAATACAAAAGACACACACAAATATGATTTATAGGGATTAAAACAAACTAAACTAAAATAGAAGATTAAAATAAATGAAAATATAATTTGACAAGTTAAACAGTAGAATAAAAATTACAGTGCAGCTACAGTGCAATGGAATAAATAGTCCCAAATTTAACTTATTAAAATGCAGTGGCAAACAGAAAAGTCTTTAAACCAACAGTAGTATTTTAATGTCAATTCTTTGACACACAGGAAGTCAGTGTATAGATCTGAGAACTGGAGAGATGTGGTCTCTCCTGGTCTTAGTGAAGACTCAGCAGTGTTCTGAATCAGCTGCAGCTATCTGATTGACTTTTTAGGGAGACCTGTAAAGACAGTCTTACTGTAGTCAAGCCTACTGAAGATAAACACATGGACACGTTTTCTAAATCCTGCTGAGACATAAGTCCTTTAATTCCTGATATATTCTTGAGGTGATAGTAGGCTGATTGACTTAATGAGGATGTTAAAACTGCATAATTACGGCAAGGTGTTGTATTCCATAATCTGTGTTAGTGGGAGCATGTATATGTTGAACAGAAGAGGCCAGGGAATGGTCTGTCTAGTAATATGTTGTGGTCAACCGTGTTGAAGGCAGCACTGACATTGAGGAATTTGTTTTGGTATTTTGATGCCTGCCAATAAACATAGTAGAAATATAAAGAATTATAAAGAAATATAAAGCAAGTACTGCAGGTCAAGAATCGTAACTATAAAATTGACAATAAGATATTAAGAATATTAAAAAAAATATTCAAAGAAAATAAAAATAAGGAATATGTACAATATGACGACATGCTGTTTAAATTACAGTATGTGCAATGTGCAACATATTTACAAGTGAATGTGCAAATCTTTACGGGGGCGTATAATGAGTCAGTGTCAGTGGGGGACCCGTGCTGATGAGGCCAGCTGCAGACGGAAAGAAACTGTTTCTGTGGCATGAGGTTCTGGTCCAGATGGACCGCAGCCTCCTGCCAGAGGGGAGTGTCTGAAGCAGTTTGTGTCCAGGGTGGGAGGGGTCAGGCACAATCTTTCCTCGCCTCAGGGTCCTGGAGGCGTACAGGTCCTGGAGGGAAGGTAGATTACAGCCAATCACCTTCTCGGCAGAGCGAATGATACGCTGCAGTTTGCACTTGTCCTTGGCAGTGGCAGCAGCGTACCAGATGGTGATGGAGGAGGTGAGGATGGACCTGATGATGGCGGTATAGAAGCGCACCATCATTGACTTTGGCAGGTTGAATTTTTTCAGCTGCCACAGGAAGTACATCCTCTGCTGGGCTTTCTTGGGCTGATGTTCAGCTCCCACTTGAGGTCCTGGGTGATGATGGTGCCCAGGAAGTGGAAGGACTCCACAGTGTCGACAGGGGAGTCACACAGGGTGATTTTCAGAAATCCACATCTATCTCCACTGTCTTAAGAGCATTGAGCTCCAGGTTGTTCTGACTGCACCAGGTCAGAAGGTGGTCAATCTCCCACCTGTAGGCAGACTCATCTCCATCAGAGATGAGCCCAATGAGGGCGGTGTCGTCCGCAAACTTCAGGAGCTTGACGGACTGGTGACTGGAGGTGCAGCTGTGTACAGGGAGAAGAGCAGAGGGGAAAGAACGTGCTGCCTCCTGTTGGACAGGAAGTCTGTGATCCACCTGAGACAGCTGGTGGCTGAGACAGCTCAACACAATGCTTCAGGAGAGACAATGTCTGGCCCAGCTGCTTTGCGGGGGGTTCTGCCTCCTCAAAACAATTGTTTAGGGCCAGGAAGGTGTTAAGCTGTTGAAAAACATCATTTTCAATAATTTTACGTAAAAACTGGAGCCTTGATATGAGCCTATAATTGTTCATTAGTGACGTGTCTAGATTGTTCTTTTTTAAAAGTGGCTTAATAACTGCAGTTTTCAGAGCCTGTGGGAAATGGCCTGAGAGTAGAGAAGTGCTCACTATTTGCAGAACATGCAGGAAATCAGGAAATACAGACCCTAACCCTGATATGGAGGAACTGAGAGCTTGTCTAATTTTCTTAATTTTGTCAGTGAAGAATGAGGAAAATTCATTGCATGATTTTGGGGATAATGAGAAGAACTCCCGCACACTCTCACTTACTGCTGAAATATTTATTTGATTACAACGTTTCGGTCTGGGATATGGGCTTGATCACAACACTTCCATAAATATACTTTTTAATTTTTTTTTATTTGGGGGCTACTGACACAGGAGGGTTTATCAGCCTGTCAACAGTAGCAAATAAGGCACGTCCATTATTATTGTTTTTGGCAATGATGTCAGAGAAGAAGGACTGCCTTGCATTTCTCAGCTCGAAATTATAAATGCTAAGACTCTCTTTATAAAAGTCATAATGAACCTGGGGATTTGTGTTTAGCTTTTAGACACTCTTTTTTATATCAGCGTTTTAGAATCATTCTTTGCCAATTTAAAGTTTTTTTGTGAAGACAAATTTGATTATCAAATTTGATAAATCTGCAGATTTAGTTGAGTACATTTTGTTCACTCTCCTAATAAAAACATGAATAGGAACATATAGGAATACACAGGAACACATAGGAAGTCCAGTAGAGGAGCCTGCTTCTGGGCATTAGTGGGGGCCACTGTACGAGACAGTGGGTCCATGCCCAATAAGAGAAAGAAAGGCATATTGGGCGGTAGTAGAAGTGTGGCAAGGACCCTGTATGTCCGAGGCATATGCTCTCCTGTCTGTGTTGATGCCAGAAAGATTTCCTTGGTGTTGATTTGAATGGCGGTGATTCAAAATGCGGCAGTGCAGTTTATCTCCAATCTTAGTTTTATAGAGATATCCTTAAGAGGGGAGGGAGGGGGAGACTGATGAGGCAAACTTTCGGTGACCTTGCTGGCCTTATCAGCCTCAGCAACCCGGGCAGGAGAGAGCTGTTCTCTCTTTCTGTCGTCTCCGTTATCAGCAAGGTTGGTGTTATGTGTTTGGTTTGGGTGGAGGCAGACGACATGGCAGTGACCAGGGGGTGAGTTTAATGCCAGCGTTAACCAGCGCTTCCATTTTATCAGTGAACCGCAAAAGGGATGAGGCAGGGGAAAGGCGAGAGTGAAGGGAGGAGGAATTAGGAGATGGATCCATGAGCTGATCATCAACACGCTGACACTGAGTTTATGCCCACCTTTGGCTGTCCACCAGGTGTCCGGGGTCGAAGTTGACTGAAGTGAATCCATACATTTTTCCCTCTGTGGGAGTATAGCACTTATTTTTAGGTTTAGCACCCAGTTTATCCCAGCATGTAGAAATCCCATTAATAGCACATGACTTCACAGGTTTCGTTTCAGTAAGTCACGGGAAAGATAGCTGTCCATTTAAACCTTGTTGAGTTTAGGGTTAGCTTAGGTTTAGGGTCAAGTTCTGATGAGCTAATTCACCGGCAGAAGACGTCTAAAGCGTGAATATCCTTGTCTCAAGTACAGCAATCTTCTGCAACAATTTCTGACAGTCTGTGCACTTCATCGATTCTGATGAGCAGAGAGGCATAGTGCAGTCCAAGACACAATTATAGGAAACCTCCTTAAAGGTTTTGTAGTTTGAGACAAATAGGAAAAGGTATAAAAAAAAGTTGCAGCAAAGAAAAAGCAGATGTTCATCAGTAATTGCAGGGCGCTGATTCAGCACAGAGGTCACTCTCTTCCCATCTCCACCTCATATCCATTTCCTCTCTATCCACTGTAAATTGAAAAGAGATTTCCGCAACCCGGTTATTGTAGTGAACTGCCAAATGATGTCAGTGACCGTCCCATCAATTAGACAACCCTACAATTACTGCTGTTCTTCCAGATGTTTTACTCAGCATTGAGTGAGTGGGAATACATGTAAGTATGCAGGGAAACTGCTCACAAACTGGGGTGCAGGTTGCAGATGGATGGGTGCCAGCTTGAGAGAAGGTGGGAAGTAGAAGATAGAAGGAGTTGGGTAGATGTGTTGTGCATCACTGAGGTGAGAAATTGCAAGAGCTGCACAGATGGCATGCTCTTGCACGCTCTGCCTCCAGCTCTCCCTCCTTCTGACTTCTTTGCCCTGGCACCAATGCCACATGACATGACCTACTGAATGCACCCTCCATATGAGCATTTATAGTTGTTCATCTTTTTCATTTTCTGCTCTCAACATCTGCATGTACTGGGCCTTTCCATTTCGGAAGAGCTATTGGCAGAAATGGAATATAATATTCATTAGTATGTTTTCATTAGTGTATAATCACCTGAAAAAAAGAATTGTTATGTTTTCATTACCTTAGAATGAGCTGTTTTTTTATCTACAGAGGCAAAGAAACTAAAAAAAGAAAGAAGGGTCATTACATCATCATAACTTGTGCTCTGCTTGGTGCCAGACTTTGGTGCCAGTTCTGTTGCAGCCTATGGAAGCTGCATGGAGAAGCACACAAAAACTCAACATATCTACGTCGTATGATTTTTGATGAAGAAATTCCTCTACCAAATGAAAGAACACACTTCAGAGAAGTGTCGCTTGAAAATATAAGTTTGTAAATGTTTCATTTGAATACGTGATATTACCATAACAGCCATTATTAGCCCTGTCAATCATCATAAAGCAGCCTCCGAACTGAAATTAAAGGAAGAGAGAAGGAATGAAGAATAGGCTACAGATTTAGTTAACAATATTTATTAATCCTGAACTCAATATTTTCAAGGGACAATTGTTTTTTTTTTATTTGCCATGGTGAGCAATTAAATTTTAGTCGTCATGAGTCTTATTAAGGATGCCTATATCATCTTTGAATGCTATTTGGAGACCAACAGCAAATAAACAAAATGGACACATTTGGAAATGGTCAGTAATGAATTCTCTGAAGTATGTTCTTTCATTAGGTAGAGGAATTTCTTCATAAAAGGTCATATAACGTAGAAATGTTGAGTTTTTGTGTGCTTCTCCATGCATCTCACAGGCTTCAACTGGCACCAAAGTCTGGCACCAAGCAGAGCATGAGAACATTATGATGACGTAATGACCCTTCCTTCTTTTTTAGTTTCCTTGTACAGAGGGAGCGGGTCCTCTTCCACAGAGGTTGGTCCTGTCTAGATGGTAACAATGAGCAACGTGCAAGAAAACATTCCATCTTAAAAGTTGATGGTTTAGCTTCCAGTAGCCTTTGAGCGGCAGTCTATAGCTAGCTAACTTTAACTAGTAAGGATGAAACGGCAGCAAAACATCCTTTCATTCATCGTTCACTCTTCTTACGGTTTCTTTATTTGTGATGCATTTGCAAAGAATCATTACTACTTAAACTTGGCATGCACGTCATAGGTGCGCTCCGGTACTTAAACAAATAGCACTACACCTCTGGGAGTAGGAGACCATAATGACAAATGTACAAGCTTTTTTCAAGGTAAACTAAATAGATACTTTTATGATAATATAATGTTTTCCTTGTTTTCCATGTGTTCCACAATAGAAAGTGTTAAATTTCTTTTAACATTTGAAGTACATTAAAAGCAAACTTTTTCAACTGGTCCAAAAAAGTCATGTTTCATGTTACAATAAACGATTGGGTAAGAAAAAATGTTGTTATCGTAAAATTGGTTTTAATTTAATTGAGAGTGGCATAAAGTCAGAGAGGCCAGATTGAGGTGGTTTGGACATGTTCAGAGGAGAGACTGTGAATATAGAAGGATGTATTGGTAGAAGGATGCTGAGGTTGGAGCTGCCAGGCAGGAGGTCTAGAGGATGACCAAAGAGGAGATTTATGGATGTAGTGAGAGAGGACATGAAGTTAATTGGTGTGAGTGAAGAGGATACAGAGGACTGGTTTAGATGGAGGCACATGATTCGCTGTGGTGACCCCTGAAAGGGAACAGCCAAAAGGAAAAGAAGAAGAAGAAGAAGAAGAAGAAGAAGAAGAAGAAGAAGAAGAAGAAGAAGAAGAAGAAGATTAAAAAGTCTTAAATCTAACTTTGCCTTAAGCTGTAGGAACCCTGTTTAAATAGGTGAAACAGCATGGCTTGCCATTTATGGGAGTCAGCTTGTGTGGTGAAATATGATAATGCCCTGATAGAGGCATTGTAGTGAAGCCAGGTGAAGTTGCCTTTCCTTACAGTAATGAATAATTTCACGCCTCTGAGACTAAAAATAGACTCTTAAAAAATTAAGAGGGAAGTAGCCGCATTTTTGCCAGTGAAACCATAGAAAAATACCGTAGCAACGTCACTCCAGTGAAACATTTGGTAGAGTTAGCAAGTTCTAGTATTGCTAATAATATTAGCTACCATGCTTCTTCATGGAATCCGTTAGAAAGCTAACCTTACACTGAAACTGGACCTTCGTCTGGGTAAAAGAAGAGGACAAAGTCTAAAAACGTGTGGTTAAAAGAGTTGGACACTTAGCCAAACTATGCTGTTCTATGTGGTGGAAGACCTCAATTTCATTGGGAATTAATATGAAGTGGTTATGGAACATTTTGGCAACATGAAGGACAATGGTCTTCTTCAATTACTGTTAAGTGAGGGAAACACATCCCTCTCCTCCCTGTCTACTTGCTCAGTAGCTTTCCTCGTGGCTAAACGGCCCGTGGCTGCCCATACATATACAGTAACGTTAGATACTGTGCTGTTGTTAAAGTGGTTGTATTGCTTCTGTTGAGTAAAACGTAATGTACCTTGTTTGCTTTAATATAGCTGTTTGTGTTAAGGCTCCTTAAGTTTGTATTGTGCAGAGGTCTGGTAGTTACTCGTTGGATTTTTTTCATTCATTCTTTGGTTTTAAGATGTACTGTATAATGAGCTTTGATGAATAAATTGATGAGGAATACTGTATGTGTGTGCTATTCTAGTATCCAATAGATAGGAGGGATTTGTCAGTCAGACATGTATTTGATACATTGGTATGGTTTGAATTTAACTTTGTCAGCCAGTGTTATGTGGTTTGTTATATTCTTCTACTTATCTGTACTTAATATT
The DNA here is from genome assembly GCF_020085105.1 of Siniperca chuatsi. Taxonomy (NCBI): domain Eukaryota; kingdom Metazoa; phylum Chordata; class Actinopteri; order Centrarchiformes; family Sinipercidae; genus Siniperca; species Siniperca chuatsi. The sequence goes on along the minus strand of NC_058058.1, from coordinate 19,313,440 downwards.
AGCTAAATACAGCCTATATAAATGTTTGTTAGGAAGATGTACATAAGTCATATATCAGTATGATATGTGCATTGTTTCAATAATCCAATGATAAATCAATATTATTATACACTATTTGTTAGGGTTTGTCTTCAGTTCAAGGAACCCTCAATTTTAGCATTCAGCATCCTATGTTTATATCATAGGTAAAAACGTTTGACAAAAAAAACCCAACAAAAATATTCCCCTGTCATCCATCCTGTCCAAGCAATCATTCTGCAACTCACAGTAGAAACTATCTACAGCGTATCTACAATGCAGAGAAATCCATGGATTTCCCACCTCCCTCTCCCTCTCCTCTCTTTTTTCACTTTCTCTTTCTCCACAGGAGAAGAACAGATGTGTAGGCTGTACTAAAGCAGCAGCTGATTGTGTTTGTGATGTTTATTGCTCCCCTAGCTGCTGAAGATTTACAGTAAATATCTCTTTTATTGCTCACACAGGACTCCACATTTAAACCGGTGCACCAGTTCCCCTCCTATATACCTTTGGCCACCCACAGTCGACTCGAGGCCCGTAACCACAGCTTGTTTCTTCTGCCATATGCAGTGCTGGCTTTAAATGAGGCCTCCTGCATGTGTATCATATCATTCATTGCAGGATCTCACAATGACTCGTAAAATCCTGTTCATTGTAAATGTGCCCAGCAGTAAATACAGAATCCTTTTATTAGTTTTTGTCCCCTGCAAACAAACTTTGAGGTAAAAATCTGGGTGAACGTGTTAAATTATCATATTATTATTCTTCATTGTGACTGTAAAGGATGAGGAACAAAAGGGAACCATTGCGTAGGTTCTTGCCAGCATTTATTCACTTCCATCAATAATGGCATGCATTTGAAATCGTGTTATTTGTATTCAGGGGAGGAGTGAACTTTAACCACAATTTGCACATATAAATGAAATCCTGCTTTCAGTCGTGGCTTTTGTCAAGTGACATAAGGACGCAGATGAATAAGTTATTGAGGCTTATACGTGTATGCATATGTGTATAAGGGCATGTAATCTTATTTGGAATACCGGTGTGCATTATTTGTAATTCCTTATTAGAATGTGGGTGTGTATGTACTTATTGCTCTATATTTAGTACTATATGTGAGGAAATATATTTTGAACTGTCATACAGTTCAACCACTACAATACAGTGCATCTTGAGAATGTTAGAGCATGAATAATGCCCACGCGTTGTGTCTCATTGCTTTTTTGTCTATAGATTGTTTGTCTGCCAGCTATTGAAATACAGTATCGTATAATGCTATCTGGGAAAAGTGGAGAGATTGAAGATTATGTGGTGAAATCAAGGTGCTCATCTTCCTCTTGACATCTGTTCAAGAAAGGTTTCTTTTCTGTGGATCACCCATGTTTTCATTTCATGCTTGTGGCCACACTTCCATTTCACCATTACCCACTCAGCCAGTCAGTTATCATACCTTGCAGTGCACAGGGGCACAAGTCGGGGAGGGGGGTGTTCACATAAAGGTGAATGATACGGAAACTATCCGTCCTGAGTGGAAGAGAAATGGTAGGATTTGTTGATGGAGAAAAGGATGTAAGGTGATGGAGAGACGAAGTGATTAAAAGAATGCAAGTTGGAAGAAGGGGGATGTGATGGAATGGCAGCCTCCTGGAGTCCAGGTCAACTGCTGAACTTTAAAAGCACCCATTTGATCATGGCATGTCAAGGATGTGGGCCGGGGAGAAAGATGGCACAACAGCCAGAAAAAAATGCTCATCGTTTGGTACCAGATTGAGTGATCCGTTTCTGGATGTGGTGAGCACAAGTGTGTGTGTCTTACCTCCATTTCATGCACTGTCTCTCACCCATCACTCCTTATGGGTAGGTGGTGTATTGCTTAGCCCATGGATTTGACGGACGGCACATCAGTGAGCCACATCGATCTGGGAGGTTTTGTGGGAGGAGGTGAGGGAGGGAGTTGGAGTTTGGTTGTCACAGACAGGGAGATGGAGGATAGTATCAGGCATGCAATCTCACAGCTAGGGACCCCGACGTGGAGGGATAGGTCGGGGCCATCCATCTCTCTGCATTACCCTCAGCCACAAGGACATTAAGCCAGAGGGATAAGGGTCTGTCTGGGGGTGTTTAGAGCTACGCCTGGTTATCTCTCTGTGGGGACAACAAGGCTAGAAGGCAGTGTAACACCCAGGCAGATGGGCAGTTTCTTTGCTTTGAAGTCTGTCAAAGTATAGGTGGCAGAGAGGGTGAGTGCTTGCTTACAGGGCTTTTACATGCTTTTCACAGTTTCTGTGTGCTCTCTTGTACCCACTTTTATGCTGAAATAATTCAAGTGTATTTAAGATCAAGTGTATTTTGTGATGTTTTAAAGAGTCTACATGAGAAAGAGAAGTAATAAGAAGAAATAAGTCATTGAACTATGGAGCTATGGCCATATGAATGCCAACATGAATTACGTATTTTATCTAATCTCTATTTTAGAGAGGAAAATGAGTGGTGGTGGATTAGTCCTTTTAAATTCATGTTTCAGTGTCCCACATTCTCTGCAGACTGACTGCTGCTCGATTAGACAGTCAAGACAATCTAGTCAAAAGAGTTAGAGGCGGAGTAGTGGGGAAAAAGATACAGTTTTGTGGAGAGAGAGGCTGAAGCTTTAACAACATTGAGACACAGTCTGCAGTGTCACAAAATCAGATATAAGTCTCACTCATTGCTTCTGACAGCATTATGTATTCCAGTGCTAATTTTACTTTACTGCCATACAACAGTCAAGTGCTCTCCTCTAAGGTCATACAACACTAAGAAATAATAGTTTTAAGTCTTATCCTTGAGTTTAAGGTGTAGCTGCCATTTTGCCCTCAGTGAATTGTAACTTATTCTAAAGTTAAGTAGTGCAGAGTTTAAAAAAGTCATAAAAGCAAGTTCTCATGAGCAGGTTTGACCTTGAGGCTTTTCTGTTGGGAACAGCCTAAAACTAATGAGTCCTTCAAATATTTTAGCCGACAACAGAAAAGCATGATGAATGGAATTCAAGTTAGTGGAATTACAGTAGGGACAATGACTGATTCATCTAGGCTTCAACTTTTTGTTCATAATAAAGCTTCATCCTGTTTGTAGCAGAAAAGTCATGTGACTTCTATTATACAACTCCCATCAGCGGTTTCAAAGTATGAAACAGCTGCAGACGTGCAGCTTTTCCCAGCAGACACAAAGACTGTGTACAGACAAACGTGTAAGCGAGTAGGACTGTGTGGTGTCTCTGTCACAAATGAGTCTGAGGCCAGTCTGGTGTGATAAGAGAGAGATAAAAAGGAGTGCTGATGGGGCCTTGAGGACCATCTAAATGAGATGGGGATACAAGGACAATATGCACAGTGTTTTTCACTCTGAAAGACTGTCTGCCGGTCCTCGTTGCCTGACTGGACACTCCCCCGGTGCCGTGGTGTGAGACTCCTCCGATCAATATTTCATGCTATCAGGCTCAGTCATTACTGATTAGCAGACACACACATACACACCATACAGCCACCTGCAACCCCATCCACAAATGCTTGTGCATCCAAGAGGCGCACAGAAAGTTGAGAGCCTTTATTAGTAACTGTCAACTGTCTTTTACTATCAACTATCAACTATCAAAAGCAAACTCACTGCAAGTGTAAGAGTTGTATTGTTGTGCCCAGTCAGTCATGGATGAACTTTAGTGTTAAGATATTAAACATCAGATACAATATAACCTAGATCTAATGATGAACATTGACTACCAATGTTTTCAGTCTTTTTAAAATCACAAAGAAATAAAATGATAAAATGCTTCTTTTTGTACTGAATTTGCATTCTGGTCAACATTTCAGAACTAATGACTTGTTGAGTTATAGCAATCTACTGCTAAAGCACTTCACTTCAACCTAAATCATTTGAACTGAGTCTGCATATTTAGCGGAAAAACAGTTATTTCTACAATATGAACAAAAGTATGGATAAAAACATAAATTCATTTTTAAGTTGCATCATTGCTGTTTCTCAGACCTGATAAACCTCCCAATGTCACTACTTACTGAGAATGCTGAGACATCCATAATAACCAACAGATGTTGTTCTATGTTAATTGTGATTATAAAAGTTACAATGTTACAGAGGCAGCAGATGACCCTTTTTATTTAGCTAACAATAAAAAAAATGGATACATTCAGCATTGTGTGGTTTGGTTGGGTTACTATTAAGTTAAACATAATTTTGGAGCAGATTTAATTTCTTTTAAAGGCCCAGCTGGTTACAAATGGGTTCAGGAGACCGTGAGGGAAACGTCAACTTCTTTTTATAAGTCTATGTATTTGCTCTTCAAAGGCTTGTGTGTTTCACAGAGACAATTTTTCCGACTCCAAAGTCGAATTATTTGACATGACTGGATGCTGAACTTTCATATTGTCGGTTGTTTTGACAGCGACACAGCGGCTCACAGATCAGTTTCAAAATACTTGTTTTTGGTTCGGTCCATCTCAGTGGTGAATAACATCCTTTCACAGTATCATCCCCACCAAATGAGGATGACAGTCTCTCTCCTGAGTCTCTGCCTTTCTGATACACATGCAAGCCTCCCCACATGCAAATGCACAAGTACACGCTGCATTCATTCACATACACAAGCTACATGCACACACTGTGAGACCAATGAGTGGAACAGCAGCCCGTCCATTCCATTTCATGGTGAATTCTGCTGGCTGTGAAGGCAGTGTGTGTTTGTGCTTGTAAGTACTTTGTGTGCAATTTTGTGTTTTTTGTCCTTGCAGCAAGTTTGTGTGTGTGCCTGCTGGGTGTATTTACTTACATCACACTGTCTCAGTATGCATATGTACACACAGCTGCCTCTGTAACACAGCTCGGCTCTGTGTGATCCAAACGGAGCTTCAGAGCTTTGATATGCTTTCATAGCAACACAAGGGGATAGCGGGCTGTCAAGAGACCCCAACAAAGCCAGCAGCAGACCTTCTTGGTAGGTGCATGTGTTATTTGAATAGAGCAGACAGCCACTGCTGAAACCAAGACCATCCTTAAAAATGTGTGTGTTTGTGTGTGTGCATATTCATGCAGAAGTTCTACTCTTTGCCCTCACAGCAGCAAGGATCTCTGCCATGTCAATAACAATGACAGCAGCCAAGATTTTAATGGGAATATAATCTCCTGCCTATTTGTTCTTTCTTTGGCACTCAATGTATTTAGCTCGCCTGCTATGATTCAGTATGTAGAGAAGCAGGGGGTGAAAAAGAAAGTTGAATTTGATCAACTGACAGACACCTTGTTAGTGGAAAAAATGGAATGCAATAAGGACGGAGAAAAGAAAGAGGGATAAGATGGAGAAAGGGCATTGAAGGAGGCAAGCATATAAAGCATATAAAAAAGGACATGGAGCAAAAAAAAAACAAAGTTCTCCAGTTCATACTCTTGCTGTCTTAACAATGTATTTCATCCTATTGCAGCCCTTCCACCCTTACCTCTCTACTAATGCTTTTATTATGGCATCGCACCTTTCTCTTTCAAGCACTTTTTGACACACACACTAGCAACCAGAACCAATGATCTTTTCCTTGGCCTCTGCGAGACCAAAGACCTCTCTGCTAGGAGATAACGAGTTCCCCTAGAAGAGTGAGCGAGACAGGGTAGAAGTGAGATACAGAGAGATGAGGCCATTGATAGGGGGGGCAGAGAAATAACACTCAGCAGTGCATGACTCCCCCAGTCTTCCTGTGACTAACAATGTTGTCCTTAAGGTGGCAAGGGGTATTCTTCCTTTAGTTTGTCTTTCTCCCTTTCTGCCTCTCATCCAAAGATACACCGAGCTGCCCGGTGTTCAGTAGTGTGCCTGCATGTGTGTGTCTGTGTGTGGTGGTAATTGTTCCCACTGGGACAGTTCTGTTGCAGTAGAAGTGAAATAATTAAATTTAATAAAAATAAAATACACATAGCCTATTTTACCAAATTTTTTCCAAATAGATCATTATTTATGTGCCCCCTAGATGTAGTCTATTAAATGAACTGTTTCACTACAGTGGTGCCATTAGTGAATAGTGACATGCATCACCACACATTGCGCCTGAAGTCCTCAATGGCAAACCAAGACTTGAGTTAGGTTTGTTGATCTGGTTGTTAGCATTAGTGCATATCGTACACACTCACACTTATTAGGTATACCTGTAAAATCGAATGCAATCCAATACAACAACTCACCCATATATTCTACCTTTACAAAGATAATAATGTTCAGTTTTGATTGACACTGCCAGAGAGGTATTAATTTAACTATATGTTTATTATTGAAGTCGTAGTTTGCAGTGGTGGAGAATTTCAATTTCAAACCCATTTCAATAAAATGCAGTCCAGTAAAACACCACTACCACCTCAGTAATACACATACCTGTACAGCTGAGTTAACAGCTCTCTGAAAGTTTGAACAAAAACTGGGCATTGTAAGCTTTGTAAAGGTAGAATATGTGGTAGAGCTGTTGCACTGGATTGCATTAGATTATATAGACATACCAAGTAAACTGGCCAGGGAGTGTACATCACGCGTTATGTGTTTACATTTCTTGCATACAGAACTGTCTGTGACCCTTTTTCTCTCCAGATAGGATTAAAATAAATTATTCTGCAGCAATTTTGGTGATCAATTAATCATTTATCATTTTTTAAACAAAAGTGTCAAAGATTCTCCACTCCCAACTTGTTTTCTTGACTATCTGTGGGTTTTGAACGATTGGTTCAAACAAGCCTACTTCAACTAAAACTCTGCCTGTGTGACCAAATCCTGTCTGTACACAACCCTGTAGACCAACCAACCACTCAGTTGCTAAAAACAACCAGTAAAGTAATAGTATCTGAAAAGAAAAAATATTCTTTTTAGCAAGTATGCTAGCAACATTTATCAATCATAACCACCACAAATGATATAGTACATTGCCAGCCATATATAACCTGTAGCAATGAACCTCTGCTCTGCTATGTTGTTTTTCCTCATCAGTGGACTCTGGCTCATAAAAAGTATGCTTCAACTCTGACAACATGTTATAAAATCTGAAGTAATCAATAATGTCATCTGCGTGTATATATTGCAAAATCAGTTAGGGTGTCTGAAGTGTCATCCCCAACCCTGAACACTGAACGAGCTGCAGTGATTCTCCTGATTGAGGCTCCCTGGAGGCGTAGAGAGGAATATAAAATTTATCCCTCAATGTATAATTATTCTGTCATCAACTGACATCAAAATACAAGGAAGACGTAAACTAGTCTTGTTACATTGACACAGAGAACACTGGGAAGAATTAAAGACATAATATATGAGGAGCCTGTAAGCCAAAATACATACTGGACCTCTCACATTCCTTCTTTTTTTACTCACATTCATTCTACTCTCATGTACATACATTTTCATTCTCATATTAATTTATTTTCACTTTACACACACACACACACACACACACACACACACACACACACACACACACACACACACACAAACACACACACACAAACACACACACATTTTTATCCTTATACACATATCTTCACTCATATAATCATACATTTTACTCTCATATATGTATATTTTAACTCACACAACCGTGCATTGTCACACTCATATATATAGATTTGATGTATATTTAATTTTATAAAGAATATATGTATGTAACAAGAGAATGTGTGTATGACTAAAAAAAATATATATGTGTAAGAGAAAGTGTGTGTGTATGTGAGGGAAGAATGTATGTATGTGTGAGAGGAAGTGGAAACGGAAAGCAGGTCATTTATCGTGCTATGATTGGCTGAGAAGCTATACGCTGGCCCCAAAAAATCCTGGCTCCAGTTGACTCCCATTCAAAAAGTGTCAAGCACTCTCTAGAAATACAATCAATAATTTTTCATTGATTATTACTTGAATATGATACCTGACCCATTAGCACAATTTAGCTAATGAAGTTAACGTTAGCCTTCAGTCTGTCTATACAGTACATGGTTAACTAGCTAGGCTGCTAACCAGAGGGCTGATTCTGTTGCTGACTTTGGTTACTGTTATCAGACACAAATTTATTTCCTCATATTTAGCTAATAGCTGAAGTTATTTGGCAGTGTGTTTCAGTTTTTGCCCCATGAACAGTTTGATTTACTGTCTTATATTAACTCATACTGTAAGGTGTATCTAATGTTGTTGTTTGTATATACTATTTTAAACAAGGTGAGATACTGTAACTGTATAGCTGCCATATAATGTTACTGTATGAAGCCACGGTGTAATACAATTCAGACAGATGGGCAACACAACTACAGTACATTAATAATATTTCAGCAGGAGTATGATACTTTGTTATTTTGAACTTTTGATGTCTGCATGTACACTTATTTTCCCAGTTTAGGTAGACCTTGCTATAACTAACACAGTCTAATAAAACAGCCCTGCAAAATCCTCCCTTCATGAAGGTTATAATGTTCAGTTGTTGTTGATTGCTGTTGATTGAACTCTATGGTGATTATAGAAGATGTAGTTTGTGGTGCTGTTGAACTTTATAGCACTACATCGATTCAGTTTCTTTCATTTTGCCCACCACATTTGTATCAATATAAATAACAGAAACACCTGTCAGTAAAACACAATACAATAAGGATTATTGTATTAGACTCCAGGCACTGTACCAAATAAACTGGCAACTGAGTGTAAAATAGAAAAGCATTTACAATACACCTTTATCTGTTTCATTAGATGATGGAGCCATGTTGAGGCAGTGGTTTGTAAAATAACATTGTAAGCATAATCCTATAATATGAAACTTAATGTTTTTGGCACAACACTGCATATGCCGGAGTTGTAAAGACCACATTATCATTTTGTCTGCTGTGTAACAATTACATAGTCCTGGATGTGATATTTACCTGAATCACTTCTTTATTACTTGTATTATGCATCTTGATAATTCTGATATTGTCATACATGTAATATATGAAGTATGTAAGCTTCTTAGAGATACTTCACTGCACCTCTGGAAAGTATTGTGTAGATGTTGCACTTATATTGTTGTTAACACACATCCGCTATGCACCTCAAGAGAAACTATTAGAAATAGATCCTGGACTAAATTTTGAAATTAGGAGCACACATGGAATTCCAATAACTTTATTGAATATGAAAGTAAATCAAATAACATTGTACACAAAGATGCATAAAACTATTGAAAACATAGTTTATGTTGTAACAGCTACCACCCTGTTGAATCAGTGGATGCTGATAGATGCTCTTTCACTGAGGGTGGTCTGCATGGTCTCAGCTGCAGCCCAAAGCTGGATGTAGCTGTCACCTACACCCCATTGTTTTACTGTGGATGCAAAACACATGGTGTTTCACTGATGTGTCCAGAGGGTAATGAAAATGACAAAATAAAATGGTGGTAGTTACACAGTTTATCGCAGCTCATTGAAAATCTACACTCAGTAGTTTAACATCACATTATGATATTGAGGTTGTAATATACATCTGCTGAGCATGTTGATAATAGCCACTTAGAAAAAAGTGTATCTAAAGCAGACATTTTACTCTTATTCTTATGTTATTCACAGTTTGTAGCTAAGATTGGTGACTCCAGTGAATAGACATGTAATGAAATAGAAAATAATTTTATTAGGCTATTCCAAGAATACTAATAGAAGTTCCTCCATAACAAACTGACACCATGTCTTCGTTGTTGGCTGTCACCGTAACGGAGTCAGTCACCACAAATGTCTTTACTTTAATTAAGTATTTCGGCAGTACAGTACAGGCAGTGAATATAATTAACAGATTATGTGTTAGCATGCTGGCTAAAAGCCAGTGGTTCCCACAAAAGTTGTGTTAATGCATTAACTACTCTTACAAGAGTTTATGTTTATTAACCGACATTAGTTATTAACATTACCTGCACTTGATGCAGTGGTTTTATGGAGAGAATTAGCTGCTAGCAGGTAGGCTGTGTGTTGCCCGGTGTTTTCAGTAAGTTAGCCTTCGGTCCGAGGTAGCGGGCCGTATGAACACAGCATCAAAGGCAAGCAAAGGCAAACATCCTGCACTCAAAGGTCCTGGCTCCAAACGACATGGCGCCGACTATAAGCCACAACGTCCCCCCCCCAACTTTATTTAAGTTTTGTTCACAAATAATTACGGCACAATTTTCCATGTGAGAAAAGGAATTACAGCATTAAAGATTTGCCATCCCTCACAATACTACAGATAATTGGAGCATTGTGGGAGAAAATAAAGAGGTCTATAAATAACCTAAATATAAAACAAACAGGAAAATAAAATAAATAAAAACAAAAATAAATGGGTGTTCTGTTAACATAAGCCTTATTGCAATGATAAAGTGCAGAGACAATACATTTTTATGTGCTTTGTTGGTTTTCATTATTTTTAGGGATTTCATATATAACTTAAACTCATTTAGAAATGCTCTAAAGCTATAGGGGGATCATAGACTCTGGCTTTGTGTGTATAAAATTTAGCTAAAGCTGCATTGCTGCACAGTTCTCCTTTTTTATTTGAAAGAATAACAACAAATGTGATATAGTTTCTTGAAATAGAAGGGATAAAAGATAGAACTACTGTACTGGTACCAACCAATTACAGAAATTCAACACAAATGTGACCTATTGCATGACAAGAAGATATGGTCTTTTTCAGTGTCATTACTACAGAATATACAGGCGTTGTCATCTAGACTGAAACACTGTCTCAAAAATTCTTTAGAGGGATATATAAATAATAAAAGATAATAAAAGATGTAATCCACCAAGTTTGTTGAACTTATTTATTTATTTTGGAATAGAAGGAGTCACTATTTTTAATCTAGGATTTCAGCCAATTTACTTTTAGTGTTCCATTTAAACAGTCAAAGTCAATTACTTTCAGACCACCATCCTTAAACTCTTTGGCCAAGTTTCAATCAAATTAAGATGATTGATATATATTATTACCGTAGTGTTCTTTAAGTTCTAATTTCAGCAGCTAAAATAAACAAATATAGCAAAATTAAACAACCCTGAGGAATACCAACTTGAACAGTAAAATGTGGGGCTGTGCCAGAAGGTAATACAACTAATAATATCTCTAATGTCTAAATTTATTGCCAAACCCAATACATTCTAGTACTTGCATACTTGCAACATAGTAGTAGTATGTTCTTATACTTATGAAGAAAATGGTTGGCAGGATAAAACCAGTGTATAATTTTGACTTTCTGTATTTTATTGGTCAGTAAATATTTACAAGGTAAACTCCATATGGATTTCCACATTAGCCTACTGCGACTGAAAAAACTACTCCAGTAGACAACAGCTCTTAGGATGTTGGTAATCTTTTACTGAAAAAAGAGACCGTATTATTTTTCAAACAAAGACCAAAACATATTTTACATACTGGAGTTTGTAAGTATAGGACACAGTGATGGATTCTCTGCACCTTTTAAGAAAAGTGGTAATCCCAGAGGAAATCACATCCATAACAGTTGCAAATTCCTTGGGTGTAACAGGAACTCCAAAGGTATTCAAAAATTCAGAACACGTCATCAGCAGGCCATTTTTATTTACAAGTTGTTTAACCCTGACAATATTATTACAAAACTAATTATCATGAAATAAAGAATTATTTTGTTTTCAGTTATGTAATTATTATTCCAGATGAAACACTTGTGGTGTTGGGCTTCAAACCACCTGCAATGCAAACCAACGTGTGACGTCACACCTTGCCACCTCCATCTTTATGTACGGCCTATGGAGTTACCAGGTCTAAAAAGCACTCTCAACTCACTGTCCATTGTCCTCAGCCTCTCACACTATGACTGTTTTAAGCAACGGTAAAATATTAATATATATATTAATATCCACCTGTAGTTCCTGTTTTGACAGTGACTTCCTGGTTAAGGAGGTACTTCTTGTGCCAAAAAGATGAGAAAAATACATGTATGTAAGTGTTAAGTATATATATGTATGTGAGTCGAGTGCTCTTATATGTAAGAATATGTGTGTGAGTACATATATGTGTGGAAGTGAAAATATATGTAAGTGAGAGTGAAAATACATGTATGTGTTTTGAAATGAGAGTGTATATATGTGAGTATAAACATGCGAAAGTAGTATGCAGAATGTATGTAGCAGAATTAATGAATATGACAGTAAAAATATATGTATGTACAAGGAGAATGCATGTATGTGAGAGTTAAAATATGTGAAAGGCCCAGAATGAATTATGGTTGTTCAGTCCTTCATAATAATAGATATCATCCCTTGTTTTAAGAGGAACCTTAGTCGACACCTGATCTTCTGCCAGCTGCAGTATGAGTGCTCTGCTGACAGATGAGACTGAAACAGAAAGGGGGTGAAATTGTAATTTTCCACTGGCGGCTGAGACAGGATGTTTCAGGTATGTTCTATTGCTTTAAATATTAATGTATGGCTGGGACAAGCAGTTTGAGGCTGTATGATACAGTTGAACAGAATTAGAAAAGATCCAGCCTGCTGTGAGGGTGCACTCTTAAGAGTGGAAATTCACAGCTTTTAGGTGTTTAAAATTGTAAATGCTCACACTGTGCTTTAGCATTACATTAAATAACCGCCAGATGATAAGTTAAGTTGTAACTTTTGGAATAATAAAAAGGACCCTCATCTTTGATTGCACAGTCAGGAGCCTGGCAAAGTAAAACCTTGATTTGAGCTGTATTTAAGGTCACTGCATCACTCTCTTCTTTCATGCATCTGCTGTACTTTAGGGGTAAATGGGTATGTCTATAATTGGTCCTTGGGGGTGAATAAACTTAGCTGTAAGTAAGTATTGCACCAATATTAATCTTCTTCCCTTATTCTTTAGTTTGATTTTATAGAAATTGGTTACCGCCATTGCTAGAGTAAGTTGCACACTTCTTGTTTTCAGGGAGTCCAGCTTTGGGCTGGGCCCCTGAGAACAGAGTTTTCCTTTTGCCTTTGTTAAGGTTTTTTTTTCTGCTCTAAAATTACCGACACCTCTTAGACAGCAGGTCCAAGGGAAATCACATTCTGTGGATTAGTTTCAAATCTCCCCCACTCCTCTGGCAATAAAAATTACATAGATCAGCCAGATGGTAGCACTAGAAGAAAAAGTGTCTAAAAACTAGGCAAGGTGACCATTTTTATTGCATTAATACAGTCTACCATCGACACTGGCCAACATTCAGTGTCACTCTTAAGCTTTGGAGGATTGTTGAGAAACTCAGGGTCAAAGTCACAGAAGCCTAGAGGCATGAATGCACACCTCAGCCAGTTTATAGTGTTCCTGATAAGAGACTTCTCAGGCTGAGAAACAATCAATATGCATCAGCATCAAGTGGTCCATTGTTTGTAGATTTACAGGTATTATTTTTATTGTTGTTCTCAGTAGTATTAGTGCGTGGTTAGGCGATGAGATGGCAAACATCATGGCCTCACCAACTTTAGGAGAGATCTCTCAGATTTAGTTTAACTGATGGGACTGAACAAAACAGCACCTCTAACCAGTAGCTGAAATTTTTTAACATGCCAAACTGATTGACATGCCATAAACATGATTAGCAACATGACCTTTAAATCCACAGATCAACAGCATCATGTGCTTGAAGAAGAATAAGAGGTATACATTTAGTATATAATGTGTTTTATTTTTAAGTAAATCTTTAAACAGTCTCAGTAGCAGAGCTGCCACATCCTTTTCATACGGTTGTTAAACTTTGTACCCTGTAGATCGACTGTAGCACCACCTGGGAAATCTCTGGTAATAATATTCTTGCATTTAGATCACTTATCGCATCTAAATTAAATTTGGGAAGTGTACGGGAGTGCACGAAACTGAGAACATAAACTGCATTTACGGAGCTCTGAGTGGTGTATATAGTTCTTCACAGTATTTCTTCAAGCAATCATTCATTTTAATTGGGTAGCTATTGGGCCTTAATGAGCTTTAATGTTGTGAATGGCTCTGCAGGCTCGAGCACCTCTCAGCTGTCATGCGAGCATGGGGCAAGGTTTATTTCCCACTTCAAACTGTTTATGTCACCTTCAAAGAGCGTGCATATTCACATATTAATTCTATATTTTCCTTAAAGGGTAAATCAGCACTGAGTCACAGTGGGCAGAATACGCTGCTGCGCTGCTTTCTCTGTGTTAGATACTCTCTCAAGCATGTTGGATGTTATCAAATGAGGCATTTTGGCTTTGACTGCTGATAGGAACACCTGATGTGACATCATTCCTAGGGATGTGGCCAGAAGTGAAACATACTTGAAAGTTCAGCCCATAGAAAACAGTGCAGCAGTGCAGAGTTTCTCTTAAAGCACAGAGGGAGATGGTGCCTCTCTATACTGTTCTTTGCTAGTAGGAAGCTGGTATACTATAATATACTACCCTCATACTTTAAGATACACTTTATAGTGTCTCAATACTGCTCTAGTTTACAGTTGAATCAGAAAGACCCGCAGTGTCATTTAAAACCTCATACTCTCTGATAAAGGTTAAGCATTTTCCATACTGTAGGTCCCTTACACAGATTGGGGTTAAATTACCATTTTCCATTATATTTAAACTGTCATCACAGGACTTTAATATGAAATTTAAATGTTCTGATATTTATATAAGGTTATCACTAATGTTACCTCAGAGTAAGTTCTAGTTGGTGACAGTGAGCAGCCAGGGACCAGAGTGCCTGCTGCTGCTCATGAATGTCTGGGTTGGACTTTAATTTTCCATCAGCACAGTATGTCATGCTTTAGCAACTTATTTCTATTTTAAACTGTGATGGTCCCTGCCCTCAGCTGAGCTGTTTCAGCATCATTGAAAATTAATTTAATCAACGTATGTGGCTATTTAAAGAGGTGACATTTTAAATGCTCCCCATGTTCAACTTAAAGTATTTTTGTAGCTCCTACGTTCCTACTGCAGGGCTTTTATTGTGGAGCAGCAAAAAATGTGTTGACTTTGTCACTGAGGTAAATGACAGAAATAACCTGTCTACATCCAGGTTTGAACAATTTTAGCAAGTTTTTTGTTGGCAGATCAGTTTTGAATATGCAAGGGAGGAATGGACAATAATAAGATTCAATTACAAGTGAAGGCGGTGAGGTTCCCTACATGACGGAAATTCAACGTAAGAGACTCAAGTGAGGTTTTGAGAAAATCGGAGGTAAAGTTTTGCAGGGCTAGTTTTATTCACACTGGAGACGTGCAGAATGTGCTTTCATAGCAACTACTGCAGTTAGCTGCAGACTGTTACTGCTGGTTTCAAAGCTTTATGGGTGATGGTAGCATTTGAGATATTTTTGGCTATAATATTCAAACTTGAAATCCCTCAAAATGAGGGGCTGTTGTAATTCAGTGAACAATTTTTGCTCTGTGTGAATGACCCAAGATAATGGCAAAACATGGTGTTAATGTAGCAACATGCTTATTGCCCTGCTCTGACTGTGGTTATTTCAGGATAAAGTAATATTTCCACACTAAACAAAATGTTCTCATGGCCTTTTGACTACACAAACCCAGACTGCTGTCCCCACAGACATTTATCCTGAATCTCCACTTCATTGCATATATGCAATTTCAGGTACATAATGCAAATGTCTGTCACCACAACTCAACAACTCGTATACAGTCATAAATCATTTAAAACCACACTGGCAATAGGATTTTTTTTCTTTCTTTTTTGTCTGTTGCATAAAAACCTATTTCCACTAAATACTCTGCAGCTAAACTTGTCAGTCACACACTCATATTAAAGGGTAAAACAGTATGTAACCACTACTGTATGCTCTTTCTGTTTTTGTGTGAGAATTTTCTAATGCAAAATGAAGACAAATGCAAAACGCATATACGATACAGGACAACAGTACTCTTCAACTATGAGAATTTATATTTCATGTACCGTATGCACTTCCATGTGCATTTGATATCCCTTTAGATTTTGGTCACGGGTGGTCAAAATATAATTCACAAACTGGTTTGGGTACTGCGACACCTTTTGCGTGTGGGTATACACATGCACACACACACATTTGCGCACATCATTATTATCATTAACATCATCTGATATACTTAATATGGACCACTAAGTGAAAAAGGGGGCATCATTCAAAGAAAAGAAAGAAAAGATTTAGACACATACAGATTTAGTCGAGATATTCAGACTTTCCCTCCCTCTCAAATTGTTTGATCCTGGCTATGTTCTTTGCACTCTGTACGTGATGTGCAGTCTCGATCTGAGAGTCGTTTTGTTAATAAAGGAGGAAGTGCTGTGTCTGCACAGGCCTTTGATACTAGCTGAAGGCAACTCCCTCTCCTGGGTGAGGCATTAATAATATAGAGGAAGATCCAAATGGAGAGGGAACAAATGTGTCACTGTTCAAGTTTTGAGGAGATCTGTGGTGATACCGGCCACCGCAAGGCAACCTTACTTAATGTACCCCTGTCACCAGTGTCCAAAATTAACTTAGCATCTAATTTTTAGATGAAAAAATCCACCGGCCAAGCATATTTTTTACTGGCCAAAATTGCCTTTTTTGTGTCTCACATACATTCGTTTCAGTACATTTCATTGAGATAATAAGGTATTATGTTGAATACAAACTTAAAAAAGAGGCCAGAGCAAAATGTGTAGCAAAATTATTTTAATATATTTATCAAAGGTTAATCAGTTTAAGCCTGAATGCAACTCAAGAAGTCTTGATCTCAAAATTCTACTGAAGTATTTGCTATTAAATGTACTTAAGGATCAAACATAAAAGTAATGGGGCAAACACAGGACTTTCACACAGGAGTTGAGGAGGGTTCATTTCCTGTGTGAAACCAATAGTCGACGTTGATTGTTTTAAAGAAGTAGGTATTCTAACCCAAACCATGATTTTTTCCTGAACCTAACAAAGTAGTTTTGGTGCCTAAACCTAACCAAACTGCAACCGTCACCTGAAATGCTTCTCAGCAAGTCTGCATATTTATTTTTGCTAACTTGACCGCAGAATGAGAACATGTTGAAAACATGACACTGCCTAGGCGAGGGAAAACATGACACTGCCTCGATGGATCGGTATTGCGCGCTTTGGCATGATACCGGGTTGCAGCAGCATACCGGTGCCAAGTGATAGTTCAGCAGAGTAGGTGATGTTCTGTGCGGTAAACAGTGCCACGAAACTAGGAACACTTGAGACGCTCAGTTTCGCAGCACTGTTTAGACGTGCGTAGAAACACATATGGTAGTGTGCGTGTGTCAAACTCCGACATAGACAGAAGAGGACAGAAGCAGCTTAAATTACACCAAAACACGCTAGAGACTCTCTACATAGTTTTTTATTTTGGTACAAACAATTACCTAGCCTTCCAACATTTACTTGCCAAATCTACCCGCAATTGGCACTTGGTGGGTGTTAATTTTGGACCCTGCCTGTCACCAAGCAGCCCCAGTCTAGTCCTCTATCTCTCTCTCTCTGTTTTTAGACAACTTTGTTGGAAAATATCAATTTGGTTTATTAATTCTGAACAGAGATGTGCTTTAACCCTGCTGTTTCCCCCCATCCCACAACTGTACGATTTAAGAGAAACTTTATTGTTTGCACACTTTCTCAAGAGACAAGATTTGCAAATATTTGAAAACCAGACTTCGAGTCCACAACTCAAACAAGCATTAGGTAAAAAGTATTCCAAATACTGATATTTGTCCTGAAGCACCTATCATTCAGTGTTATTATAATAATGCAATATTGACTTTAGTAGTGATTTGAATTGGTAAATAGGGTCATGCAGGGGATTTAAAAGGTCAAATCATAATTATTTGCAAAATACCCAGTGACATTGACTTAATAATGATGTTTGTACATCAAAGCCATTTGGTCTAGCTATTATTCACATATCCTAAACTGTGTTTATAATAGGGTGCAAGAGGGAAAAGTCATTTTAATTAGGCTGATGGGCTGTTAGTATACACATCACCACTGTGGGAGATTTAAACTACTTTCAGTAAAACCCAGGAATGTGAGCCACTTCTCTTAAAAATGTGACACGGGACCCCTGAAGTTCAGATTTCATTTAGCAGCATGTAGTCCCCTTTGCCTCCAGAAACCCACCTCCCAGCCTGCTACATCCCAGATTTCATGCTTCTGAAATCAAAGGCACACACAAGAGATTTCTAGGTTACCTTATTTAATTTTTTTTTCCACTTCATTTTTTAATTGTATGTGATCAGCTAACGCATCGCCTTTATCCTGATTGACATGTCACCCTGGTAGCGACTTGTCAATCATAAGGTAGCCACGCCCTAAAGCATACCTTACTTTATCGTCTATTTTACTCTAAATGTGGCCATATTTTACAAAATAAACATCATACTGTATTGAAGAAAACTTGAAACTAGCGATTGAGACCATAAACTCATTAGGAAATCGTTTACTGAGGTAATAAATCAAGTGAAAATTAGGGTTATTTTCTCATAGACTTCTACACAATCAGACTTCTTTTTGCAACCAGCGGAGTCGCCCCTCCTCATTAGAACACTTCCGCATTGGCTTCACTTTTCATCCCTGGAGGGTGCCGCTTGGGCTTACTACAGCGGTATGAACCCAAAATAAACAAAATTTTACTGTTTAATTGCATTAAATGGATCAAAAGGATGCTGAAATAACTACATCATGATGTCAATTTGTAAAAAGTCTGAATCCATGCTTTGTCAGGTCTGTCTGCAAGACAACAAGCAAACAACTTTTAAAATGCTTGTTTTCCGAATGGAGTTTGGATCGATTAGGGCTATGCAATGCTAACTTGGTTCATAGTAAAGTACAACCTATAGCTTGAATCAAGTAACAGACACATATTTTCAGAACTTACCAGGTAGTCTAACTTCCTCGCTTACTTTTCTCCAAGCAATCTCCTTTTTTGTCCAGGCTCTGTATAAATATGAAGTAGCATCACAGAGCTCTGGGTGCCCATAGACGGCTACAATAATGACAGTGGAGGTCAGAACCTCCGTGGCTCACTGCAGAAGCGAGAGTGAAGATAAATCTGTCTTCTTATCTAAAAAAGTTCCATCATTAACAACAAGCCTCTTCCACACGCAGCTCAACTGCTGTTGTGACAACAGAATCGCAGGTGAAAAAAATGCAAAATGCAAGTTGTGTTTTTTGGGCAACTTTATAAAACATACTGCTGATGCAAAAAGTCAACAAAGCAGACAGATGGAGGGAAAGAGAAACAGAAAGAGGCGGGGTGGGGCAAGCCGGTGAGAAAGAGGTATAGGTGATTGCGTGTGTGTGGGGGGAAAAGAGAACTAAAGCAAAAAGCAATGTGAGCAGATTAAAGTAGTTTGTGAGTAAACACTAAAATAAGGTAGAATTAAAATGGTGACATAAGAAATAACCTACTAGAAATTGGGTCATGTATTAAGCCTCTAGACCCCAGTAGAATTCCAGAATGTTGCTGCAGTTCACTGAGAACCCTCACTTAAATGAGCATTTTCCTACTCAATCCAAACAAACAGCTCCATCTCAAAAACGAAAATAAATTGACAATCACAAGTTGTGTTAATTTAAAAAAACACAACTTCCTTTTTAATTTGATACCAAATATGTGGCATGTGTAGCTGTTTAGACTGAGTTTGACTCAACACATAAAAAAACACCAGACAACACAACAAACAGCACTAAAACCTGTAAATAGCTATTTCCTTTAACTTCACAATTTATTCTATCTATTCTACACTTTTTTTCTTTGTAAGAAACTTTATTATCAAAACTGCAAGTCACTACAAACTGTACACAAAGTGATCCAATATTAGCCTAAAATAACATCCAATTTAGGCTATTTTTACTTAGGTGTAGCCTATATAATATGAAATGAATAACTGTAATGATGCCAAACAATCAAAATATTTAATGAGAGATGTAATGGATTATAAATGAAGATAAACTCCACAACATTTCTCCCCATCTGCTTTGTCAGCAAATCATTGCGTATAATCACACCCTATTTTTGCTGAGGTGTAGGTCTACATGAAATTAATATATAATTATGCCAAACAATCAAAACATTCAATAAGAAATCCATCTCAGTGTACCTAAAAGAAGAGAAAGTAACTAATGAATGTGATCCACAACATTTCTCTCCGTTTGCTTTGTGAGTTGTAGTGGTAATTCTGTGGAATAAAGAAACACTCAAAGCAACCACTTGTCCTTCTGTAGGTTTACTTCAAACTGTTATGTGCCTGGTAAAAAAAGAGTTATGTCAGAGAGTCATGTGTATGTTATAGAATCATGCAGTACATTTATTCTTGCCATTACAATTCCTCCCTTTTTAGCAAAAAAAATAAATGCTAATCAAAATAATTAAGACCAAATGTTAAAGGTAGGAAATAAAAACTCAACATTCAGAGTCTGACAACAGGAAACAAGAACAAGAGGAAACCGGGTGGAAATCCGCAAAAAAAAAATCAGAGATCTCAACGTTATGATGTATGTTTCTGGTGATTGATGACAACTTAAAGTATCTACAATACAAAGCGCAGGACTTTATTTTCCATGTTTTGATACACTGGGAATGATTTTAAAATTACAGGCGCTCACAGGCGCTATGCGGACTAGAGGGTTAATGTATTCGTTCAAATATTATGTAAATGATATTTTCAATAGGCAAATATAGACAAATATATTTTTGGTCGCAGAATAATGCCCTGCAGTACATACTTTGTTTCTTGTTACATTCATTGTGTGTTTTTAAGAGAAAATAATTGAAAAAATATTGAAATATTAATGAGAGAAGTTTTTGCTTTATATTTTAGGTAAATTAATTGTCACATTAATCGAGTCATAAAAAATTATCTTTAGAATAATCAATACATTTTACATTTACATTAATCGACCACTCGCAAACTTAATCATTAGATTAATCCATAAACAAATCGTTAGGTGCAGCCCTACTCCCTGTGTGTGTGTGTGTGTGTGTGTGTGTGTGTGTGTGTGTGTGTGTGTGTGCTCATTCACTGCCTCGAGTTGTAATGCTTATCTGAATGCACAGATTGCTGAATAGCTGAGTAGCATCACGTGAGATGATTTACAACGCATGCAATTGGTCTGTGAGTTCCTGGGCCGCTAAACCGGGTGCTGTAAAGGATAGAAAAGCTGTGGCAGTTAAAATAGAAATGCTCTGTTAAAATTTTATAATTCTCAATAATTTATTGGTTATAGGTCCGGGTCCAGATAGGACAGCGTCTGTGACCCGGACCCGGACCCGTCTTTTTGTCAAATTCAGCGAATATCTCCTCACGGTCCGCTAGCTGTCCGTTCTGTGTGTGTGCTGAAAAAAACTCTGGTGTTTGTACGCAGCCATGGCTCTGTAAATGGCTCGGACTGAGCCACACAACACCATTCCAGCCATAATTTGTGTGTCAGGTAACATTAAATGACCTGCCCACGGACATTCGGCTTACTCTCTAGTTTGCCAAAATATGCTGTTGTTGTGATGTTAGCTATAGTAGCAGGAGAGTATCGCTGTCTGGAGCTGCTGTGCTGGCTCTGGGAAACCGTCCCGTCCTCTCTGGCTGTTAGCTTCGCAGCAGCAACTGTAGGGGCAGTTTACTTACGCACCACCTAGCTAACGTTAAGTAAGCTAAGTTACATTACTTGTCGTTCGCTCTATATCATGGTACTTGTCATGGTATTGGATTTCTCAAGAATCGCATACCCCACCTTTAAGCTGAATGGTTGT
Source organism: Siniperca chuatsi (assembly GCF_020085105.1). Classification (NCBI taxonomy): domain Eukaryota; kingdom Metazoa; phylum Chordata; class Actinopteri; order Centrarchiformes; family Sinipercidae; genus Siniperca; species Siniperca chuatsi. Next base: position 19,291,681 of record NC_058058.1, on the reverse strand, counting down.
TGTGAGAAATAAAAACAGGATGTGTCACTCCGTTGTCCTGACTGTGGTGCTGCTACACTTTCATTCATGGGCTTATCATTATGTTCCACTCGGGCATGGCTAACTCATGTGCAACATCTAGTGGTAAAATTTGATATTACTGGTCAAGTCCTGTATTTGACTTAATATCAAACCGGTTTGAAATGTTTTACTTTGGCCCAACCCTACTGGTGCCCTGAGGTGAATTTAGTGGTGAATTTTAGAGTTAAATTTTGTTATTCAAATAAATTCCTCCTGATAGCCAGAAGTGAGTGTAAATCCGCAACTTCCTCTTAATGCATTTACTGCAATATTTTAACACCTTTTTAAGGTAGATTTTTCCCGCTGCAGAGAAATGAGAATATGGACTTACAAAGCATTTTTATGTTTTCTCATGGAGAATGAACTGTATTTGTAGAGGTGTTACACTGAGCCAAGAGAGGAGGAAAATGTCTCTTTTCCTTTGATGGACTGTTATTGTTTCATTTTTTTCTTTGTTTCATTGTTCATGCCTGTATAGTATAAGGTTATTAAAACTATCTTTCTTTTTTTGTACATTGTGTGAATGTGGATCCATACTATGTGAGCATGAGCTTTTATCTGCCTCTTTTGAATGTGTGTTTTGCATTTCTTCGAGTCTTGTCTCGTAGCTGCAAAATTAGTAACTGAAACACACAGAAGAATTTTTTGGGTGAGGCTTTGCAAAACCAAAAGCTGGGAATATGTCAAACACCCCTTCAGTGTCTAAAACCCGGGTTTGCATTTTTTTCATCTGTGTGTGTTTGTGAGTGTGCAGGTGTACACCTTTTCTTGTACACACTTACGTATGTGCATGCCAAATCATAGTGTTGTACCAGTGTGGCTGCCTCTCTGATATGCCAGTCATGGATGAGATAGTTAGAGACTTCAAAGTGGCTGAAAGTAGCTCAGAGTCAGCCTCAGTCTTTAGGCAGGCAGGTTCAGGTTTACCTGACAAGCCGCTTAAAACGCTTAATCCTGTTAATTCACAATGTAAGTCTGTTTGCTGCACAGTTCTCATCCACAACTAGGAGCTGAGCCCCTACTGAGTTTGTCTGAGACAGGTTAAGCTGGAAAGTCTTCACAAGGAACATTACCTGTGTGAGTGTGTGTGTGTGTACGAAAACACACAGGGACATCAAAGATTATTTTTGGACAGACACATTTGTGGATGTGGCTTTGTGTGCTTTTTAATTAGGGTGTGGAATGACACAGTGACTGAGGTTAAAGTGTGAACTGTCAGCTCTGCTATGAGTCTTTTAAGCCATGTGTGATGAATAATTAAAAGACTATAGCTATTTATCATAGCTTCCATTTTCATAGTGGCACATTTAGTTGTAAAAAAAATTACCGTACCATGTCTGGTTTCAGCTTGAATTGTACATACTTCCCCTAAAGAACATCATCAACTTTGGGGTAGATATAGTAGGAGGATCAGCTTTCTATCTATTCTCCACTCATTCTTGTTAAATTGGAACAAATCATGTACTCCATATCTGTGTGTGTGTGTGTTTCTGTATCACATATTGTGTATCAAAAATTGATTTGGAAAAACTATTATATAGTAAAAGAAACAAATGCAGGTGCTTGCTTGTGTTTTTATATGTGCCTTCCAACATGTTTTCTTTGCTCAATTCCACCCAAGATGCAGCTCCCCACCAAGGGTATTTCGTAACTGTATCACAGCTGCCCCTGCCATGAGTTATGGCGCTCTGTGATTCATTGAGCGATTCTGATGAGGTTATGAGCGAGCCAAGGACAAAGTTATCTCTCCTCTGCCCAACAGAAACACTGAGTTTATTAGCCTTCGAAGCAATAGACCTCTTTTTTTTAATCTAATCCTTCGTTCCTGCACATCACATAGCCACTTCATACTCTATATACATTGGTTGGCAGAATACATAACGTTGTAGTGAGACAGGAAAAAAAAAATGTAAAGAGGAAAAATCCATTACGCTGCTGCCTTGACTCATGGAGCCTATATAGTGTAATTCATTCTGAAGCTTGTTCAGCTCGAAATGGCCTTATTTACAGAGTTCCATTACAACAATAAGAGGGAAAAGAGAGAGAGAGAGAGAGAGAGAGAGAGCGAGAGAGAGAAGGGGAGGGGATTGGGAGAGAGAGAGACTGTGTGCCAATGTGTGTGTGATTCGTGGGGAAATTATGTCCAGGACGTGTAATAGAATGACTGGAATGACATACTCCTCCATCCTCCATTATTCCACCTGAACCTAGGGCAGAGAGGAAGAGACAGAGGAAGAATCTTACATGGGAGCCGGAGGCTGATGGATGGATACATGCAAAATAATGACATGTCTCCAGTCTGTCTGTAGTGGCAGATCAGTATCTTAACCCAACTACATAGGCAGACATGCATGCTTTTATAGCTGCAAGTCACACACACACACACACACAAAAAGACTCTACTATCCTCAATAAGTCGTCATTCAATCTCAGTAGACTCACATCTGGCAGGTTGATGTATTTTCAACTATCCTTCTGTGGTCTGGGCTGAAGGTTCTGCATGAGAGAGAGTGAGGAAGCTGAACTGGACAGAATATGAACTTATAGGGGTGTTGTTCATTGTTGGAGGTCACACATTTGTTCCTTCAGGCCAAATTGTTGTTTGCTTTCTCTTTTCTTCAGGTTATAATGGGAAGGTCTGTAAACATTATCTTACTGTGACTAGTTGATTTGTAACTCTGGTGTTAGACAGATGGTTTGAATTCATGGTTTGAATGACATTTTTATTATTTGTGATTATCATATCACCACAACTGTCTGGATATAAGTTGTTTCAATTATAACCAGTCGGCAATTTTTTCAACAGCGGGGATGGCCCTGCTTGATCTTTTGTAACCAAACCACTTCCACTACTGAAGTAGCTCTCCTTTTTGGAACCAACTCCTCCACCGTGGAGCCGGTGGCAATAGTACGTTCGCTTTCAGCCATGCATGTTGTTGCTGTGCATAACAATATGACAACAAGTCGGTGGTAATGTTGCCTTTATCACTATATGATTTTTTTTTTTTTAAATCATTTTAAAATGTATTATCATGAACTAAATGATATGGCACTCCACTAATTTATAGTGTATAGTTTAGAGACTATTATAGATCCAAGACGAAATTGACAGAAAGGCGGGACTGAGAGAAAAAAATTATAAATCCATCTGCTACTTCAGAACCACGGACATCACCATGGATTTCTCGCTACACAGCACAGTTAGGCTACTGATATTTCAGAGCCATGGTCGGGGCAATAGATTCTTGCACACAACTTGCACAAAGCTCAGTCAGATAAAGAATCAATGAGTCAGGCAGACTAGACTAACAAATTCAACTGATATGATTTTGATACTGAGTTTAAAAAATCTGATATATTGGCTGATAGCAACTTTTTTAACAAATATGTTGTGTATAATCTTGATCCTTTAGATTTAATAAACTATTTTTATTGTGACCACGATACATACTGAGTGGAACATTTTAGTGTAAAAATTAACTTGGCAGAGATTTCTGGTTTAATGGTAACACTGTTACTAAATTACCTCAAAACTGGTTTTGCATTTCTGTACTGCAATTTCTTGTTTCTTATTGGTGGACATACAGTATATACCAATACTGATTTATCTGCAATAATAATAATAATCACAGAGAGCCTAGGGTAAAGACGCTATCCAGTTGCATAATGGGTAGTGTAGTCAGCAAGTTTTTTGGAGATAGTAGAGTATATGGGACTAAAAAGAGGGGATATCTTTGCTTCTACTCCATCAATTTTGAATATATTCTTTTTTTAAATGTTGAGTTCCCCAAGCTGGAATCTAATTCTTCTTCTCCTTCTCATCAAGTTAATATTTGAGATCTGGAAATATGGGGATCAAGACAGGATGTAAACAAGCCAACAGTTTAGCCAGATTTTCTTCAACTTCATTTGGAGGTTAAACCGAAAGTGAGTGTAACGTCAATAATATTCCCTCATTGCACAGGAGAACTGTGTGAGCACAACTATGACAGGTAGGGTGGCACAGCATCATAACTGTTAGAAACGACAGCCACAGCTACGGAAACAAGACTCCAGTTGAAATAAACCGGAATTGTCCTTTATAGTGGAATTGTATTTGTTCATTACAGTGTACCGCAGTCCCACCATAGGGGTCTCAGGTGTAGGCATAGAAAGTGCAAAGGGCTCTGTTGTTACGTCATAACCCCTTAAGGCAGAAGTATACATCCAGCTGTAGTCAAAATTAGCTGAAACTGAAGTTGAAACTGAAATTGCATGGTTTAAAAATTATGTAATTTAAGACCAATCCTGTCAGTGCAGTGACCCTAAACATAAGAGGACAAGTAGATATAATTAAAGTGTCACAACAGGCTGGTTATACCACAGTATGCTGACAAAACCACTATACCATGTGAGGAGGAGGGCAAGAGAGTGTTGTGTATATGGATTCACTCGCATGCATGCAAAGACTTACACACATACACAGACAAATACACACACCAACCAAACTTATGAGGTGGAAATGACTTATCACTCCTCATCTATTTCATCACTGGGATACATCCAGACTGCGCACATCACATACACGCATGCATGTGGCTACAACTCACTCCCAGACACATTCTCACACACACACGCATACACTTGTTTGCCTCAGGACACAGACCGTCCTCCACTGTCTGTTTATGAACTCATCTGTTTGCTGCAGACAGGCTGGAGATGAGGACATTTATAGCGTGTTGCGGTATGGCCACGTATTCAGCATAATTAATCTACTCTCTAATTTGCCCTCAGCACTCCCGACGCATCTTGTCATCTTGTACAGCCATTTGATAACATATAAAACTGCCCGACATTCACAGCCATCATCTGCTTCATTTGTAACCTTTGAAGTTCTCAGGAGGTTTTTTGTTGTGAGGTGTTTTAGAGCACCTAGACACTGAGGTGTCAGATGTTGTTTGGTTCAAAATTGACTGAAATAGAGCCTTATTAACCAGAAATGTGTAGAGCAATTGTAGCAGAGAATAACCATCTGAATGTGCCACACATATACTGCAATAATTGAACAGCAGGCAAACAAACCTTGTTTGTGTGCAAGCTCATGCACAAGCACAAGCAGACTTACGTGGGCGTGTATTTGTGTGGTTTTTGTAACAGTGTGTATGGTCTGTGTGACTCCACCCACAGAAACCTTCACTTTTCACCCTGATGGGAGCCAGGGATCAATAATGCATCAGCCAACAGATGGGTGACTGTCCTTCCTATCATTTGTTGCCTCTCCTCATCATTTCCCCAGCCAAAGTATTCGAAACCAAAGGTGAAAGAAGGAGACGGCGACAGACAGAGACAGGATGACAAGGAGAGAAATAAAGAGAGGGAGAGAGTAGATGAGTACCAATAGTTCTCCAAGGCTACTTCTTCAAAGGTTCAAACAGAAATGATAATCAAAATGTGTACATGGTGGTATTTGTGGTGGGAGAACGGAGTGTGAATATGCCATTTGAATATCTTATTTCTACTTCATTTATGTCTGATTGCACAGCTTTCCCTTTGACTGAAATTACAGTTTTACAAGGACGGCCCAAACTTGCAATACATGTTAAGAGGGAATTCACTAAGCTATAAATCTGAAATCTGAAATTTTAGAAGGATCACTGCCCAGTGTGGAAAAGTGCTTTGCTGGGTAGAGCAGGTCTCTCTTGAGGATGGTAAAGTCTACCCAGTACATCAATGGTTTTCATTCTTCCACCAATCCACGATGTCAACCACTAGCCGTCCCTCAGGAACTCATGGTACATCTTCAAACATCCCTGGTACCCCAGCTGCAGTATTTTCAGCTGTTTGCAATAACATAGGCAGAGTATAAAGGAATATGAAGGTAGGCATCAAGCTCAAGGACAGTTCCAGCCACAGACAACTCTTGAACAATTCTACAATCCTCACTGGGTCTTATTTATTTGCTCTCCAGCATTCCCATAAAAAGTATAGCAAAACATTTCTTTACATGTATTAGTCTTGTAGATACTATAACATAGAAGACCATTTGTAAGTTTCTTGCCTCCATTTTGAATCTCAAATGTCAAAAGTTATGAAAAAGTGGGCAGTAAAGTATTTTATGGGTTTAGACAGTCATCAGTCAATAAAGGGGTACTCCAGCAATTTAGTATTGCACCTCCACAAAGTTGGGGGTTTTGTGGCTGACAAACAAAAGAATGATCAAAATCAATGCAGCATAGCCTGAGTTATCCAGATTCTTAGTCCCCAATACAGGTCAATTTCCAAAAGTGCTGGATCCCACATTTCCCATAATGCAACTCAACAGCATCTTTTGTTCGTCTGCCTGGTAAATGCCCATACCGTTCATAAACCATACTCCAGTTTCTAACTAGCTTGTGGTCTCCAGGCCCTAGCCAAATTAACCCAGATGACATCATCAGGGCAATTTTCTCAGACTTTCGAAAGTTCCCATCAGAGCCACAGAAGATACTTTCCACCTATCTTCACAGACTGAGTAGTACTCCTCCTAATTAGTAAACTGAAGTTTATGTGTAAATTGGTGGAGTGCCCCTTTAAGTTGTGAAACATGGATGGTTTAAATTTGAGTTGGGATTTATTTCAGTATATCTGTTATCAGATATGATTGGCACCATAGCTAAACATGTAAAACCCTGCTATTTGAGTTAAATATGGCAAGTGCAGCATAAGTAAGCTCTTACCATTTGCTGCACTAATTAGCAATCATCATCTTCAGATTTCCTAAAATGTATAAATGTAACCAAAAAGCTCAAATCTGAGTATGTTGATGAATGCATCAAATTTGAAGATGTTTTCCTAATTTATTTGTTGATATAGCTCAATACACAAGTACATTTTCATCTATTTTTGAAGTTATTTCTTTTTATAACATTTTTATTTGCTCTTTTCTAGTTCCGCAACAGTCTTTTGTGGCCAATTGTGTGACCAGAGCATGCTGCTGTTAAAATGTTCAATAAAAGACGTCCTCAGCAGGATGCTGAGAGATGTCCAAAATGAAGATGTGCCTAACAGTGAAATCAATCAGTTTTATTTTTCTCAATTCCTCAAAAGATTGCATTTTGGAAACACAACGACTTTGCAATGCACTGACAATTTGCATAAATGGCTATCCAAGATTAGACATTATTTGAAATAATGTAAATGTAGGCTGCTTTTGTCGTATGCAGAATGAGAGTAAAAATATTGAAGGTGCTTGGGCAGGGGTCAAGCTTTTCCTCTCTGTTTCACAGGAGCAGAGAGGTCCACTTGTATGATATGAATTCAAGCAATATTTTACTGGGTGAGGCAGTGAGCCTGATCTCAACTTAACCTCTCCAATCACTCACCCAGAGGGAGTTCCTCTGCCATGCTGCCCATAAGGGTTTTGTAGCCTCAAATCTATTTCCATGGATATGCCAGTGGCACTGTCAATCTTCCATGAGTGGGTCTGAATGAGTATGTAACTCATGTCGCGCTCCCCTGTAGTGTCCCTACCTCATCCATTTTCCTCTGTGGGGGTCAGATAGACTTATACTCTTTTACCTGTTTCACTCCTCCAACTTTCTCTCCCTCCTTCTCTCCCTCTCTCTCTCTGTTGATCTTTTCTCTCTCTTTGCCTTTAGTTTCCATAAGGTAAAGCTTGTGCAGTTCAGATGCTGCTGCCAGTTGGTGAGTCTGACTCCTTTTAACATATCAAAGGTGCTGTGCAGGAAGAAAGCTCCTAATTATTTCAACAGCCAACATCAAGCCAACTGCATTTGTAAACCACAAGGGGTGGGGGGATGGGGCATTGGGGGGATAGAGTCAACACACTGTAGTTAAGTAACAAATTTTAAATATGACCAATCACTTTTGATCATAGTGCATCACAAGTATAACTTTTTCACAGTTTTTAAATTGATCTTTTCAGTGACTACATGAGGCACATGTACTCTTCAAGATTTCAGTTTAAGAACTCCTACGTACTTGATATATGCACATTTGTTCATTTCTGTGCCTCTAGGTCTTTTTGCCCACATCTTGCACTGACTTGAAACACTGCTTGAACTTTCTGTGTGTTTCTTGTGACGTTTTCTACCAGCCTCTCTGTTCCTTTATGTTGTCCTTGCATGTGTCGTGATTCATTAGTCGTGCTTGGTGAGAGGTTTGGGACACATTTTTTCTGCACTTTTGAAAGCTGTGGAAAAATATCTGTAATTTGTTAGACAAACACTGGCCTATTGAAGGTCACATAAATGAACGAAAAGAAAAATGCGGCCACATTGGGAAGCAAATAGAATATTTTATTTATGATTACAATAACAGCCCACACACAACACACTCACAGAAGCACACAGACATGGGTGAACACATTATTCAACAATCTTTTGGCAGAGTAATTACAGCTGGCATGGTATCAGTATTTTCACCTTCACAGAGGTCTAGTTTAGTCATTGTGTCTAATTGACTCCATGCTAGTTAATGTAATCTTATTCATAACTGTGCTGGTGTCTATATTGGTCACATCACACTCAATGGGACATGGCCTGAGGTTGTGTATGGTCTGTGTGTATATGTGGGGTAACTAGCATGGGGCAGCCCCATAGCGATGTAAATTACACCCCCACTTACAAAGTCATGCTGCGATGTGAACAATTTGCACACAAATATGACAAGCTTTTTCTTGTTCCCACAGGCTATGCCACATGTTAACATGAGTAAAACACCAAGAAACACACAGCTGAGGTGTCTGGTAACGCTACAGGAAGCCAATTAGATGGCAAGTTTTGCATATGGTTCCACCCTCTCCATTTGACCGCTGTTCAAAACAGATAGAGTGATGGTATAGTTACATGTAAGCTAAGAGAGAGAGAAAATTGTAGGAGAGAAAGAGCGGGAAAGAGGAACAAACACAAGGATGACAGATTTGCAACAGCACCGCTAAATGAGAGGGGATGGAAGGAAAGCAAAAGACAAGTGCTTGGATTACAATTCAGCTGTTTATCATATAAATGAAGGGTCGTGTTCAACTGAGCCAGGGGATAACAATCAATCGTTTGGCATACAGATCTGTCTCCATTTCCAGCCATCCACATAATTCCACTGTGTGTCACATGCAAGTCTGCCTGCATCTATTTGCTCTGCTAATGTCTCTTGTTTCATTTCATCACCTCTGACATGCTCAGTGAGAGTGAACAGTTATTTTCCTTGCATCAATGCCTGCTCTTGAAAACACATTTTAATTTCACTTAGATATTTTGATATTTCTGATTAGGAGCCAGTACGACCAATACGTGTTGAATGTTTGCATTTAGAGAGCATTCCACAAAATTCCAGTCTCATTTGACCACTTCGTCAGTGCAAAGTGCAATCAAAGAAGCCCAGATGTCCTCCCCAGCCACATCCTTCACAGCTTCCCGTGAGATCCCAGGACATTTTCAGGCTAGATAGGTTATGTATTCTCTCTAGCGCTTCTGGGTCTGCCCCAGGGTCTAGTGTGATGTGCTTGGAATATGTTCACAGCAAGAGGCTGATATAGGCATCCTGATCACATGCTCGAACCACCTTAAATGGCTCCTTAGAGTGTTAAGGAGCAGCAGTCTTACTCTTCCCTCCTTCCAGATTTCCGAGCTGCTAACCCTGTCACTGCAGAGGAAACTAGAAGTTTTCATGGGTCCAAGATGTTAGACCAGATCCGAATCTGACCCGTGTAAAACCTATCCAAACCTGTGCATAAATAAATTTTAGACCTGAGGATAATTAGACCCCGTCCAAAATGTGGTCAACCCAAACAGACCCTAATAGAGAGATAACACCAATGTTGGCAGCATCATGATGTGCTATCAATTAACAAGAGGCTGCAGTCGAAAAGTATCAATATAATAATAATAATAATAATTCTAAAAATGTATGTGATATTCAACATATTGACACACAGACCTGACTTGAGACCCGCAACAGTAAAACGAGACCCAACCACCCTACTTTCCTGAGTCAGTTCTGAGTTTCTCAGAACCAAGTGGGCCCGTGAAGACCTCTAAAGCAAACTAATTTTGACTACTTATACACACAATCTCATTCTTTTGGTTACCACCCAAAGCTTATAAGCATTGGTAAAGATTGGAATATAAGTTGATAAATCAAGAGCTTCACTTTCAGGCTCAACTCCTTCTTCTTCACAGCAGTCCAACACAACCATTATTTTTCACAAACCAGTGCTCTTTTTATATATAAACACTTTCATTAGTTGGAAAGGTCCTGTGTCGACAGCACATTGGTTACCACCTTTGTGAGACTGAATATCTATATCTTTGGAAAGACTAGATATTATAGTCTTTCCAAAGTCTTTGTAAAGCCACCAATCACAAATATTCTTTGACTATGCTGAACTTGCTTCATTACACAGGGCCCAGACTAGTGCTGTTTGAGGTATCACCCAAGATACATACAGACAGACACAGCCTGATCAATAGCTATCCGCCATTGCAGAAAGGCAGGCAGAAACAAAGGTGGGTGGAATAACAAGTTTCATTGTTTTGAGTGTGCACATAGGCCGCCAGTATCTCTCCACATGGCTTGCATCATCAAATATCCCAAAAGAATAAAGTTCCCTTTGCCTCTGATATTCCTGCTCGGGGAACCAGCTCCAGTTCCTGCTCCTCAACTGACAAAACAGACCCTCCATTTTGCATTTTGTTAGACCTTATTTCTGCTCTATTCCAATCATTTGCAGCAAACCTCATCCGCCCTGCTCATCCCATTCATGTCTTTAGTCTTTTGTCTGCCTGAACTGCTCCAACAAACCTTTTGTCCAAGCCTACACCCCACACCCTTTGACTTTAGAGGCTCAACAAATCATCTTGAAAGTGCCACAAAGGGGATATTATTGAAGATGAATGAAAACAGGCTGCTTTAGGAGTTTCTTTCAAACTTCACTAAGGCAAGGATAGATGGATTAGTAACAAGGGATGCTAATGATGCATGGCAGGGAAGCCCCTCCAGTGTGATATGTGACCTCTACAGTACTTGATTATGGGTGAGATTTTATTAATCCTGCTCCTTAGCATAACTTCCAGGTATTAAAAAGGGTACATATCACACTCTCACAGCATGTGTTTTAATAAAAATAGGAATATCAGCTTTATAGCAATACTGCTCCCTGTGATTGATGGGTGCTGTACATGTACACTCATAAATGTGTATGCTGAGACATACACCATCTCTAACCTCCAACACTACCCCACTTCCAATTCCCTTCAGATGCATCAACTCTCAACTCCAAAAAAAAAGTTATTTTTTGTGACTTTGCTGTCTGCTGAATACAAAGTGAAGTGATTACATGGAGACCTCCCACTGCTCTCAGCAAACTGCTTCTTCTGTAACTCACACTGGCATGGAGGCTTGGCACCAGCTCTGCCTGGGTTTAGTGCCCCCCCTGTGCTGTCATTAGCATACAGGCCATGTCTCACTGACTGCCAACCTTTAGGCAGTGATTCCATCTTGTCGTGATACGCAGTGAGGGAGTGCAGTAAAACTGCCATGCTGCCAGCCTCTGACGGCTACAAAATTGCAGGAAGCCTGTGAAAGGGAAAAAGGAGAACAAAAAAAAAAAAAAATTACAACCTGCCTGGCAGAATGTCAAGAAAGGGGACTGAACTCACAGAGGAGCTACTTCACCTTATTTTCCTCTGTTGGTGTTGTTGTTGGGAGTTATTGATGCAATTGACCAGCCTAAGGACAAGGGAAAAATCTATAGTGGAAGAAGATTTTCTTTTTCTCCAAAATGGAGGCATCAGTGAAGGCAGCCAAGTTCCACTCATGTGTTGTAGGTCATCTTATTGATTGTAAGTTAACAGTAATTGAACCAGACTGCGCTCTGTTGTAAAGAAGAGACATGGCCCTTAGGTCTTTGGCTCGCTTGTCCTGCAGGTAGTCCTGCTCTGCTGGTTTATGGTCACCAGGGCTCCAAAAATCAGAACTTCTTTGTATCAATTGCCAGCCCCCTCCCCCACCCCACCCCCGCTCTGAGCAGATTTTTCTTTTAACCTTGTTCAAGAAGCAGACAATATTTAGCAAACTGATCACCAGCAACCCCTATTTGAAATCTTTAACCCTGCCTGAAGGCACATTGAGTTACCTTCATAAAACAAGTCAGATAAGCCTTGATCATCAAGAACACTTTCAACCTGCAACGCTTAAAATGCATTAATTATGTGACCATGTGTTGCAAAGAAGAAAAAATCAATGAGCATACAGACAGCCCCTGAACCTTCCTCTAAAATATTTTATTTCAAATAATTTGCATACTTTTGCATTTCTAAGATACCATAATCTTCAAAAGACACTGAGCAAATGTTAAACAAAAATCCACGATCTTCCATCTTCTGAAGAACTTAGCCCACTTACCATACAGCAAAACAAGTGTCGCAGACAGCCATCATCTCCCGTGTTTAACACAATCTTTTTATTCTTTCCCTGTTTCCACTGTTGTCAGGTAGAAATAGAACTTATGATTCTAGAAAGAATGAAAGTCACCAAGTGAGTTTCAGTCCAGCTGGTGTTATGTCTGTGTGGAGCAATGAGGAGACTGTAATGTTCTTCATTTCTACTACATGAAACACACAGAAATTCCATATTTCCATCATGTTTTCTACATTGTTTTCTGCTGTTTGAGGTTTGACTGGTATTTACGTCATCTCATTGCACCCTCTTCTTCTGCAGTGGTTTAATGGCACCTGACTGTAGAATTAGCGCCACCTGCTGTTTATCTCTATGTAAGAAATCCTAATACTTGCATAACGGTAGTGTATGGAAACAGGCATTAATTCTACTCTCTACTCTACTATGGCACTAAGGCGATGAACATGAGTAGACAATGTTGTCTTGGGGATCAAAACCTGTGATGTGTGACCTGTTCACCTCAGCCACAAAGGACAGTAGACTACACAAGGGCATTTCCTTGTCATTGTGCATGTACCATACTGTAGGCAGTTTTCCATTTTTTTAATTTGTCTTGATGATTCTGACCTCTCTTGCTTCCTCAAAGTTTGGACAGGGAATGTTTCTTAGGCTGTTTGTGCTCATAGCTACGAGTAATAAAGGCGTTTGTCATGTTCATCTCATTACACTGAGATGTTGATTGGTACTAAACAACGTCATGCCCACCATTGTCGAAATGGCAAAGCCAATTTTGACATTTAATATAATTTTGACATATTACTAACCTGAACTTTAAGTTGACTCATCTATAAAATGTTGGTCTACACTTTTCCTTATGCAAGCTCCGCTCTTGACATAGATGATCAAAATGTGCTCTAAATTGTGCCAAACTTTGATCAAACACAGCTGCCACCGTGCCAAATTAGCAACTGTAAAATGATAGGATTTGGCCTCGTTTAACTAACTGATAAAAAGGCAGCTTCATTCGGATCCCAATCCCTCTGTCAAAAGTAATTCCTGCTCTCACTCCATCCCTGAATTTAGAAATAGGACGACTCACCTCCTTCTTTCTGCCTAAAATCTGTTCACGTCTCTACACATACACATACACACATACAAGGACAATTTCTATCCATTGACTGTGTTCCTCTATGCATTATGACTCATCCGATCAGAGTAGCAGAAACTGCACTTATCATTCTCCCTTTCAATAATGCAACAAGTTATCTTAAGCCTCTATATTTATGGACCACTTGGAGAAATAATCTGCACTGGAATTGCGGTCTTTGTGGAGAAAAGGGAAAAATAATGTCTCTTAACTTATTATTATTTTCTGTTTCCATTCTCTTTCTCAGTTATTGCTTTGTTGCCAACCCTTTTGCCTTGAGTACCTCTTGGGAGCTTGTTTATATTCCCGTCATCATGCCTCCCTAGCCATGTACTGTATTTGTGATATAGAAAGAGAACAGAAGAAGAGTTATTTATGGATTGGAAATTCAAGTCCATTTATTTCTATGTTCCTTTATCATAAACATGTCTCAAAGGACTTTACAGAGACAGGGGGAAAAACCAACAACATCTAACTCTACATCGAACTAATACACTATGTAATATTACTATAAAGGTATTGGAGAACAGGACAAAGCTACTTCAAATCTACATAATGGCATCATAGTCATAAATGGCATATTTCAAAATGAGTAACTGAGCCAACCTACAACACAGCGACCCACACAGCGACTCTCTCAAAAGGGCATAAATGTGCTTCTAGTGACTGCCAAAGTACCGCCAGCTTCCCTGTCTTTCCAGCAGAGAAACAGAGACCCTGACAGTAGCTGTGTGACAGTACGCCAGTGTGCAGCAGACATATTTGGTTTTGCTCAATTTGAAGATAGATATGATTATGCTAATTAATTACTAATACATCAAAATGTGTTCAAATCAAATCAATTAGCTTTCTCTATGTTTGTAAGGGTGTGGGTTAGAATTAATGGAGTAAACATTTTAAAGGCCTGGACATAAAATAGATTCCATAACCGCTTTAAATTGATTGAAACGTTTAACTAAACTCATGTAATAACCTTTTCTTCTTTAATTTATATTTAATGGCTCAAAAACAAACAAATATAACTAAAAGAATACCAACATACCATTAAATGCCATCATTAATTAATGTAAAAAAATGTACACATGTCCAGGTAGCTCGGCAACCATGCAGTCACAACTTGATACAGTATGGGAAAATACAGTTAAGTGTAAAAGTCTTGATATAATTTTTGACTTGGGAAGTTAATTTCTTTAGCAGTTTGGCTTTCACTTGTTCCCAGGGACACAGAGACAAGTTTTTCATGGCCCATTTGCCTGATCTAATTTGGTGGAAGAGAACACTCTATGTCTAAATTTGTTACTACGGCCACCAAGGTTGGCACCAAAGGATGGATCACTGAGCAGCACCCCTGCCTCCCATATCAATTTCAGACCGAACCCTAAAAATACACCCAATTATACAGAGGAGAAGAAAGGGGCTATTGTCAGTTTCTATATGTTCTGACCCCAAGGTGTCAGCTGGATGAGATTGCGTCAAATATAGAATGTCCTGGAGAGGTGAAACATGTGGGTAAACACTTGATCAAATGTCACTGGCCATACCGTAAGCCTAACATATTGCGTAATTCACATAAGAATCCACCACGTGAGTCATGTCGTCTGAGCTTAAACAAGCAGTCAGTTATCCTTTAGCCTTTTTATTTCCAGTCCACTACTATTAAATCAACTAGGAGCCTTGGGATTCATTCAGGAGCTCTCTCACTTCCTGCTTGCCATGAGACTGTGCAAGCTGTGCACTTCAAAAAATAAAGACCAATTATGTCAGCACCTCCAAGCACCAATGGATGCCCCATCCTCTCATCTGTCAATTGACAGCCTTTCAGGGCTGTCAAATCCACCCGCTAATCAGCTAATAACACCAACAATTGGTAATTAGGCATCCCCAGAGTAAGCAATTAATTATGGGTACACAACGTGCCTTCCCCCCGCTAATAGTTTGGTAAAAAGACAGCCAGCTTGATGTTATGTTTAATAGTCATAAACTTTTATTGCCTCTCAAACATGAAGAGTCAATTATGTAGGCGAGTGAAGATGCCTGCTACAGGCCCTGCTGGGGAGAGAGGTTGATTAAGGGTGTTAAAGGCCCTGCAGCTTTAAAGGGATGGATGGAGAGTAAATAAACAGAGAGATAATTAAGGATTGGCAGAAAACAACAAGCTTTATTTTCTCTCTCTCTCTCTCTCAGTTTTTCCATCTCTCTCTTTTTCTCTTGATTTCAGCCTTTCTCTTTTGCTCTCCCTCTGATTGTTTATTTGTTATCTGGCCTTTTCTGTAGAGAGAGTCTATGTTATTTTCTTGATTGTACTATTTTTTGTTTCTTCCCAATGATTGAGAGCTGAAAATGGTGGTGAGCTGGTGTCACAAAGCACTCAGATAAATTATGAGTATTATTAGTCGAGACAGCAACTGGACCTGGTATATCATGAATAGTGACAAACCAGATAAAAACAGGACAAAAAGGCATGTCATAATATTATGAGGGGATACTAGTTAGACTCAATTGATATTGAGGAACTGCTACAACAAACTGCTCAACACACCTCTGTTTGAACTCCTTTTCACTTTTTGATCAGGGAGATCCGCGCAAATGTGTTACCGTGGTTACCAATGATCCTGCATAACTGTAGGCTATACATCAATTATACTGTTTGGGAGAATGCTTTCTTCAACATCAGCAGATGGATTAAATAGTAGTTTAGCTTTTGGATTCATGCTAAAATCACATATTTACTGTCATAAAATATTGTGGTTGGTCTGTTTTGCTTTCACTTCACAAACTAACTGCACCCGAGTTGGCTTAGAAGTGGACCAAGACCCAGCTTTTAAGGGTGTTTTCAAACCTGCATTGTTTAGTCTGGTTGAATCGTATTCGCTTTCACCGCCGGTACGATTAATTTGGGCAGATCTGAACACGGCAATCGTGCTCGGGAGCCGACCAAAACAACCACACCAAGACATCTTAGAGGATTTCCAGCTGTTTGTTTGTGGTGAGAAAGTATGTACTCGGTAAGTTTGAGCTAAAACCTGTGAATGTGTAGACAAATCAGTAAATATGTATATAGACATTAATGGCTGAAAAGTATTTTGCTCCAGAGCTGGAAATACAGACAATTCATCAATTACAACTCAGGCGGGCCTCTGGCGGGTCTTTTTACATATGACTTCTGCTACACTTCTGCCATGGCAGAGATCTGCAAATGCGTGTGGAAATGTGTCTGTGTGCCTCATTAGCCCCACATTGCTTCCTGTACACTTCATACTTCTATTACTGCTGTGCAATTTCCACCTTCTCATAATACTTATACCGTCTCACATACTTATCATCAACCAGTAAATCCACTTTGTACTACTTTGTTTTAATTTTATACTTATATCCACTTTGTACTTTATTTATCTTACCTGTATTATAGTGTATTATATTCTGATTTGCTTAGAACCTCTGTTCCTGTGTGCACTGACGTGATAGTGAGCTGCTGTAACAAAAGAGTTTCGACTCGGGGATCAATAAAGTATTTCTGATTCCGATTCTTGTACATGTTCACAAATCTCAATACGCATTTAGAGATTCTTCTACACATTTACAAATCTGATTACACACACGGATTAAGATAGCTACACAACTCTCCACTCATATTTGTAAATAGTTCTGCTACAATAATGGCATTATACTTGCAGCTAGCCGGAGAATGAATCAAGGTGTGACCTGAACTAGCAACAAAGTACGTTACCTACTGTACTTGATATTAGGGCAGAAAGGACCTTATTCACGACCTTCTTCCTGTGTTTACGTTTTTCGCTCCTGACCTAGACACAGCTAACCAATGAGAGGAGGGAACGTTTTCACATGGCTTTTAGTGATGTATTTTGATTTGCTTGAATTGTTTTCGGTGTGAAATGAAACCGAGGGGGAAATGCAACATGTTTACCAACTCTTCCACTGATTTGGACCAGAACAAACTATAGGCTTGAAATTGCCTTAAGAAGACCTGTGTCTCGGGTGTGGTGGTTTAGTCCGCACCACAGTTGGACAGACAGCTTTCACACCAGCCCAAACAAATTGTCCTAATGGGCAAACGCACCAAACCACTTTATTTGAACTGAACGAAACAGGTTAGGTCTAAAAGCACCCATACACCCAAATTTAGTCATTTTGCTAGGTATATTTCACTTCTAATTAACAAGTGAAAATGACTGATGTAAACTATGTCCTATGGTTGTACAATGTGAGTGTCAGCTATCCCAGACATGACTTTTCAAAGTGCATCAGTGATGTTTGTTTGTCTTTTAGCCTCCCATGATATTACACTAGAAAAGGTCTTTGCTTCTGGGTAAGTCAAAGACTAATTTATCTAAGCTAATAAGCTCAATTCCTGGTTCTTATGTGGTCCCACTAACCGTCTTGTGAACAATTTTTCTTGGTGTCCCTGTTTCTTCAAATGCCAACTATGAAAACATTTCAACAATCTTTTTAAAAGAACTTTCATCTTGCCTCTTAAAACAAGAATAAGAACTGAACTTTATTGTCCCAACAGGGCAAGAAATGTGTTTTTGTCACATCAAAACACAGCAAAAACAATAAACACAACACAATAAAAATGAGCAACAAAGTTTAGTGCTGTTTGTTCTAGAGCCCACTGATATGGGATTTTTGAGACAGATACCAATTTTTGAGGGGAAACACTCACTTATTAACAATATGGCAGCCGATATATTGCATTTTTGAGCTGGAAGGAAAATAGACCTGTTTCTATGTGGATTGTGCACCGATTGTGCCTATATAAAGGTGCTTTCTTAAACAAATAACTTTATTAAAGAATATTTAAATTTAATATTCTTTAACATGTTAATATCATATACACTGTCAACCAATTCTAGAAATGAACACTGAGAAAATAAAGACTACGTCTGCTGCAAGGTGCTGAGAGTGCTGTACCAATAGCGACGGCCAATATTTCCCAGCATGCACTTCTGAGTGCTGAAAACAGTTTATTAAGTTAGTTGCCTTATGTTCCAAAATGCAAATGTTACTTTTTGTTAGTGTTTGTAATCTATCTGTTCAGAACATGGTGGGTTATGATGGCAGTTTTAATTTTTGTGCTGGTTTGTTGTTTTAACCATTAGTGAGTGAAGTACATTTCATGAGACCAGCTATATTTTTACTGTTGAAGCTAGTTCTTGTGAGCTGTTATTATGCTGTTATTGTTATACTGCTTACCACTGGGATGACTTCACTGTGCTTGATGAACGTTGTAATGATACCAATAAATTAACACAGACCTTCCGTTCTGCCTAATATACTGAAAGAAAGCAGTTTTATTTGGCTCATATTGGATAACGTTCACGCTGATACTGATATATCTGTGGAAGGCAAATATCGGCTGACCAGCTCAAGTCTACCTTTTATAACGGGGGGGGGAAAAATGGGAGAAACCTCAGCAAAAGCAGCACAGAGGCGGGATCCCCCTCCCAGGATGGACAGACATGCAATAGATGCTGCGTGTATAGAATCGATTCACAACAGAAAGTCATACATGACAATATACAATTATCATAACAAAATGTAGATGAAGTAAAGTAGTGAAGAGGATGGATCCAGGAGGACAATTGAGCAACTTCAGGTGTCGCCCACTAAGTGGGATCTGAGCCACACCGCCTCCTCTCCACCACAGAGACCTGGAAAGAGGAAAGGCCACACAAACACAAAAGAGGACAACAGCATTCACACAGAGGTAGAGAGAGAGCCATGACAACATCCAAACTAGGGAGAGAGGGAGAGAAGGGGAGAGGCTGAATCTCTTGGTGTACGAAGATCCAGATCAACGACTGGATGAGGCGCCGACAGCCAGGAGGGAGAGAGTTCCCAGGACGGCCGATGGTCCAGCACAGAGACGCCTGAGTGCAAGCAAGAAGGAGGAGAGGCTAGGGAGAGGGAGAGCATGCACAGTTTGGCAGCTATTAGGGCATAGAAACAAAAAGCAGAGGTGTTGTTTATTGTTGTCTAGAAGGCATTAACTCAAATTTAAAAATGTAGTGTCACTAACAAAATACAAAGCTTTTCTGTATATAGCAATATTGTACAGGGCATATTTTAGTTCAGTTACTATGATGAGCAAATAATGAAATATCACTGATTGTAATTGAAAATACTGGATCTGATTTACTAATTTTTAAGTAATTAGATAAGTAATTTTCAGAATTTAGATATTTGACACTTACAGAAAGTATGTTTCCATTATTACAGAATCAACTGGCAGTTTAATTGCAACCTTTGGCCATCACCATAGAACATAGCAACTATGTCAATGCAAGCTGAGCTGGCTTTCTGCAAAGTTGACATCACCAAAAGGATCCATGTTAGACATTTTGCTAATATTTCAGTAAGTATTCATCATTAAACCTGCAAATGACTGCTTTCATGTGCATAGTTGAGGGCAGAGGTGTTTTACAGTTGGATTTGTTTGCAGTACAACAAACACAGACGGAAAGATACAGACACACACCTGACCTGTCAGTGTTAAGGGTCAACATTCCCTGTTGCCGCTTGCTCTCGGCCCTGAAGCAGATGAAAGCATTGGAAAAGGGGACGTGTGGAGTGTTGCTGCACTCCTCAGCACCATTAGTGGTACGTGGCTGTGCTGTGGCTCTCCCCTGCTCGCAGTGAATTATCCACCTCCTCCATCACCCCCTGTCTCAGCAGCCTAATGTGGTCTGGGCTTGTTGTGGCATGCAGCACAATGGCCTGCCTGGTCAGTCGTTAATACTGACCCATTTCCAGGCAGCTCTCTGGAATTAAGAGATGGAAAAGCATGTGGAGAATTCTTTTCAAAGTGATTTTGCATTTGTTTTGAAGCTGCAACATAATCAGTTAAATTTCTATGTGTACATTTGGAATAGAAGATTACTTGAAAGAGTTCTGCTTTAAAGTCAAAAGTACAGGTGTATGCACATGCAAAAGCATGTGTTTCTGCTTTTGTCTATGTTTTGTTTGTATTTTCTTTCCAGTGTACTTACTTTCAAAACATTTTTCCCCCTGGCAGTCTGCAGGCTGTAGAAACTCTTCTAGAGATTAGTCCTGTGAGTTTCATAATGCTTTTGTTGCCTTTAGCCTTTTTTTTCCCTTGCAGAAGGTGTTATTTGAGCTTTTCTTACTTTTGTTGCAGGGTATTACTTTCGGTATTGCATCAAAGTTCATCTAATTTGTTGTCCCAATTTCCCTTGCAGCTGTCGGTCAATCATTGGGGAAATGTTTCAGAAGAGCTCTAAACATGAGAGAGGAAATGAGCCGAGACGGATGCGCCCAAAAACACACCGTGGGAGATGGAAGCAAACGAGACAAAGGCAGAAATCAGGTTGGAAGGATGAGAGAGAGCAGAAAGTGAGACAGAGAGAAAGAGAGGAGAAGGCAGGTGAGCTATGAGCATGCTGACCTTCCCCCTCGCTGTCAGAATAAAATAAAACCCAGCAGCCCCTGCCCCTCTAGCTGGATCAGACTGCCAGTCCATCAACTGTCCCATTAACATGTCAGAACAAACAAACTAAACAAAAAACACAAAGCACCAGTGAGCAAGAGGACGGATGGATGGATGCCTTAGCTTGGAGGAGGACTGGCTGCATGGCTGTGTAGTGAGAGATGTACTGCTGAGCATTGTGGATCTGTCATCAGTCATTTCTCTCTGTCTCGCTTTCTTTTTCTCTTTCTGTCTGCAAACAGTGGCACAGCCATGCACCAGCACCCACAAGCTAAACACAGAGAGGTTAGGGATTGTATCTATCCACATGCATGGAACACTATTCAAGATTTATGAAGAAGTGTCTCCTGAAATATTATTGGAATCTTGCGTATTTTAGTCAGCGCAATATTGAAGTGGGTCACATTTTGAGATCTTATAAGCAGCCCTAAATTATGCTCCAACACTCATAACCGTCTCATCTGCAGTTCACAAGGTGCAGAAGAAGATGCAGGCTCGATGAGTGAGCCTCTGCAAGCCAGGATGCAGATTGTCTATTTGTTTATGTGTTTGGACTTTTAATCTTGTCAAGTGGGTTATAGAGCACAGCTGTCGGTATACAAAACCAGTGGGGTGGCTGATCTAATACATTGAGCTCTTTTTACCTCCCTGCATGCCCCCCACTCTTTTTCCTCTGTCTGCATGTCTCTATAGCACAGATGGATCTACAGTGGCTCCTGGTGGAGCTCTGAGGTACTGTGCAGAAGGATCAGGGATGCAGTGGATGTGTGAAATCCTTGACCTAGTTCTTCTTCTTGTCTACGTTGCATGTCTCTTGTTAATCAAATGAATGTTTGGAAAACTGGTAGACCTTTCTCAAAATAAATAGCAGATGGAGGAGACTCCTCAGTTTGACATATTAACCCATCCCATCCATTGATTCTGAGTAAGTGAATATAGCAGCAGGCTGATCACTGATCACAACTGCTTTCATGGATTCTGGCAGCTGGGTGAGGGTTACGTCATATGAGAAAAACTCTAATGTACCACTATTAGAAGGATTATTTCGATTATTTTTGCAGTCCTGGTGAGATACTTTTACTCACACACAGTATTGATTAAGTCAGTATATGGGGAAAATTCCTGCACAGAACATTAGATCCTTTAAAACAGTAAGTAAAGCTTTTGGTACATTCTAGGGAGAGAGAGCAGACAGCAAGTCATCGTGTTTCTCCTTTTCCCTCTATCTCTGATGGACAGAGGTGGTCTGGGGAATTTTGCACTGCCTGGTGGAAGGTACACATCACACAGTCTGAGAATTATTTAACTGGGCAAACACAAGGTCTTTGTTTATGCTCTTGGTATTTGACCCTGTGGTTGTACTCAGATTTACCTTAGCCTTGCTTGTCTTATCTTACCTCTGTTTTTCTGCTGGCATTCCATATAAATTTGTCCTCATGTGAAATAGCTTAAATCTTCAATGTGAGCTGCTTTACCTCCTATTTTTAAATGCATATCTCTTCCTCTGGAATCAGACTGTGTATTTAAAGTAAGGACTTGGAAACTTTCCGGCTCAAAGCATCCCGTTGCTTATGTTAAAGGAGTAGTTCGACATTTTGGGTAATAGGCTTATTTGCTCTTGTGCCGAGAGGTAGGACTGTAAGGTAAATATGAAGCTACCGCCCACAGCTGGTTAGGTAAGCTTAGCATTAAGACTGGAAACAGAGAGAAACAGAGTATTTCGTGGCCGGGTGCAGTAACTCTCTGGATTCTTGTTGTCTCCAGGAAGTTACTGTGCCCAGCCAAAAGGGCACATGACCACTCTTTAAACCACACGTGTCATTTTTACACCTCTGTTTTTGTATGGATAAAACAAACAAGATATAACAAGTTAATTAGTGAGCTTTAGAGGTGCTGGTAGGTGGATTGGCTGCAGGCTGTGGCTACATATTTAGCATACAGATGTGAGAGTGGAGTCTTTTCCTCTAACTCCTGACAAGAAAGTAAATAAGCATATTTCTCAAAATGTCAAACTATTCCCTTAACGAATCATATGTTGTATGCGCAGTGATATAACTATTCTACAGGGTAAACCCATCCCTCAGAGCATCTTTCTGACCCCAAGAACAACCATAACCCGATTCTTTATGTCACAGAAAACAAACAGTATACATTAATAAATAAAAACTTGAAACCTAATTTCAGCATGCTGAAGATAAAACACCCTCCTGATATGGCATTGGGAGGGGTCAAGTCAGCGGCACACATGGCAGGGAGGTTGATGAAGGGCCTGCAGCACTCTGACAACTTATTTTCGGTGGGTTTATCCGTCAACCATGTTGATTCCATTAGCTGGGACCTGACAGCGAGTGGCTGTGCTCCAACCTCTATCAGTCTCACATCAGAAGCTAGTGAGAGAAAGAGAGACGCAGAAATAGGTAGAAAGAGATGGAGAGAGGTAAATAAAACCTCTGTATGGTCTTTTTACTGACTCCTCCTCTTTAAAACACTCCTCCCCAAGCAATAACAGTATCAAACAGCATGATGTGGCATGACATGGGAAGCAACAACATACATAATGTCATTTGATTAAAAGTAGCCTAATAATCTTGGAGCAGAATTTCACTCATGAATAAGATGACAATGACAGTGAGAATAAAGTTGACAAGGATGATGACAAGGACCATTATGGCAGCATTAGAGACCAGCAGCATTATTCCGGCCCTGCTTGAAGTGGGTCAAAACCCTAATGCCTTCATTGTAAATGTGACAAAGTGTAAAGCAGCTGCCGCTACTGCCTTGTTATACCCTTTTCCCACGCACAGCCACATAAATCTCTTCCTCATTTACTGCTCACACGATTGAAATTCAATTCCCCGGAAACTTGTTTTAAAAAGACACTTCAGGTCCAGCAAGTTATCGGCTTAGGCAATACCCATCCCCATTTAGGCTGAGCTGAATTAGATCTGGGGAAAAGGGAATGGGGTCGGAATGCCATATTTCATCTTTAAACCAAAGCTCATATTTTTGTCTGAGCTTCCTCACTGCCCTGCTGTCTTCATGAAGGCATGCGACGCTCAAATTTACTCCAAGTCTGAAATTACCTTTCTTCTGTGTCGCCTCCTTTTCCTGCTCTCAGTCCATCAGCCTCGACTTGTTATTACAATTTCCCCTCAAAATGTGCCAGGGATGGATCTATCCAGTGTAATGATGATGGAAGTCACACTAAACAGTTTGCCGGTGTCTGTCACGGGCAGAGGGGCAGATTTAACTACAAATAAGGGGCAAAATGACTGAAAAGAATGAAGCATTACGTAATTTGGGGGTAATGAATTTGAGCATGATTAAATGTCCTTCATTCTGTTGAGCTCACACCCAAACAATCCAAGCTGGCAAGACCTGGCTCAAAGTCAGGGTTTGACAGAACAATTTGTATGATGCCTGAGAACTCATTAGCTTGGGAAAGCTAATTAAAGCTTTCTGAACGGTTCCTTGACCTGTGAAATCTGCAGGCCAGGCAACCGTGAGAGAAGACAGAACAAAGTTGAAATCTTGATTAAAACTCAATAGGAACTCACTACTGGAATTGATTGTTTAAGCTCATTCCAAGCCATGTGGGTTAGACGTTGAAAGACATAAGTGAGTTTGAGCAGCAGCTATTGAGAGAGGCATGGCCGAAGAACACGTTATACTTGTGAGCTCTGCCTAATCGATTATTGAAAATGTATGTACCAGAAAAGAGCATATCACAGGCTATTAGCATGGAAATAATTTCTGTTTGATTTAAAATTTCTGCTGATGTAACCATTTTATTGTATTTCGTAGTTGTTTTGGGGCACTAACAACAAACTTTTTTTTTAACTGACAGTTTTTTAATTGTGAGCCTCTACCAAGCGATCGATATGTCGATATGCAGTCAAAGTACACTTTCAACAGTCTGCATTACTTTTTCTCCATGAAAATTAAATATAAGAATGATCTTGTTACACATATATTTCTATGTACAAGAGCAATGTGTAAATCTTGAGAAATAAAACATTATAAATATAAACATGAAACATTTTTCAAAAACAAACAAATGACCTTAATAGTCATGGTTTTCTACAAACCATCACTTTCACTACACACTTCAATCCAGATAAATCTTTGTGCAGGAGATGCACTGCACACAGTGATCAGAGTGAAATCATTATTTTAATCATTATCGCCAATATTATCAGTATCATCCTATATTTACCTGATTAGTGACTGTATTTTCAATAATGTATAATAATTTCAACAAATATGCAATAAAATAATACTTGATTTATCATACTATCAACATTTTAAAATAAGAACACTTGGTTTTGTGAAAAAATGTCAGCAATACTACTTGAATTTACATTTCTACCAATTAATCGAACATGTTTTTGAAAAAGACTTACAAAGTTGTCTGACTTTTGGGGGGTATTAACTTACCTCATTAGTCAGCCCTCTAAAAGTAAACTAAATCAAAAATGAGTTATGAAAACTTCACCACACACAGGACACAGGCTAAGAGTGTTTTTTCTGACGCAAACTTCTGGTTCTGAAAACTGCAGCACACAAGCATTTTTTGGCCTAACATACTTAAAACTGAGTGCTAGAGATGACTCAAGTCAGCTTGAGTCAAGTACAACAAATTCTTAAAAAAGATATCCCGGCTCAAAATATGCTTTACAAAACGGCTGACGAGTCCAAAGGCAGCTTGAGGTGTGTGATCTGTAAAGTGCATCTCTTAGGTGCATTGTTGCACTCCACCGATGGCATCCCTGTGACTGAATATATTTCAAAAGTCACTGGACGGGTCAGTCACTTTTCAAGCTGATGTGTCACTTTATAGAGTTCACTCCAAGGTAAATCCTTCCAGAGTGAGAGACAGAGTATGTTTTATTCAGAGACCCCCTGCTCTGACATTTTAGAAACAGTAGGAAGTGTGGATGTATGAAGCAGCATAAATGCAATGATAGACCTTCCCAGGATGTACTTTCAATTTCTGCATGACAATTCGGCTTGAGACACGAGACCAGAGCGGCAGGAGTAACTGGGAAAGGGGAGTGCCGGCAAAAATCTCCTTGACTTTGGCTAAATAGGGGTGGAAAGGATGGACAAAGGAAGTGAAGAATGAGAAAGTTAAAAAGGATTTTTTTTTCCCAAAGGGTGAATCCCACAGGAGTTCCTCCTGTCTGACCTCGACAAAATGAAAGTAAATGGGCTAAACCCATCTCGGTGCCTGTAGGAAATTCAAGACGGAGACAGAGAGCAGAAGGGGGAAAAGAAGGTTAGTGCCCTCTGTGGAATTAGAGGCAGTGTTTCCCTGACTGAGGGCTTTGGAAGACATTCACACAGGGGATTGTCTGGCAAAAAAACAGGATCACAATCTGAGATACTGTGATGCATAAAAGATTTCATCGGCTGCTGTATGGTATCATTTCAATTTACACAAGTTGTCTCAATTACAGAACTTTTGTTGCAGGCCAAGTAAGAGTTAAGGAAGCAAGTTGCTGTTAAAACACTCCTACCAGGTATGTTTTATATTTAGGACTGAATACACAATGCTTTGGTCCAGAAGAATGAATAACTAAACTCTGGAGTAAACTGCAGGAACACAGTTTGTCTGTTAAAGTTGCGGACTGTGAAATCCATTGAATGAAGGATGGAAACAAACCAAGAAAATTTCATAGCCTGGAGAGTCAGGGGACTGTAGTGAATACGTTACTCAGCCTTCTTTATTCGATTTTCACATCTTTTTAATCTTTTCTTATATTTATACTGTTTATATTCTGTCTCTCGCTCTCTATCACACACACACACGCACACACACACACACACACACACATACTCACTGTGTGACGAGTTCGACATGATCTTTCATTCAGGCCGGCAGCTGAGCTTAATGTGGTCCTGGGCTCCTGAGTTCCCTTCAAATGAGTTTTTCTATTATGCTTCTCCTCTCCATCCACTGCAGGGCTACTCCCTCACAGCCATGTGGTCGTGTGTGAATACTAAGCTGCCAAGAGTGCGTATCAGCATCAGCATGTGTGTGTGTGTGTGTGTGTGTGTGTGAGAGAGAGAGAGAGAGAGAAAGAGAAGGGGTTTTG
Organism: Siniperca chuatsi; assembly: GCF_020085105.1. Lineage (NCBI taxonomy): Eukaryota > Metazoa > Chordata > Actinopteri > Centrarchiformes > Sinipercidae > Siniperca > Siniperca chuatsi. The sequence continues at coordinate 19,264,536 of NC_058058.1, read as the reverse complement.
CTACAGGCTTGCATGCTACTGTAAAACAAATAATTTGATAGGTTCTTTTGTTCCCTGGGACTATACAGCTTTTACCATGCTTGTTACTACTTATTCTATCTAACAACCATGCATAAGGTCTGGACCGCCCCCTGAAAAAGAAAGATGAATCCCATAGCACAGAACTTTGGCACAAATCACACTCATTGATCATCTTCCTTCTTTCCTCCTTTCTGCAATTGTGTTTTCTGATCCCTGTCCTGTTGCTCTGCTCATTAGCATCTCTGCCCTGCTCAGCAGCCTGGCATTGATCATTGGTCTCCATTTACAAATACAGAGACTCAAAGGCATTATCATATGCACATCAACTCATATCGCAGGCTCACAAGCATGCACATAGATTCCTTCATGCATTCCATACTACCTATGTTCTCTGCTTGTGTTGGGGAATGCTAATGAACCCAGTTCTCTGTTCCTCTTCTTCTATTAGCATGATATCCCATTGTCTCAGGATCAATAACAGGACAATTGAATGAATGACTAATGATAAAGAAACACTTATTGGAGCACACATTTTTGAGGGGCTAGGGATGCTCAAAAACTTACTAAACTTGGTACACACATCAGAAGTGGTGAAATTTTTTGGGTCTTAGGCTTGGGTGTGGTAAGATGGCTTGATAGTGCCCCCTCCAAAATTTCAATGAAGTAGCCCTCACAGTACATTTCACCTAGATATACAATTTTTTGTAGGCACATGCAACATCTCCAGACTTAAAAAAAAGTCTCTTCGTGCCATGCCCTACACATGGATGTATAAAGAGAACTGGATACAGTGTCAGAGGCGGGGCTCTGTTCATTCCTATGAAAGCTGCTCAGTGGCCAAAAAAGTACAACTTTCTGGTATAAAATGACCTATAGTTTCCTTAGTTCTCCTATAGTTTCTGCATTGTGCGGCCCTATAGGTGCAAGCGCACTAGCGTTTCCTTTAACCCTCCCTCGGGGCCGCGTAAGCTGGCTAATTTTTGGGTTTAGCCTGCAGCTAACTTGAATGGAGATAAAATGATTTAATCGTGCGACTCTTCTAGACTTTCCAAATGTTATCTGACCGAATAGATCAAATTCTGACAAGTCATTTCGTCGGGGGTTGTGACCCTCAAAAAAATGTACCCACCATTTTACAGCTGCTTCTTTCACAATTTAAATCTGTGGGAAAAAGTCTTGTGGGGCCAGACTGCGTCACATGACGGACCCAGAAGTTGTAATTCCACAGTTTGGCCACTATGTCAAATTGGCTTCAAAGCCCGGCGCACTTCCTATCACATCCAACAGGAAGTGGCCATTTAGAATTTTGTGTGCAGTTTTAGTGCATTTTTAGCAATTTACAAGCGCTATAATTTTACAAACTCCTAACAGATTGACGGGTTGCACCTCAAATTTGGTCTAAAGACCTTCACAATGCAAAATTGCGAAGCTTTTCAGTTTTCATGGAAAACAGCTCATTGCTGCTTACAGCTTTATCTGTATTTGTATTGTCTTCTGTTTCCTTCCTATGTGAGTTTTCAGTGCCAGTGGGTACCTTAGCAGATTTTTCATATATATTCTCGAAAAGGCAGTAATCTCTATAAGGCATCAAGCGCTGATGCTGGAAAGCTCTCCAGCATGACAAATATTCTGTATGATGGCAAATCATTTATACGCGAGTAAGCTGCTTCACAAATCTAACTCATAGTATTGAAGAGTGCTGAAATGTGTCATCACAGATAAATTTCAAGTCCATGAGCATATATTTGGTAAGATTTCCTCTGATCATTATCATCTTATGATGCCCCTCTCAGTATTTTATGTTATTATACAATCACAGACAGTCTGACACAAACAGAATGACTAAGTGGAGATATGTGTATGTCTGTGTTTGCACGGGTACGTGTGGGAGAGTATTACAGAAGGGTAAAAAGATATGCCAAGAGTGGAATAATGGTTTGGCATGTGTGAAAATGAACACAGTGATTGGGATTAATGACCTTATGGGAACCTAAAGTGGGCATAATGAGCTGGAAAAGGCATATTCTAGATAAACCCACTGGAATAGTAATGGAACAAACTGCTTGAGTTGGAGCCCAGTGTTGAGATATATCGATGCTAGATTTAAACCTGATGGATGTCATTTCTACGCACCTTAGGTGATGAAGCTCTCTGATACTGCATTACAGCCAACTTTCTTTATACGCTTGTGCAGCTCAAGTGTTGTTAGGTGTCAATCATAAATAGTGTATAATATATACTACAAATGGAATTGTTTACCTTACCAAACTGAACACATTTTGGGCTGTACACATAATGGGTGTTCTTTAGTCCATTGTTGATTAGCTGTGAGGAAATATGTATATTTTTTGACACACCAAAACTATCATTCCTATTTTTCTATCTTATTTTGCAATCCAGTCTTCTGAAATTACATTCATATACAGTTCTAGTTTGAATTAGCAACTATGTTTAGTAGGAAACATAATGCTACCCGAATTAAGTTTTTTTTTATCAACATAACGAGAAAATGTTTACATTGAAAGTAACACACAACTAAAAATCTAACCTAAACCTAACAACATTTGGTAAGCAAGAAACAAACCGCAGTCTCCGGTGTCAAAGTCTTGTGCTTTCTCGACCTCTGACAGCAAACTGACTTTCAATGCAAAATGTTCATACTGGACGTATCAACAAAACGTTTGCAGTCAAAAATATTTAATTTGTTTTTCCTTTAATATCCTCTCCTGGCAACTAAAGCATTATTAATGTTTTTATGGTTATGTTTAATCAAATTAGAGCACTTTAAGGTCAGGGAAAGACAGTTGAATATTGAAGTCACAGCCATGACTTTCTCAACTTTAACACAGAGTATTAGAAGCCTAAAGCTAGATTTATAGTTGACGAAAGGAGTTAACAGGAGTCCTGCCGTAGATACTTACGGAATAAGTTTTGGTTTATAGCTTGCGGTGGATTTCACCCTTTGATGGTACAACCCCCCAGGCCGTAACTCTGTAATGCACAACTACAGTATAAATCAAGCTTAAACCTACAACATTTGGTATGCAAGAAACAAACCCCAGTCTCTGATGTCAAAGTCCTGTGCTTTCCCGACCTCCTCCCTGTTTATTCTGTGCAGTATAACCAAGGACGTAGGTTTCGTTTCAACATTGTGAAATTTTCTGTACAAATTTCTGCCTTTTCTGCATCAATTTATGGTGGAAATGTCTTCATTTATTCAAAGGGAAACACAAAATTCAGGCAGCAGGTGACAATTCAAAATATAAAAAATATAATGCATTAAGGCTCTCAGGCATTCTGTACTGCTTTCAAATATGTATTCTCCTATAGATCAGCTTTTCACATTTAATATCATGCCTGCTGAGTGAACACACATGTAGGCATGATTTATTATTCCCTCCTTTTTTGTGTCTTTTGTTTGGGAAAGGAACCTCTTTAGAGGTGCATGTGGCACCTATTCATGTCAATGATAAATTCATTCATTTGAATTAATTTATAAACCCCTGGACTTTAATAGTTCCTGTGTTTCAGCAGGTTTTCTGCTCATGTTCAAACTTTCTTTACATTCATAATCTATCCCACTATCTGTATCTGTGTTCTCTGAGATTTCAAGAATAAAGTCGTAATTTAATGAGAATAAAGTCATAGTATTTGTTTTAAATATATACATGCCCTAGTCTGCTGTGCATTAGCTTACGTTATGGCTCAGCTGCAATGGTAGTATCCCCTTCAGAACGTCTAACAGACACAGAACCGCGTATGGTAGTTTAGGGGTTGTCCCTTCCTGGTTTATTTTGTGGTATTCTTCTTCCCTTGTGTGTCTTGTGTTTTTACTTCCTGTCTGTGTTTTCCCTCCAGTTTTGATTGTTGATCCTCCCTTGATTGTTTGCACCTGTGTCCCGTTGTCTCACCTCCCCTAGGGTATTTAGTCTGGGTCTTCTCTTTGTTCAGTGTTGGATCATTGTTGTACACATGGTGTTGTTCTTGCTAAGCGTATAGACCGTGAGTTTGTGTTGGATTTTTTTTGTTCTCCTGTGAACCTTTTTTGGATTTTGCCTGCTCCCCTGTGAAATGTGTTCCCACCTTGGACTCACTCCCCTGCTTTCACCTATGCTAGCCGGTACTTATCTGCCTTTTGTCTGCTCATTACCTGTCTGCTTACTGTTCTGCCCGTACTTGCCTGCATACCACCCCACAATAAACACGGTAGTCATCTGGCTACTTATTCCTGAGACTGCTTCCTCGTCATCTGCTTTTGGGTCCACATACCTCTATACAGCACCCCTTATGACACCGTGTTTGGGACTGTACTGGATGAGAGAAAGTTTAGGGAGCGGCTGTGCGCTGCTCTTCATCGGAGGTGGAAAACTGAAACTAACTGAAAACACTTCTGATCAGGCATAAATCTCACCACAAATAAAGTGCAGCTCACAGCCGCTTCTATGGAGAATGGAAAATTAAATGGAAAAGTAAATAGGGGAACTAATGCACATGTAAATAAATACAGAAACTAATTAAAACTAAATTTAGAAATATCAATTTGTGTCACATTTTATAAATTATTTAATGCCTACATTAATTTTAATATCATTTTTGGTGCATTTAATGGCATCTAAATTTATTTATTGAGTCATTTATTTATTTTATAGCAGTTCTGCTCCTCCATATACTTCAGTGGGAAGCAACCTGGAGTAGGTAGTGAGACAGTCCCAAACAGGTGTCTAAGCGAGGGGGACACAGAGACAGCACCTACCAAACTACCAAAGTATTCCAAGAGACAAAAAGTTTATTCTGAAACGTAGTTGGGAGTATTTAAATGTATTTTGTATAGGGTTGCCTGTTGTGCACGCTGTTCAGAAAATTAGGTGGAAGACACAAACCAAATGATTTATTTATCGTTTGCTGTTGAATTGAGTATGCGTCTACAAATTTATTATCAATGCAATGTAGTTTTTATACTTGGTAGCATGCTGTACAATGCTGTCAAACTTGTTTGATTAATAGGATTTTAAAAGTCTTCCTCAGCAGCTGGCCCTTGGCTTCTGTTCACTGTCTTTCACCGAGTTTGGACCTTTCTTTGAGGCGTCCTCTTCATTTTGTGCTGCTGGCTCTTGGGACAGATGTCTCAGGTTGTCACTCACGACAACCTGAGACATCTTCACGATTAAGTGAAGGGTTTAAAACTGGCCCTCTGGGGGATCACCTGTTCTGAATGGAGTGGTGGGGGCCAAAGGAGAATGGAAAGGGTTGGTTGGAAGAGGAGTGAAATGAAGGGTGAGGAGGAGTGAAATGAAGCAAAGAGGAGTTTCTGGTGAACATGTGTCATGCACAGCTGCTGTCTTGGTGCCTGCCGGCGATGCTTTAGGCCTCAACTGTGGACATCACAATCCGGAGTGGGTCAGGGTAAGAAGGAAGGTAAAGATTCTGTGAGGGTCATGGTATAGAACACAGTGAGGCCATAAGAGCATAAGGCCACAGGGTGATGCAAAAAAAGACAGTAAGAAAGCACATTGTGAACAAGTGACACAAAAGGATATCTTGTACTGTACTAAACAGAATTTCTGTCCCTATAAAGCCTTTGTCTCACATTCCGAAATCACACATATCTTCCACCAGTCCCACCAGACTAATGGTCTATGACAACTTTTACTCTTCAAAGTCTGTCAGCAGTATGGGTCCATAGAGACTGGGCCCGTGAATTTATGGGACCAGGTTAGTGAGTGGTAAAGGAGATGACTCTGGGAATGAGTGGAGGGCCGTTTAGTTAAAGCCTCTGTTGCTCTCCCAAAGGTCCTCTTGAACATCACACTTGCCCCCTGGAGACTATGACTCAGTTCAGTGCTCCCTTGCTCCCATCACATGCTCATCATGTCACTGAGAGAGATGTGTGCCGGGGGAAGAGCACACACAAGAAAACACACCCACACCGTTCCTGTGCTTATATGTGATTTTCCTTGACATCTGAGTCTGTTCTCATCACTCTTGTGTTTGTGTCATGTTGGTAAATGGCTCAAGCGTTTGTGTATGCGCGTGCACATGTGAGTAGTTATATGTTTATGTGCCATATGTCTTACAATGTTGGTAAATGGCCCCCCGAGCTGTCCAGGGCCTGATTCCACTCTGACAGAGAAATGACCATCCTGACCGTGAGGATAAACCAATAGTTGTTACAGATGGATGTCCGCACTCTTGATGATGAAAGGGCTTCATGACCTACATCTAAACCAAGACTGAAATTGAGGGTTGGGGAGTTTACACTGTGTGAAGAGGGTTTTGTCCGTTTCACACAAATACAATCTGTGTGACAATCTGTGCTTAATGCATAACAACAATTTCACATTTAGTCTCCTTAGAGTTGTTTAGATTTGATTGTTTTATGTATAAAGTGATTAAGTGATAGTGCTTTCGAAATCCAGTTCTTGCTTCTTGACATACTATTTGACTAAGAAAAGAAACCAATATATATTAAAAGCAAAAACCACCTTTGTTTTAAGCAGATTTTATTTAAAAAATATCATATCATGACATTGAATGAGGACCTAAAAGTGTTGATTTCTTTCCAAAATGGATGTACACCATAGTGTGGCAATATTCAAATGATCAAATATTCTCATTCAGAGTGTGTTGACAAGCCTGATTGGATTTACTGTTGATGCACATCTTAGAGGCATTAGGCAATCCATGTCAAACACACCATGTTTGTCTTTGCCTCTCCTCGTTTTCATGTGCCCTTGGTGAAAAGCCAGATTTCTTCAAGACCCCACCAAGTCCTTGCTCTCAGCACACAGACAAATAGAACTGAGCAGTTTGGAAACTGTACTGTGTGTGTGTGTGTGAGAGAGAGAGAGAGAGAGAGAGAGAGAGAGAGAGAGAAAGTCAGTGTGTGTTTGTTGACCCACTTTCACACAGTGAGAGGTAGAGCTGTAAAAGTTTCTCCCCCTTCCTTCCTCTGCTCTACCTCCTCTAACTCGCTCTGCCCTAGCATCCTAAGGATGCAGCCGTGACTATGGCAACACTGCTGTAGTGAGTAAAAAAGGGGAGACTTCTTCTTCTCACTTATTCCTTTTCTCGCTATCTTCGTTGTTTTTTTTTTTCTTTTTGTCAGCTCAAGGCTGTGTCATGGGTATGCATCTAGATGTTGTCTTTATAATGACAAAGATCCCTATCTTCTGATTTATTTAGCACGCCTGCATTGGGATTTTTCTCAGCAGTGAGTTTCTCATTCGGCCTAATTTGCATCAAATCACTTTTCTACACTGTTTCATTGGGGTGGGTATTACAAAGGTAAAGAAAAGAACATATTGCATCACATTCCTCACTTAGAGGAGTGACTGTGGGTTGGTTGTAATGGATGCCACTAGAAAAGCACCCAGAGGACTATTAGGATCTTGTCCTGAGTACCCTGTTAATGTTAAGGGATACTGTTGTTGTGCTGTTGACTTTCCTTTCAGCTTCCTCCTGATTCCTAGATAACACCTCCTCTGGCCCTGTTCTTCCATTTGCTTCATATGTGTGTGTGTGTGCGTACCATCTCTTTGGCACAGTCCCACCACCCCTGCCCAGCAGTTTGAAGCTGAGGACTCCTGGCAAAGACAGAAGGGCTTTTGGGACCTGCAGCCATATGAATTTTTCATTCACTTCCCTCAGCCAACTCTCGCCCCCTCTCTCCCTTTCTCTCGCTCTCACCAGTCCTCTCCCTCTCTCACTGACAAGTATTGTCTCTTGCTCAGTCTGCGATAGCACACCTGGTACCCGTACAAGCAGGGGGAGTAAACACAAAAGCCTGCCCCTACACACGCGCGCACGCACGAAGACACACACATTCACACTTGCTCAAACACAGCATGTAGCCTGCAGACAGAGTAAACAGCTCCCAGACAACAGCGCTTGGTATTCTACTTTCTAGTGTTGTTTTTTTATTTATTTTTTTCTCCATCCTCTCCTTCTTCTCGGGGTCCCTAAGGCTGGGCATGTGGAGAGAGGGCAGAGGAATGCAGAGGAATCCTTTCTGCAGGAGTGTTAGGGGAAAAAAACACAAGACAGCAGGAGTGAATACAAGCTGGCATTGCACACAAGGCACTACAGAGGAGAGTGAACACTCAGCATCACTGCATCAACAAACGTTGTAGTACTCTGTGGTTAGTTTGTGGTCAGTCGAGGGGTTGACATATTTAAAAGAAGGAAGCCAGCAAAGATTTAGTGATTAAATCCTATCTAAGCTAAGCTACACAGATGAGATGGGCAAATGAAAGAGCAACCAAGAAATAAAGAATCAAAAGGTTTTCACTTCTGTCATCTACCTTACTCATCACTTCTGCATCCATGCACACACAACAGAGAAACAATGACTGTGCAAGACAACCTGACATGTCATTTTCATGGGCTAGGAAATAGAGCTGTCAAGTGGCAGTGGCACAGCCAAGCCATTGAACCCGGACAGATCAGAAAGCAGTTGAACCCCGAAGCCATGACATTTTAGATTTCAGCTCCCGAGACATTTAAGATCTCAGTAGGTGACATGTTACCTCGGTCTGCTGTCTGTGCTTGGATGTACATGACCTGGCAGGTCCTCGAGCTTCGGGTAATGTCAGACATACAGAGATGTTGTTATGTTATTGTGGAACCAGTTTGTGTGGTGGCTGTGGAGCTCCTCTTTGCGTGGGTCTTGGGAGAAAGTGAAAATGGTTGCCTCCACATGCTCCTTAGACTCTTTGAACAGTCAGAAGATTCCCTTGATCAATTATTGATCAAAGCCATTACAAGCTCTGCGAAAAGTCGCAAGTGTGTAGTGATTCATGGTGTCCATGTGTATGGGGGTGTGTTTCTGTTTGTGTGCCAGAGAAAGAAAATGGTAGAAACTGAGGGGCATACAGATAGGGAGAGAAAAAAAGATGAAGAAACAAAGGTAGAAATAAAGGACAGAAAGACAAAATATTTGAGCTATTTTAAGGTATTTTCAGATATGAGGAAAGGCATTGAATGGGTTCTCTTGGGGAAATGAAACGTCTCTAACTTTTCCATCCTTTACTTTTGTGCTACATTTGCTCAGAACTGAAATGTTAAAACCTGGGGTCAGTATTAACACTGAAATCCACTCTAAAATACATTTTGATTTTGGGTTTTTAAGTTTAAGATCTACAAGCACAGATTACTGTCTCCCTAAACTGGAAATCATAGCAAGAACTGGACTGAAAATGTCATCAGGTGACACTTTTTGGCATCGGTCCATTGACACAGAATTTGTCTCCAACTCCTTGGCCTTATAGAATTTTTGCTTAAGATATAATACATCCAAATGAGTTTTGTATGAATGTAGGGTCGAATTGGAACATGTTGCTATATCCCAGTAAACCACAATAGGTGCTGTTATACTCTCGTAAGATTTGTTCTATTATTAAATGACTATGGGGCAGCTCCAAGACTTGTAAATTATATACCGCAGTATTGTCTCTCTGCTGGCCAGCCAACATTTTTAAATGAACAGCTCAGTATTATGGAAATATGTGATTTCTTTCGAGCAAGAGTTTTCCTTTTAATTTACAAGAAAATTGACAATATGTAGTTGCAGTGGAATGGACAGATACTTTCTTGGGCAGTGACGAAAACCTAAAAATCACAACACTGAGTAAAGGGGGGCTTAAACAGTTTAAAGGGTTAAACAGAGCACTTGGGGTGGCTTAGGGAGACAGACAGCACTGTTTTTTGTATTGTGTTTTATAAAGAAGAATATAGTTTGTTTTGTTTTTTTTTTTGTTTTTTTACTAATGTCTCCTCAGGATCTGTTTTTTCAACAGATTTTTTTTCTCAAAAGGATTTATTGTTCTTCAGCAGAATTTACCCCACGGGTATGGTCTGATTTACAGTATTTTACTGTCAAAATGGAGCATGGCCTATTACATAAACACCAATGTTAGAGAATCTAAATCAGTAAGAGCAGGATTGTATCAGTCGCTAACATGTGAGTTAATGACAAGCGCATCAGCTCAATGGTCTCATCAGCATGTCTACAATTGCAGTTTTAAAAGCTGCTGGGTGGCACAGGTTGGACACAAACTGCAGGTCTAGAACTGCAGGGGCCAGATGAATAAATGCATAAGCACAAAATCCATGCATATTGAAACCATGCATAACTCCCACACATAAACTGGTATTTAGAAAAGAAAAACCATACACATGGTTGTCTAGAGCCAGCCGCAGGTGATATGGTGGAGATGAAATATAAGGTAAGAGGCATAATCTAAACAATAAAGCATTGTTTGTTTAGGTTGTTAGCCAGTTTGACTGATTGTCAGATTTATTTATGCATTTGGCCCCAGGTCTCAAACTGGTGGGGCTGCAGCTCTGCAGATGAATGATATTAGCTGGTACTGGCTTTGAGTGGTATGCGTCAGTGGAATTGTGTCCTTGTTTTTTGTTCTATAAAAAGTTCTTGACCTTGTCAGTAACAATAAAAGCAGCCACTATTTTAAAAAACTGCTGCATAAAAATAATTCTGTATAGTCCTGCTTCATTTCTATGCTTTTTTTCACAACGTTGTTTAATTTGCGCTTAATGCCCATTCTGCAAAAATCGCTGGAACTGTAACCTAGGAAAGCAAGGGAGAGTGAAGTGAGTGAGGAGAGGTTCAGTTGTACGGATTGAAGAATTGTACTGTCCTCTTAACACTGATAAGTGTTTATACCACTTTGTGTGTCCATCTTGCATTTTCCATGACTTTACCATGTCATGTTTTCAAAAAATTGTAGTTGTAGTAATAGGGGTGACTGTAGCTTGCTAAGAATAGCTCTTGTTTAGAGTTAGTAAGTTTGATGACGCATTACCTTGACCAACCATGAACAACAACTCAGCCAGCTCCACTTGAATTTTCTTGGAACCTGCAGGGGCAAAATTAAATTCCAAGAACTATATACTGAAATGAGTACAGAGACATCTTAACAACCCTTGAACATGGTTTTACAATGCATCACGGTGCTTTCGGTTTGGATCATGGAAATCTCAAGCCGTCTGTTTACTCCACATAATGAAATCAGAGCAGTCAGGCCTTAATAGCAGCGAGTGATTATCAGCTCCTATCCTGTTCAGTTATGATTGGCAGTTGTAAATTCAAACCCCTGTTATGTCTGCCCAACAACACTGATTACAAGTATTAGATGTTATGAAGAGTGTCAGGGGCTCATGATGACAATTGGCAGTATACATGAATAGAATAAAAGGAAACAATTAACCTAGCAAAGATGACAGTGCTAAATAACGATTTAAAATGTTAATAGAGTTATAAATGTTTCTCTCATAAATGTGCATTATGTCTCTTTCTGTATCACATTCATTCCATCAGACACATCGCCTTGACACCCATCTCTACAATCATTGTCAAGCCCATTAATTTATTAATTTTGCTGAAAATAGTTCTAACTATTGAAGCAACAAAGCCTCCAGTACCTCTGAAACTTCCGCAGGTGTTTTCATCAGATCAAAAGAACAGAAAACTACCGTTTTAATCTCTGTGAAGTTTAAAAAAAGGTCTATCCAGTGCATTAGTGAGGGGCTGGGGTTGTCACATCTGTCTGTTGATGTGTGTTTTGGACTCTGACTCAAGCTGAGTACTAATGGCCAATTCAAGCCAATTACAGCAGTAATTGCAGAGCTCTTGGCATTTGGGCTTATGAGGAGAGAAACCTGTTCTGATTGACCTGGCCAGGTACTGAACAGAGAGGGACAGGTATAGACCATTTGTGTATGAGGGACTGGCTCTGTCTCAAAAGTCATATTTGAACAGTTTCTACTGAAGAATAAAAGGAACAATTGTCATATTTAAGTCTGTCTTCATTACATAAAAAAACATACCTAATGAAATAATTACCAACCACATAAATCTAAATAAAACAGCAAAAGGTAAAGTAAAGTAAAAAGAAACTGGCTGCCTTTGGTATACAATGCTTGTGAACTTTTGCTCTAGCTAAGCTTATAGCCTTCTGCAAACATTTCTCTCACAGTGCCATGTTTTCCACGGTGACTTCTCACTGTCAGGGCTGTGATGGCTCCAGAAAGCAGCTTCTCTGTTTTCTGCCCACATACTAGAGGACCTGGCCAGACACACACTGCCCGAGAGACAAGCTGCCATTTCCACAAACCTGAACACTGAGGTGCACGCATACACACCCACACAGAATACTCTGCACACACATGCAGATCTATGAATGGTTTTACTGTATACCTATGCAAACAGACATTAATAGATGCATGCATTACACTAGCAATGACTGTAAACATCCTTGAGTTAAATATCCAGCTCACGCTTGTATTTTTGGGTATTGTAAACAAATCCCATTAAAAAACAACAACAACAACAATGCATTAGTCCACCTCTCAGTACTTTCCGACTTACCCACCCTGTTTGTAGCTCTCAGCTACAAGCCCATTCATTTCCACTGATGATGCACATCCTTTGGGTCACAAAGGAGAATTACATTTTTAGCAAACATTACACACAGGAGTAAATAGTGCATTTATTGGCAACTATTTTCAACTGCGGATTTGGTACGCTAGTGAGTATTTACTGCAGCAGAACGGTGTATATGAGACTGATTAAAAATACACTACAGTGCCCATGTTTATTGTAATGAAGAAACATGTCAGCCAGTGCAACTGTGTGGCTCACTGATGTAATTTGTAATAGTTTTTGGACAATGGAGCGCTACGGCACAGAGGAATAAACTATATCAAGCTTTGGCTACACAGACAATACTTATTAACGAGATCAGTTTATAGTTGGTGTTGGTCTTTACATGAGATTTGTTGACAACTGTACAGTATCACTAGACTTTTCCTGTAAAGGACAGGGCTGCATTTTACCTCTTAAACAACCTTGAATTCCTTGAAGCACTGCCTCAACTAGATGCTGGAAACTTTCCACAGGGATCTTGGCCCACACTGACTTAATAGCATCACACAGTTCCTGCAAATATTTCCGGAGGCACATTAATGCATCTGATGGCACATTATCCTGCTGGAAGCATCCATTTGAAAAAGAGTAGACTGTGGTGATAAATGGCTTAACTTGGTCAGCAAGAACACTGTTTAGTTGAAATGATGCTCAGTTGGTGCTATGCGATAGGATTTGTTGAACAAGGTGACATTTTTCGTATTTTAAGTTTCCAGTTATTGGCGATCACATGACCATGTAGCTTCATCTTATAGTTCTTAGTTGAGGGGAGTGGAGCCAGGAGGGTGGTCCATATGCTTTACCCAGGGAGTTCTGAGACATCCTTCTGCACACACTTTTGGTCTAAGCGAGTTTACATTTGTGGCCTGTCAGCTAATATGAACACATCTTGCCACTGTCCTCTATGATGCATTTTTGTCCCCAGAATTGCTGCTGCTGTTAAGATGTTTTTTTTTGTGTTGTTGTTGGGTTTTTTTTGTTTGTGTTTGTTTTGCTTGTGCTGCTATCCTCTGTAAACTTGGTAATGCGTAAATACCCCAGTGTGAAGGCTGTTTGTCAGATCCTGGAACAAGCGCAACTGTAATGATCATACCATATTTAAAGCAAGCTAAATCTCAGATTTTGCCCATTCCAACAGTTAGCTGAACAGCAACTGAGCCTCTCAACTCTGCCTGCCTGCCTTATGTCTTATTTACACATCACTCAGTCTGGGAAGGCATGCTGTTTGCATAAAAAAGGGAGGTATGAAGTGAGAGTATTTTTTGAGAACGATAGAGATGAAGAGAGAGGAAAACAGAGGGAGGGTAGCCTGCAAGCTGATATGACAACAGAAATACCAGACAGTTCCACTGGAGTCAGTTTTTTTTTTTTACTGATAATTGGATCCCACCCTCAATAAAAATGATTGTATACCTCATCATGCGGCAGTCAGCCATGATTTTGCTTCTCATGACTACACTTAACTTTCTTGACAGACAAACACCTTTATCGAACATGTAATTTCAGTCTTTTGAAAGTCACTGATTGATTTAAAGTGCTTTTCCTTATAAGATATTCTACTGTGATTCTCCTGAGGAAGCCCCCCCACGCACCCTAATGTTCTCTGTAGCCTTCAGTTAACCATCTGCTGGGAAGGGAGCACATGGCAAAAGATGTGTTAATGAATGCATAGTTATATAATCCAGACCTGTGGTGGAAGGAAAGACCGAGAACGAGCAGCAGCCAGATCCACATCTTTTGACAAAGTACAAGAGAAAAAGGTAAAGAGATTCTTTGTGCCACCAGTGCCCCCAAGTGGCCTGAGGTGGCATTTTCGCTCCCTTTTTTTCACTTTTCAAACATGACATGACAACCGCTGCTTTGCCTTTTCTCTTTTCATAAAGAAAAACTCAAGAGACATAGGAGCTAATGTATCACACATGACGGCGCTGATATACGGATGGTATTGCTTTTTCAATGCCCACTGTTAAATGGGCTGCATGCTGACATAGTAAACCACAAAGGACAACTATTACAAATCAGTCCCCAGCCCTCCTGCTTTTCTTCTCCTCCTGCCAAGACGCTATACCTGGCCCTTGCCCTGGCCAGCCATCATGCCCCTTATCTATCAAAGATAGAGCAGAAGTAGGGACAGACAAGGACTTATGAGCACTTGGCTCTGTCTCCCCATTTTCTTCTTTCTCTCTCTCTCCTGCAGTCAGTACATTTTTCTCTCTCTTCTGCATCTATCTGTCTAGCTGGGTTGGATGATAAATCCTCAGGCAAGGTATAAAGCACCAGCGGAGCAGAAACTGCCCAGGTTACACTCTGTTGACATTAGTTAATATACATAGCAGGTCACCATTTACAAGGATACCTGCATGCCCGTCCCGTCCTCTGCCCTTCCACCCACTTACAAACACATTTCTCTTTCTCTTTCTTTCACTTAGTTTAATTGAGTTGCTTTATTGACAACTATTTGTTATAAAAAATACTGCTGTCACAGCATGCAAAAAAGGCAACAAAACAACAGCTCATACTGAGCATTCACATCCTATTATTGGGTTTAAATTTTTTTTTTTTAGTTTGGACATTCTGAATCCTAATTCCCAAGTTACCAATATTGGATTTAAAGCTATAAAATGCAAAAACAATGTATAGACTCATACAAAAATAATCCCTCTCTATCATCACTTATGACCCTTTAGAAGCGGTGTGGCGTCTGTATGTGCAGAGACCCTGCCCTCTCCCTGTATTTTCTTAGTTTCTTCTTAGTTTGCTGTGTTCGGGATATTTCTGGGTGTCAGCCTTTGGTCAGTGGTGTGTAGCTCCAGCCAATGACAGCACACATG
Organism: Siniperca chuatsi; assembly: GCF_020085105.1. Taxonomy (NCBI): domain Eukaryota; kingdom Metazoa; phylum Chordata; class Actinopteri; order Centrarchiformes; family Sinipercidae; genus Siniperca; species Siniperca chuatsi. The sequence goes on along the minus strand of NC_058058.1, from coordinate 19,249,242 downwards.
CTGTGAAGTCGGGACTCGTAACGTAATGAGCAGCTCGCTCCTTCCCTCAGCGTTGTGCGAAGGTGTGGGCGATTTTATTTGTGCTTCAGAACCTAACAGCCGCAAAAGAATTAAAAAAAAAAAAAACGTTTTATTTCTTTGATTTACTGCTTTGTTGTCGCCAGCACTGCTCTATCACATTTAGTCATTCTCTAGCTTGCTCTCTCTCTGTAAGCTGCGGAGGAGAGGACAACTTTGAATGTTGGGTTTACTGACCACATGGAAAAATCCTATTTATTCTGCCTTAAATTGATATTTAGACATTGGGAAATACGCTTATTCACTGTTGAGTTAGATATGACACTTTCATATCTAGCCGCTAAATATAAAGCTACAGCCAGCAGCCGACTATCTTAGCTAAGCATTAAGGCTCTGAGACTCTGTCCAAAGGTAACAAAATGCGCCTACCAGCACCTCTAAAGCTCACTATTAACTATGACGTTAATGTTTAAAACTGTGAAAGATGACCTCTGAAATGTTTAACACTAATAATTTGCAGAAACAATGGCATAATGATTTTCCATACATGAATGTATTAGATAATCTTAAAACAAAATTTTATAAACTGTTAAACTCTGTTAGTCTGACTCACAGTGGCACGTGTAGATGTCAATGCCATCAATGCAGACCATGTGTGCTCTCTTGCTCTCACAAAAAAAATAGACGTCCTTTGGGTTTGAATAGCTCTCCAAGCAGACAATGCAGAATTATTCATCTTCCTCAGTTTCATCCTCATTTTGTTTTGTGCACTTCTTTCTTTTCCTCTTTACATTTTTGTCCTATGCTGCAGATACCTTTTGCTTTACTTTGGAGGAAGATGTTTTGTTCTGCTTCTGGTAAATCCAATTCTTCCTCCACACTCTCATGCCACACTCTCTTCTTTTGCTCTTCCTCAAGGGAATTCCTTACTGATGTGTCTGTAAGAATTGCAGTGGTTTTCCTTTTTCTGGTCTTAGTTATCTTTCCTGGCCCTGCTTTTAGGAATGGTCTTACCAAGACAGGCGAGAAGTCATCAAGGATGAAAGAAGAGGTTTTAACATGGTGGAGGTAATGGAAAGTAGCCCAGTGACAGGCACACTGGAAGTGGTGGAGAAAAGCTCAGCAGTAGGTACGTTTAAGGTGATGTACAGTGGCCCAGAGATGGATGCAGTGAAGACAAAGGAGGATGTCCCAGCTGCAGGCAAGGTAGAGGGGATGGGAGGTGGTGCAGATGCAGGCAAGGTGGAGGCAATGGAAGGTAGTGCAGTGGCAGGCATGGTGGAGGTGATTGAAGGTGGTGCAGTGGCAGGCATGGTGAAGGTGATGGGAGGTGGTGCTGTGGCAGGCACGGTGGAGATGATGGAGGATTGCCCAGCAATGGAGGCAATGGACACAGTGGAAGCTGGACCAGTGAATGATGTCTCAGGATTGTGTGGATGGTCAGTGATGCAGGATGGTGCAAAATCAGCATAGCTGAAAATTTCCCTGTTGAAGCGCCAAATGCCTGTGCACCTGAAGCCAGCCTGGATATTTGATGGTGTGGCAGACATTGGGAAAAAAATTCTCTCCCAGTTGCTTGTATGTCGTAAATGGACATGGTCGTTCCAGGATGATGTCTCATCCAGCTGTCAGTGAAAGTGTAAACCATCTTCATGAAAGGGACAAACACATTGGGTCCAGTAGCTGCAACTTGTGGGAACAGTGCAGGGAGTAGGAGAGAAAAATTATGCCAAAAGTCAATCCCTCGCAAGGACATGTGGGAGTGATAATTGTCGAGGATCAGCAAGACCTTCTGTGTTGGAGAGGCTCTTGTATGGGTTTGGAAGTGGCACAAGAACTGTAGAAAATCTTCATCCTGCATATATCCTGATTTGTTTTCTGTTCCTATACAGCTGGGGGGGTGGGAGGGGGCATTCCTTTGTATTTCTCTGCCAGATTGGTGAAAAACCTAGACATGTTTGTTTTATTAAAGCTTGTTGCCCTAGCTAAGCTCGTGGCTTGTGGCTGTCTCAGGGAAAGGCTTCGGTGCCTTTTTGGGAAACCATCTAACCAGTCAGCCCCCACCACTCCTTGCTCAACCCATAACTCGGGGTGCTTGCAGTTTTGAGCCTATGCCAGCTCATAGGCAAATTTGCGAACCTGTATGAAAGCATTTGTGTAAATAAAAAAAAAAAAAAACATATATAGGCTACAGTAGGTCAACATAAACTAAAAAAAACTGTTCATTCTACACAAATAATCATGAAGCATAATGAATTCATCAATTTATTATCTAACCTCTTTGCGACTTAAACCATAAAATAAGTCCGCGCCCTGAGGAGGTACTCTGACAATATGGTCTCGAGTGCTTGTTCTTGTCAGTACACCACAGCATTCTGGATCAACTGAAGAGTCTTAAGGGAATTATTCGGGCAGCCTGATAATAAGGGATAGTCCTGCCTAGAAGTAACAAATGCATGGACTAGTTTTTCTGCATCATTTTAAGACAGGATGTGCATGATTTTTCCAATGTAACGTATATGAAAGAAGGCAGTACTTGAAGTTTGTTTCATATGGGAGTTAAAGGATAAATCCTGATCAAATATAACTCAGAGGTTCCTTACGGTGGTGCTGGAGGCCAGGGCAGTGCCATCTAGAGCAACTATATTGTTAGATGTCCTTGAATAGAATCGGTCCAAGCACAGAACCTTGTGGAACTCCGTGACTAACTTTGGCGTGCACGGAGGACTCACCTTTGTACAAACTGAGATCGATCTGATAGATAGGATTTAAACCAGCTTAGTGTGGTTCCTTTAATGCCAATTGAATGTTCCAGTCTCTGTAATAGGATGTAATAGTCAATGGTGTCGAATGCAGCACTAAGATCTAACAATACAAGTACAGAGATAAGCCCATTGTCCGATGCAATTTGTAAATCATTTGTAATTTTCACCAGTGCTGTCTCTGTGCTATGATGCACTCTAAATCCTGACTGAAAATCCTCAAATAAACTATTGTTATTTAGAAAGTCACACAACTGATTAGTGACTGCTTTCTCAAGGATCGTAGAGAGAAAGGGAAGGTTAGATATATGTATATAGTTAACAAAAAACCCTGGATCAAGAGTGGGCTCTTTAAGAAGAGGTTTAATTACAGCTACTTAAAAGAACTGTGGTACATAGCCTGTTAATAAAAACAGATTGATCATATCTAGTAAAGAAGTGCTAACAAAGGGTAAAACCTCTTTAAGCAGCATAGTTGGAATGGGGTCTAAGAGACAGGTTGATGGCTTAGATGAATTAATTGTTTAACCATTTGAGGGCAGGATGTGATTAATCTCTTCTCTAATAGTTAAAATTTTATCATTAAAGAAGCTCATGAAGTTGTTGCTACTGAGGGCTATAGGAATACATGACTCAATATGACTGTGATTCTCTGTCAGCCTGGCTACAGCACTGAAAAGAAACCTGGGGTTGTTTTTATTTTCCTCTGTTAATGATGATTAGTAGACTGCTCTGGCATTACGGAGGGCTTTTATATATGTGTTAAGGCTATCTTGCCAGACTTAATGAGATTCTTCTGTCTTCCTTGGCCTGAATCTAGGCATACTGTAAAGAAAAAAACGAATGCCAAGTTTTCTGTTCTAACTTCATAAAATATGTGCTTTTTACAAGTGAACTAATCATCCTCTTTGGTTTTGCTGGGTCTTATACAATCAAATCAATTTAAATCCACTATACAGACAAACTGACAATGAAAGTAACTTTGCTTTTGCAGACATATAATATTCACACTTTCTGTCAATATCTAATATTGTTTGAACACATAAAACACATTATTTTATTTTTATTGATGAACTGCTATACTAGAAAAAACACATTTATTACACCCTTTTTAAATGTAATTTTTTAATTTAAATTTAGTGAAATATGTTCGAACAGAAAAGTATGTCAACACAGACAAACAAGGTGCTTACATTGGACCATGTGGCTCTTGCATCCATGATAAAATCTCGTATGCTGGGCGACTTGGAGGTTCCTTCTAGGCCGGATGTTGCCTGCAGGCCGCCAATTGAATAGGCCTGCTCTATCTTGTTTCTGATTGGAGGAATTGAGTGTTTTACAATGTCCCCCATTACAATTGCGCCGGGTCTCCCCTACTTGTATGGCATATTTGGTATCTTTGAAAACCTTCGGATCTTCAAAGTTCTTCAAAATGAAGTCTTTTGAGCAATGCTTGTCTCAACAACAAGGATTTGTAATGGTGGACCCGCCAAAGAAGAGCTTAGGTTTTAGATTGTAGACCTGTTTATACTGTGTGTGAGGAGCTAATAGAGATAAAAGTAAAATCTCTAGTTATAATTAATAGTCTATTTTAAACATATAATAACAGACTGTCACAAATATTGATAATTTTGTAACACAGTTAGTAGTCAAGTTAGTATCTCCTTGTCTCTCTGCCTCTGCCTACAAATAACCCATCTAATAAACATGGACTGGGACAAGTAGAGAAGCGGCCCAGTCTCCTGTCTGCTTCACTGGACCTGAACACAACCATTTCATCTGTTGAGCCAGCAGGCCAAATCAAGTGGTCTTTATTAAAGTCGCTTTGATGGATTCACCCCTGGCTTCCCCTGCTGTGATCTATCGCCTGTCCAGCCCTTGGAGGTCGTAATAAACTTGTTTAGCAATGGGGTCACTGCAGAGCATGTGCGTGTGAGTGTGCAGGTGCCTTTCTGCTTGTACAGTATGTCATGTGGCTCAGGTCTATCATTACAAACAGTGCATTGCATATCCATAGCCTGCTGGCACTGGATCCACTTGTGATGCTATTTGTAGTTTCCTCACAGATTCTAGCATGATTGCATCATATATTTATACACACAGATTTAAGCAATGGTCAGGCACAGTAGCAGTGCTGTTATCCCTTTGAGTAGTTTTACTGTCTTGAGCAGCTCCTGCATATTTCCTAATAGAGTAGTGAATCAAAGGCAGTTGAGCCTGGGTAAGTCATTCACTGATTCAGTGAAGCCATACACAGAAAGGCTATTTATTTGTAAAAATTAATGATTTCATGTTTTGTCTAGAATATATTTTTCTCTGTGTTAAGTATCTCTGTGACTGACTTGAATAAGCAGGACATGTCAAAACAGTTCATTACGCTTAATATTTCATTTTTGCAATTGTATTACATTTGCAACAGTCAGAAATGAATCACACTTGGGAATTGCAATCAGCAAAAGAAGATGAGATCTTTAAGTGTTCTGCAGTGAATGAAGCACGAAAATTAGCAGGTGTTGTAGACATGGCCAGCCCACATCCTTATGTGTCGTCTTCCAGTTAACAACGGCTGCTGTCCCCAGCTTACACCGGGAACATCCAGGTCATTGTTAGTATAGATGAAACTCATCCGCTTTCTAATGGGTACAGCAGGGACCACTGTTATTGGATGATTCATCAGATCAATGGTAGGGAGTGCTCATCTGACTTTCTGAGTGCAGCATGTGTAGCTTGTTGGAGTTCATGTAGCTTACATGGTAACAAACACCTGGCACTGTGGATTATAGGCACCAAAGACTATATATGATTTTATTGTTTTAACAAAGTAAAAATTGAATTTACAGCTTTGTTCCCAGATGTTATTACAAATGTTTCATTTTTGAAAGTAAATTACACCAGTGAAAGCATATGATGTACTTTTATGAGTGAAATCTCTCACAAATAAAGTTTTATGAGAGGTGTGCCTGGAAAGAATTGGGGATATTTCATTCTTAAAAGCCCTTTGGAAGATACAGCAAAGGGCAAAGCCTGTTATTGTTGCTGTTCTTGGTGGTGTTGTTTTATTAACAATGGTAAACCATTGAAGTCACAGTAGGTTACCTTAGGTTATATTGTGTATGAATTGGGCTACAGTTTTTTAACAAGTACAGATGTTTTACAGTCCGGTAACACTACTGGAATATAGTTACAATCAGGGCATTGCTTAGGAGAATTATAATTTAATATCAGACATTACATATATCACGAATACCAAGTTAATAAAACATTTAATGAAAAATTAGGATTTTATAAAAGAGTAAAGAGTTATTTTGTATTAATTGACTTTCTGTCGTCTAGACAAAAGGCTGTGGCTGTGAATCATTGCAGTTTGGTCACATTGATTGAAAAATGTCTTTACAGGAAACAGACAAACACACAACATACGTTTTCATACTTTAATATAAAAATAGGTATTGCGATAAAGTGTCTCTAAAGGTTTATTCATTTATTAATTGAATTTAATTTGGTGTTGAGTAACTGGTCATATGTAACTGCATAATTTGATGTGATCAGTTGTGTTTTAGTCATCTGTAACGAATCTCATACCCTCTATCTCCTTCCTCTCTCAGATGAACAATCCTTATTAAAATGTAGTTTGGGCACCTTTGGGAATAGGTATTGTTAGTGGAATTTCTCACTCAGGAATTCACTAAAACCACAGTCATTTGCTGTGAGTATGCACATGTCCCCAGGCAATTGCTTAATCATCCCTTTAAGATGTCCTGAAGCTGAAACCAACAACAGTCTTATTCAAATGTCCTCCCAAAATATACCGTTTCCTGGATATTGTTCATTATATTAATCGGAGGTGACATTCACTTCATAATCTGACATCATGATTGAGCCATGCCATCAGAAGTTTGCAGGGCGCACCATCATGGTTGTCATGGTAGCCATCAGATTTGGACCCTTCCAATAGTACCACTTGATGCCATTGTAGCGAACCACACTGGATGAGCTAGGGTAATATATGCCATTCAGGTTAGATGGACCGCAAGCCTCAAACCACCAACCTGGAGAGGAAATGTGCCAGAGAGTTTAAGGAAAAAGTCCGGATTGATTGAATTCAAGCTCATGAAATGCAACATCCAAATGTACAGCTGTAAGTCAGCACTAACTTTATATGAGCGCAGAGGGAAAATGAAATGCACATTAACAAGGGGGTGGATAGCAATGTTTAACAAGATGGGTTACAAGGAGAGACAGATTGAGACAGGGGTAGCGGAAGTTGAGGGAAGCTGTGTACCTCCAGATGCAAGCTGGGCACACTTGCAGGTGCAGAGGTCGTTGTCTCTGTCCTTGGTGCTGAACTGGGTGCCGGTGTGCGTGAGACTGCTGGTCCGTCCAGCTGTGCCACTGAAGCCCTCGGCATGAAGGCTGGATTTAGGAGAGTTGAAAAAGAATTTCAGCAAAAAGCCCAGCCGCGGGCACTTCTATCATTATTTAAAGCTGTGTTGGGCAAATTTGCTTGTTGGCAGCTCCAAATGGCAGTGAATGGTTACTGCCCAAAAACTGTTTGAGCTTCAGTTTCTCTGAAATTTAATTTTTTTTTTTGTGTTCTTATGTCTATTAACTGAACACCAAAGGGATGAGAGAGGCAACATATCTAACTTGGTGAGTCCTAAACCTGCTGTTTAGGAGACAGTGTGTAGTCCCCTTTTAATTTTTCATTCTTTGTCTGACCTGGCATTAGAATTTCACTTTGGCAAATAGAGCAAATAGACAACATCTTAAGTAGGGCAAGATCCAATGATCTTGTCTATTGCAGCTCCACCTTGTAATTTAGAGTCTGTGTACAGCGATGTACTTTTAGATAAAGCTCTTGTCTAGTGCAGTATAACAAAAACTGTATAAATTATTTCACAATCAAAGATAATAAAGATCAATCCAAATTGTCAAAGAATATAAAGTTCTAAACATCTGTGAACCACTGGAGGAGATCATAGCCTTTTTAGTATATGTATAATACATAGTACCATCTCCCCTAGGTTTCCATTGTTGCCAAACATCAATACAAAACTAAACCTAAAGAACGACTCATTATTTTTCCTCCATGCTGTGCTTTGTGAAACAAACCAAACAGTCTAAAAGAAATATCTGCCAGAGTTAAACTGATTTGTTGAATTATTTTCACACAGCAGCCCAGCAATGGAGTCTGTGTGCATGTGTGTGTCTTTTTGTGTCTGTTTGTCTGTCAGTGTGTGTGTGCATCAGTTCGGGTTTGAAGAGAGTGGACGAGGAGGTCAGCCCTGCTGTCTGGCCTCTCCTTTGCCCTGTCATTCTGTCTAGTTAGTACCAGACCCTCCCCTGAGTTATGTGGCCCCCTCCCCCTCCATAGCCCAGGGCATGTTGTCTGTGATGACTAAATGAAGAATCCTTCTCTTGAATTTGTAAGTTCACAGGGCAGGGCAACACATCATGCAGGGCAGCAAGAGGGGAGTTTGAAATGACAGTGCTGGGGACGGGAATAATGATGGAATAGCAGAGAGGCTGGAATAACACATGAGGGGATATTTTGTTAAATGACTTAACTTTACTCAGCATGATGGAACTGTGATGTGGTGAAAATTAAAATCTATCAAATTAGACAGGATGGCAACCACAGGCTACAGGATATCCTATTGGAAAGAGTGGCCTGTGGACTGTGCCAGTTTTTCCTGCTCTCCAAAACATTTGCATTAGCCATGACTTCCAGATGTATTAGTTGAGCTATTCCACCAATACCGCAGGCCACAGGCTAATCCTTTTCAAGGTGACTGTCTTTTTATATTGTTATTGTATCCTTTAATGACAAATATACTGTTACACTAAAAGGAATGTCTGCCATTGGTTTTACTATAAGAATGGCTATTCTTGGCTACCTCAAAGGGGAAAGTGGTCTGTCATGCTGATGATTAATGTATGAATAATGTTAACTGAGTTGTAGGTGAAGACCTCCATATTGCTCTAGGGAGTGCACTGGCTGCAGCTGAGGAGGAGGATTGCTTTGGCTGACTGGCTGCATAGCACCATAGCTCTGGCTCGGGAGTTATAATCTAAACCTAGACACGAAGCCAGCATCTTCAGCATGCTAGTAAAGCTGGTACATATTGAACTTGTTACACAGAACATGATCTCAAAGGTAGCAAGCTACAGAGGTGATTACATTCATTCAGGTGCTTCACCTCACACAGTGTAGCCTACAGCAAAATTGTAAAACATTCAGTTTCATCGTGCTAATTATGTGGAACAAACTCAGGCAAATGCAATTTGCTGCACTATTAGGGATCTTGGAAAGCATACACCCACATATGATTATGATTTGTCATCTCTCAGAGCATCAATCTCCATAAACTTCCATAAAACAAGGGCAAATTCCTGTGAATTTATATGAAATCTAAACTGAACTGTTTTGGTTTATATTTTATTTCTGTCTGTTTTGGAGGAAGCATGGCTTCAGCACACCCACACATATAATCTTGTTAGTGATTGCAGGGTTACCGAGGAGCTTGGTTTGAGTTGTCAGCTCCTGGCAGCGGCAGGTATTGTCCTGTTATACTCCAGTGGATCTGGCTCCCCTTTGGGGATTTTCAGGGGCAGCGGTAGCCGCTGTGATGGGAAAAGAAAAATGGAGGCAGACGAAAGTGGCTGCGTGCCCTCCACTGAGCTCATCATTTTGAATGACATTCTTAAAAATGGTCCAAGTGGTTCCTTAACTTCAGTGCTTGGGGATAAGAAAGCTTAGAGAGCGAGAAAATATGAAGGAATTTGAACTGTTGATAACGGTTTCTAATCTGTCGTGATATTAAGAGTCTTACACCCTGAGGGAAGGCAACGATTGAAAGAGTGCTACTGCATAGCAATTACGCCTTTCACAATAGAAGGCTCTTAATAAAACACTTTACTGAAATAAAACACCTCCATTATAGTCCTATTCATGTCTGATTTCTGACAAAGTGAAAGAAAGAATTTAATTGGAGACCTGAGTGTATAAGAAGTGTTTTAGTTTAACATTTTGTCATGTCGTGTGCTATCATGTACTAATTACTAAACACTTTTGGTAATTGGATGATTTAACAATGCAGATGGATTTCGATTTGAGCATAACGTCAGCACACACCAGAATAAAACCTGCATGTTTAGTTATAAATTATATAAATATAAATTATATTTCAGGCTGTTAGGTTACCTGTAGTTGTTGTCCTCTCCGTCTATGTGGAAGCGATCGTATTGTGAGAAGGCTTCGTTCCCCTCTCTGTCTTTTAGCTGGACATGCAGACTGTATTCCTGGGAGCTGGTCAGCTTGTGGATGATATCATTCCCCAGCCAGTGTTCCCCAGACGGCTCTCCAAAGCCCTGGATTAGACACAAAGACAGAGAAACAATAGAACAAGAAAATATTCTAACAAGGGGGATGATCTTACCAGTGACCTGCCAAGTGTTTTTGGAGTTAATATGAAAATGAACCTCAATTTAAGAAGTCACATTTATCATTCTGATGGCCCAAGACAGTCCACTGAGTTTATCCCAAAGCTATGGTCCAGTCACCTGAGACTTTAATTTGCCCTAATATCCTACCAATGATCCATCTGTGCCTGCAACACTAAGAGTAAAATTAAATCTGGCTTTGTGGACTGATCCACTGTTTGTTTGAAATTTAGAGCTGGACAACATACGCTTTGTATTACATTTTTGGCAATGGTAAAGAACACTGAATGATCACTAATACAGAATAAACTGTGCAAGAAGCTAGGAAATATGAACAAATGTAGATGCTTGCATACAGGGCACAGGGGGTCACTAAATGGTTTGATGAGCATGAAGATAATGAGAACGATATCATATAGCTTTTGCAATCAGCAGATCTCAACAAAATTGAAAACCTATAGGCTGCAATAATAACCCCTTTAAAACATAAAATGTCCCATCACTACAAACCTCTGTGCACCACAAAATCAAGACCTGGATCAATGCTTTTAGCAGGCTTCTCATTTTTAGATTTTACAGGCTATATCAACATTTTTATTTATTTTGTGAGTTTGCCAAACTACAAAATGATGACTGTTTTTCAGGGAGTAAAATGCCCTTCTGTACCATTTTGATATTTAAAAGAATTAGCAAGGATCGTGGGGTTTTGCTGTTCATGAAGACCAACAGGGTGATGAGTCTCTCAGTCAACAAATGATCAAGTATTAGCTAACTGCACGTCATTTTCCAGGCCCATATATTGTAGCCAGATAGCAGTCGAGCAGCAGCTAACGCTAGTAGATAGTAAACAATAGTCGTAATCAGTTACAGGCCTGAAGGTCTGCGGAGATACTTTGCTCAAACTGTCCCTACAGTTGCTGCTGCGAAGCTAACAGCCAGAGAGGACGGGACGGTTTCCCAGAGCCAGCACAGCAGCTCCAGACAGCGATACTCACAACTCTCCTGCTACTATAGCTAACATCACAACAACAGCATATCTTGGCAAACTAGACAGTAAGCCGAATGAAAGTCATATAATGTTACCTGAAACACAAATCATGGCTGGAATAGTGTTGTGTGGCTCACTCCGAGCCACTTTGTTTATTTCCCATTTACAGAGCCAGGGCTGTGTACAAACACCAGAGTTTTTTTTCAGCACACACTGAACGGACAGCTAGCGGACCGTGAGGAGATATTCGCTGAATTTGACAAAAAGACGTGTATTGGATTAGAATCACATACCACAGCAGTCATCACTAAATATGCTACTTGTAAATGTAATGATTAGAATAATGAAAAAGTAATTTTAGTAATGTAGGTACATTATCATCACTAAATGTGAACTATAGTAATTTTATCTGGGTTCCAAGATACAGATACACTTTAAAATGTACGTTTTTAAATTAGTTATATGTCTAATATAATAGGTCTAATATAATTTTTTGAATTATTTTAATTTTATTTTGTGGCACTCAATGGTTGTACAGTTTTCACAGTATAGTTTATTGTCCCCATTCGATGGAGCAGTGACCGCCTCCCAGACAATTATGTCTCAAACACTGCACTTATTTTGGACTGATATGCTAGACAGCTGTCTCCACCACCATCATCAAAACATCAGTTAAGGGAATATCTTTCACAAGAATGGTGTTCATCCCTCCAGTAGAGTTAAGAGACTTTTGGAATATATGCCAGCGAGGACTGAAGTTGTTCTGGTAGCTTGTGGTGTCCCCACACCTTACTACGACACGCTGTGTTGGTTTTTCCTTTACTTTATCAACCATTTGTACATTTGCATAAGGAGGCGGAATATATAGAAACAGGTGTATAAAAGAGAAATATCAAGGACATAACTCTGCAGCAGGAGTAAAAGTTAAATGATGTTAACAGGTGGAAGGCACAGTAATATGAACATGATTTCACAAAGGAAACCGCAGCGTTAACTGAAAACATGGTGCCATGTGGGTGTGATGGCTTTGACAGAAATAGTTCACTCCAGGGAAATGACAATAACATGCAATGTTCCAATCAACGATATGCCTTAAGAGGAGGGACGAAATATAGCTTTGGTTAATGAATCTCATATAGGGCTGTCAAGTACAGGATGGCACTTGCTTGACTGACAAAAGTGACTGTGAGAGGTGAAATCACAGTGTGAAAAGGCCAAATGAATTTGAAAATGCATACATTAACTGGCATATAGCCAGACTGCATACTTGTATTATTACATTTTCAAGGCAAAAGAATAATCAAACTCTACGCCAGCAGATATTAAGCATTCGTTGTTCAGTCTAACAGAAGGACATTTTCTCCTTGTTTACCTCTGAATTCTAAGTCAATTTGTCTAGCTGTCAGACTCTCTGTTTGTTATTGGTCTTAAGTGAGAGTGAATATATAGTGAGAACATTGGAGCATTTATCATTTGACCAGCAGGCCTGGGTGCAACATTTGATCAACACTGACCAAAGTTTCTGAGAATATGGAGTGTGGACGGGGCAGTGAAGCATTTTAGTACATACGGTATCTGCCATCTACAGGGCCTCTGTGCTCCCACACCCCAACTGGAACCAAATATTTATCATCCACTTATAAAAATATTGTTCTGGAAAGAGGTTTTTAAGCTGTGTTTTTTACTTTTTTTTTGGTCTCTCTCTTTCTCACTCTTTCTGTTTGTAGTCACAGTCCTCTCTGCATTTTATTTCCAATCCAAGCTGTGGCAATTGATTTGTTGGCGTGGGTGAGAGACAAATTGCTGCTCCACTCAATCCCAAACTAACCTCACTCATTTGTTCTGTGTGTAATTTAACACAGTCGAAAAGGCTTGCAAGCATATGTTTTTCTCTGTTTTTCTCTATTGCTCACACAGAATATTGATTTTATAGAGAAAACTTTGTGATAACATTTAAAAAAAGCATTATCTAAATGTAAATCCAAAAGCCAAAAGGTGTTAAAACATGCTTGATTCGGCCAGAGCACTGGAGCAATTTCATAGTCTCTTGTGTTCGATTGTTTTATATCCAGTTTGTTTTTCGTAGCTTGTATTTGGAAATGCTGTTATTTTTATCCCCACACACTCATTTCCCTACGTAGGAAAGCTATTGGGATCTTAAAAGATGGATACAAACAGTAGTGCTCTGTGGGTCATTGAAGTACATGACATGTCTGTGTGTGTGTGTGTGTATATGAGTGTGTGGGAGTATGACAGAGAGGGGGAGCGAGAGCAGGTGCAATAACATGGGGGGTGGTAGAGAACATGAGGGCGGCCAAATCCAACAACCGCAGGTCAACTGGGATCACAGGCTAGCCGGTATCCCACGGCTCTCCATGCCAGACCAGCCTTGGATCATTATTGGAACCTCCTGTCCAGTCCCGCAAAACTGATCCATACTACCTGTATTGAGAATGATGCACCCTAATCCTACTCTCTGCTGAACTCACCATTTTGTAGTCCCTCCACCCACGATGGAAGTCAACGGAGCCGTTTTTCCGATGCTGCAGCACCGTCCACCCGCCACCTCTAGTCTTCATATCACAGAACACCTGAACAACAAGCAACAAGCATTTATTCCTTAGGGCTGGGAAGCAAAAATGAATGCATTTTGAGTAGGGCTGCACAATATGGTAAAAAAAATCATATTGCGATTATTTTGACAGATATTACGACGGTGATATGATTCACGATTAGTGAGAATGATTATTTTTGTATCGCAATTTTCATTTTCACTGAAAAAACTATTAAAATCATGATGATGTGACATTTGCTGGGGTCTGTACCAAACAAACATGTTTTCTTACATATGGAGAACAAAACTTGTAGGCCAGGGCATCTCTGCAGCAATACAGTACTTCATTATAATGCTGTTTTGTCACACATTTTACTTTTATCCAAAAATTGCAGCTTCTGGAATTTAGATATTGCACTTGGCCATATTGCGATTTCGATAATATTTCGATTAATTGTGCAGCCCTAATTTTGAGAACTGGACAAAATGAGTCAAAAGGTGTTGTGCATTGAATGTTGGCATTGAATGCTTTGTCTACTTTTGAAAGACCTTTGGCTTGTCATTTTTGAGATACTGCAGCAACAACATTGACATATTATCACCTTATGGAGTTTAAGCCACCTGGCAAATTATTCAGTAATCAATTATTCATTTCCTTTGGTCTCCACTAGCTGATGAGGAAAATATCTGGCTCTTTAGCAGCTAAATGCCCCACTATGTTAACCAGCTAGTCGCATACAGGTGTTTGGTGCTGGGCAGGTAATGTGTAGTCGGTATAGTGCATAGTGCAGCTTTAGACTATAAATCATATATAAAAGTTATTTCTTTTTAAAACTAAAGCTGTTTGGCCATTGGCCATTAAAAATAAATAAAACAAGGGCTAAAACATGTTAATATTACCTAGATAGAGGTATAATAAAAAATATATGTATATTGTTATGGTATCAGTACCATATTGGTACCAATATTGAACATTTTTGCAACAATATCCAGCCTTTTCCTATTTTCCATTTGAGCCATTTATCACTGACAGCTAATCAATCCAAAGTGACTGTGTCAATAAACTGAGATTAGTTTCAAGATGTCACATTTTACAGCTTGGGAGTGCTCTACAAGAGGAAAGTGGAGAGAAAAGTGTTAAGAAATTACATAAAGAAATAAAACACACTATAGTCTCTCTGTTATTTGAAGGATGCCTTGGAAGCCTCAGGAATGGGGGGGACCCAACATTTCAGGGTGTCACGCAATGATATGACCCAGGTGGGAAGGAAAAACTAACAAATCAGCATGTTCACTTATCCCCTTGAGTGGGGGTTGAGGAGGAGGCATCTGCGTTTTTGGTTACACACATTGTTTTCTTTCTTACTTGGCTGCACATTTTGTCATGTTGATATGTTTGAAAGAACAAATAGGAATGAATTGTACTCATTCATCTAGTGACAGCATTTGAAATTTAGACTTGTTAAGGGACTTGTTTTACATACGCAAGGTGTTTAACTGGACATATTACAGTGGTAAGATTAGATGCATTTTGTTACTGAGATCCGTTTTAATTGAACAAGTGTATTCAGTCTTCATACCTCAAGGCTACAGGGTGGGACTGTGTCAGTTTTCTTAGGCACTATGTTTGAATCTCTATGCAATGTGGTCACCTCAAATTATAGATATTGTCAGTGACTTTTCTGACTCGAACAACCTCTACAACCTGCAATGTGGATAATTACTGATGAAACAAAATTGATTTTCTTGGCCAGTTGCTTGAATGTTGTCCACCAAACAACCGCCCTGACTTGTCTCAAGAGTACAGATGATGGTGTGTGGACAGCATCCCAAGGGGTCTCTCTATTTCGACATCTCAACTGATTATTTTCTGCTAGAAATGAAATTAGATTTTCCACCACTTTCCCAGAATAGGAAAGCTAAATCAAGGTCAAAAGGCACTCAGGTCTTTTACATCAGAAAACAGAGCAGGCTGGCAATATGCTGTGATTATCCTCTGGCACATTAAGCCAATGTTCTGGCCATGCATCACAATGAATACAAAAACAGGGTCATGAAAGAGAATTCTCAATTTAAGTAATTTCCCAAATGTGGTTGTTACTTTGATTTAGACCAGATCCATATTTAATACTCCAAATTCACTTATTATCATTATTATTATTATTATTAGCCAGCAAGGAGTCAGTTAGGGCCAAACCCATTACAATAAAATGCAAAACTCCAGACAACTTAAGCATTATTGCGATTTTTAAAAAAAAAGAAAAAAAAGATTATGCTGTGGTTATTATTTGTAAAGGGCTTTCAGGGGACAAAATAAGTACTTCACAATATGTGTTTAGAGAGAAGTCGTAATGTGTTTAATTTTATGAGCCCGGTGCATGTGCAGCTCTCACAAGTACGTGCAACAGAGTTATGAAAAATTTAAAAAGAAGCTGATCCAAACTAAGAATTATTTGGTTTGTAGACATCGTCATTATTCACAACCTTGGTGATTAAAAGTGACATAGATGGATAGATAACTCATATGGACAAATCTGCATTCCACGCATACAGTATGTGTATGCTTTTCGTCTCTTGTCCAACTGAGAAAGCCTGTTTTCTGCTTTGAAAATAGGGCAATTTGTATTTGCCCCACTTTTATGTAGCCACCCAGATTGCCAGCCACATTAGAATTAGATGGCATAGATTGAAAGCAGCAATGATTTGGGGAGTACTAACTTGCATCAGTGGAAAGGCACATTGGCCCCAGTTGGCAGGAAACACATGGCACCAGAGCCTAACACCTGGCTGCCTTGCCCACAGGAAATGAAGAGGAAGAACAGAGGAAAACAGAGGCGATGGAAGATGTTGCCAACCAGCAAACTAGACTGAAAGTAATGAATAACGAAAAACTGTTTCACTGTTATCTTTCTTTTTCTGTGGTAAGCTCTGAGAGTGAAGATTACAGCCAAGAATGCTAGCTCTGATTCAAAGAAAGGATAGCCTGCTGGTGGATGCCATGGTTGACTTAGCAAGGGCTAGCTACTTCAGGTCAGCGGAGGTACCTCCTAAGCTTTTCTGACTTTGCATTCAGCAGCGCACACTCACCATGAAGCCTGCGGGGCATAATGCTTCTGTTGCTTATTATTTTAGCTCTTTGTAACCCAGCATGGCACTCGCCTCCCTGCAAATTACCATTACATCACACCAGTTTGTCCTTCCAGTGTTTACTGCGGTCCAAAAAATAATGATAAGCCCTCTGAATGTCATTATGAAGTTTGTGTGAGCATTACATTATGCAGGCCGGGCAATGTAAAATGATTTGAGTGCTAAATACTTCCAAAAAAAGTTTCATGTCACAGTCAGTTAGGTGATATTTGCAAGAAAAGGCCAATGACCTTTAAAGCCTTACTACCTTGACAGTCTGGGTGGAGTTGGGGAGGCGTATGCTATATATTCCACTCTCTGTCACTCCAGACCGCAGGATCTCCGCACAGTCCCTGAAACTAAGCAGCTCCTCCTTGGGCATATTGGAGATTTCTGCAAAAACATGCAGGCATTTATTTACAGATGGCAACCTTATGGGTTTTGCACACAAATCCCAACCCCATATGTGAGTTTTCTTGTAACGTTAAGATCTAGCTTAAGCCTGCAGTGCATGCATGTACATAGTGTGTCAAGATTTGAATTACAAGCTGCTCTAGGTGATATTTTTCATGTAAAATGAATGCTTAAATCACAAATCCCATGCTGATGAATTGAAATACTGTAGAATCCTCTTTTTGCCTAAATGAAATTCTGGTGATTATTGATACTATTAGTCAGTCTGTTTTTGCACTAAGGAAGTAATAAATGATGGGAATGCAATATTACTGTGTGCTAAATACTAGTGAGTGAATGGTCTGTCCACTGATTCACATAATATTTGTTATGTCTAATATTTGTTGTCTTATACACGTCTTTTATACCTACAGAACTTTTATATATTTAAATGTGTATCTTTTGTTTAAAATAACTGATGTTGTCAGTACAATATGCTCATTCATTCAAAAACTGTAAACCCCTCAGCCTTACCATTGCAGTGGTTGACCATAGTCAGCAGCTGCTGAACAGTGTCTGTGAGCACGGCCTGCTGTCTCTGAAGTAAGGTGCTGTTGAGCGTAGAGCTGCCCAGTTCACCCTGGAGCTGACTGACCAGTCGACTCTGCCTCTCCAGAAGCTCTTTAAGCTGCTGCTTTTCACCCTGCAAGCCCTGCAGCTCCCTCCCATACCGAGCCTCCAGCGCTAAGAGCCTCTGTTCCAGAAAACTGTCAAAGACAAAAAGCAACAAAAATCACTGTGTCTTGTTGTGTTGAATCTTCACAGTACACTGGAGTAAATCAGAAGAAGTCAAATCAAGTGTTAAGATGCATATTGAATGGTATGTGAAGATATAAGAGAGAGGGTGCATGTGGAGAATCCATCCATTCAGCATTTATCTTTCACAGCCGAGGTTGCACAAACTTGCACATTTACATGAGGATGACTAATAGACATCAGCGCAACTGTCTCATTGGGCTAACATCATATAAACACCTGTACTGCAGCAGCATTCACAGATGGGCCTGCATGCTAAGCCCCTTGATCATAGCCATGAGGCAACCAACAATCTGACAAAGTGTGTGTGTGTGTGTGTGTGTGTGTGTGTGTGTCTGTCTGCACAAGTGCCACACCCCCACCTCCAAATGAAGATCATAAATCCCTGCAGCCTGATTTTTATGGCTTTGACTAACGACTCTGCAGCAGTTATTTATTGAAACAATCCAGCCACCTAGATTGAACAAGCTACTTTTCAGCCCTGTGCACACGCAGCTGCTGCACTAAACGTGTATCTCAATCTCCCACCTTAGGCAGCGACTCAGTATGTGGCCTGGAAGGAAAGCTGGATCAATCCAAATACTTTTTTAAATCACTTCCATTTCATATTTGCTTTGTGGTAGAACACTCAATAAAAGTGGCAAAGAAAGCTAACAAATTGTTCTCCAATATGTGTATTTTTTTTTTTTTTTGAGGAACAGTCAAAGTGTAGAGTGCAGTGGTAAACCAGCACAGCACTGTTTAAACAGTTAGGGGCTTTGACAGAACAAACATGGCATTTTGTATCACATTGCATCCTGGGCAATTAAACTGTTATGCTTATGATCTTGTGCTATTTATTATTATTGCAATGTATATTGCTATTAGACTGCTCTCTACTCTCTCTCTCTGCAAAATGCTGCACTTCCTGCCAATAGTATTTTACATGAAATGCTTATGAAAACAATGTCTCTCTGCTCTTTTTAGTTGGCAGCAGTTCAAATACTGGCTCCATGCCCTCAAGGATCAGCAGCAGTAGCCCTATACAATCACTGCAGTCCTTATTTCCCTTTTACTCCACAGCTGCCTGGCTGAAAATCTCTTATGACCTTTCTAATTTCTTGCGTCCCATCATGATGTGTACCCATGTGAAGATGTATTCATTTATTGACATGACAGAGCCATGTCACTGACTTGAAGGACGAGGGCCAAAGGGCAGAGCGGGGCCAAAAAGGGCCTGATGTGTAACAGGTGTTGGAGCTGGGGCACTGTGTTCTCCCAGTCACACGTGGTACAGATGGATGGAGTGATAAACAATCAGTTACCAAAAGAAAAAGAAAACACCCACCCCCTTTCATGCCGCCCAGCACCCTGTCCTTAACCCCTGCTGGCCCTAATTTGACCTTGTGTTCCTAGAGAGAAGAATGGGAAACCCCTCCTAACATGCACTGCCTATTCACTGCCGAACACACACACACACACACACACACACACACACACACACACACATATGCTCACACAATACACATTATATTGTTAAGTGCCCTGTTTTTCAGATCTGGTGGAGTCTTTTCTTTTCCAGTTGTATGAAAAGGACCAGTTTCATACATGCACATGTACATATACAGTACACTTTTGATGGTCTTTATTTTTGCCACCCAATGTCAAGTAGCTTTTTCCTGAGAAAACATTCTTTGGTGAACAGGAAGAGATGCGTTTTATGTTTCCTACAGCAGCCACACCAGCTCATTTGGAATCAGTAAAGGCAAAGAAGCAGCTAAGTGGGCAAAGAAAATAGCACCACCTACAACAACTAAAGCCTCACTAACAGAAAATCCAAGAAAAAACACAACATTGTGGTAAGTACCCTTCTTGACGGATAGGTGATCTATCGGAAATGAAAAGCAAAAACAACTGCAGAAAACTTGTAATGTCCAAAAATGAGAGAAAAAGGGCCTCATGAATTGCCGCTTAAACTAACATAATGGATCTGAAAATGAAGTGCCTATACACAGAAAAACCCACCAGCGAAACAACCCTGGAAATCTTGCATTGACTAAATTGTTCTTGCCTGAATAATCTTTTGAAGTGTGTGTGTGCTCACCCGTTTTTATCACTAAGGCGTGAGATCTCCTGAGTCTGGAGGAGAATATGTTTCTCCAGCCGGTTAGTGAAGAGCGAGTACTCGAGCAGCTGGATCTCCAGGCGACTTGTCTGGTTTAACACCTACAGATTGAGAAAAAAAACAGAAGAATAACTCTATCACAATACATGCCGGTTGAGGAATAGATAAAAATGATTGATGAAAAGATTGGCAAAAAAAGGGTGCCCACCAGTTTAATTAATGAAAAGCACCCTTGGGGATAAACAATGGCGCACAGTATATCACAAGGCTCATAATGCTCATTATTTGATCTTTTGATGAACACTTGAGCAAGAATTATCTCATACGCACCTGTGACATGTTTTGAAGTTGATGAAAGATGAAACAAAAACCTGAACAAAGCAGATATTTGTACAGGTTGCGGTTTCACATCAACTTTGATAAGAGAAAAAGAAAGCATGAGGACCAAAACAGCCCAATCTGTAATAACAGCTCTGTGGCATGATTGAAGACACATCTGTGTTGTGCTACTGAGTTTTATGTTTTAATTGGCTTGTTGTCAGACGCCGAGCTCAACTCATTGTGTCAATCAGAGCCTGTAGAACCAAATACCAGCTGTTTTAAAAGCAGTTGCCGCCACCTTTGGCCATGGCTTCTCAGCAGGTTACTTCTAATTTACATTTAATTAGCTATTCGCCAAGTGTTTTACAAGTGACATCATTTGTTTTTGCATGGGTGTGACCCCCACATTTGGATTGGATGCAAACAAGTTATCTCACGCTCACTCAAATGCTTCCTCATGAGCTCACCTGGGTCTCAACGTCTGTCAGTTTGCGGGTCTGCTCGGCTGATTGGCTGAGGAGGTTGGTTCCCATTTCCAGCATGGCAGCTGTCTGGGTGTGTACCGCAGTTCTTTTCATTTCCTCCATCCCAGAGCGCACATTCTCCTGGATGAAGTTCTCTAGCTGTAAGGCGAACAAGCAGACTCTGAGAATATTATCCAGGATGTAAGATTCCCTAGTTTCATTGTGGTGATAACCATATTTTAGGAGGTAATGTCCCTATATGTTCACTGACAGCTTGATGCAGTGTGAAAGTGGCAAACTTGGAGTGAGAAGTCTTTTTCACCTCAATCTTTTCAGGTGCTATGATGGAGTCATGGAATTTAGTAACCCTAGGGTATCTATCTATCAGTCTGCAGGTCTACCTCAGGCAAATACCAACCCTTACATGAATAAAATCATGCAGTGTATAGGCATTTCAATGGGATTTCAAAAAGAGCAGTAATGATATACACCAAGAGGGTGACATCATGATGTTCGTGTGCAGGACTTCAGGGATAGTCGCCTACACTCTGTAATCAGTCACAAGCTCAGAGAAAGATATACTGACTAAACCCATCATATGTTGCTGCAGGAGTATAAATAAGATGGCATCCATCTTGCTCCAATAAAAAGATTTTCTTATTAATGTGGTCGGTTTGAGAAAACGGCATCTGGAAGACAAATTTGTCTTTTCCTGCCGTGAACGACAGAATTTTGGTTTGACGCTTAACAGGCAATGGCCTGTGACTTGCAATAAAGCAAAGTAGAATATTGAGCAGTTATATTTATGACTTTTCTGGGGAAAGATCGGACTTTACTCATTAAACCACATGACTGGAAAATGAAGTCTCTAAGGAGAAAGCATTCACAATTATCCAGCTAATGAGTGGCTATTTGCAAAAATCTAAGAGAATTCAAATGGGACTATGATGGTTTGTTTTTTTCAATACAAATGCCCATTTCAGAGAGGAATGGGATTATGCATAATGCATTGCCACAGGAGAGGGCTTTTTCTATTTTGTATGCATTATGAAAAATACTGATCCAAGTGGGCAAATAGAGATGAATCTGCAATTAAATTGTTTTCCTGCTTGTAATCTTTCTCTCTTTGTCTCTCACTTCCGCTTGATCTCTCTCACTAACTCCCTCTTTCATTCAAACTCTCTCTCTCTTCCCCCCTCTTGCTCGGTAAATCCGTCTCTCACATTTTGCTACTTCAGGACAACTGAGACATCAGAAAAAATCCCTCCATAACGAAGGTTATGAAGAGATTACCAAGCGGATTAAGGCCAACTCCAAAAGAAGAACCAAAGATCCCTGCATCAGAATCAGCCTCGTGTATTGAAGCTGCTATCAGCCGCCTGTCCAAAGTGTTGCTATTATAGCCTTCTGTGATAGAGCTCAATCCTGAGGTCTTAATACACTCCATCTCCCACTGCAAATTGCATTAATTGCAGCTCTGTCACATGCTCTACTATGCAGCCAGATAAATCACATTTGGGATGTAGCATTATTCTGTCTTATTGTGTCTAAGAGGGACAGAGTAGGGATCAGTGCTGAGAAAATCATAGGAGTTGTATCACTTCATATTTTAATTGTAGAGCCATTAGACACATTTGTTCTCACTTACAATTACAGAGGAGAGGGGGAACATATCTGCAGGGTGTTCTAGCAAATGATAATGATGGATCGAAGCACATTGGGATAGGTATGACTGTGAGGAACAGGAATGAATAAGTTTCCATGAAAAAGGTGACTTGATTGATGTGTCAACACCATGTGAATCTACTTTTTATGAGAGGTACAATTAAGGGTCAGTTTACCAAAATGACAAAGACACATATTTTCTCACTTACTTCTTGTGGTGTCTAACCATGCAGATAGCTTTGGTTTTATTCAGATTTCTCCACCCAACACAATGGACAAGAACGAAATTTTGTTTGTAGAAAACTCAACAGCAGAAACAATCTCCATGTTATTCTGGGTCACTGTGGCCAGTTTTCATTGGAACTACAATACTTTCTGTTGAAGAATTTGTCCCTGTGAAAATGTTTGACAGCATGTTCTATGGATTCTCCAGAGTAACCAGGACATTGTTTCTGGAAAGAGATGTTACAGTTATTTTCAGCTGGAGTCTCATCAAGGCTAATAGTGGCAGTGACAGTCGATCCACCACTTTAATCTCTACTGAAATATTTTTTTTTAAATTCTGGATGGATTTCCATGAAATTTTGTGCAGGTATTCATGGTCCCCAGAGGAATCCTAATGACTTTTGTGATGCCTGACATTTCATCTAGTGCCACCAGCAGGTCAACACGGAAAACTAAGATGGTTAAAAGTTATACCTGCTAAACATCAGCATGTTAGAATTGTCACTGTGAGCATGTTAGCATGTGGACATTAGCATTTAGCTCAAAGCACCGCTGTGCATAAGAACAGTCTTACAGAACCGCTAACATGGCTGTAGACTCTTAGTCTTGTTTAAATGTAATTTTTCAATGCTGTGAGCGTCACAAACAAAATTCCATTCACCCCTTTCATATCAGATATCACAGAACCTTGGCCAAATAAAACCAAAACCATCCTATGCCTAGATACCACTAGAGGTTAAGTAAGAATATATGTTTTTTGTAATTTGGACTCCTTGAGATGTTTCTAAGTCATAGGCCATAGTTTGAGAACATTCAAACGGAGAAAAGGTGTGTATGTTTAAGGAAATAAAAGAAAATACCAATTGTATAATGTGAGTAATGTGGGTGATTTTAATGTTGTCTTAATAAAATAAGACTGGGCCAGGAATTCCGGTCACCAGGGGTAGCGTCGCCACCTTGATCTCTATGCAATATTTCTGCATTAGCATAATCTGCACAGGCTCTTAAAAGCACTAACGAAAGCACGCTCACATCCCTTTTGCCAACCCCTCAGGGCAGCAGAAGGTAAACGGGGGGTTGCGTTGGGGGTTAGTACAAAATAAAACAAACACTAGTTTCTTCTTGGAAACACCAGAGAAGAATTCTGAAACATCAATACAGTCCTGTTGCACTCGTTCACGTGGAGATTCCTCTGCGGAACATGCTGGATTAGTATGTGTGCTCCTTAGTTTGTGTGTGTGGGTGTATGTTTTCTTTCAAGGGGTTTGGGTGGAAGGCTCACAGTAAGAGTCATACCATCCCAAGGGAAGCTGTGAGTAAGATCATACAAAGTTTCACAGACACACCGACACACTTGCCTCAAGCTCTTCCGCATGTATATCACCAGTTTCGCCCCAAACTTATGCAGCTAGGCTTAATGAGCTCCACAAGGTGCTGAAAAGGCTTTGCCATCTGGGGTCAAAGGTCAGCATACCCTTGTGCATGTCCCAAAGATGCTCTCTAGGGTTGTGCTATGTTTATTTGGAAATCCCACCTACAGTATGATCATTTATACATCACTAAGGCCTGGTGGGGGTAACTTGTTGAAAGGTTGGATCTTTGTGTTCATTCCAGTCTTTATGTGGAGGAAGTTTGGCAACGGAGCAAGATATGTGTCAGCAGAGCTTTTTCTGTGGATGGGGGGGATTTAAACTGCATCTCCTTCATGACCACTCATATCACAGCTCTGGTGGAGAGAGTGAAAGAGAGAGACTATGTTGCACAGAATATACCCAAGATATGTACAATATGTCATGCTTTTGTATTCTACAATGCAGCCTGTGCTCTGCAGACTGTATGCATGAATAATATATTGCACGCACGAGGGAAAGTGTGTGTACTCTCTCACTATCTCTTCCTCGCTCCGTCTCTCAAAGACACATATACATACAGTGTGGCCTCATGGGAGTCTTTTCATGGAAGCTATAGGTCTCCAGTTCATAGACTGAGCATCAGACAGAGTGTGCACAGGGGAACTGAGTGTGTGTTTCCAAGTGCGTGTCAAGACAGGGTGAGCAAGATAGACAAAGAGTTTGAGATCTGAAGTCAAGGTGTGAGATGAGACACATTCATCATCCCAGAGGTGCAGAACGGTCCAGATAGACGTAAAGGAGATGGATAGAGAGGAACGGAGTGTCAAAAGAAAAGGGAGACTGGGGAAAGGAAAGGAAGGAAAAGGGCAGACAATTTTGTGGTGAGTGAGAGTGGGAAGTGACAGTAGCACAGGAAGAGCTTTGGCATTCATAATACCCCATTTTCAAACCCTGAAATATAATCAACATGTTTGCTCTCAGTTGGCCAATCTAAACACTCGACACAAACCCATATAATGGGCCCGAGGATTAGTTCATACCATAAATATTCTGTGAGTGATGCAGACAAGAATAGAGAGATGGGTGGAGAGGGGTGGCGTGTCAGTCAGTCTGTCCTAGACAATGGCCCAACACTGATTCTGTGCCCTGATGACCTTAGCAATGAAAACACTATTGTGAAGCCACTTTTAATCGCATCATTTCATTTTAGTCATAATCCAGGCTAAACGGAATTGCAAAGGCCAGTGGCCCGGAAAAGAGACATGTTGAAATGTGTCTCCAGCAGATAAACACATTTTT
This sequence comes from Siniperca chuatsi, assembly GCF_020085105.1. NCBI lineage: Eukaryota > Metazoa > Chordata > Actinopteri > Centrarchiformes > Sinipercidae > Siniperca > Siniperca chuatsi. The sequence continues at coordinate 19,223,712 of NC_058058.1, read as the reverse complement.
TCAGTAAGAAACGTGTCATATTTTTGTGTCAGCTGAGTTTGCTACACAGAGTCTTTTAATGGGCTTAAACATGAGTCACGAGTGAAGTTTCTATGTACTTGTTGCCCGTGGGGGTGAAAATACTAATTTCACAGGTTTAACTGTGTGAGACATATTTGGCACCGTCTGATATTAGCAAATGTATTTCATCGTCATCTCATCTTTCTCCTCTCGCATGCAACAGGGAGTTCTGGCATCCCAGTGGTCTTAAATACAGACACACACTGGCGTTGTCATGGAGCCAGATATACATACAGCAAGCATCCAGGAAATCCCAGCTAAGCGCTGAACTTATCAATAATGAAGGCTTGTCAACAGATGTTATCGGATAGTGTACTCTGTGGACATCCCATGCTTTTTTCCCCCCAGCATTTTGTTTGAAGGTCTGCAGGCTAAAATAGGACATGTAATAAGGACAAGAAGAAGACTGTGACAGCAAAGAGGTAGAGTAAGACTGGTTAGATGACACAGGACAGAACTGGTTTTAGTCAGCAGTTCAGAGACCTTACCTTCTGCAGCCACAGGGTGTTATTCTCCATGGCACTCTCCAGATTCTCCAGCTTCCTCTCCTGCCAGGAAGGCCTCTCCTTTTGGGCCTTACCTGGCTTGGATTGGCTTGTATCTGGCTCTGCCTCAAGCGGGGAGTCCCTCTGGAGGGTGTTGGTGACCTGGAAGTCCTTTAAGGGATGGCAGTGCTCCACCTCGGGGAGGATAAAGGTGTAGCTGCAGGGGCCGTGCTGCACGCGGTGCTGTTGGCGCTCTGAGCCGATCGCGGTGGCCAGCAGGTAGGCCAGGTAGGCAAGGGTCAGGGCCAGCAGGCGGCCCATGTCAGGAGAAAGAGAGGGAAAGGGGAGGGAGGGAGGAGAGGGGGGGAAAAGAGGTTGCTCCACCTGGTAGAGCAGGGAAGTGGGTCAGGTGAGTTTCCCCTTTGGTCCTCTGTATCTCCTATATCTTTTTTTCGCCTCTTGTTAAAGTGCCCCTTAAGACTCTGACTCTGTCTTCCTCCTGTCTTCACAGTCCAACTCCTGCTGCTCCTGTCTCTGCTTTATCACTTTCTCTTCTTCTCTTTTGGCTGGCCCTCCTTTTTGCTGTTGCATCCAGAAGTCTTCTTTTGCCCAGTTCCTGCTCCTGCTGTTCCTCGTGAGGGTAGACAGAAAACACACACAGGAAAAGGGGATTGCCTCTTATTGTAACTCCAACACTCAGCCAGCGCATGCAGCTCAGTTCAGGAAACCAACAGCAGACTTCCCTCCCACCATTTATGTCTCTTCTGAAAAGTTGCTTTCCTCACTGCCTTCTTTTCAAGCTGCTGGAGTCCATGCGTTGGTCCGGAGGAGAGGTGAGAGGAGGGGTCGAGTGGAGAGTGGCCCGCTTCAGGATGTTGACTGAAGTGGTAAAACTCTTAAAGTAGAGAGAGTGGCGGACCTCTCCACACACACATACACACATGCACCTCCTTAGCACATAATCACTCAACCACCCTTCCCTCTTTCACTTTCTCCCTCCCTCTTACGGTACTCCAGTTTGCGGGGGTTAGAAGAGGAAGCTGCAAAAATACACACTGCTCACCACAAGAACAAGAACTAGGAACTTTTTCTGACAACTTTTTGCTCCCTACCATCTCTCTCTCTCTCTCTCTCTCTCTCTCTCTCTCTCTCTCTCTCTCTCTCTCTCTCTTTCTCTCTATATATATATCTCATTCTCTCTCTCTCTCTGAAATTCAAATTTCCTTTATTTGCATAACCAAAATTAAGTACAATACTGCAAACATATGTTATACACAGATTATTTAAAAAGGTAAAATAATAAAAGCATGATAGTTTAATGCCAGTAAAAAAAGACAACAAATGGTTTGTAATAAGATATTTTAAACTCAAGGTTCAGTTGCTAGATTTTTCCTGAGCTTTCAACCATATCTCACAGAGCTTTCGACCGTATCATTCAGAAGTAAGTGAACCTTGGGATTAGAATATTTTATTTTACTGAAATGAGATAGTTTAGTAAGGAGTTTGACAATGTTATGTAATGGTAACATGAGAACCATAGAAGGAAAGAGATAAAACTAAAAAAAACTGGAGGTAGATTTTAAAGGTGTTGTTCTACTGGTTTTCCCTCTGGCTGTGACATATTTTGCTTCCAAGGCAATGTCATTTTTTCCCGAAGTAAATATAGAATTTTGATTTAGTCTGAGAGTGTGTCGAATTATTGGTATTGGAGTTTTCTTTTGGTGAAGAACTTGGTTCTTCTGTTTTTACACAGGCTGCACCATGTGCTGCTCTGTCTCTACCTCTTGTTGTTGGCTGAACTGACTCTGTCTGTTTTCTCTGATTTGCCAGGTTTGTCTGTGTCCACCACTGTCAGTGGCCAAGTCTGTGGTCACTCAGTCTGTATTTAATTATTGTATTAGCCTATTGTTGCGGACATTTGAATTCCCCTCACTTTTTGTGGAAGGAAATATAACTGTAGTGATACAGCAGCGTCGTCTATTTTTCAAAAGAGAACAAAACGTTTTTGGATATATTTGTTGTCTAAGTGTCTAAGCTTCAAGACTAAGTGGGCATTTCCCATGGCAGTGTTTGACTGACATCTGAGAACTGTAGTGCGCAGCTGAATGGAGCATGTCATACTGTATGGGCTACGGCTGTTGCTATAAGGCATTTACACCTTTTCTATCGAGCCCATATAGTGTTGGCTATCAACTGTCAGCGATTTAATCTTCAAACTGTTCACTCGGTAAGTGGAAGCTCGTTAGCCCAGCTTGCTAACGTTAGCACTAATTCCCACTGGACATCACTTTCCGTCCATGTTATTTCAATACTTGCTAAGTCATTGTCCAGCTCCTGCACACTGTGTTGTGTTTGTCCCACATTATACAAACGAGAGGGATCTACCTAGCATTAGCTATCTCTGATCAATGGGTCCAGTTGTGTTAATGGCAAATGTCCAGACTGTTAAAACTCAGCAACGGTTTGTCCTGTAATCTCAGCACTCCGTGTTGGGAATCATGACTCAGAGTGATGCAGGAGGCACTGAAATCACAGATGGGACTAAGCAACAGCTAACAGCGTCACTATCCTAGCTAGTTAACAGTCTGTGTGGCTTTTGGAATTGATATCGATATTACGAGCTATTTTAATGCCCACCCACACAGATATTTTACCAATTGACTGTTCAGTGCTAAATAGCATTATTTAGCAAGTTTACCTTGAGTTTTTGTTGTAGATGTCCAGTGGTTGATGTACTTTCTTTTTTTTTTGGCTTAAGAGCAGCTGGATCCTCTTGGCAACATAGAATACAATGGTGGGAGCTGGGTTAAGTGCCTTTTAAGTCTTTATAGAATTGTATTACTTTTTTTTTAGGTACTAATTAAAAATATAAATCGGTCTACTTCATTGTTTGTTCTGTTTCTGTGGCCTCCGAGAACACTCTCTCTCTATCACTTACATTGTCATCTCCATCGCTTTCCATTTCAAATCAAATCAAGTTTATTGTCACATATACAATATCTATTGAAATTTGTTCTCTGCATTTATCCCATCCTAAGTATTAGGATGGGCAGAAAGGCCCTGTCCCGGACAGGATCCAAATCTAGGACCTTCGTGTCACCACGCTGCCCACTACTGATGTCCTTATCTCCCGCTGAGGTATAAAAGATTCTATCCATACTATAGCACAGATCATTCACTTAACCCATTAAGACCGGATGCAACATTTGCGTGTATAATCATAGTCTGAATGGACGTGGTCACAGCAGGGCACCAAACTCACTTTCAATACATCCTGCTTCTTTTTTTTCAATACTCTCCTGTGACAGTGATCATGTACCACTGACTCAAACAAGCAAAATAAAACTAACATTAGACTTTCAAATTAAACATTTTCTCTCTTCCTCAGTTTTGTCTCTCTTTTTTTTGTGCTTTTTCCCATGTTAATACTGCATTAGGAGACAGTACAGTAAAGTATGAAAGTCTTAATCGTTCATATACCTTTCATGCACTGTAGAGTCTTAGCCCTTATCTCCCAAGCATGATGAGCATTCCACGATGCCACTGTTGTGTGGACGTTTAATGACCCAGCAGCTTAAAACCCAGTGTGTGGCCCTATCACTCAGCATACCAATGGCTTGGATCTATAGGGATATGCATCATCTCATATACATCCCGGTCATTCATGCACAGCACCCACCTTGCGAACACTGCACGACTGATTGATTAGTAAATTAACTTCATTGCATAGATGATGGTGCTGATTACCCAAGCAGAGCTGTCAGTGTGTGATTTTAGAAAACAAGAAAAATAAAGGATATTTGACTTCAGCCTCAAACTATGGTGTGGTTTTGTTTTATTCTGCGCAGTGTCTCTCTGTAGACTGTGGTCAGACATCAAATTGACTTGCTGATTCAAATTAAATGACTTCCAACTACTGTTCAGGGCTGGGAGAATTCCCTGTAGTATCTATTCTTGCCATGGATAATAATCAGATGTCACCTTATGTTCAATGCTGTCCCACAATTGTGAAAATCTGGAAACTTGGATATGAGCAGCACAATAAAATTGAAAAAAAGATGTTTTCCCACTGAGATGATTTATGCATGCTTCTGTTTTTATCTGTAAAACATATTTACATGTGAGACTTGTTTGAGATTAAATGAAAGGTGGATATAGCAAGTGTATTAGGTAACAGGACGCAGCAGAGTAATGATCTCGTGCAAACTCACTGACACTGTGATATGCTGAAGGAGACCTCTGACCGTGGTTCCCCTTGTGGCCTCTTTCTGGAGAATAAAAAGAGCACATTCACATTTTATTGCACTTAGTTTTTCATATAAAGACAGACTGAAGAGGAAGATGGGATTAGATCTTTTTGGCAGAGGACGGGACCAAGCAGAAATAAACCAAGTGACAATCTAAGTCAGGTTGGAGAGAGATGTATCGATATAATTATTTATGGAGATGACTTGAACAATCAAACTGCCTCAGGTCTGCCTTGTGTCCAGAAATACAGTATGTATCATCACACTGTTTCCAGTGTGTAATCACAACATGAGAGTAAATATTTAATAATAAACAGAGTCTGCTTTCAGTTACGCAACTGGATATGAGCGAAAGTGAAAAGTAGACGTTGCTGTGTGCAGAGAGGAGTTTGACTGCCGTCCAGTATTCTTTCTTGAAACAAATATCTGCTCATAAACCAGGCCTACATCCCATTCTGAAACACTCCATAGAGTATCTCACATAATATATATCTGTGCATGTAGGTTAGCTGTTGGATATGTGGAACAAACTCTTAGGCTCTCTTCTCTTTCTCACATATTTCACATATACAGTACATGCACATCTTGTATGTCGGTGTATCAGGCGGTCCACCCACTTTGGTCCAGGCTGAAATATCTCAACTTTGTACAGACATTCATGATTCCCAGACGATGAATCCTACTGACTTAGGTGATCCTCTGACTTTTCCTCTAGCACCACCATGATCGAGTCAAAGTTTCTGTTTGTCAGATTGTTTGGTTCATGACCAAATACCTGCAAAACCAATGAAATATTAGTTAAATATCCTTCATTGGTGAAGGTGATGAATTATGTGCTACAATAAAAACCTGTGTTAATATATTTTCACATCAGTCATCTGCATTATTTTTAGATTTATCCCAAAAATTTGAAGGAAACATCTCATATATAACATTAAGTGTTTTGTTCATTGAAATGTACATTTCAAAGATATACACATTTTCTGCCATATAAAACAAAGTATGATATAAAAAGAAATTGCCTGTGGCCCATAATTCAGTGTGCTGCAGTTTAACGCTCTCCCAGGGGAATGCTGGTTGTTTAGTTTAGTGTCTCCTGTCAGGTCGAGGTATTTCCCACTGCTCCCTGAAGGCCCTGAATCAATCCGCCTGCTGGATTTGAAGGTGACATTCAGACTGGGTTTCTTCCTCGTCTGCACCACTTGTCACCCAACCCTGTCCCCCGAGAAAAGTGCTATGAAAGTGGCAGAAACAAAACCATAAAAAAAGACAAAAGGAGAGCAATCATTTTGTGTTAAAAAGGCTCAAGAAAAGAGAATAAACATGAGGTCAGTATTTTATTTTATTTTTAGAAGCCAAACTTGCTGAAAGTGTTCACTATGCTGAACCCATCTGTAGCCTCACGTAGTGGGACCCATCACTCCACACAGCAATCTAAACCTTCCTCTTGGGTAGGATGGAAAGACCAGAGAGAGAACAGAACTGCCCCAGATTCCACTTAAAAGTTCCTCCTTTAAAGGCCCGTCCGAAACACTTAACACCCTCATCCACTCTCATCCACTCAGGCTGTCACTCACAAATGACCATCTGTTTAAGATCTGTTCGTTCAGACTGGTATATGAGAGAAATGTAAGAAGTGTCCAGCTCATGCTGGCCTGTTACTGTCTGCAGTGGGTTAATTATAATTATAACAACAATAATGATGATGTTAGCATAGCTTACTTATACTGCCTCCCCTCATGCTGTTTCTGGGAGGACAAGGCATCCAGGCAACAGAGAGCCCAGGGGAGCTGTTCTGAAGAGAAAATAAAGTTTAGCTCCGCTAATTTGAACTGGAAATAAGATGAACTTGAATGAACCGCATCTGACAAACCAAAGAGCGAGACCAGTCCTGCTATAGTCAGTGTTCACTGAAGACATGCAGGGCAACTAAATCAAACTCCTGATGCATTCACTCCCTTGTGGGTCAAATCACTTGGGCAAAGGTGCTTGAAGATGACATAATCACAAACTGACAAGTCCAGAACAAATAAAGCTCCAAATTCAGAGCTGGAGACTGAATTATAATTCAAATGCCATGGAGAGTGATTCACCCGTGGACCCTTTTGATTGTGTACACAATGATACACATTCATTTCCATGGAGACTAAACAAATAGAATGGTTGGTGTTCCTCTTTCCCGATACAGGATAGCATTACCTCTCCTGACCCACCTATCAAAACAACCAGGCAGGCTGTTCTAAAGAGGAAATTCCTGCACTGGCAAGAAAAATCTATGACTGACCATAAAACCCAACCTTACTGCAATTAAAAAAATTAAATGTACTTGTGTGGAATTGATTGAGGCTGATGCAGACAGAAAAAATAATGGTGTTGACAAATGAGCACTTGGGAAATAACAGTTTCTCATTCCAACTCCAGCATTCAGTCGAATATTAAATGTAGACTGGTAAAAAGTTGTGAGAATGTAGCGCTCAGTCTATGTTTAGGCCTGCCAACCACTCTACATAGACAATTTAACAGCCCTCATAAAAACAGGAACATTAAGCAAAGCAGGTCCAGGTCCACGTCTGTCTCTCATCGACCTTCCTCATCCGTTCCCTATTTGATCCACTTCTCTTGAATGAAAAATGTCCTGACTTTGCTCCCTTTATAAATTTCCCCATCTAAATTGCTACTCCTATCCGTCTCTGACACATACGGTCTGCTATGTGAGAGCTGCCGGTTTCACAGCCTAGAGACCATTATTCATAGCAAGCTGTCTCTTGTAAAACACCACAAGAACCTGTTCGAAGCCTGAACGCAATTAATTAGAGAAATAGGCAGATGTGTAATGTGGTGAATTTTTACCACTGTTGCTTCCTGCCCGATGATGACTTTTGCAGAATTTTAACAGAATTGGTTGTGGTGCTTGGAAATGATGTGTGGCAATGTGTGTGATGATGGCAATGAATGATATTAAATGATGATGTCACAACAGAGACTAAACTGTAAGCCATCAGGAAAATCATCTGCTTCATGCAATCACACTTCATGTCACCTTTGCTCCTTTAACATGTCTGTTTCCATTCTTTCACCCCCTCTGGTTAGAGAGGTTTTCAGTGGCTCCACACGTGATGCAACTATAAAGACCTGTAATGTACTGCATATGTGATTTCAAACTGCAGTGTGTGAGGCAGTGAGTGTGTGTGCATGGTTAGGAGGCACCTCTCTTGTTGTGCAGTGAGATTACGGTTATGCAAAGCATTTTATGGATGAAACACATATTGGAAGCAGCTGCTTTTCTCCAGCTGTTCTCCCATTGCCTTTGTTGTGTGTTGGGGATCAGGAAGTCCACCCTGGTGCCCAATAGCCCAACCGTTGCTACCTTCCAAGCTAATGAAAAAGACATGTACTTACAGGTATGCAGGCTTGAATCTGTTGCTTTTACTAAATGTCATGGAAAAGTTATTTTGATGGCTGCTGTGTCAAGATACTGTTGTTGTATTACAACTGCCGTGTAGGCACATGTGTCTCTGCTTTGTAAAATGAGAGGGGTATCAATGCCTGTGTGCCTGAGAGAGAACCAGAGAAACATGGAAACAGTCTTATACACACTGCATATGGCTTTGCATGTCTGTACTTACATTAGGTTTCATGTGGAACACATGCAACATGACCTCTAACCCCTCACACACTCAGTAGTCAGTTTCCTTTTCCTGACACCAGCACCTGGGTGCAGTTTTCCACTTTGCCCTTTTCACTCTGGGGAGTGTCCTTAGTGTGTGTGTGTGTATATATACATGTGTATGTGTGTGTTTGTTTGAGCATGTGCACGTACATTTTAGGCCCCTAGCGTCCGGTTCTGGAGGTGGTAACACTGGTAACACTGATTGGAACTCATTAGTGTGTAGCCTTTCAGAGGACTTAGGTTCATTGATAAAGAGTTGTTTGTGTGTGTGTGTTTTGTTTGAGAGTGTGTGTCAATGTCAATTTATGTATTTACATTTGTATTACTTGCACGTTTTCCCATTTACAGAGCTTTGCCTAAAATGGCAAAGAGCTATAACTACAGAAGCACTGCAGTTGAGACAAAAGGGTTTAACGTTTTTAGGCTGGCCAGCAAACTGCATAACAGATAAAAATGTTGCAATGCCTTAATTGTATGCCATTTAATATTTACATATTCCATACAAGATACCTAAAAAGTGCAGCTAGAGTACTCTGCCTTTGGAAAATTTTCAGGGAATGCAAGGGAAATACTGTATGGTGAGACCCTTTGCAGAAACAATTTTTTTAATAAAATAAACTTTGGGTTATTTATAATTTTTAAAAAATTATAATATGTATGATATATGTATCTGTATTGCTTGGTCCGTCTGTCCATCCACTAATACGGTAATATCCATATTATTATTATTATTATTATTATTATTATTATTATTATTATTTATATTGTAATTGATATAATAAATGAAGCTACAATTAAATACATTTAAATGTTATTTTAAGGTAGTTTAACCACACCAAATTGCATGAAGTCCACTAAAGTCAAAAGCTTTGATGGCATTTACCATTACCGCTACTCTGTTACGCTGGTTAGCCTACCTTTTAGCAGGATCTTTTAGCTGTTATCGTTGCCTCATTTTGTTAACAACAACAAACTGAAATACCAGGATGTTAGTTCATCAAAATGGATATTTTTCAATTACAGATACAGCTAGGTGGAAAAAGTAAATGTAGCTTTAGCTAAGGCTAGTCGTGGTTATCTCAGTAGCTAGCTTTAACTTCACATGGCTCTCTCGTCCTGTATTAAAATGGTAAGTGCTTTGAGACTAGAAAGTGAGACATATGCGGCCTGCGAATCAGATAGAAAACAAAATGTATATCACACTTTATCATTTATGTATCTAAATGAAATGAGACATGGTGGGAAGTGGAGGATGGCAAATTCCCGCCTCGTTGAGATGGAGCATTTACAGCTGTGCTACATCTGCCAGCTTCTGGCTATGTCATTTTTAATGGGAACCAAAACTACACACAAAACATCTGAGTAAGATTTTAACACAGCACCAAGACAATGTGTATCCATGCCCACACAAGTAAACATATTGTACAGACGCCACTACATTCATTGACGTGTGCATAAACATAGATAATCTTACAATCTGACACAAACACACATACAGGACCATCTTAAGTGGATCTCACTGAAGTCGTAGGAACATTATGTCCCCGTGAATTATGGTTTTAATGCTTCATCCGTTCCCATTAGGCTATCCATCATAGCTGGGCTCGCTTAGTCGTGGAGCAGTTTCATCAAGGGGGAGAAGGATGGGGGGAGACGCGGAGACATGCACATGGATGAGAGAGAGAGCGCAAAGAGTTGAGAGAGGAGTGGAAAGAAATGGCAAAACGGTGAAGAAAATAGAAGTGAAAAAAAGGATGCACATAAGTGGTTGTAAGCGAAGGAATTAAAGAGAGGGAGAGAGCTAGGGAGAGAGATGTTGATATGACCTGGAGGGAGATCAAATGTGTGGATAAAATGGGCGAGCAACAGCAGCAGTGGAGAGACAGAGTCATTTAGACAGATTGATGGTGATGAGGGAGGGCTTGAGAGCTCTCCAATACTGATAACTACTCACGACTGCTCCGACTCAGAAAATGGGCCGTGCGCGGTTCTGCGTGTGTGTGTGTGTTTGTTTTTTCTCATTTACTCATTGCACGCCCCTTGCTGCAATAGTAGCTCTGGAAAAGTGGCCTTGACATCGGGTGGGATCCAAACAATATTAAAACACAGCATTGGCCTGTTTAGACTTGCATGAACTAAAACACCAATTTCACCACTGCCTCTGAATTCAATTCCAGGTTGTTTTTGAGTCAGCTTGCATTTGGTGGTAGGTAAAGGAAAGAGAGAATTGTGGTGAGGACAAAATGTCCTACGAATGCAAGCAATTGCAGGCTGAAACACACAATTACATTCACATAAATGAATCCTATAATGCATGCTCATTATAATAGCTTATGCCATGAAATTGTGGCATAAGCTGGCCCTTCTATCAAACATGTTATTAACCCTCTTGTAGATTGTCATTGCTGAGTAAATATTGATTTGCATAAGCCTTTGTAACTGCATGCCTCCATCATATAAAACTATTTTTGTTCAATGACCAATTCTCCTTTCGTAAGATCAGGGACAAATGAAATTCTTGCAGTGAATACAGATCTGACTTCTGCAAGCAGCTATTACCTCCAAACAAACAGCCTTGATAGTAGACCTTGTAATTTTCTTGTTTAAAGAAAAGTACATCTCACACAGTTGTGTTTGTTTGGCTGACAATCACGTGCATAAGGAAGGTACATTTAAATGGCAGTTGCCCCTAGTATCTAAATTTTACCTTTGTCCCAGCTGCTTGTCAAACTTTTTAAATTTATACTGCCTTTTTACTTTGTTAAACAAAATGTCATTAATGTTACATCTATTATGCAGCATCAGTGTGATGTTTGGATAAGCAATATTACAGGAACATGTTATGTACCATAGTCCACTGACCCTGAAACCATGCGATGCCAGGCCACACAGGTCTTTATATGCAGGAAGTATCAATTCAGATGGAGGTGTTAAAGTATAATGTTGTCAGCAATATGGATCACTGGCCACAGAAGGTTTCAATCAACCATGCAGTATGAGAGGAAAAGGTACAGCAACTCTCACCAAAATGTCAGTGACAAATGTGCAGAGCGAGTGCTCTGAAGGTTGCGTGTTATTGGGAGAAGAGGGAGGGATGACAAGGAATGAAAGAGTGGAAGATAAAGAGATGGATGAAGCCGGACAGGAGACAGCAAAGGGGAAATGGTCACAGATAACGCAAATGAAGACAAGTAGGAATGGAGAGAGAAAGAGTTCACAGAGTCCAAAGAAGGAAGAAGTTGGTTGGGGTATGAGAGGACACAAAGCCATAGGTTGGGGTTAAAGCTTGAAACTAGCAAGTCTTATCGTTCAAGATCAGCCTGAGGGATGGGATGAGAATCCTCTACAGTGGAGTCTGGACGAAGAGAGGAGGAGGAGATGATGGGAATGCTACAGCTGGTTTGTTTCAGAGAGAGAGAGAGAGAGATGGAAAACAGAAAAGATGCAGCAAGCCATATGCGCATTCTGGCTCACTATGTTCCTCCCCGAGCACCTAAAGAGAAACAACACTGTTCTCAAAATTAAATACTAGCTCTTGTTGTTCTTATTACTTTACACTATTATGTAGTTGTTTGATGTAAGAAAAAAGGCGTAGTGTGTAGTGTCTTGCCTGATCTAACCCATTGCTCAATTTGTGGAGAGCATGTTCTAGCTTTCATTACCATACACCGCAGGAAAAGTCAGCATCAAAACCTAAATTCTGCTTAATATTAAGCCGGTCATGTAGCATCTGGTGTTACTCAAGAGTCTGTGTGTGTTTGTGTGTGTGGGTGTGTGTGTGTTGTTTGGGGAATGTTGGTTATTAGCCAGTTTTAATGCTTTCTACTTAGAAATGAAATGTCAGACAATGTCAGCATGGGATCTTGGGCAACTCATTGAAAGTCTGAAGGTGAATTTATGTGTGTTTTGCCGTATGATCCAAATACAGATGTTTCTCGTTTCATTTGACGTGGTTACCGCGGTAACGCTGCGGTAATGCTGCGGTGGCAGTTAAGGGGGGGTGAACTGATTTATCCAGGAGTAGCTGCAGTAGCACTAATAACCACCAGGTGGGACATGACCTGATACAGTCTCTCCATGCTGGGCAAGCGGGATGGGGGGGGGGCTAAGGCCATGTAAATCTAAATGTTCCACTATGTTCACCAGCTAGCCGCCAACTTTGTCTGTCTGTGTCTGGTGCTGGGCAGGAAGTGTCCAGTATATATATATATATCTTTTGCACTGTAATGAGGTTTATGAGAACGGTCAGACTGAACCAAAACAGTAACATTTCAGGCTGTAAAACCAAAACAATGAGCTAAAAGATGCTAAAATGCTTCGTAGAGCAGATAGGAAATGCAGTCTGGTGGTAATTCTATGAGCGACCACTTTCACATTACACATACTCATTTGATTCATGGTTAATATAAAAATAGTGATTAGTGCAGCTTTAAAATGTATCTAAAATATAGTTAAGAGAGTCATCCTGTGTTACAGCAAATATGTTTGAATTTTGGGTGTGTGTGCTTGTCTGAGGTGCTGTTGGGGGAGTTGAATGATTCAGGGAACCCAGAGGTTGACGGAGATCCTGAAACATGCCAGGGATTAGATATTTATTGTGTCAGGGTTGGATTTGAAGTGTTGATGTGTGTATTTCTTTGGCATCTGTTCTGTGTGTCCTCAAATTTACCTCATGGTATATAGGCTTATATCTGTCAATGCAGGCTCAGGCAGCTCAGACGTTTTTCTGTTGCGTAGAATTGTTCACTGAGCGATTACCTGGACCATCTTGGACTAATTTGTTCTTAAGTACGTATATGATAATGAGAGGATGAATGCTAGGATATGATTAAGAGCTTGTGCCTACCACTTGTAAAAATGAATCACACTCTGCTATATTCTTAGCTTAATCCAATTCAGAGCTGATGTTGTAATGTCACAGCAGGCGTAAGATTTAATTACAGTTCTCTTTAACAGTTTAAATGTGGCATTGTTAACAATCCATTTGTGCATGCCATCCAGATGCAATACACTAATTATGATACGTCTTTGCTGTTGTCTATCATAATTCTAATGCAGAAATTGACTCTTAAGTTTAGTCTATTTTACTGGTAAATGATCCTCGGGCATGTTATATAAACATACACACAGCAGCCCATCTCTGACGCCTGTGGATATGATTGGACAGGGTCTACAACAGATAGAGGAAATCTCAACCTGATATGTTTGAGTCCTCTATTTGTGTCTCTTTCTCTGACAGAATATGCAAATATGCATTTTTTATCTCATTATCTCTCAGGCTGTGAGGAATGGGAGTGTATCTTTGTCTCAACCATGTCTGTCTAAGAGAGACCACATATACAGTCCTCTTCAGATTTTCTCTCAGCCATTTTACTTTTAGTCAGTATCCAAATCTGGTGTTGGAGCTGCTTAAGTCTTTGTGATGTTGGTAATACTAACAACAGGTAAAAGTGAACTCAGTGACACATCACCAGTGGAGTTGCTGTTCCTGCTAGCGTGATTCTTTAACTCTGTTGTACATTATCTCCCTGTCATACTGCCATCATTATCCATACATAGATAATACACATACTTTTGTCTAACCCCTTTTTAAAGCTGCACTAGGCAGTGTTTTTTTTTTTTTGGCCACTTGGTGGCAGAACTCCACAAGCTGAACATCAGACATTTGACATATTAAAACCTTAAAAAGTTGTTATGGCAAACATGTTACCAGTTAACAGTTGCATATTTACACATTCAGCAGAAGCATTCATTTAGAGGTGTGTTTCTGACCACCTGACAAATCTAATTCCAATACTCACTCCCCTTATAGCTCTGTTTTGGTCTTCACCAACGCCTGAGAAATATATCTGGATCTTTAGCTGTTAAATATTTCACTATGTTCACCAGCTCGTCCCTAATGTTATCTGTCTGCTGTTTGGTGCTGGGCAGGTGGCTAAAGTGGGTTTATCAAAGCTTTTTTACTGAAAACAGCTGGAGATGAGGTTGATGAGAGCAGTGAGACTGAACTATAACAGTAAAACCAAAACGGTGAGCGAAAAGATGCTTAAATGCTCCGTAGAGCTGAGGGGAACTGCAGAGTTTGTTCATTTTTTGTGGGTTTGTCACTCGACACCTTTCATATTACACATAGTCATTTGGGTCATTGTTTATATATAAAATATTGATTAGTGCAGCTTTAAGTTATATTAGTCTGGCAGGTTAAAGTTTAGAAGCAAAGGCATTTCAAATCCATTTTTAGAGTTAATGGAGGAGCAACATATTTTGCCTTCACTTTTCTTTTCTTCTTCTTCTCATTCCTGCTTTTCAATCTTTGTGCTATTTTCTTTTAAGGAAGAGAAATGGAATGACAAGTGCAATGTGTACAAAGACCTCCTCAAGGCCTAAATGCAGGAAATGAGGTTGATTACAGCAAACCTGCATGAAATTGTCCTGCCTCCTGTTATGTCACGGCACCACTTCACCAGAGTAACATCACAAACATCACATTTATCATCGCACATACAGTAATTCATTCATTTCGTAATTTGAATATCTAATAAAGAATATCGCTGACAATAAAGATAATACATATCAAATGTCATCTTAACTTTAAAGAAAGACACACCAGCTTTGTGGGATAACATCCGGCATGGACAGTGCCCCCTTTCTGTCCCACATACACATATTTGAAACTGAGCAGATACAGTTGAATCCTGGTGTATCCCTTTAAGTCATTTTTTTGGATCATCCAGGGGGCGCAGAGCTTGACTGTTTATGACCATTGTTTGGTTGCCTTGGCTCATTTTATGTGCAGGGCTTTTTGAGACAATATTGGCCTGCACTCCATTGTGGATTTCTTTTGATTTATTTTGCATTCCATCAATGCAATGACAGTTTCTGTGCTGCACGGTTGTCAGACTAACACAACATTTTTTACAAATTTTTCAAGAGGAGGGTACTGAAGGTCCAAAACTTATATCCCGGGACTTGTTCTTGGCTGGGTGTAGAAAACGATGTAGAGGGCAAACAGCAGTTTGTAGTGCTCTGTTATGCTAGAGCAGCGCGGTGGGGAGTTAAGGTTAGTTTAATGTTACTGAGTTTGGATTTTTCACAAGAAAGTGACAGTATATATTTGTAAGGAACGGAAAATGTCTGATACTTTATTGCACATTTTAAATCCATAGCCATGAAAGAATAGGAGGCATATTGTGCTGTAGTAGATCATCAGATGTATAGGAAGCTTTTCAAAAGAAAAAAAACCCAAAACAGATTAAGTGATATTCCTCAAACTTTATCTAACATAAAATAGGTGATATGCCAATAATTATTTTAATGGAAGTGTAAGAACACAAACATACAATTTAAGCGTATTTCCCAAAATGTCGAACTATTCCTTTAAGTGCACCAGCTCAAAATGTGTAACACATGTGGCTGCATAATCCCTAAAAAGCCTAAAAACATTACTTACACATAATCTGCCGGTTTGCAGTTTACATCTGCAACGCATCTTTTGTGATAACTCGGATTTACTGTTTGTTATTTATGATGTTTGAAGTTTGGAAATCTCACACTAAGAGTTCAAATAGGATTTAAAGACCACATAGCCTCATGCCAGACCACCTCCACAGGCCAGTATATATCACCAATTATATTTGCTCATCGCCCAAAAAGTTAAATCAAATTCAGGAGAGGCTGGGAAAACTTGTGGAAGATACTACTTTAATAGTGTATCTTGCTACCATAATGCTGTCAGAACATGAAATATCAGTGCGTGTTAGCCAATGTAAACACATTAAAGCAATAGTAACAATCTGCTGCCCCTTCCACCTCAAAGATAAGGGATCTTTGATGGTGGTGGAGCGCAGCTCTGTGCTTTGGTCCGACATGCGATGTGTGCCATGCTTTGTTGCTTAGAAACGCCTCACCTAGCTCAGACTGGGGTCAGTGGCTGCTAAACGGCGTGTTTTTTCATCTCCGCAGCAGTCATCGTTTTGTCAGGCTGTGACTCTGGGCTGGTTCTCACTGTACAGCTGGGTCTCGCCATTACATCAGGTTCAGCCAGGTTGCAGGCTCGGTGAGAAGCCAGATCTCACTCTCGCTGACTTTGTAAATGCACTTCAAGATCTTCAAGATTTGAAAGTGGTTTTGAAGTGCACAAACCGATGAAGATTTTGAACAAGAAGAGGAACAAAAGTCTGAAGGCATGTGTGAACATTTATGTCTGTCTTTACATCACACATGCATGCACACACCCTCAAATGTACTGCACTGTTAGCTTCATGATCGACAACCAAATCACACCACAAAATGCCTTCATCTGCTGAATTCCCCAATAATTTTACACGTCAAAGAATCTTTAGGCTTTGACTGACTAGAGTGATTTTCACACCCAGAGAATAACCACGAAACACCCTAATGAATATGTTTCATACCAGACAGACTAATATCCTCTGCCTGTATATCATCAGCCTGTCAGTGCATACCTCTCCTCCCCCTGCTCTGTCTGTAAACTATGCCTCTTCAAGAAGACCTGACACAGTACGGGCCTCGGGGTCGGCCTCAAACCCTGCTGGGCTGTTAATGACCTCCTCTGTTATCGCTTTGCTGCTACTCCTCACACCTGCACTCAAGAATAATATTTACCCTGTCTGTCATCATCATACGGTGGGTGTGTGTGTTTGTATGTGTCCCCCTGTCTTTGCGTCAGACTTTAATGATGACTTCCATTCTCCCCTTCTCTCAGGCGTCTTATTAGAGAGGGAAAGGACACAGCCTGTCTGTGTGAAAACAGATCTTTCTCAGGAAAAGCGGGAGCAGAGAGCTGAATACCAGTGCAGAACCGATACCTCCCTGGTCACTCGTATTATTTCAGTTAGGCACTACTTAAATGCATGAGCACGCGTGTGGGTGTATATGTGCGTGTATGCTTGCTTCGTTTGGTTTTGTGCATTTGTGCTGAGGCCATATGATAACTGGGTGGGTATATGAGGTGAGGATGTGTGATGATCACTTATTGGTTGAATTTGGGTGGCATGTTGCTTCATGCATCTCTCAAGAAGCTATGATAAGTATGCTGTCCACTCGTGAGACAAGATGTGATTGCTTTCATTTAGAAAAATAACAGTTAAGTCATATTCCCCTGATAATTTAAACATGAGCAGGGAGAAAGAGACGGAAAGAGAAAGATTCAGAGGGACTGAGAGAATGGGGAGAGGCCAATGTTTTCCTTGTCTGTTTTCGAAGTTTGATGAGGCTGGGGAATCGTTTAAATTGAGAAAGACAACAATTGGATGATGATTCTTTTCAGTTTTCACCCGTGAGAAGATCTGCACAGCCGGTTTTTGGATACGAATGCATTTCCATGCATTTGATCTCTCAGCTTTCTCAAATTCGATGTGCTTGTGGTCTCAGTGTGTTATGCAGTTTTGTGTCTGAGATTTTGATGTGAAAATGCAAAATCAAATAAGATAGAATTGGTGCACTGTGGCAGATTTTCACATAACAACAGAGCAGCACTAGTAAACCAGGCTCAGTTGATGTGTATGAGACAGTCCTGAAAGACTATTTGTTAGTTTATTTTAGTTTAGTTTATTTAGCTTTGATCAATTATATACTGCATGAAAGGGTTAATGGGGTCTAAACCAAGCTCTTCCTTGATGTTGCAATTTTCAACTGCCTGAAGGAAGTGACTCGTATGGATTACAAAAAAAAATACTATTTTGTCATGTGGATTTGCAGAACTTTGCTGACATTGTCACTTTTGAAACATACTTGTTAGAGAAGTGGCATTGAGGCAAACACTTCACAGTTCACTAGAGCATAATGAATTAGATGACCATTAACAGTGTCTGCTTGTGGTCCCTGCAAAATGCTGATTTGGTGCACTCTTTTTGGATACTGCTACCCACGGAATCAAGTTCCGGTGCCTATTGTACTTCAGTGCCAGTTTTCACTTTCAAAGATTATAGCACTTTTCAAATATTTTTCAAATACTGTTGCATTTCTTTACTTTCGGTTTGTGTGTGGCTTGGAAAACTGATGTTGAAGTGCAAAAATAGATAATTTATACAAAAAAAGCTCAGTACTACACTGTTTCTACATATTTAATTATAATTAATATATTTAATGACTATCATTTTTAAAAATATAACAGAGGAAAATAGTGTTCATCAGGCGATAGTTAAAGGGGCAATATGTAAGATTTGGCCACAATTTTAGTTTAAAAAAATCAAAAAAATGAACTAACATTGTCAACAGAATGTGAAGACATAACAGTTCTGATGTTATGTCAATGACGTCACTGTGTTTGTTGCAGAGATATCTACTGAAATTAGCATGCTAACCTGCTAGCCCCGGCGCGTCCTGTGTTGTAATACCACTTGTGCGATAGTCCGATAGTATAGCTCAGGTAGTTCCAGCTGGAAGATGTGTGTGAGTGGTGAGTTCACTACGTTACACCAGCTCTCTTAGCTTTGTTAGTCTAATAAATGAACAAAATAAACTCACAAAATGTCAAGAAAGGCAATAGTCTTACACCCATTTTCCTTATCAGACAGCAAAATACAACCGTACATC
Source organism: Siniperca chuatsi (assembly GCF_020085105.1). Classification (NCBI taxonomy): domain Eukaryota; kingdom Metazoa; phylum Chordata; class Actinopteri; order Centrarchiformes; family Sinipercidae; genus Siniperca; species Siniperca chuatsi. The sequence continues at coordinate 19,204,693 of NC_058058.1, read as the reverse complement.
TTCTGAATTCACGTTTCTCTCTTTCACTGAACTATTACGAGCTCATCTTGTTTACTCATCGTAAAACACACTTCATTCAAACTCCACAGAAACAAAACACAACTCACCAAAACCACCTTGGTTATGTCTTTCCACTGTTCCAACACTCACCAACTCTGGATTGGTCAAAATAAATCCTTAATCCATGCGTTAGATGTGAAAAATGTTCTGGCACGCTGTCACTGCCTCTCTGCCCCACCTCCCTCTCGCTCTTCTCCTACTTGACGCCTCTCCTGTCCCTGCCTGAACGCGCCGTGTCTTTGTCATCTCTGCAGAGTGCTGGTCGGCGCTGCTGGAAATCACCTCCGAACTCACCTCTGTTGGTCTCAGATGCTGTGTTCGGTCCCGGTCTGGCCGTGTTCACTGGCAGGCTGCTGATCTCGGTTCCGTTGCCCGTTCTGGTGCTCATTCAGCTAATAGGACCGCTAAGTTAGTTGCATCGCTAACTGAGCTAACTAGCTAACGGCAGTCAGCAGCAGTTGTGACCTGATATGTGATATGCTGCCCCCTATTTAATTAGAGTATAAATTAGATAGGTGGAGAGTAGTTCTTACATATATTCTTTATATTTATATTTAATATATAAATATATAATATTTAATAATTTTGTGCAAATTATGAAAAAGACAATAACAACTCTGAGTTAGAGTTTGATAAATCTAGTAAGTGAAATTGTGCAAAACAAATACACTACAGAAGCCACAACTGAGCTGGTTTCCTAATTTATTTAATGGGTCTGTTGAGATTCCCTGTTGTGTGCAATAAATCTCAATTTACTAATAAATGCATCTAAACTCAGCGTCCTCAGTACTGTGTTTGGATGCATTATTCAGTTGTAGCAGTGGAGGCCTCCATAGTAACCAAGCTGCTCTGCAGACTGCCATCTATTAATGTGTGTTTGCTGCCATCTAGTGGACACAGAGGCAATTGCTGTTTTTGGTGCAATGTAATCTCTGTACAATAGGGGTCACTATAAGGTCTTTTTTCACATTTCCATGAGTTTTGCATATTCAACCTCAAAAAGCCACTTTGGATTACTGTGGGAACTAATCTGCTCTTAGTAAAATGACCACTAGATGTCAGTAAATGACTCAGTTTGAATAGGTCTTCAAAACATAAAGAGGGGAGTGTTAATCATAAGGTACAATATTTGCTGTCTCTTACTTTTCCCTTGTGTCATGTTTTTTGTTGACAAAGTGAATTCTGTTCCCTCCTCCCTAATTGAATGCCTTTAATTTATATGTTATTTACTCCAAGGAACTTTCCAGTTCCTCTCATCTATGCAGTACAAAACTCACATGGGAAATGTTTGGAGATATTTACACCACTGTGCAAATGATAGCCTCAGGGTAAGAGACGAACAAAAGAGTACAGTCGTAGAAAGAGACAGAAGCAAAGGTGGATAGTTGTTCAAAGGCCTGTGTTGAGGTGTTTTACACAGTTGGCGTTTCATTCATTGGTCCACTCCCACAGCTTTGGGAGGAGTTTGACTGCTGCTCAGCCCAATTGGCTTGAGAACTTTGTAAAAATATGCAAATTATTCATAAAGCATCCAATCACAGTGGCAGAAACCACATATTCAGAGAGTTTCCTCCCACCACAAATCTAATGTGAAAACATGAGGTTTGTATGTGTGTGTGTCTGTGTGTGTGTGTGTGTGTGTTTTCCACAGTGTTGATGGGTGCACAGTGTAATTTTTCTTCTGCTTTCAGGGCCGCCTGTGGGGCAGGATTACACCTCTCTCTCTGTCCTCCTCCCTCTCCACCTCCACCCCCTCTTCATCCCTCCATCCACCCCTCTCCACTCTCACCTCTCTCTTTCCTCCTGAGTGGATTTTTTCGGGGCAGTGCACATAGCCCCCCCCCCCCTCTCCTCCTTCCTCTTGGACAGCTTTGCACCACCAGTTCCACGCTGTGCCGGCCTGGAGAGGACTAAGGGAGCGAAAAGAGAAGCCAGAAGAGAGGATTTGGTGAACCGAGGAGAGACAGACAGGGGAGCGGGACCATGGCTGCTCTCTCTGCCTTGCTGAAGACCTGGGTAATACTGCAGACCTTGTGCCTGGCTCTGGCCCAAGTGGTGAGTGGACAGGGGAGGTTGAGACCTGCTCTGCTCAGGCTTAGCTCCTTTATTCTGGGGTTCAGTGGGGATAAGGGTCCCTGGAAAGGGCCAGTGAGCACTGGGTGTCTTGAGGTGATGTTATAGGTTGTGTGCTGTCTTGGTGCTGGTTGAAGTGATCAAAATGCTGGCGGTTGAACCAACAGATATATTTGTGTACACCAGCTGGCTTTATAGCATAGATGTAAGAGAAAGATGAAATGGGTTTTCTGCTGTGGAATGAAACCGGACTATCTTCTGTGGATTATCATCCGTATCGTGTATGGACTTTTATCACTTTTGAAGATTTAACTGAGGAGTTACTATTGAAGGCAAGGATTTGCCATTACTGGTGTTACTTCTTTTGGCCAAGAAGATTTTTATTAATCAAAGAATGAAGCAAAACATTGACGTTTTTTTTTTTCATGGGCAAACTCCCATACACACAAACGTTGTCCACTGAGCGTGAAAGGCCCTATTCAAACAGACACCTACATGTTATCCACTGGACGTCTAACAGTTATTACTCTTAAGGATTATTTGTGTTTGTTTTTACAGTTTACACATTTTTCTTGAACATTTGAACAATTCAAAGTTGGATTCAGTTATTATTATTATTTATTTATTTTTACCACCTGATGGACTGACTGATCCGCTGAGATGATATTCAAGACAGGCTGAGGAGACAGTGGGGTGGAGAGAGGGCGTGAGGTGGGGGTGGTGGGGGTAAACAGTGCCAGTCTCATGACCCCTCCTTCCACATTCCTCCTCAGTCCTTTGTTTTTGCCCCTCTCCTACACCACTTTTATTCAATATTATCCAATGTTTTCCTAATTTTGGTTCATTTTTTGTTGTGATGCTTTCATACAAGTTGGTGTCAGTGGACACAGTGCAGTGACCTGCCCAGAATTGACCGATTTAATGTAGGTCTACCCTACATCATATGACAAGTTAGCTAATATTGTTTTACTATTTATTTAGGTGTTATTTACTATTGGTGAATTATTTGTTATTTCCCATTTGATTGGTATCAACAATTGTTTTAATCTAATT